>NC_140510.1:28448650-29086150 GCF_964339955.1 Pipistrellus hanaki
ATGAACAACTCTATTCCAACAAACTGAATAACCTGGAGGAAATGGACATATTCCTAGAAAAATACAAACTTCCAAAACTTAATCAGGAAGAATCTAAAAATCTCAATAGACCAGTGACTTGGGAAGAAATTGAAACAGTCATCAAAAAGCTTCCAGCAAACAAAAGCCCAGGGCCAGATGGCTTCACAGGAGAGTTTTACCAAACATTCAAGGAAGAACTAAAACCTATCCTCCTTAGACTATTCCAAAAAATCCAAGAGGAAGGAACACTTCCAAACTCCTTCTATGAAGCCAGCATCACCCTAATACCAAAACCAGATAAGACAACTCAATGAAAGGGAATTACAGGCCAATATCCCTCATGAACATAGATGCCAAAATCCTCAACAAAATTCTAGCAAATCGACTCCAGAAGAACATCACAAAGATCATACACCATGACCAAGTAGGATTTATTCCAAGAATGCAAAGATGGTACAATATCCGCAAATCAATAAACGTGATACATCACATAAACAAACTGAAAGATAAAAATCATATAGTCATATCAATTGATGCAGAAAAAGCATTTGATAAAATCCAAGACCCTTTCCTGATAAAAACTCTTAACAAGGTGGGAGTACAAGGATCATACCTCAACATAATAAAAGCTATATATGATAAACCCACAGCCAACATTATACTCAAAGGGCAAAAACTAAAACCATTCCCTCTAAGAACAGGAACAAGACAGAGATGCCCACTCTCGCCACTCCTCTTTGACATAGTACTGGAAGTACTAGCCATTGCAATTAGACAAGAGGAGGAAATAAAAGGCATCCAAATTGGAAAAGAAGAAGTAAAGTTATCCTTATTTGCAGATGACATGATATTGTACATAAAAAACCCAAAAGACTCCATTAAAAAATGAATTGACTTAATAAATGAATTTGGCAATGTAGCAGGATACAAAATTAACGCCAAGAAATCCATGGCATTTCTATACACCAACAGCGAAACTACAGAAACAGAGACTAAAAAAGCAATTCCATTTACCATCGCACCAAAAAAATTAAGATACCTAGGAATAAATTTAACTAAGGAAGTAAAGGACCTATATGCGGGAAACTACACGACACTGAAAAAAGAGATAGAGGAAGATGTAAAGAGATGGAAGAACATACCATGTTCATGGATTGGTAGAATCAACATCATCAAAATGTCCATACTTCCTAAAGCAATCTATAGGTTCAATGCACTCCCCATTAAAATACCAACAGCAATTTCACTGACCTAGAAAGAACTCTCCAAAAGTTCATTTGGAACAATAAAAGACCCCGAATAGCCACAGCAATCCTGAGAAAGAAGGGTAAAGTAGGAGGGATCTCAATACCAGACTTCAAACTGTATTGCAAAGCCACTGTTCTCAAAACAGGTTGGTACTGGCACAAGAACAGACATATAGATGAATGGAATAGAATTGAGAACCCAGATATCAACCCAAATCACTATGCTCAATTAATATTTGACAAAGGAGACACGAATATACAATGGAGTCAAGACAGTTTCTTCAATAAATGGTGTTGGGAAAATTGGACAGACATGCAAAAGAATGAAACTAGATCACCAACTTACACCATACACAAAAATAAACTCAAAATGGATACAGGACTTAAACATCAGACGGGAAACCATAAAAATACTAGAAGCATCCACAGGCAGCAAAATCTCAGACGTATGCCAAAAGAACTTCTTCACTGATACTGCCCCTAGGGCAATGGAAGCTAAAGAGAAAATAAACAAATGGGACTACATCAAAATAAAAAGCTTTTTTACAGCAAAAGAAACCATCAACAAAACAACAAGAAAGCCCACGGTGTGGGAGAACATATTTGCAAATAATACCACTGATAAAGGTTTAATCTCCAACATCTACAGACAGCTTATACAACTAAATAAAAGGAATTTGAATGATCCAATTAAGAAATGGGCAATGGACCTAAATAGAATATTTTCAAAAGAAGACAGAAGGAAGGCCAAAAGGCACATGAAAACATGCTCAAAGTCACTAATTATCCAAGAGATGCAAATCAAAACAACAATGCAGTACCATCTCACACCAGTCAGAATGGCCAACATCAACAAATCAATAAATGACAAGTGTTGTTGAGGTTGTGGAGAAAAAAGAACCCTAGTGCACTGCTGGTGGGAATGCAGACTGGTGCAACCACTGCGGACAACAGTGTGGAGTTTCCTCAAAAAACTGAAAATGGAACTCCCATTTGACCCAGTAATCCCACTCCTAGGAATATATCCCAAGAAATTAGAAACACCAATCAGAAAGGATATATGCACCCCTATGTTCATAGCAGCATAATCTACAATAGCCAGAATTTTGAAACAGCATAGGTGTCCGTCAGCAGATGATTGTATCCAAAAACTATGGTACATCTACACAATGGAATACTATGCTGCCATAAAAAAGAAGGAATTCTCATCATTTGCGGCAACCTGGATGGAATTGGAGAGCATCATGCTGAGTGAAATAAGCCAATCAATGAAAGAGAAACACCACATGACCTCACTCATTTATGGATAATAAAGAACATTATAAACTGATGAACCAAAAGATAGATATAGAGACAGTAAAGCAATAAGCAGACTGTCAAATTACAGTGGGGAGGGGAGGGAGATCTGGGGGAGATAATGGATCAACCGAAGGACTTGTATACATTCATATAAGTACAACCAATGGACATAAAACTCTGGGGAGGGAGGGTATGTATGGGAGGGAAAGAGGGGGGCAAAAAAAAAATCAATAAAATATATTAAATATATATATATATATATATATATATATATATATATATATATATATATATATTTTCAACAGAATCCGTAATTAATGTTTGAAAGAAAATAGTAAAAATGGGAAATGAGACATTCATATCATTTAAAAAAACAACCATAATTCAAGTTTTCTTTTCATTTTTTTTCTGTATTGCCTGCAATTGAAATGGTCAGCCTACTGTCAGCACAATGTCCGATGGTTTTCAGATGAGCCAAATGCACCATCTTCCTATTAAATCTGCTCGTCTGTCCTCATCCCTCCTCATTTACTAAAGTAATGCATCATTCATTTTAATTATGTTAATTTCCAGGACACCTACTTAAATTTGGAATTCATTAAATAATTTTATAGGTTTAAGCCTTTGTATATGAAAATGCCACTCAAGTGCAAATTATCACAGCCAAAGGGAAGTTTTGTCTTCACAAGGAAACAATTCAACATTAGCACCATGTCTAGCATTTTGAGTTGAGACCTGCCAACCTGATGGCAGCAGCTAACCTGGCTTTCCAAGCCAGAAACAGGTAAAACCTAGGAAAGCACAGTCAAATGTCCCTGGCATGACTGATAGGATTTCGAGTAATTTTTACTTCTTCCTTCCCTTTCCTGTGTGATTGGACCGCTTTTACATGATCATGATTATTTCCATAAACTGCGAAGTGATAACGCTGATCTTACTGTAAAAAACTTGAAAAGATAAAAATGCTGTCACTTGATTACTTGACTCCCAAAGATTATAAACACAAATGAAAACAAAGGTCATAAATGTGAGGGCTACCTTTCAGTTGAATGTGGCCATCTTCTAGAATCTGGATGCCTGAGTTTTTCCTATTTAAGCATTGCAATAGCTATACTGATAAACAGATGCAATTACAAAGAATTTTGTGTCAAGAACTCATAGGCCTTAGACAATATGTCCAGAATCCCTACGGGGTCTTTGACCTAGTTGAAGAAATACTTTCTGTCCTTCTTTTGCTGTTCAAGGTGTTTGTGTTGATCAAGATAAAAAATAAAGTGGTACCACCCTATAGTCACCTACTTCTCACCTCCCCACCCTACTCTCCCCATTTCTGTTGTGTGTGTCCAGAGCTGGCTGTTTTTGCACCAGTCCTATCGCTGTATCAGAGACATGAGCTGTGACAGGAGCATCGCAAGTAGTCACACAGGAAAAGAATAACAGACCAAGGATTTGGTGCCAAGTAGGAAGCCCAGTACCCAGAGCCTGAGCTGGGATTGGGATGAGGGAGAGTTCAGAGTTGTAGAACCTAAAACTACACAGAGAGCCTCCACATTGGGGAAGCAATGGCTCTTCGTGCTGCTCGCTGGCTGCCAATGTCTGGGTTTGCAGTACAGGGAGCCCTAGGGGGTGCTCAGCTGCACTGGGGGTGCCCACCTGAGGATGATGGATCTAGCGGCTGCGTTGCATGGGTTGTGGGCCCTGGTCTGGATTTGGGAGCCCAACCAAGTATGTGGGTTAGATAGCCAGATGGGGATTAGTCAGCATCTATTGTAAGATGGTTTTAACCACCCACTTCACAAGGAGTCTCAGAAAGTTGGGGGAAAACCTTAAAAATTGGCTAGTCTTACTCTTTCTCAAGTGGGGGGAAAATGTCTCTTAGAGATTATTGCTTTCCCACTGGCTCCGTTAGAATTAGCATCCAATCCTCTTGACTCATCCCGGGGCTCTTTAAAATCACAGCTCACTGCAAATTCGTCGTCAGTTAGAAAACCATCTTCCGCCTTTCTGAAGAACACCCACCTCAGCACGCACAGGCCACATTCGGGGGGGACAGGCTAAGCCTGTCAAGAAGTGTTGCCTTTTATGAACCTCACTCCCTGCGCCTTCTCTCTGAGACCAGAATTCCCATGTCCCGAAGTGTTAATTAAGGAAGTGCTCCGTGAAGCCTGAAAATGCAAGCAGGACCCAGGAGGGAGAGAAATCAAGCAAGGGTGTGATCTGGGCAAAGTCCCGAGGGAGAGAACGTCTGCCTGATCCCATAGGACACCTGAGGAGTGGAGGGGACCCTTCAGAGTTGTGTCCTCATGACTTGAGGCAGGAGAGTTAGCCTTTCATGTCCCTGCATCTTGGCCAAGGGCCTGCCTGCAGTGGATGAAACTCCTTGGCTCTTCTGGCTCCTGCCCTGGTGGGCAAAGTCACTCCTATGCCCAAGGTCAGGCCTCTGCGAAAGCTGCAGGTGTGGGCCATCTGAAGGCACAGGTGGGCGGCCCCAGGAGATACTGGGAGTAGCGGCAGTGTCCATGACATCCCCTGAAGATCATACTCCAATCCTGCCAGACTGTTTCCCTATGTCTCCTACAAGCCAAAGTAGACTTGAAAAGAATGCATCGTGAAAATGGGTCCTCTAGATGAGGGTTCTGTATCTTTTCCCATAAAGGTAGTAAATATTTTAGGCTTTATGGGCCATAAAGTATCTTTCGCAACTACTCAATTCCTACCAGTGCAGCCCCAGACAGTACATGAACAAAATGAACCAATGGGTGTGGCTGCATTCCTTCACGGCACGGAAATTGGAATTTCACAAGACCTTTATATTTCATGGACTGTTCCTCTTTTGATTTGTTCTCAAATATTTAAAAATGAAAAGCCATTCTTAGCTCGTGGTCCAGAGACAGCAGGCAGCAGGCTGGACACGGCCTGCGAACCACAGTTTGCCAACTTCTGCTCCAGATCAGTGGCTTCCATTCTCTTCTGACCATGACGGTAAGAAAGGCATTTACCATGAGCTATAACATGTATAAATATATATATATATACTCATATGTAATTCAAACTTAAGTTCCATAAATCCGTTCTTACATTTTGTATGAACTGTAAGTTCCTTTTCTTTTTTCCATTTTATGCTACTTGGTTTTTTAAACGCTGTCATGATCTCCTGAGTTGTTTTTTCCACCCATCAAGGGATCAGACTCCTCCAGATTAAAAAGCTCTGTTAACATCCATCCAGGTCTTCTCTGAGCAGCGGCGATAGCACAGCCACAGTGGCTGTTTTGCATTCATCAGCTGCTTGGAACTTGCCAGTAAATATCACGAAGATCAAAGGAAGATGCTATCACAAACCTGCCAAGGGCAGCATGACAGGCTCACCTGCCTCAGCCTGCCCTTGACACCAGGTGTTTCAGGACATTCCGGCCACTTCCTCTCTTCCTGGATGTCAGAAGCATGACTTTCATTTGAACTGAGCAGAATTCAGAGCAAAGAGAGGATCTGAAGCAACTGCAAGCCACAGCCTGAAGCCTTGAGCGTGGCCGTTTCAAAGGAGACTTGGGACTGTTTGCCTTGTAGCCACGCTTGTCACAGCGGAGGTATTTGGAAAGTGTGACGATTTCCAATAGCAGCCTCCTGGTGTAATTCGGCTAAATACTAGCAGTGGACCAGACTGAGCTCAGCTTAAAAACAGGCCAAACGTTCATTGTTTAAAGGGCAAAAGCTAGGCTGCCTGAGACTTGTTTCTGACTAAGCTTAGCTTTGCACCCTGTATCTCACCCTTCGGAGGTGGCGACTGGCCTCTGGCACACCGGGATTAGGTGAAACTTGCTTCTGTCATTTCCCACTGTCCACGTCCCTCCCGCCACTCTCCGCTGGCCTTCCTGTCTTGCCTTCTCTAGAGTTTAAAGATGAGATGAGATCGGTGGGAGGGAGACATGTGAAACCCTATGAAACAGCTTCAGGGTTATCCTTATTTTCAACATGATCCCCTTCCATCCTCCTTTCTCCTTGTCCCTCCTGTTTCAGTTCCTTTCCATTCAGAAAGCAGCTATTGTGTACATTGATGGAGCCAGATCCTGGGGACACAGCAGTTAATGAAATGGAAACCTGATCTTGAGGAACATGACATGGCCTTAGGTCCCTCAGTTCAATGGGGGAGGGGGGGCATGTGCAGAGGTTCTTCGCTAGCTGTGAAGTAATCGGTAGTCCCAGGGATGTTAGCCATTGCTCATGCCTTGCGGGCATAGCCATCCTCTGTGTGGCAGGGTTGTGGCCCACCTCCTACCTCCAACGTCCCAGCTCTTCTCTCTTTAGGCGGAAAAAGACACAACCACTTTGTAACGGTGTGAGAGAAAAAACAAACAGGAAACATTAACTGATGTCTCACACAAATAAAGCAATATGATTCATAAAAATGCATTCCAGCACTGTCCAATTTGGTTCAGTGGGTAGAGTGTCAGGCCATGGACTGAAGGGTCATGGGTTCGATTCCCAGTCAAGGGCACATACCTCGGTGGCAGGTTAGATCCCCAGCCCCAATCAGGGCCAGTGAGGGAGACAACCAATTGATGAATCTCTCTCACCTTGATGTTTCTCTCCCTCTCCCTTTCTCTGTCTCTCTCTCCCCTTCCTTCTTCCCTTCCTCTCTCTCTAAAAATCAATGAAAAAAAAAAAATATCCTCAGGTGAAGATTTGAAAAAAAAAGAAAAAAAAAGAATCCTAGGCTATCCTAGATGGTGGATTTAAGAGATTTTTATTTTCTTATCCAATGTGATCTTTTATTAAAAAAAATTTATTTTATTGATTTTTTACAGAGAGGAAGGGAAAGGGATAGAGAGTTAGAAACATCGAGGAGAGAGAAACATCTATCAGCTGCCTCCTGCACACCCCCTACTGGGGATGTGCCCACAAACAAGGTACATGCCCTTGACCAGAATCGAACCTGGGACTCTTCAGTATGCAGGCTGACCCTCTATCTACTGAGCCAAACTGGTTAGGGCCAAAGTGATGTCTTTAAAATACCTTAAAATATGTCAAATTTCATGTTTTGAGCTTTCAAGAAATTCACTAATTTTTATAAACAGTGATTACTTTTTCTGATTATAAAAATTTTAAACATGTTTATTTTTATTTTTTTTAATTTTTTTAATTAAATGTATTAGGGTGACATTAGTTAATAGAACCAGAAAGGTTCAGGTATGGCTTTCTGTGTTATAAGATCTGTATATCGCATTGTGTGCTCACCACCCAAAGCCAAGTCATCCTCCATCAACGATATATTAGTTCCCCCTCACAGCCTTCCCCCACCTCCTTCCCTCTGGCAACCACCACTGCTGTTTGCACCCATGAGTTTCAGTTTTACATCCCACATGTGAGTGAAATCCTGTGGTTCTTAGTGTTTCTGCCTGACTTATTTCATTAGCATAATATTTCCCAGGTCCATCCACGCTGTCACAAGTGGCAGTATTTCGTCTTTTCTATGGCCGAGTAGTATTCCATGGTGTATATGTACCACATTGTCTTTATCCAATTCTTTATTGAAGGACACCTTGGCTGTCCCCATGTCTTGGCCACCATGAATAATACTGCAATGAACACAGGGTGCATGTATCTTTGCGAATACAATAAACATGTTTATTTTTAAAACTTTGAATAAGGAAGATAGGAAGTAAAATTTGTCTCAGTTCTCATCTTCCCCCCTGCTCAACAACCATTATTAACATTTCAGTGTTTGTTTCTCTAGTTTTTATTTTACAAATGCATGCATACATACATTTTGGGCAAAAATTGATGTGGTTTATATATAATGTATATATTTACATGGGGAATTATAAGTGTATACAATGTAAACCTTTTGAAAGATTATAGCTATTATTTATATGTATTTGTGATAAATTGTTTAAACATTACATTATATTGTGGACATCTTTCTACATAAACCTACCTTATTATTTTAGCAGTAGCTTAACATTGCATTGTATGGCTATACAATTAAATGGTTTTCCGTTATAAACATCTGTTCTTCCATATTTGTGCAAATATAATCCCAGGATAAATTCTTGAAAGTGAAGTTATTTATTCAAAAAGTATGAACACATTATGCCAGATTACTTTCTCCCCAAGATATGAGTTTCTCTAAGACCATGAAACACAGTATGTTATAGAATTTTTTTTTAAATCTGCCAATCTAATTATGGGAAAATGAATCCTGATTGTTGTTTTGATTTGAAAATTAAGATTGCTAGTGAGTTTGATCATCTATTCCCATGTTTATTGCCCACTTGCTTTTTTTCATTTTTTTAAAATTGAGTTGTAATTCACAAACAATACTATTAACCATTTTAAAGTATACAATTCAGTGAATTTTAGTATATTTATAAGATTGTACAATCACCATTTTATCTAGTTCCAAGACATTTCATCACCCCGAAAGGAAACCTCATATTCCTCAGCAGTCACTCCCATCCCCCTCCTTCCTCCAACCCCTACTCCTCTAATACTACCCAACCCTGAAGTCCCTGGCAGCCACTGATCCACTTTCTGTCCCTATGACACTGCTATTCTGAACTTTTCCTAGAAATAAAATCAAGTAAGATATGGCCTTATGTGACTTCCTTCTTTCACGTAGCAAAATATGTTCAACATTCATCCATGTTGTAGCATGTATCAGTACTTCATTTCTTCTAATGGCTGAATAATATTCCATTATCCATACACCTTTGGTTATCCGTTCATCAAGTTATGGACATTTGGGTTGTTTCCACTTTTTGCCTATCGTGAATAATGTTGCTATAAACATTAGTGTGCAAATTTTTGTATACACATATACTTTTAATTCTTTTGATGATATAACTTGGAAAAGAATTGCTGAGTCATTGGTAACTCGGTTTACCTTTCTGAGGAACTGCCAAACTGTTTCCCACTGTGGCTGTACCATTTGCATTGTCATCAGTAATGTATGAGAGTTTCAATTACACACATATTTACCAATACAGGTTATTTTCCTGTTTTTAAAAAATTATAACAATCCCAGTATATGTGAAGTAATATCTCATTGTGGTTTCAATTTGAATTTCCCTAATGACTACTGAGGTTGAGCAGATTTTCATGTATATATTCTCCATTTTTGTATCTTCTTTGAAGAAATATCTATTCAAACGCATATTCACCAGTGATACATCTGATAAGGGGTTAATATTCAAAATTTATAAAGAACTTACACAACTCAACACCAAAAAAAGAACCAACCCAAGTAAAAAGTGGCAAAGGACCTGAATAGACACTTCTCCAAAGAGGATGTGCAGATGGCCCAGAGAAATATGAAAAAATGCTCAAGGTCACTAATCACCAGAGGTATCACATCACACCTGCCAGAACGGCTACCATCAAAAAATCAACAAACAAGCGTGGAAAAACCTTTGTGCACTGTTGGTAAGAATGCAGATTGGTGCAGCCACTGAGGAAAACAGTATGGAGTTTTGCAAAAAAATTTAAAATGAAACTTCCTTGCAACCTAGGGATCCCATTTCTGGGAATATATACTAAGAATCCAGAAACACCAATCAGAAAGAATATATGCACCCCTGTGTTCATTGCAACATTCTTTACAATGGCCAAGATTTGGAAGCAGCCCAAGTGTCCATCAGTAGATGAATGGATAAAAAAGCAGTGCTACATTTACACAAAGGACTACTATGCAGCCATAAAAAAGAGGAAAATGTTACCCTTTTAGACAGAATGGATGGACCTGGATATTATTATGCTAAATGAAATAAACCAGTCAAAGAAAGACAAATACCATATGATTTCTCTTATATATGGAATTTAATGAATAAAATAAACAACAAAACAAAATAGAAACAGACTCATAGATATAGAGAAAGAGGTTTGGGGGACCAGGTGAAAAGTGAAGGGACTGAGAAAACAAAAACAAACAAAAAAAAAAACCTTAGCCACAGAAAACAAACAAACAAAAAAAGCAAAAACAAATGCTTTGCCCATTTTAAAATTGTTTAACTTTTTAAAAAATATATTTTATTGATTTTTTACAGAGAGGAAGAGAGAGGGATAGAGAGTTAGAAACGTCGATGAGAGAGAAACATCGAACAACTGCCTCTTGCACACCCCCCACTGGGGACGTGCCGGCAACCAAGGTACATGCACTTGACCGGAATCGAACCCGGGACACTTCAGTCTGCAGGCCGATGCTCTATCCACTGAGCCAAACTGGTCCCAGCTGAACAGAGTCTATCTTTAAGGCTTCTGGGTTTCTATGTCAAGCTTTCCTTTAGCTTAAGGCATCTCTCTGAAGTGGTCACAAAGCAGTGAAGTGATAGGGATCAACATCATGAAATTGCGAGTGATAAGGACAGCATGAGAGTAAGGTCCCTGGAAGGAAGTAGGGAGGCAGGCTAGGTACTGTGCTTTTGGGAATATGCAAAGCAGAGATTAATGGAGAAAGGGAGAAAGCAAAGAAAATCCAGGAGAAAGAGATGAGCAAGGAGGAAGGGAAGGGAGAGTTGTTGAGAGTGCCAGCTACCTGAGGAGTTTTAGAGAGCAGTTCTTGGGCTGGGCTACCAGACGGGTGCTCGGAGAAAAGAGAGGCAGCTAAGTGTGGCAGTGAGAAAAAAAAAAACACCAGAAAATCAGAGAATGGCAAAAGAGTTTCAAAAAGGTTTATTTTTTTCCAAAAAGAGAAAAAAGGGGACATTTTAGAATGATTTTTGAGGTTAAGATCCAGGAGAGTTTTGTTGATAAGAGTAATGATTAGGCCCTGGCCAGTTTGTTCAGTGGTTAGAGTGTCATCCTTGGCTATAAACAATGTGTCAGATGGTGATGAGTGTCAAGGATGTGGAGAAGGGGAGGAGGGCAGAGAGGCTTGCAAATTTAAATAAAGGCAGAGAGGTGAGGAACGTGGGGGTGGATAAAGAGATGGTGTAGAATAGTAGTTGGGATTCCAGTGGAGGGGGGTGGAGAAGGGAACATCATGTAGAGTCACTGTGAGAATTTAGCTTTAATATGAGTGAAATGAGAAAGAACTGCAGGGTTTGATCAGGGAATGACATGCCCTAACTAACGTCTTTCAAGGTTCCTGGATGCTCCTTTAAGAGTAGACTGAAGGAGTTGCCAGGAGCAAACCAAAGGAAGGGCCAGGGGAAACTGCCTGGGGCTGCCCCTTGCAGAGGGAAGTCCCACACATGCTGCTGTGGGTCGGGTGGAGTGGGGAGACTGTGTAGTCAGTGTTTGGCTTTCTTTTCAAGAGGGGCAATGGGGAGAGTAACTAGAGAGAAGCAAGTTCTTCTCCCCAGCCCTTGTCTTTCTGTGGTGGTTTCTGTTTCCAGGGCGGTGTGGTGAGATCATAAGTCATTCCCCACCCCTTCCAGGCCTCCTGCTATAAATGCAGGACCTGTCTGGTTTATGATTTCTGGTCCCATGAGGATATGGGACCCTTCAGTAAAGGAGAGCAACCAGAAAAAAAAGAATGGAAGGAAGGAAGGAAGGAAGGAAGGAAGGAAGGAAGGAAGGAAGGAAGGAAGGAAGGAAGGAAGGAAGAAAGAAAGAAAGAAAGAAAGAAAGAAAGAAAGAAAGAAAGAAAGAAAGAAAGAAAGAAAGAAAGAAAGAAAGAAAGAAAGAAAGAAAAGATAGACTGAGGCAGTGCAGATATAGAAGCAGAGGATTAAGGGCCTGGCAGTGGAGATGGTGAAAGATGGTCAGATCTAGATATATGATAAGCACATAAATCCAACAAGATTTTCTAATGAATTAGATGTGGAATGTGAGGGGAAAAAGAGGCATTAAGGATAAAGCTAAGTGTCTTAGTTCTCTATTGCTCTAAACCAATTACCCCAAATTTACAGAACTGTGAGGTAATTAACAAGTGTTGATTTAAGCTGCTAAATGTGTGGTGATTTCTTATGTCAGTCATAGAAAATGAATAAACCTTCCTGAGAAGCTTATTCTATCCTTGAATAGCACTCATTATAAGGAAATGTAATCTTATTGATTGCACTAAGATCCTGTCACTGTTCCTTCCAACAATAGACGTAATTTATTTCTTGAAGCCATGTTGACAGCCCATCCCCTATTTGAAGACAGCCCAGGTGAGCTTCCCTTTTTTGGACCAGAGATTCCCTGTGCATTCTCCACCCTGGCTCAGCCTGGATGAGGGAATTTATGTGAAAATGAGACATGACAGCTTCCAGGTAGATCACATGCTATGATCAACACTTAAATATGATATTGGGAGATGTGGACAAAACTGTGACTGCTGAAGAAATTGAAAAAGAAACATATAAAGAGATATGTAAGTCAACAAAATGGAATATTCCAGTGCCCATTGTCCGGGAGATGGTGTTTTAGTGACCGCTGCTCTGAGAATTGTCTAAAACAAAGAATTCATCCTGTGTGGAAATTAGGAGACTTATATGATTGGGTCTTTAAATGTAAATGATATTCAGCCGAAACTGGTTTGGCTCAGTGGATAGAGCATCGGTCTGAGGACTGAAAGGTGAAAGGTCCCAGGTTCGATTCCGGTACATTGGTTGTGGGCACATCCCCAGATGTTTCTAGCTCTCTATCCCTCTCCCTTCCTCTCTGTAAAAAATCAATAAATGTAGATGATATTCAAAAGAGAAACTGCATAAATTTTGATACTAAGAGATGGCCAACAATTCCTCACTCCTGAAATTAATTTGCTCATAACTCACAAATTATTAAGCTAAATGGCATTTTTAGTTTTCTCCAATCCTTGCAAAAAATGTGATCTCCAAGGGAAAAAAAGAAAGAAAAAAAGAAAGAAAGCCTTTGCTGATTTGGATTACCTTACTCTTCTGTTACAAAGGAGGGATTTTCCATCTTTATCACCAAAGGTAAACATTATTTTCTGGATCAACAACTATGAGATTGTGCATAATAGAGAATAATCATTTAGAATTACCTGGAATAACAAAGTGAAGTAAAAAGTTATCAGGAAGGTCTCAAAAAGTAGGAATCTGCATGAACATTATAGATTGTGATATATATATTTCAGAGAGTAAGGGAGAGATAGAAACATCAATGATGAGAGAATCATTGATTGGCTGCCTCCTGCACCCTCCCCACTGGGGAATGAGCCTGCAACCTGGGCACGTGTCCTTGACCAGAATTGAACCTGGGACCCTTTAGTCCGCAGGTTGATGCTCTATCCACTGAGCAAAACTGGCTTGAGCTAGATTGTGATACTTAATTAGGATTAAGATTTGGTGCTTATGTAGTTAACAGAATTTCCCCACATGAAGTAAATGCAATAAAAATAAAAAAAATAAAAAAGCAACAGCTGGGAATTAGGATGTTGTATTTCCTCTGTCCAGCTGGGATAAATCTCTTCTGGGCGTAACGAAACTTCTTTCTGGGTCCTTGGGCCATGGGGCAGGACCGAGAGCTGTGCCAAGACACCAGGAAGGCAGGTGGGGCTGAATATTGCCATGATCCTTGACCAAGAGCTCCTGAAATCTCCCCTCAGTGTAGTTCATGGCAAATCAGAACAAAAATGCATAAAATGAGAGAGAGAAAAAAGAGAAACCTTAAAGTAGGAAAGATGGAGGAAACCTAGCAGGGGAACAGCATCTGAATGGTCATTAACATGATTAACTAGTCCATTAAGAGCTGACTTTAAAGATATACTGATATGAGAGAAGTACAGCTATTGGGAATACTTTGGAGAGTGACAAAGAAAAACTGGATTTAATAACTAGAGAGAGTGGGTGATTACCTTGTATTGCAATTGAACAGTTTCCAGTTTCATGCACCTATGAGCATTTTTCCTGAATTGAAATTTTAGCTCTTCGGAAGAATGGCTGTGTCTTATGGTTTCTTTGAGTAAGATAAGTAGCAAATACTTGGAAAACACTCAATTAATAGAACCAAATGAAATTGCCTGTTGACTGGCTGAATAACGAATGAAGACAATGTTGTTCTAATTAGAATACAGGCCCCTTGGGAGAAAGCTAGATTAAGTCGGAAGAAACCGTATGTTTCTGACTCCTCCATCCTTCCTCCTTCAATGACCCACTGCTCTGGGGTGTTTTCCCAAGTGCAGTCCAAGGACGCGTACATTAGACTTGTCTGGGGAAGCTTGTTAAAATGAAGAATCCTACGTCCCACTGCCCTGCACCCACTGAAGGAGAATCTGGGAGGTAGAAGTACGCGTTAGAATTTACATACAATCAACTGCATGTATTTTAAATATTCCACCCAAAGGAATTTGATAAATGTATACACCCCTTGTAACCACCATCCCAAATAAGACTTCTAGCCCTAGCCGGTTTGGCTCAGTGGATAGAGAGCATCAGCCAGTGGACTAAAGGGTCCCAGGTTTGATTCTGGTCAAGGGCATGTACCCTGGTTGCAGGCTCAATCCCTGTCCCTGGACCGGGGCACGTGCAGGAGGCAACCAATCAATGTGTCTCTCTTACATAGATGTTTCTCTCTCTGTCTCTTCCTCTTCTTCCATGCTCTCTCTCTCTCTCTCTCTAAAAAAAAGGCTTCTATCATTCCAGTTTCCTTATTGTCCTTTCCAATCACCCCATCTCCCTAGAAGCAATGACTATTCTCATTTATACCAGGCTCCTTCATTCAGCCAGTTTTTGAGATTTATCCACATGTAATTGTTCGTTCCTTTTTATTAGGTAATATTCCATTACAGGAATGTGTTTGTACAGTTTGTTTATACATCCACATCTGTCGATAGACATTTGAGTTGTGCATTTCTTTTCTATGCTATGCAGCAAAACAAATTACCGTAAGCATAGCAGTTCAAAATAACACACATTTATTGTCTCGCAATGTCCATGGGTCAGGAATCCAGTCCTGGTCGAGCTGGCGCCTGTGTTCAGCCTCACAGGCTGCCACCGCAGTGTCGGTCATACTGCATTCCTGGGTGGAGGACAGGGTCCTCTCCCAAGCTCACATGGTTGCTGGCAGAATTCAGGTCCTTGGAGCTGCAGGTCTAAAGATCTTGGCTTCTTACCAGCTGAAGCTGGACCTTCTGCCATGTGGCCCTCTCAGGAGACAGTGCATAATAATGTGGTTGTTTGCTCCTGCAAGGCCAACAGGAGTCTCCCTCTTCAGTCTGCTGAAATGGGATCGTATGTCAAATACTAGAGGCCTGATGCATGAAGATTAGTGCGAGAATGGGCCTTCCTTCCCCTGGCTGCTGGCACTGCCTTAGCTCTGGCTGGAGCCATCTTTTTGCCTTCCCACACTGCCCCGAGGCCCAGAGCAGCCAGGGGTGGTGCAGAATGCCTGCTGTGTTGTCACCATGGCCCCACCCCCAGCCACTTGGTGCCTGTGTATGCAAATTAACCTGTCATCTTTGTTGGGTTAATTTGCATACACATTCTTGATTGGCTGGTGGGTGTTGCGAAGGTGTGGTCAATTTGCATCTTATTCTTTAATTAGTGTAGAAGGTAACCATGGGAGTGACATATTGAATAGAAGCAAGACACAGATTTCACCCAGACTCATAGGCAGGGAATTAGACAGGCTATGGATTATTGGGGGCCACCTGAGTGTGTGTCCACCAGAAGTTGTTTCTAGTTTTTACTAATTGTGAATATCAGTACATCGTCTTTATGGGGACAAACGCTTCATTTCTCTTGGGTAAATACCTAGGAGTAGAGTTGCTTATGTTTAACCTTAGGAAAAAATGTCAAGCCGTTTTTCAAAAAAGGCTGTACAGTTTTTCCTTTCTACCTAGAATGTTCCCCGCTTTTTACCAATATGGCTGTTGTCTGTCTCTGACATTTTTGCCACTTCCTACTGGATGTGAAGTCTGCATTTTAAAGAGCACCGTGGGCGATTCTTACACATCCTCAACTGCTGCTTCAGAGGCGTGAGTCATCAAGAGCCTTCCAACACTGCTCAGCGACAGGCCCCTCAGAAGGCTGTCCCCAAACCTAACCCATCCACTGAACCCCAGGGCACATTTGTGAAAACAGAATCTGCCCCTGACTTCACACCTTCTGAACCAGAATCTCCAGGAATGTAGTTTGGGAATCAGTATTTCCTAAAGAGAGGATTCTTTGGCCTGCTGGGGTTGAGAGCCCAAAAGCGTCTTTGGTGTGCTGCTCACACTGAGAAAACCTCTATGATCCAGATATGGGACCCCCAGACACTCCCTGCTTCACTAACAAAATCTGGTGGCACATGAATGTCCTTATTTGATTACTGTGTATGTATCCTACATCAATGGTAACAATCTCCCTGTATATTTCAGGAAGACGCTGTTTCTTTTAGAAGCACTTCTTTGAAAAATACTGTGGAGCCCTTGCTATAGAGCAGGCACCACAGTGCTGGTGAGTGGGGATGTGAGCTGGGGAGGAGGACAGACCACCACACAGGTGATTGCCATCTTGATGCTAAGTGCTAGGGAGGGAAAGTGTGCCCCCACCACCCCCCCACCCCCCAGGAGAGAGGGACAGAGCCTCCTTCAGGCTCCTTATTCTCTAACCATCATTTTTAAAAACCATGTTTAGGGGCCTAATAAATAGTGACAGAAGATTGATGTTGGGTGGTGGGCACACGGTACAATATACAGACCACGTGACACAGAAACTCACACCTGAAACCTGTATGAGCATGTTGACCATTGTCACCCCAATAAATTTAATCGAGTAAAAAACCACCCAAGCTTATATAACTACATGCAACTGGCCTCTTCTCTAACCAGCAACCTTTTCTCCTTTAGGCAAAACTACTTCAGAGTGGTCACCTGTCGGGGACATAGGAGGACTGCTGGACACCTCCATGCCACCAAGTAGAGAGAGGCAGAGGGAGGGAGGGACGGAAGGATGGGCAGGGGCCAGCTGCACACTCCAGCACTGGTGGTGAAGAGGTGACGGGATGAAGACCAGGGGTTACCGGGACCCCGCCTGTGCTGCCAGCTGGTGGCTTAGGGAATCATGTACCTCTGCTTCTTCCTCAGGAAAAAAAAAAAAAAACAAATACAACAAAATGGTGTCTCAGCAACCTGCACACAGAGAGCATCTGAAAAGCCTGCAAATGAATGTGGGATAAACCTCGTTTCAAACAAGGTGCTATTGCGTTTTCAATATTATGTTTCTTCAACCTCCAGACACCGTTTCAGATAAAATTCTTCTAAATTTGAGTACAGTACAGGACATTCAAAGAAGTCTGCCAACACAGAGAAAATAAGCACTTCCTGAACTTTTTCAAATGGAAAATTGGACCCATTGCTTTACTAAGTTCACCTGTAAAGGTGTCTGAAGTTAAATTTAAAAACAAACAAAACATATATTGACAATATTGGAAGGTATAACTGCTGTGCTGTTTAACAGTAAGTTTGTGCTATGTCAAGTGAGAACTTGAGATCCGGGAGGTTCCACCACTGGACCCAGGTTTCCCAGCAGCTCTGGGGCAGAGCCAGGATTGAAAGCTGAGCTGCCCGGGGCCCAAGCCCACCTGCTTTCTCCTTCAGAGCCTCCCTCCCGAGCTCTGAGCCCCACACAGGGATGCTGAGAGGCCACGGTGCTTCCTGACACCTGGGTCACATCCTTATTCAGTTAGGTCACGTGCCCATCTCTTCAGGAGACTTTTTGGGACACCCAGAAAGGTGATGGGCCCTCTGCCCTGACAACTGAAATTGCATTCAGTGCCAGGGCATGTGCAAGACTGGCCATCCCCGGACTCCCTTGGGGATCGTGGGCCCAGGTAAAAACCACATTTTGTCTGTAGATTCTTAAAGACAAAGCAAGAAACCTCCACTTTTCCACCTCCATCTAACGGCAGGGCTGGCACATGTTTGCTCTGGAAATGTTTGCGCTTATCTGAAAGTGCTTTAGAAACTGCTGGAGGGCCGAGACCGGTTTGGCTCAATGGATAGAGCGTCGGCTTGGGGACCAAAGGGTCCTGGGTTCGATTCCGGTCAAGGGCATGTACCTTGGTTTCGGGCATATCCCCAGTAGGGGGTGTGCAAGAGGCAGCTGATCGATGACTCTCTCTCATCAATGTTCTATCTCTCTCCCTTCCTCTCTGTACAAAATCAATAAAATACAATAATAATAAAAAAAAAAGAAACTGCTGGAGGGAGTGCAAGGGGGTCAGTGAAGCAGAAGAGGAGAGAAAACCTTTCCAGGAACAATGCTGTTATTAATATAAGAAGGTTCGAGGAATGATAATTCCCTTCGCTTTCAGCAGAGAGCACGTAATCTCAAAGGGTCACTCCCGAGGCAGTAGTGCTGGCTGTTCGCTTGCTGTCTGGATCGCCGTGCCAGTGACCATGTGCCCATGCACGGGTGCCCTAACTGTTGCTTGGGGCTGAGCTGCAGATAGGGACATGGGCATTACAGGTGTTGTCCATAGCGATTTATTTCCCACCTGGGTCAAGTTGTAGCACCTCTCTGACTTCATGTGCTGCGAGAGTTATATGGGACAATAGACAAGGTGTTTGAAACTTATTATTAAACAGCATAGCTGTTATATTTTCCAATACTGTGCTCAACCCTTAGCCACCCACCCTTCTTTTATTGATTTTTCACAGAGAGGAAGGGAGAAGGATAGAGAACTAGAAACAATGATGAGAGAGAAATATCGATCAGCTGCCTCCTGCACATCCCCCAATAGGGATGTGCCGCAACCAAGGTACATGCCATTGACCGGAATCAAACCTGGGACCTTTCAGTCCACAGGCTGACGCTCTAGCCACTGAGCCAAACCAGTTTTGGCACGAACCCTTCTTTAAGGCGCTCTTGTATTTTTATTGCTGAGAGTCAGAAGAATTTGTTTTCTCTAACTTCCCAGCAAAAGGGTACAATATCAAAGCCCTTTGAATATAGAATGTTCACTTCCTCCAAGTTCAGAAACTATGTGGAGAATGCATCGGTAATGCTCCAATTTTCCTTCTGAGTGCTCCTTGTCTCTGTCTCCCTCCCACCATTGTCCCAGCATTCCCTGCCAAGCCACACACGCCCCTGCCTGATGGCTTTATTGTCCTCTGGTGAGCTTTTCTCACAAACAAAAACAAGCAATTCACTCAGCTCACACAAACATCTTCCCTCCTTGCTGAGGTGCTCATTCACTAATGAATGCCTCCCTCGGGCTTCACGGACAGTAAGGCACAAGCAAGACTGGGGACCAAGAAGTGAATTTCTGATCTCCTGGGCACAAAGCATCTTAATGAAGTGAGAATGAGTCCACTAGCCCAACCCTTGGAAAGTCATTTGCAAAATGCATTGTTTACATCTTTAGTAAATATATTCTGCCTGGTCTCGTACCAGTTGACAGTTGCCCACATGAAGAGATTTCATGACATTCAAGGAGTACATGCAATAAACATTTCTGAACACTTGCTTTATGCTAGGTAATGTGCAACGTGTGGTGGATACCATGAATTCGTGATCTAATAGAGACATGCATGAGCATCTCTACCAGAGGGAAACCCAGGGGCTTGCACGTAGGTAGAAGAGTACTGCCTCCAGGCAAGGGGCCTACAGCTGAGTCACAGATTGAAGCTCTGTAGGAATTAGCCTGGAAGAGTGTGGGAGATGCCGAAGAGTTTGGGTGAAGGTGGTTCTATGTGGGAAGAACAGAACATGTGAAGACCCAGAGGCAGTGTGTTGGTGCCTGTTAGTAACTGTTAGAAGAGCTGACTGTGTGCCTCTCCTCCCAACCCTACATTCATCGATGTTACCCTGATAGCCTGAAATCGGTCACGGGAGGAGTATTTACACCACAGAAATTGGCAAACACTGCTCATCAGGGCTTGTTGCCCCTAAAGAACCAGTCAATTAACATTTACAGACACACCACAGCCCAGAGGGGATGAAGAGCGTGGTCATGTAGAGGAAACTGTTAGAAGGTCAGTGTGTCTGCTGTTGCTTATGAGATTGGTTAGGTGTCACACAGGTGGACGAGTGAGTCATCGAGAGTCAGGTCATGAAATGCCTCCATGTTATATGCAAAGTAGTTTGGGAGTGATGCTATGTTGCCAAGGTATTTGTAGTAAACAGCTGCTGCTGGTGCTTTCCCAGCACCCACTTCTCTTCCTTCTGGTAAAAGCAGTCCATGATATAACTGGGGGCAAAAGACTAGCTGATGGGATACAGGTCATGACAATTGCTGATGACAAAGGAGGGAGCTCTGATCTTCCAGGGGCTGGCCCCCTGCAACCTCCTTAGTGCTGGCCCCCTGTTCGGGCAATGATTGGATAAGAAGTTTCTAAGCAAAGGTCTTGCAGGTTTGATTACAGCCATGATTATCAAAATGTGGTTGGGGTACGAGAATCACTCAGAATCACTCAGCGTAGTTGTGTACCGTGATGAATTGTGAGTCCTACCCCAGAAATGCTCAGTCAGGAAACCTGCAAAGATTCTGCATTTGAAACAAGAACCAGTTGATTTCAATGTGCACTAATGCTGGAGATGTAAAGACTAAGTAGTGCTCTTCCCATTATGTGTTCATCATGAACTCTATTTATAATATTAATTCATTTTATTTAACAAATATTTATTGTTAATTGCTGTCTCAGGTGCTGGAGAATAAAGTGATGAACAAGATCAGCCAAGTCCTATCCTCAAAAGCTTATAGTTGGGTAGTGAGGGGAAGAGGCAATAAATTATATTTTTAATGCAACTTCAGATAATAATAACTACAGAGGAAATGAAGAAAGGGGAGTTGGCAGGCAAGCAGCTCAGTGGTTTCTTTAGATTGGATGCTCAAGAAAGACTCTATGAGGAGGCAACATTTAATTGAGATGTATGTTTGTGATTTTTTTCCCTTCAGATTTCTCATTCAGGATAAAACACAAACATATGCCCACATATGAACTGTAGTCCTATTAGACAAATAAAAATAATTGTTGTTGTTTTAGAGAGAGGAGGAAAGAGGAAAAGGGAAAGGAAGAGACAGAGGGAGAGAGACAGACATCAATGTGATAGAGAAACATTGATCAGTTGCCTCCTGTATACTTCACGACTGGGGATGGAACGACAAGCTGGGTCTGTGCCCTGACTGGGAATAGAACCAGTGACCCCCCAGTCCACAGGATGAAGGGTCACACTCACCAAGGTGACAAATCAAATTTTAAAACCCTTTGATATAAGTTTAAATTAAGAGGATTTTTAAAATTTTATCTTTATTGTTGAAAGTATTACAGATGTTCCCCTCACCCCCGCATTGGTCCCTTCCACCCTGCTCCCACACCCTCCCCAGGCCTTCCCTGAACTATTTATTGTCTGTCCATGAGCTGTGCACACATGCATGTAAGTTCATTGGTCAATCTTTTCCCGCTCCCCACCTCCTTTCCCTCAGAATTACATTGGTCTGTTGCATGCTTCAATGTCTCTTGATCTATTTCATTTATCAGTTTATGTTGTTCATTGGATTCCACATATAAGTGAGATCATGTGATACTTGTCTTCCCTCTGACCGACTTATTTCATTTAGCATAATACTCTCGAGGTCCCTCTATGCTGTCTCAAAGGCAGAAATCCTTCTCTTTCATAGCTCCAATGTGTAAATGTACCACTGTTTTTCAATCCATTCATCTACTCAGGCACTGGGGCTGTTTCCAGATCTTAGCCATCATACATAATGCTGCTATGAACACAGGGGTACATGCATTCTTTCTGATTGGTGTTTCTGGCTTCACATACCAAAGGCCAAGAAACATAAAAATGCTCACTGTCACTAATGATCAGAGAGATGCAAATTAAAACCACAATGAGATGTCACCTCAGACCTGTCAGAATGGTTACCATCAATAAATCAGCAACCAACAAGTGCTGGTGAGGATGTAGAGAAAAGGGAACCCTCGCCGAAGCAGGTTTGGCTCAGTGGTAGAACGTCAGTCTGCGGACTGAAAGGTTCCAGGTTTGATTCCGGTCAAGGGCATGTACATTGGTTGCGGGCACATCCCCGATAGGAGGTGTGCAAGAGGCAGCTGGTTGATGTTTCTCTCTCATCGACGTTTCTACCTCTCTATCTCTCTCCCTTCCTCTCTGTAAAAAATCAATAAAAATATATATATATATAAGAAAAGGGAACCCTCATGCACTGCAGGTGGGAATGAAGGCTGGTGCAGCCACTGTGGAAAGCAGTATGGAGTTTCCTCAAAGAAACTAAAACTGGAACTGCCAAGAGGATGTTGTAACTGCATACTCACACATATTAGAAAGACGTGTCCGTCATGGTATCCACCGTGGTTGATAGTATCTGACCCAACCACTGCCCCTAAGCAATGTTATGAACCACAGGGTCCTAAGCCAAAGGCAATCAGTCCTCGGGACAGGAGCAGCTTAGGAAAAGAAAAGCTGTTCCATCAAGACTCTCCCAGAACCTACCATGAGGAGACCCTTGGTGAATGAGGCGGGAGAAGCGAGCTCGGGGGCTGAAAGGGTTCACTGGGTCTACACAAGGCCAGAGAAGTCAGGGGGAAACAGAAACCATGAGTAAGATGAGGAAGCAAAAGCTCTCAGAAAGCAGAAACGATGAGATTGAGGCCACAGACCCAACAGAGGAGCTGAGGAGGCACAAACAACTCCAGCGTCAAGTTGAACGAATCCCTCCTCCCCCTTCCGCCTAACTCAGCTCCAGTTCCTGACCTCCCTGTGACAGGGGGTTTGCATTGCCTGGGACTCCAACCTTACAACCACCAGCAGGAGCCACAGAAGCAGAAGCACTGCTTGCAACACACATTTTTTTTTAAATTTTTTTTTTGGTGTGTGTGGCAACTTCATGTGTCTCTGTCGCTGAAATTATTGCATAATTTAATTGTAAGACTATACATAATTGTATAGTAATTGTAGCGTGTAACACATGCACAGGCACCTGCACGCGTGTGTGCAAGGGAAGGGACTAATGCAGACATCACTTCCCACTCCCCAAAAGAAGGCGGGGACACTCGGGGCCTCTGGTACGGTCCCGTTCCCTTTGCTCAGGAGGACAGGCTGCGACAGCTTGAAGAGATTTGGGCTTCGTTGATCCCAAATCATAAGAACAGTTTGCAGCGACTCCCCTGCTTCCTGGAGTTGATTTTGTTCTGATGAGCTCTTATCAGTGAGCAGTTGTTCTCTAAAAATAGTTTCTGAAAAGGCTCACGCATCGGCCGGCTCCCTAAAGAGAGAGAAGCAGAACGTATGCATAGAAAATGCACCGATGTCAGACCCCATCACCGGTCTCTTTGATGAATATGAAAAAGAAACGTTCGGGAGCAGCTGAGATATTTAGCTCTGAAAATTACCCAGTAAGCAGCTACTTGGATAATGTTGAATTTTTTTTTTTCTACAAACCCCCCTTTGAAATAAACCAGACAGAGGTCCCTTTCACGTCCACGGGAGTTTTCAGCAAAAGGAGAAAGGAGGACTTTATAAGCTCCAAACGGCCTTGGAGGCCGTTCACAGACTGGCAAGCATTCCCTGCCATTTCCCAGTGCTGAGGCCCTGGACGCGGCTCCTCACTGTCATCATTGTCCCTCCGGGGCTCCAGCCGGCAGCTGAGCGCTCGGAGGCTCGGAGGCTTTGGAATATGGGAAGAGGCCATCAGATAGGATCACAGACTGTGCAGAAAAGAGATGAGCCGGAACTGTGGCGCTGGGGGTGGGGGGATGAAGTACATAAGGCTATTTTCATACCCCTGAATCGCACTTCCTGTCCCAATGCTCCTATAGCAAGTCTGAAACCTCCCGCTGGGGCGGGGGAGGGGCCGCAGGGAAGCCTTCTAGACAGGCAGTTTCCCTCCAGTCTGCCTCCAGGCTGCCTCCAGGAACAAGGCCTATAGTGCCTGCTTCTTCCGAAATGCCCCCCTTGCTGCTGGCTTTCCGCTGACTTGGCTGCAAGTCTTTTCTTTGGGTGAAGGGGAGGCGTAAGCAGATTCTGACACACAGCAAGTGTGGAGGCAGTACACTGTGCTAGTTCACTGTTTCTTCTGCTAGAAGAGCCTCATCTTATTCAGGTTCTTATTTGTGCACACGTATGATGACACAGTCTTTACAAATTTCATTTGAAAGGGGTAGCAGGTACAGCTTCTAGACAGCCCCGCCACCATCTCCACGGCTCCCTTAAAACCTCTTTCATTATTTGCCAGCTGTGGACAAATTTCCCAGAAATCCTTTCTGGTAAGCATTCCCAATACCTCGGATTAATTAAATAACCCTGAGAAGATCCCGTGCCCAGGAGAACACCTCAGGAGCAGGACCTCAGCATGCAGGAGTCCCTCTCAGGAATTCACAGTGATGCCCATCCATCCTTGATTCATTATAATAGCCCAATAGGCCCACACAGCCCTGGGGACATCCACAAGCCCATTAATACCCCCTTCCCCATCCCATCCCTGTCTTCCCATCATAACACGGTCCCCTCTGGCTCTAAGGCCTGGGGTCTTTGAGATTAGAGCCAGAATGGACTTCTAAGTAAATATCAGCTACAAAATAGCTATAATCTAGGGAACTTTGAAAAGATACCTTCCTTTTATATTGCCCTCCCTCTATTAGATAGGAATGCTTCTGGCTGCAAGTAATAGAAAAATATAATTGTGGTTTAAACCATTTTTATTGGCCAAAGGCTGGTTCAGGGTTCAATCAGCGTCTCAGGGATGCTACACAGCAATAGACACGCTCCACTCTTCCCCTCAGACATCTTCAGGGAGTTGCCTTTCTCCCCGCCTGCCTGTTGTCTCATGGTCACAAGGCCAGACCAAAGTGAATGGAGAGGAAAGGACTCGGGGTCTTTCTTCTAATAAGGGTCTGCTTCTTTTCAATCGAGAAGGGAGGTGGAGCTCGGTTTTGCGCCCTCGGCTAGACCAATCACCGGTGTAGGAGAATTACATTGCCAGGAACAGCTGGAGCAATTGTGACCCATCAATCAGGACTTGGGCCTGCCTTCTCTGAAACGGAGGCGTGGAGTTCTGTGATGAGGGAAGAGAGGCAAGGATGGGAGATTGGTTGTTGGGGAGGCAGCCAACAGTGTCTGCCATAACCACTGAGCTGGCTGATGCCTGGAATCCCCCGATTGTTTCACAGGTGCTTTAACTCAACAGAGGCTCTGTCCCAGGGAAAGAAAACTTGTATTTAAAAGGGGGCTAAGGGCTCTGGCTGGTTTGGCTCAGTGAATAGAGTGTCAGCCTGTGGACTGAAAGGTTCCCAGTTTGATTCCAATCAAGGGCACATACCTGGGATGCAGTCTCGATTCCTAGCCCCAGTCAGGTCTCCCCCTCCTTTCCACTCTCTCTAAAAATCAATGGAAAAATATCCTAAGGTGAGGATTAACAAAAATAAATAAATAAATAAATAAATAAATAAATAAATAATGGGCAAAGGACCTAAATAGATACCCCTCCAAAGAGAACATACAGATGGCCAAGAGACATATATAAAAAAAAAAAAAAAATGCTCAACCATCACTAATCATCAGAGAGATGCAAATTAAAACTATAATGAGGTATTACTTCACACCTATCAAAATGGCTATCATCAACAAATCAACAAACAAGTGCTGGCGAGGATGTGGGAGAAGGGAACCCTTGTGCACTGCTGGTGGGAATGCAGACTGGTGCAGCCACTGTGGAGAACAGTATGGAATTTCCTCAAGAAATTAAAAATGGAACTGCCTTTTGAGCCAGTGATCCCACTTCTCAGAATAGATCCTAAGGATCCAGAAGCACCAATCAGAAAGGACATACGCACCCCTATGTTCACTGCAGCATTATTTACAATAGCCAAGATCTGGAAACAGCCCAAGGGCCCATCAGTAGGTGAGTGGGTAACAAAGCTGTGGCACATGTACACCATGGAATACTAAGTGACTATAAAAAGGAAGGAACTCTTACCTTCTGAGACAGCATGGAAGGACCTGAAGATTACTATGGTAAGTGAAATAAGCCAGGCAGAGAAAGACACATGTAACATGATCTCACTTCTTTGTGGAATCTAAGGAATAAAATAAACTGACAAACAAAACAGAACCATGGCTATATGGAGCAAGCTGACAAAGGTCAGAGGGGAGGTGGGTGGGGCAGATGGAATGGAAGAGAACAGCCAAAGAAGGTATGTGCATAACCCACGGACACAGACAAAAATGTGGTGAGGGCCAGAGGGAGGGAAGGGCAGGATCTGGGTGGAAGGGGACATAGTGGGGTGGGGGATGGAAGGGGGATGGAGGACATCTTTAATAATGTCAACACTAAAAATAAAATATAATTAAAAAAAGAAAATTAATTACATTATCAAGACATTTATGCCCAACAAATAGTTACTTCGTACAATTTTTTAGAACAATATCAAATATGAAAATAGAAAACCAAGATGTTGAAGAAAATATTTATTAGGGGCAGTAATGGTATGCTTGTAAACCTTTCTCCACCAGCGGGGGAGAAACCCTGGTTTATAGTTTGTTGATTTCCATGATATGAATGCTCTTAACGTGGTTAGTTTCAAGCTACCCATGGTTTCGTGACTGGCTAGCAAAGTTCCTGAAAATATAATAACCAGCTTTTGTAAGGGCATACACATCACCTGCAGAACACCACTGAGTAAGTGTATACTAATGTGTTGCGCAATTAGGCTGTACACATTTATCTTTGTGGTTGCCCTGCAGGGGTCCTCAAACTTTTTAAAGTGGGGGCCAGATCACGTTCCCTCAGAGAGCTGGAGGGCCGGGCTATATGAACTACTAATTCCTACTGTAACACCTCGGCTGCGCTCACTGCCCAAAAAACCTGGCGGGCCGGATCAGACTCCTCTGCGGGCTGCATGTGGCCCGCGGGCCGTAGTTTGAAGACCCCTTAGATTAGATTCTAGCCCTTCTAATACCCTGTGAAGCAGGTATTGGCATCACCATTTCACAGTGGGAAGTCTGGGCTCAAAGAAGCTGAGGTTTTCCCCAGTTCTTCTGATGCTAGGTTCTGACAAGAGGCCCCTGGGAGCCAGAAGCTCAGAGAGCTCGGACGCTGGCAATGTTACGTGGGTACCAGCAAATTCTTACGCCTGGAATTATGTGCACTGTCAACTCGTATTGCCCTCGGAGTAATAAAGACGAGGGCAGACTGAAAGTCATGGGACGCCTTTCTTCTTGTTTTGAAGAGAAGGGAGAAAAAAAATAAAAGGAAAATGGAATGATTTCATCAGAAACATCCAAAACAGAATACCTTCTGTTCTCATCGTAAATGTTTTATGTTTGAGAGAAAGGTTAGGTCCTTCGTGGGGGTTTGTTTTTTGTTTTTTGGGTTTTTTTTGTTTTGTTTTGTTTTGTTTTGTGACATCAAAAGAAAATTTTCTAACTAAAAGCACTCCTATTGGCATTCATTCCTACCTTTAGCTTCACGCCGAAGAACAGCCTTGTGGCTCAACCATGTGGGCAGCTTTACAACCTGTGCATTTCCTCATTACAGAAACATCCCCCAGCATTTCCCTCTGCCTACCTCATTTGCTTGCAGCGGGTGCCATGGCGTGAATGGGGAATGGGAAAAGGCTCCCTCACGGGGAAGTGCTTTTGAAAATGCATGGCTCCATTGTCTTTGCTACCACGAGCTGCCTGGGCCCAGGCTGAACTTTCTCCTTTCCTCATGACTCCCTCTCCCCTGCCCCTGGATGGCTCCTATGTCACAGTCTTTTCCCTCCTGCTACTGATGCGGCAGGCTGGGGACATTCTCAACTGCGACTCATCAACCGGGGTCTCCAGCAGGATGCTTGTCGCCACTGAAGGGCAGGGAGGTGAAGTGGCTGCTGACCCCTTTCTGGAGTTTCCCTGCCGGTGCCCGACCTCCACAGTCTCCAGGTCAGGCCTTCCGGCCAGCAAGCACTTTCAGTGCCTCTGGCTCACTGGCCTGGCGCTAGTGTGAGGTTTTGGTGCAAGCCTGGCCCCCAGGGGTGGACTAGGTCCTGTCCGGGAGGAACCTGACTGCACCTTCCAGAGTCAGAGAAGATGCCCAAAGGACAGAAAGCTTTGTTTTCCCTGACAGCACTCTAACTGCTCTGATGTGATCACGGTGGAATGTGCTCCTTTCCTCTCTTCCGCTTCCTCCAGTCACCACTTGGATTGTCCTCCCTCAAGGCTCCTCCCCTCGAGCCAGGCACACAAACACAGCATCCCAGGTGGTCAGCACGGCACACAGGCACTGAAAGAGGGACTGTTCTACTCACTGCTCTTTGGCTGTGGACAAGCCCATATGCTCTGCTCAGAACACATGCTTTAAATGAACAGTTATGCTCTTTATTTAAGAAACTAGAGGCCCGGTGCACAAATTCATGCACAGGTGGGGTCCAGGGTGGGGGGTGCCGATCGCGACAGGGCCGGCCTGGAGAGGGGCACAGGCAGTTGGTCGGCTGGCTCCACCCCCAATCAGGGTTGGGGGGCGATCAAGGGGAGGGCCGACCAGGGGTGGGAACTGCAGGGGGTTGCGGGGGGTGATTGGGGTCTTGATTGGGTTGGTTGGCTGCTGCAGTGCAGTTTTAGCAACCGGTCATTCTGGTCATGCTTGTCGTTCCAGTTGTTCCGGTTGTTACGCTGTTCTGGTCACTTGGCTTTTACATATATAGATAAAGCCAGTGCCTCACATGAATGTCTTGCTCACAAGATGTCACAGGCATTGATTAGTTAGCCACTACACATAACCAGAAGCTCTCTGAGAGACAGGAGACGCTGTGGCATTGGCTAGAAGGGACAACTTCAGTCAAACTGGTAGGAAGGGACCAGCTTTGAGCTAAAAGACAAACTCTGGTTATGAAGTAAGACACTGCCTCTCTGAATTCCTGTTGCCTTCCACCTCAAAGCAAGCTCATGGTTCTTGTACCCTGAGAAAAAGGATTAGAAGGAGCCAGCAAGATGCATGACCATTGAGACTGCTTTGTTCTTTTTTTTTTTTTTTGCAGCTTATTTTATGTATTTATTTAATTTATTGATTTTTACAGAGGGGAAGGAAGAGGGATAGAGAGTTAGAAATATTGATCAGCTGCCTCCTGCACCTCCCCAGTGGGGGACCGAGCCTACAACAAAGGTACATGCCCTTTGCTGGAATTGAACCCCGGGACCCTTTAGTCTGCAGGCCAACGCTCTATTCACTGAGAAAAAACTGGTCAGGGTAAGACTGTTCTAGAAGTCTACTGTAGGCAAAGAAAAGCAGATTTTAGAATCAGTGCCAATATAGTGTATTTGTTATTTAAACACATTGTAACAAGAATTGCTTTTTTTGTCTACAACAGAGTCTTTCCTCTCCTACATTCTTTTTCCTCTGGTGGATTTGGAGCCATTTTCAAGTTTTGGGCTTACACTGTTTTATGGGTATATTGTCTCATCACATTATTCAGGAAGATAATGTCATAACTTTGCTCTAGGAAAATTTTTAGCGGGAAGACTATCAGTCGTTCTCAGAGTGGTCTGCAGACTCCTGGAGCCTGCTTTTGGAGGGAATAAACAGTCGAAACTATTTTCTTTATAATACTATGTTATTTGCCTTTCCTGCTGTGCTGACATTTGCATTGGTGGTGTGAAAGCAATGGCTGTCAACCTGCCGCTGGTGCCCTTGCACAAATCAAGGTAGCAGCACCAGGCAGCAGTTGTTGTGTCCTTTATTGAAACAAGAAAGAAAGAAAGAAAGAAAGAAAGAAAGAAAGAAAGAAAGAAAGAAAGAAAGAAAGAAAGAAAGAAAGAAAGAAAGAAAGAAAGAAAGAAAGAGAGGAGGGAGGGAGGGAGGGAGGGAGGGAGGGAGGGAGGGAGGGAGGGAGGGAGGGAGGGAGGGAGGAAGGGAGGGAGGGAGGGAGGAAGGGAGGAGGAAAAGAAGGAGAGAGGGAGGGAGGGAGGAAGGGAGGGAGAGGAAGAAAGAAAAGGAAGGAAGGAAGGAAGGAAGGAAGGAAGGAAGGAAGGAAGGAAGGAAGGAAGGAAGGAAGAGGGAGGGAGGGAGGAAAGGGAAGGGAAGGGAAGAAAAAAGAGAGACAGGATGAGAAAAACCTATTGCCATTAAGAATTTCCTTGGGCACTGACCAAGTAGCCCAGTGGTTGGAGCATCATCCCTTACACCAGTGGTCGGCAAATTTCGGGTCTTAAGCCACATGTGACTCACAAGCCATGGTTTGCCACTCTGTTGACTAATGAGTTTGCCAACCACTGTCATATACTACCCTTTACCTCTTTGCACACAATATGCCACAATTGCCTAATCCTCGCAGCTTCCAACTACACGGTAACATTTAGTCTAGCAGTGGTCGGCAAACTCCTTAGTCAACAGAGTGGCAAACCGCAGCTCGAAAGCTGCAGTTTGCCGACCACTGCCTTACACCAAAAAGGTTGCAGGCTTCGATTCCAGTCAGGGCCTGTAAGGGAGGCAACTGATGGATGTTTTTCTATCACATCAATCATTGTCTCCAATGAGAATTAAAAAAAAGAATGTCCTTGGTGGGCAGTAACAATTATTAATTTCATTTACTCTTAATACTATGTGCTTTTTTCTTTCTTTTCTTTCTTTTCTTTTCTTTTTTTTAAATCCTTACCAAGGATATTTTTTCCCCCATTGCTTTTTAGAGAGTAGAAAGAAGGGAGAGAGAGAGAGAGAGGGCAAAATATCAATGTGAGAGAGATACATCAATTGGTTGCTTCCTGCACGTGCCCCTACCAGGGGCTGGGGATCAAACCGGCAACCCAGGTATCTGCCCTTGATCAGGAATCAAACCTGAGACCCTTCAGTGCATGGGCCAACGTTCTAACCATTGAGCAACACTGACCAGGGCTCTTTTTTTTTTTTTTTTTTAATCCTCACCTGAAGGTATATTTTTATTAATTTTTAGGGAGAGAGGAAAGGAGGCCAGAGAGAGAAACATCAATTGGCTGTCTCCAAAACCTGACCAGGGATTGAGCCTGAAACGTGGGAATGTTCCCTGACTGGGAATGGAACCAGCACTTTTTACGCACAGGACAAAGCCCAACCGACTGAGCCACACGGGCCAGGTCAGCCCTACTACTTTATAATCACAAGGCACTTTTGAGCCAAAGTTAGGTTACTTAGTTGTGACAAACTTGGTCTTTGCAAATTTGACCTCAAACAAGTCTTATCTATCTCTGTAAAGAAAACTTACCTTCAGAGGATGGATGTTTGCTTTCTCAGCAGTAAGCAAAGAGCAAAAGACATTTGCTCAACCATTTAGGTAATTGATGGAACTTTTGGAAGATTCTAGGCTGAGAAGAATGCCAGAAGGACCTCTACTCACTCACTCCTTTATTCAAAAGACACTGGCTAGTGTGGGGTCGGTGGCTGAGCTGAATGTTGGGGACACAGTGCTGAACCAAACAGACCCAGTCCCGTCCTTACAGGGCAAGAGAGCACATTAAACAAGTAAACACAGAGAGGAATGTTTATGGGAATAAATGAAACAGAAGAAGAACGTGCATGAGAGAATGTGAGCGGGAGAGACTGTCTCTAGACTGGTGAGGAGACAGCCTCTCTGAGGAGGAAACGGGTAAGTTGAGAGTTGAGAAGGCACTCACCGTGTGCAGTGTGAGGGAAGGGACTCAGAAGGCACAGCTGGCGGGGACCGTGGGTCATCCCCCGGGAGGGTTAGGGGCATTCTGGGCGAGTGCAGCACAGTAGGTGAGGGCAGAGGCTCAGAAGTCTGACAGGCTGGGTCCCAGAGCCCACTGGACCATCCACTGCCTGGCTTTGGAGAAGCTACGGCTGCTCTCTGTGTTTAGATATCGTCCTCTGTAAGATGGAAACAGTACTCTTCTCTTACATACAGGTGTTTCCTGTGGATTCCACAAGATAATCCATGCGAAGGGCTAGGCCAGTGGTCGGCAAACTCATTAGTCAACAGAGCCAAATGTCAACAGTACAACCATTGAAATTTCTTTTGAGACCCAAATTTTTAAAATTTAAACTTCTTCTAACGCCACTTTTCCAAATAGACTCGCCCAAGCCATGGTATTTTGTGGAAGAGCCACACTCAAGGGACCAAAGAGCCGCATGTAGTTCGAGAGCTGCAGTTTGCTGACCACGGGGCTAGGCTTACAGGAAAAAACAACAAAAACAAACAAAACAAAAAAAAAACACTAGTGAATATTAGCAATATAATATTGGTTTGCAGACTAAGGTGACTGGCCTGGGCCAGACTGAAGTATCCCAAGGATGTTGTCATGCACTTGGCTTAGTATCAGACCCCAATTTATCCTTGTTGTGATGTAGAAATGGTATATATTTCAAGCCAAGACAGTCAAGAAGCGCAAAGACGATTGGAAGAAATACATCGTCGAGAAAAGCACTTGTCAAAGCTCGTAGCTCACATGCTTGCTAGGGCTAGAGTTTGCAGCGGGGGCTCATCAAAGGCACAGACCGGTGGAGGCTGAAGTTATGAACAGGCAGGAGTGCCAAGCAGTGAGCAGGACAGATGGGAGTGTGGGCAACAAGCCCAGATCAGGACTCAAGAGATGGGACAGGCAGAAGCCAAGGCTGGGTCTCAGACAGCAACCAGCATCGTTCTTCGTTGGCACCATTAGCCTGAAAGGGAGTCTGTCCGGGTAGGTGTGGCTGCCAGCCTATTTCTCAAATGTTTGCTCCTGCTCCTATGCTGAGCTAGGCTGCACTTTCTCCATCCACGCGCCCTTCACACTGCCCCCGGTGAGCATGCTCTCCCTTCCTGGAAAACATGGTGCGAGCAGGGGAGCGTTCCCTGGGCATCATGTTGAGACTGGCATCTCTGGGTTCCCATGTTCCTCGTGTTTTCCTTCTGGCTCCAGGGCCCCTGTCCAGATGGCCATCTGTTCTTCGCTTCTATGGCCTGCAGACAGCTGAGATGACTTGGGGGTCTCTACTGAACAGTGTCATTTTCAAATAAAAAAAATGGAGAAGCAATTTACATGTATACTGAGGTCACTCAGAAAATTCTAAGGAGAGAGGTAATGTCACATGACACACAGGCAAACTTCCTGACATTCCTTTTTAGCCCCCTATTGTATTGCCTAGGGGCCTCTCATCCCAACAGCTTTCAAGCACTCTCCTCTCTCTCTCTCTCTCTCTCTCTCTCTCTCTCTCTCTCTCTCTCTCTCTCTCCCTCTCTCCTCCTCCCTTCTTCTCTCCCTCTCCTTCTATCTCTCCCTCTCCCCCCCCCCCACACATTTCCTCAAAGAGCTATTGATGGTTCTTCTTACTCCCTTGCAGGGAAAGTTAAGAAGGCTCTGTTGTATGATCCTATCACACCCCTAGAGGGGAGAGGCAGAGGTAGGTTAAGTTTTACTCAGCCTCTTTCATGCAGCCATGCTCAAGGGTATAACAGGCAGCTTGGAGGCTGGAGCCTGCCTCCGTATCATTCTGAACCACTGCAATGACTCTGAAAATGATCACATCTCGGAGACAGCCATGCAGGCTTTCTCTAGGTTGTGGTTACTTTCAAAGTATATACACACTTGAAAGCATATTCCATCTCCAGTTAAAACTCTGCACCATGCCGAAACTGCTTTGGCTCAGTGGATAGAGCATCAGACTGTGGACTGAAGGGTCCCAGGTTCGATCCTGGTCAAGGGCATGTACCTTGGTTGCGGGCACATCCCCAGCGGTCAAGGGCATGTACCTTGGTTGTGGGCACATCCCCAGCGGGGGGTGTGCAAGAGGCAGCTGATCTATGATTCTCTCTCATCGATGTTTCTAACTCTCTATCCCTCTCTCTTCCTCTCTGTAAAAAGTCAATAAAATATATAAAAAAATAAAAATTAAAAATAAATTTAAAAAAAAACACAACTTTGCAACACAATCAAAGCTATCGTACAAATGGTTGATGATAAGTGTGAAATAATGTCGCGGTCCACCTCTGGAAATGGTAGTTCACCATGGCACTGGGTGTTTCTTGCTGCCCTCCATGTCTTCATGGCTCCCTCTTCTTCCCTGTCCCAGGCCCCAAGAAGCTCACCTTCGTTGACTGAGTCAGCAGGTGACCTTGCCTGCTGGATCAATGATGAGCAACAGCAGATTTGAGAGGGAGGACAAGTGCAAAGGTGGATATGGATTCAATTTTCTGTGCTGCCTGCTCACCACCATCGCTGGTACCTCCTCTTCGAAGCCACAGCTCACAGCAGGTGGCCCTCTCTACCTATAGAGTTCTCTCTCGCACTCTGTCTCTCTCTTTCTTCCCTCTTGCTCTTTCTCCCTGGAACCTCTCTTTTACTTCTTTGGGTGTACAGGTAGCAAGGGTGCCTCCCTGTTAGACCCAGATACAACACTCTCCTTGTGGCTTCTGGTTTCCCAACACATCCTGTACACAATACCTTTATCAAGTCCATCTTTTTCCTGTCAAGACCCTGCCTCTAACTCCCTCCTAATACATAAACAGCAAACAAATCAAAGCAAAAAGTTTAGAGCAAGGAAAGATCGGAACAATCTAAGAACACTTATTTGGAGAGGTGTTGCCAGCATATCAACACGAGAAAAAAAGTTTAGTTCCTATTTTGCTTACATCTTCATTCATTAAAAGAGAAAAAGGATTACTCTGTTTTGAATTTAACCATGGGTACAGAATGGATCAGAAGATGGCAGCCAATGGTTCCACACATGCACACCTCACTGCTCTCTGTCCCAGGTCCCCACAGGCCCACAGCTGCTGCTCCGGCTTTCCCCACAGGGGGCGTCCTGCCTGCATGTGATATTGTGAGGTCCTCCCTGTAGCCATCACGTGAACCTCAGCTCCATGGGCGTTAGCCTCCCTGGCCCAGTCCTTGGAGATGTCTATGTGTGCCCGTCCCTTCACACCCACCCCCCATAGTGTCTCATCAGAGACTCTCTTCCACACTAAACAGAGACTCTCTACTGCCCACTGTTTCTCCGTTATACAGAAGGAATTTTATTTATAAGCTCCCATCCCCCCTGGAACTACATTGCTTCTTACATACTTAGGCCAATGGTTTACATGTATGTTCTACCTGTATTTTTTTTTTAACTTTGTTATTGAGGGCAGAGATTACTTCTTTGATTTCTCTGACTCCGCATTCTCTCTTTTACACATTATTTGGTGTAGGGGCACCTACTATAAGCCAGGTGCTGTGCTAAGGCATACAGGTCCAACCTGAACTTTCAGGGCCCTTATAGAGTAGGTCAGTGGTCGGCAAACTCATTAGTCAACAGAGCCAAATATCAACAGTACAACCATTGAGATTTCTTTTGAGAGCCAAATTTTTTAAACTTAAACTTCTAACGCCACTTCTTCAAAATAGACTCACCCAAGCCCTGGAATTTTGTGGAAGAGCCACACTCAAGGGGCCAAAGAGACACATGTGTTTCGAGAGTCACAGTTTGCGGACCACTGGACTAAGAGAAAAATCAGAAGCAAACAAACATGCCAGTAGACATATCATTGCAAAGCTTGATGCATACTCTAAACTTTAGAGTCTAAAGGAATGGTGTACAATGTTGTAAGAACATGTAATGGAACATTTAATCCACTCTGAGGGGTCAAGAAACGCTTCCAAGAGGTGGTGACACATGAGCTAAATATGAAAAGGATCAGAAGTCAGGTACATCGGTGATTCGGAAGCGGGCTGACGTCGCCCCCACAGGATGTTGGCAATGTCTGGAGACATCTTGCAGACATTTTCTGTTGTCACCCCTGGGGTGGATTGCTGCTGGTATCTACTGGATGGAGGCAAGGGATGCTGCTAAACACCCCAGGATACACTGGAAAGCCCCCACCACAAAGCACTGTCTGGCCCAAAATGCCAGTTGTGCCAGCGGTGAGAAACCCAATCCCGGTCACTGATTCCAACCAGAGAGAACGTGTGCCAGCACCTCGCGCACACGGAGCCGGACACAGAGAAGGCCTCCACATCTACACGTAGCATCGAGTTTACATCGGTTTGGGCATCACCTCAATTGGTCCTTGTTGTCATTGCTTCTGTTGGGTAAAATTCTATCTTGGGGTGCAGGTCTGTTTGTGCCTTTCATTCCTACAAGCAGGTGTAGGAATGAATATGACAAAACCTTTCCTCTTCCCCCCAAAAGTGTATGTGTACCTGAAGGCTTGGTCTAGGCAAGACAGTAAAATAACAGTTGATGGGTGGGGGGATTTTTCTTTCCCTCCAGACTGCTTGAAAACAGAAAATGACCTCTTCTCCTTGCCTGGTGATCTGATTCCTTAAAAGTGGGCATTTGTTATTGGGGTCCCCATATGGTGACCTAGGTTGAGCTAAAATGGAAATGAAAATGGTTTGGGTTTGTTTTTTTGTTTTTGTTTTTGTTTTTGTTTTGTTTTGTTTTGTTTTTAGGAACTAAGTTAAATAAGAGATAGGAAAAAGGGCGAAAGGGAACTAGGATTTCTCGAGTACTTTCTAAAGTCGAGGTCTGTGGGTTCATTAGTCATTCATTTAACAACTATGCATTGGGTCAATATGCGGTCTTGGCATAATAAAAGGCTCAGGATCTAGGCAGGCGACAGGTGAGCAAACGAACAGCGTTGATGCGATATGAATAATGCCCCAATGGAGTTAATTTTGCATGAGGCGCAGAGAGAAGGCCTGCATTGGTGATGCCAAAGATGGGGGGACAGGAGGGCAGCCCCATCAGAGCGTCTTCACAGAGAAGGGACGGATAGAGATGAGGCTTCAAGTAGAATATGAGGATACTGAGCAGAAACTCCAGGGGATGCCATGAAAAGGCAAGCTATACAAGAGCATGGAGTGTAGGAGGCATGGTAGGACTAAATGACGGGAACATGGGGGCTTGGGGCGATGGGGGAAGTGGCAGAGGGTGAGGTCATGGAGGGGTGTAAGCCATGCTAAGAAAGCAAAGGAAAGGCACAAACAGACTGCACCCCAAGAATAAGCACCCTGATACCACTGTGGAGACTGGAGAGGAAGAGAAATGTCTAGTGAGGAGACTCCTGATGTGAGGAGACCAGGAAGCACCTGACCATGGGGAAATAGTTAAAAGCGGTTAGTGGGTGGGCCACAGACATGAAAAGGCCATCACGGCTACCAGAGATTCATTTCATCTCTATTTTAATTTTGCAAATATTCCATCATTAACGACAACCAAAAAAGTTAAGCATAAAATAAAAGTGAACAGATATTTAGAACCAATGAGTGTTAAACTGCTATCACAGATCCTCTGAGACAATGCCAGTTATTCATATATTCACCCTTAATTAATTTAAAAACGTTTCACCTTAGGAAGTGGGAATTCCTTTCAACCTGAGGTGGGTAGTGGATGCTGGGCCCCACACCAGGACTGGGTTTAATTCTTCAGGATTCAGTGGAGCTGGGAAGAATGTCCCTAATGTGGGCCTGAGAACGGGGAGTCGTGAGGACAAGACATGTGGAAAGGGGGCCCCAGTGCTCAGGCCAGAAGATAAACCTGTCCACCTACAGGGGAGGGGAGACTGGAAGCCTAGGCTTAACATCTGAACCTGCAGCAAGTAAATTTAATAAGGTGAGTTATAAGTGTATAGCCCATACCAGTTACCAAATTCATATAGAGCTGGTCTACCTGATTATATTACATTGTGTAAAAGAGGTAGCTGACTTCACCCGGGAAGCCATGGGAATGCCCTCCTGCATCCGCTGCTGTTGGCACATGCAAACCCCTTAGCCTAAAGCTCAAGGCTGGCCATCGTCGGGCCCCAATCTACTAGTAAAAATGCCTTATCCTTGTATAGCTTTTTATGGTTATTAAACCCAAGTTTCATGATCCATGCCTGGTTAACTTGGTGAGTAATTAGGTGACCCTTCCATAACAATTAAACAGAAGGTTACATTGGCTAGGAATTGCTGAACTTCTCTACTGTATGTGTCTGCCCTTGGCTCTGGGATACACAGGGTAAACTGGGGAGAGAGGAAAGTGTTGGAAATGATTTCTTTTTTGAAGACCAGGTTCTTGAGACTTTCACCTTCTTCACTTCATTCATTCATTCATTCACTTATTCATTCATTCAAATATTCAGTGATGCCTACTGTGCTTTCTACTTCCTGTTAAGTAAGGACTTTTACTAAATGTATGAGGATTCAACGATAAGCAAATATCTGCCCTTAGTGCCTACGACCTGGAAGAGGAGACAAGACATGTGCACAGCTAACTATGAGACAGCATAGAAAGTGATAGTTATCTTAAGCAAAATCTACAAAAACAAACAAACAAAAAAAAGTTATGGGGAAAGAAACAGTGGAGAGATTACTTCTGGCTGATGGGCTTGGAATATGTCAGTGAAAGCTTTAGGGCAAAAAACCTTGGAAAGTATGTGAACAGGTAGCAAGGGGGCGATAGGTTCATGAGCAAAGACATGAAGGGGAAAAGGACAGGATGCGTGCCAGGATCAGGAACTTGAAGGATAAAACACGGTGGGTGGGAAGATCTGGGATGCAGTCAACAAAGCTTTCAATCCTGGTCCTTCCTATAAATGACTATTTGGTCAAAATACTCAGCTTCTCTTATTCTTGGTTTTCTGTTGGAGCAAATGGCAAAATATCTACCTGCAACCCCACAAGGTTATTGTGAATGTAAAATATAGTAAATTGTGTGAAAATTCTATATATACTACAAAAAACTATACAATAGATTACTTATTTTTAGTCACATAACCCAATTAAAAAGTAGGCAAAGAACCTGAAAAAGCGTACCTTCAAAGAAGCTATATAAATGATCAACAATCAAGTGCAAACCATAATGACATACCACATCAAACCCAGAAGGATGACTGTTATTAAACACACACACACACACACACACACACACACACACACACACAAATGGAAAGTAAAAAATGGTTGGTTAGAATATGAAGAAATTGGAACAATTGATCATTGTTGGTAGGAATGTAAAACAGCACAGCCACTATAGAAAACAGTATGGAGATTCCATAGCCTAGCAGTGCAAGTAGTCCAAGTGTTTATTGACAGATAAATAGATAAACAAAATTTGGCATGTACATAAATTGGAATATTATTCAGCCTTCAAAAGGAAAAAAATCCTGACATATGCTATAATATGGGTGAACCTTGAGGACATTATGCTAAGTGAAATAAGTCATACACAATAGAACAAATACTTTATAATTCCATATATGAGGCACTCAGAGTAATCAAATTCATAGAAACAACAGTAGAATAGTGGTTGCCACAGGCTGGGGAAAAGGAGACACATGGTGTGTTCAATGAATTTAGTTTCAGTTTGTAAAGTAAAAAAGTCCTAGAGATTAGTTTTATAATGTGAATGTATTTAACCATACCAAACTGTCCACTAAACAATGGTTTAAGACGATAAACTTTTTTATTATGTGTATTTTCACAATAAAAAATAAAAGCAAAATCATAGAATTTGATGAAACCCAAGGAAATTTCAGGCTGTTAATTTTTCTGAATGACTTCTCTGTCCAGGTAGATAGTAAAAGTTGGAGGCTAATATTCTTACTAATTTAGTTAATTGAGTAATATCGGAATAGCTCTCTGCTCAGTAGCACTTACCTCATCACCAATACAAGGTATAGGACAGAAAAGGAAAGCTATGTTTATGTCCTGTGAAAGATGGGAAGAAATGTCTTAAACTTCGTGAATTTTAATAAAATGCAAGGTGAGCCCTGCAAAGAACATGGGCCAATGATGTGGGTTTTTAAAGATCGTTATAAGAGTAAGTGTTGGCAAAGGCCCTTTCTTGCTCCCATTCCATGCTCATCCCTTAGGCTGGACGTAGGAAGCATTCAGTAGTCCAGCATTAAGTGAGTTACAAGTGCCTGGTAGAGGATGTTCTGTAAATGTTCGCTCTCCCCCTCCTCTCCTCGCTCTCTGCAGCTCCTTCTCTCATCTTCCTTCTGCGGAGTACCACCATAAAGGCTGATGCTTTGTGCTCAAGAAGAAAGGTTTTCTGACCTAAGAACTCCATATACCTTAATTCTATATAGTAATTCTCATTTTTTCATAAGTATTTAGGCCTCCTAAATATGGGTTGTGGTAATAATAAAACCAGTGTTTTCATCTATTCAAATTGCTTAACTTTTAAAAAAGCTTTCTAGTAGTTTCTTTAAAGGGTAATCTTGATAAAAAAAAAATAAATATATCCTGAATAAGAAGGAAATTTGCGCTGGCAAGTGTAACCAAGTGGTTAGAGCATGGGCCCCCTACACAGAAGGATCTCTACTTTTTTAAAAAACAGTATCCATTTATTTGCCTGTAAAGCTTTCCCTTTTTATTCTACACAACTGTTGATAGCCTTACAGGAAGTACTTTCACACCTTCCATTTCTCTCTAGTGAGAGAGCAGGATAATGTCCAATGTGCTCTCTTCAGCCTGGAGCACTGGCCACGTGGGTGCAGGAAAATCCTGCACAGCAGGCGGTGCCCCTTGTCTTTTCCTCCATGTCCATTTGTGATGACGTTTTCTATATCTCAGATCCCCTGCTCAGTAGGTTTTGCTTATTGACACTTGGCTAAAGTCAGAACTGGCCTGCCATGTTAGAGGTCTCATTGGGAGCCCTATCACATGCTGTCTTCAAGGCCAACCCTGTTTCCACTGTGTCTCTGGTCAAATGTCTGTCTGGCAGGACACGCTGTGCGAAATGGCCTTGTGCAGGGTGTCTATACCAGAGTGCGCACGGGGCGCCAGGGGTTCGATGACATATCCCCATCAAGTGGTTCCTGCACGGACTGTGGCTGCAGCTCGAAGCCTGCACGCTGCCTGGTGTATTAGTCAGGGCCACATTAAGAATCCCTATTGAAAAGGGCCTGCTGTGTCCTGATCATGTTGTCTAACCACACTGAGCAGTGCCTACTGGGTAAGTGATCACGTTGTGTATCCGTATCTGGCTGGGCCCGCTGCGATGGTGATCACATTGTATGTAATTGCGCTGCCACCCTGGGAATTTATTGCTATAGATCAGGCAACAGGGCAATGGAGAATTCAGTAATTGTGCCTGCTCCGGGAAGTTCGCCGTGCTGCTGAGAACGCCTGAGCTCCTCGGGTGGGAAACACATATTTGGTTTGGGGATGGAGATAAATTCTTAATTCTAAGTATTTGGGGGCTGTTCCCTTTTTTTATTACTATTTCATACAATGCCAAATTACTCCTAATTATACTAAGGTGATTTCTAAAAGTAATAAAAATCTGTATAAAGAATATAACAAAAATACCAAATAAAATCAAGCTCGAATACTCTCTCATTCAAGCAGAATGTCTTCAGAGCTGTTCATAAATTTGTAAAACTAATACAGAATAAATATGTTGTCTGAAAACAGTGTTGAACAGCGTGTACTTATTGTTCTTTTTGAGCTAAACTCTTGTCTAAAGAAAATTCTTATCTCTCAGGAGTCAGAAAAGGTTGGTAAACCAAGTCCTATGTTTCCATGTTCTCTTATTAGTTAAATTATATCAATAGATAATAAAGAAAACCGTCAGTTAATGATGGGCCTGGCTTAGTAAACATGCTGATATATACACATCCAAATCAGTGTGACCCTTGAAAGTGGAAATTTGGGCAAGTTTACTGTATTCTTGGGACCCTTCTTTTGGAAAGGCCTTCAGATATAATTTACAAATCATGTGAGCAAACCAGAGTCATTACCTCCTTCCTCTCCCACCAGGAAAAAAAAAAAAAAAAAATCTGCTCAAATGGCTCACTCGCTTTAGTTACCAGGTTTGACTCGAGAGATGTCTGGCTCTTTAGGGTGGTTATGTGCTGACAGACTCATTGAAAACAATTAGACATACATTATGTTTAAACATCATTTGTAAATTCTTTTGGAGAGCCTATCAATACGTTACATTAAAACTCTTGCTAATAATCTTTACAATCTCATTGGTGAATGTTAGGTAGCAGTATTTTACAAGTACTTAGACAGAAACTTGCACATGGATCATGGTGGGATATTTCATGGGTAAGTGGCCAATCTCTTGCTGATTTTGAACAGAAGCTAACCATGCTGGTGTTCAGACAGAAATTGGAATTTTTAAAAATTAGCTTTAGAATTTTCTAAAATAAGAAGAGAATGAAAGGAAGGAAGGGAGGAAATGAGGGTAAGAGAGAAGAAGAAGGAAAGGCAAATGTGGGTATTAAGGTCACGGGATTCACCTTATCACAGTCATTGAAGAGAAATTTGTAAAATGGAAAAAAAAATCAGAATTTTCAGAGTCTAATTAAATGTTTAGATATAAGTGTGCCCATTCTTAATAAAGATAAGGTCTTCGCACCTAATGTTATCTCTTTGGCAGGGCCCAATGGCCATGAGGATCGGAATAAAGTTCCACTCCATGCCTGAGAGCCAAATACGGCCAGAAAATAGGTGTGATGGGGGGAGAGGGGAGGGAGGAATGTTCCATTTAGTTCTAAATTCAAGTGTTTAAAATAAACCATAAACCAGAGTAGAAACTCGAGGTCTCATCTTCTATGCGCTATGGTTCTAATTTTATCTAATTTTAATCACCTCAAACTATGTAAATAGAAAGACAGAGGGAGGGGAACAGAAAGAGTAGTCTTCATGTTGATTGGGCCTCTATTTGCCAGGCACTGTTTTGTCGTATTAACTGTTAGTTCTCATAAGGAGGCTTTGAAATAGTCACAGAGGTTAAAACAATGTTTCAGGGGTCATAGAATTCATGGAGAAAGCTTTGTCTTTCATCAGAGCCCAACTGTGCTCCATGACTTCAATTTTTTTTTTTTTAATGAGTTTTTTAAACCATCTCTCTAAGAATTAGTTTTTTAACCTTTACAGAGGGGTTTGTAGAGTGAAAAGTAAGGATTTCTCTTCACCACTATCCCTTCCCTTGCAATCCCATTTCCCTCACTAGAGGGAACAGTTTGATACAAATGTTCCAGACTTGTCTCTGTGTCTAAAATAGGTTTCAAATGTTTTCTTTGGTTAGCCACTCAGGCAGGTTTTAAGCAGCTGGAGCTGTTGCAAACATACACATTTGAAACATACTATTTAGGCCATTTCATCTCCATGAAAGAGAGAAGTAGTAGAGGAAAGGACTAAGAAACTCAGTAAGCAGGGCTTGCAAGCAGTAAGCTCCAGAGCAAGCTATAATTGCCTTCAAACTTTATAGAGGCCATCAATGTGATGGAGAAAACGGGCCTTCAAACCAACATCCATTCTAGAATCCCTTTTGTCCATGTTAAATTATCCTAAAATGGCAGGTCTGGGTCATTTGTGGACATGGGCCTGGGCCTGGGCACGGGCCTTGCAGGGGAATGCCATGCTGGGAAGGGCTGCTGGAGTGGGTAAGTGTGGAAGATGGGAGGCTTGGTACAAAGACATCCCCTGCATGGCTTTGAGTAGGAGGAGCTGATATCTTCCTGTAAAAGAAGGTACCCTGAAGCTCAGTTTTTTGTTTTTCAAAATTACCTTTGATACAGTATAAAGCTGTTTATAGCGAGAAGCGGTTATAGACCGAGCTGCTCTCTAAGTAGAGGCACAATGTAGGCACTGGAAGTGGAGTTGGAACTGGAACCTATTGCTACCAACCATGGGACAACCTCAGGTGGATGCAGTACAAGAACCCTCCCTCTCCTCCCCCGCAACTGTCATCTATCCTGAGAGAGCAATGCACACCTTGCTTATGCAAAGGCCAACTTATCTCTTGGTCCTGCCAGTAGATATACCCTTAGCTCACTGCAAGAGCAGGAGGAACAGCTTTCTATTCAGGCACTGGTTCTTAAAAGCTCCTTTCCTTCCAGAAAAGGAAGTTAACTCTGTCCTCCACAGCAGAGTCATTTAAGGCATATGGGTCTGCCCTTAATTGGGCACTTAGAAGAACCACTCTTCAGGCAATTACAATAGAGCACAATTTTGAGCTCTCAGCCACACAGTTTAGCAGGTGACACTTGAGAGAAAAGCATTATTCAGGGAGGATTTCTTAGAGGCCATTCCCACTCTCTGATCTGCATGGGGTGGGGCTCACAGCCTCAGACATCCAGGTCATTGCAACCCTTGCAGAATTGTTGGTGCTGGATTGCAGAGGATGCCATCAGCTTGCAAAGAGGGTCGCTGTAAGAAACAGGTCTGGGTTGCTCCTTGCGGGTCTGTTGTAAGGAGACTGTTGAGATGTCTGTCACACCACCTACGGTAGGTGCTCTGTTTATGAACTCTTGGATAGTCCCATTAGAACCAGGAACAGTTATAAGTCTCCTGAGCAATCATTTTATTTAGTGGACGTTGTGAAGCTGAGGAGTCGTATTTTCATGACTGGAATATTTCACCTTACCAAGGAAGTTAGAGCCCAAAGGCTATCCTAGCATATTTGAGCTACTCTCAAAAGTCACCTAAAAGTCTTTCTGAAACAAGGCAAGCGGTATGTGTGAAGCAGTAAATATCCAGGTAATTAGTGTATTTTATCTCAATGGTTTCTGTCTCTTCCTCTGCCAGAGTTACCTTTAGTGGCTGACGAAAGACAAGTAGACCTGTCTTCTAATTTGGAGATGTGCAGGTGCTTTCCTCTGCCTCCTGACAAGTCACTCTGGAGTTTAGGGCTCTCAATAAGCTAATCCCATACCTCTTAGGAAACAGGCCAGCTTGTTCTTGGGGCAACAAAGATAAGATCAACACAGCTTACTAAATCAGTTGACTGATTTTTTTTTTTTTAATTTGGGCCTCCAAATGCATAATCCATTCCCAAATCTGTGTTTATAAACATTAGTCCTTTGGTGGTGGAAGAGATTTTTTTAAAAATTGGTGAAGGGTGCTCGCTTCGGCAGCACATATACTAAAATTGGAATGATACAGAGAAGATTAGCATGGCCCCTGCGCAAGGATGACTCGCAAAAAATTGGTGAAGGGAGAGACATTTAGAATAGCAATTCAAGGTTCCTAAAGATGAACTCCTCTCAGCTAACTTAAGACCCTCCCTCCCCCCCCCCCCCCCCCCCCTTGAGCTCAGGGCTCTGAGCCTGCTACAGTTGTCTGAGATGTGCCAGCACACCAGTGAGGCTAACCTGTCTTCACAGGGAGAGAGAAACCACCTTCCACGTCACCTTTCACAGATTGCCTGAGAAGAAAAGGATGCCTGGCAGAGGAGGCCAGGGCAGGCACCTGAGAATAGATGTCTCAGGAGCCCTCAGCCAACAGAAGTGCACCTATAGCACCAGAGCCCCAGGGTCTCCACCTCTCGGCTGGAGATAATCTGAAAGGTCCAGCCAATTCCTTGACTGTAACGGTGGCTTCGGATGAATGGCAGCTGTGCTGGACTTAGAGAAGGGCGGAATTTCTCAAGGCAAGGTAGCTGGATTGTAAAGGACCCTATTTTACGTCCCGGGGCCTTGCTTCAACAATCCTGTTTCTCTCTTTCAAACTGGGCCCTTTATTAAAATAAGTAGGATCATATTTATCCACTCAATGGAAGCTGGTGCCTTTCAGAAATTCAAAGTCCCAAAATTAAACCTATGTAACCCGAGTGCTGTTTGTACACAGATAATTGTCCTGGTCAGATTTATTAGCTCTGTCACAGAGCTTTACCTATTCCCGGAACCCTCAGTCCCAAAGCTTGAGTGAATGGCGTCAACCTATTCCACGTTTGAGCCATTGGGTGTGTTTTCTGGCCAGGGTGAGGCAACCAACGGGACAGGCTAGTGGTGTGATTTGAAATTGAGTGTTGTGGACCATCTGGAACTGTGTGTTTTCAAATCTGTTTCCTTCAATTACATCTGCCTCCTTCTTCCTTGGTTAATAAAACCAGAGCTTTGGGGCTGATTATTTTTGAGTCTCGCTGGGTCCTTTGTGGAACTGGGAAGTACATCGTCAGCTTATACACAAGGTGGCACCCTGTGATTCCAAGCAGGGCTGAGAGAAGCCGTGCAGCCGAGAGGCTGAGCCACGGCCACAGTTTCTGTTCAGCGTTTGGTTTTCTCACTGTTGCAGATATACAGGTGGAAGGAGTTTTCGGCATGCCACCTTTGAGGGCGGTCTCCGTCCCTAGGTCTCAAAGATCCAGAGTTGCCTCGGTCCAGGGCACTGGAACCGGGAGGCTGATTCTATTGTATTGAATGCAGACCCTACATTCAGATTACAAGATGTAAACAGTGAAGCTTTATTGGTACCAGGTTCCTTCCTGGAAACACTGGGGGAGAGGTGGGGATGCAGTTCACATACCAACCCAATTAACATTCAATTGGGCTTGCTGAAATAGAGAGCCAATTAGAAAGAACGTGACATTTACAAAACTCTGAAATGGTTGAATAGCAACTGTGTTGACGAACTCTAAGGTTCTTTCAAAAAGTAATTTGTTCATTATTTGGAAGCCGCCAGTCCTGGTGGTAGTATGTATGGGGAAGTGGAAACTGGAATATAAACTAAATTCTTAATGTTGTTTGACTTTTATCCTAATTTAAACTATATGCAGACAGTGACTTTATTTTTGATATGGCTGTAAAACTATTTCTTTTCTTCTTATTTTATTTTTGATATGGCTGTAAAAACTATTTTAGTCAAGCAAATGTCATAAATACACATCCAAATTAGAAATTTTTGGATGTGTATTTATGACACTTGCTTGGCTAAATGCATGTCTTTTCTTTCTTTCTTCTTCTTTTTTTTTTTTTTAATGGGTCCAGAACATATTTGCAGTGGACTGTCTTCAGAATAAGTGTACTTAGTGCACTGTACATGGAAATTAAAATAGGCTCTCAGGCTGCATAATCATTTGAAACAGGTTTTGATAAAGACATTTTTATAACAGGATCTACTTCAAAAGTTGAAAAGCTATTTTCTGCTCTTAGTCCTAACAAGTATATGGGTATTCAGCAAATAGATTAGAAGTAAACTTTGTGAAAAGGAATATTTGTATACAAATAAAAGCTACTTTCCAAATGTGGAAAGGGGCCTTCTGGTTTGGCTACTGAATTGGAAGCCAAGAAAACGCAGGCTGTGTCTCACTTGAAAAGCATGCTGTGTTACCTGCCTCCAACTGTTTTATTCCGGCTCTATCATCATTGCCAACAGGGCAGGGGAAAAGGTTACATGCTCAGAGAAAAGGACAACAAAACAACAACTACCGTAGCAAAAAACCTGTTTATGTAATAAAATCTCAGATTTTAAGAAGTTTCTTCAAATTGCTTTAATTGGTTCTAACTCCTATGCTCAAGGTAGGAAGGTGGAGAGCAGGGCGGGCCATAAGAACAAATACTGGCAGCGATGGTGACGGGCCACTGAGGTCTGATGAGCTCTAAGCTGGAATGAAGTGGTGCATCAGAGTCTCTTGAGGTGATTTATCAGTCAACAGATATACATGAGGTATCTGCTCTGTGTGAGGCACAGAACTGGGGATACAAGATTAACAGAGCAGGTGTGGTTCCTGCCCTCAGTGAGGGCATTGCATCTTTAGGCTCCGGGTCATGCACTCCCTTAGCCACTGGACTGCAAGGTGGCACTGCAGAGGAAACAGGACTTTTGGGGGCCAGGGCTAGATCTGGTTTTGAACCCATTTCTGCGAGTTTAGTCGTGTTGAAATGTGGCAAATTATCTGTCTGAGCTTCATTTTCCTCATTAGTCAAGTTATAATAGTTCTCCATAGGGTTGTAATAAGAATGAAGAAGAATTTAATTAATATGTATATGTTACCACTGCAGTGCCTGGTATATTACAAATACTCAATATTTCCTTTCTTGATGGAAAGTAACAATAAATATGGGACATAGAGAAAAGCTATCCTTTCTGAGCCCGAGAAGTGCTGGGCACCCAGATGGGAGCTCTGCATGACTCATTTCTTCAGCCACCTTGAGGCCTGAACAGGGCTGACCCCTCGCAGCAACATCTTGTCCTTCCTCGCAGAGAACTGGAACTGCTCCAGAGGGTAGCACTCAGAGCTAGACGTGCCCATCAGCCTGAGGAAGGTGTTGCTTACAAGAAGTGAGTCACAGCATCTCCATTGTTTCCAAAAACAAAGTGGAAGGAAAATACTCAAGCCCAGCTAAACTACGGCTCCAAGTCTTGCTGCCAGGTTAGACTATGTAGACAGACACTGCCAGGGGTCCATATGCACCATTTTGCCTTCAAGGAGGGAGATGGAGAGAAAAGGCAGGAGGGAAAAAAGGAGAAAAATGGATGAGAAGGAGGCGTTAATGGAGGAAGTTGGGTTTTTGTTTGTTTGTTTGTTTTTTATAGAAATGACTGTAGGAATCAACTGTTCACACGTCTGGACTTCAGTACACCATCTCCTTTTCCCTGAACGAGGCAGGGTGTTTATTAGCTATTAGAATATGGTAAAATGTGTTACACGCTTTCTAAGGGTTTTGTAAGAAAACTTGAATGCTTAAAGACTAACTAAGAAACTTGGCCAAACGAGGCTGGTGTCAACAATAGCTGGGATAGTCGAGCCAACTTGATTTCCCTTCCTCTTCCCAACTTTCTCTAATCAGTTCAGGCTAACGCAATGCCTCCTCTCTCTGAACTCTCAGGCAATCATTCGGTAATGAATCATGTCCTCCTGCCTTGCATAGTCTCCTGCATAGTTTTCTCCACGTATTCACACTGTGGTTGTTGTCTTGTGGTTCATTTGTTGCTTTGCTGCCTTTTATGTTTCCAGTTGCCCGGTTCTTCCACCCTGGATGGCTCCTACTGTTAATCCATCTCCCCAGCGACCTGTCATCCCACCACGCGGGCAGGAACTTTTATCTCAAACTTCGTTTGGTCTTTCACTCGCAGCTAATACTGTCCCCAAAGCTGCCACTTGGGAAATCGTGCCGCCTTCGTTAAACTTGATCTTTATAATTCTAAAGGACTCTAACATTTTTGAAATCAGAGGAATATATCTATGCGTCCACTACATAACCCTATAAACAGTTTGGGTGATGAGCTCCAGTGCACTTGTTGCATCTAGCAGCCGCAAGCATGAACCCTCGCAGCTGCCACTCCATCCTCCCCGCCCAGGTGAGGACGAGCCACGCCGCCTGACCTCGGAGAGGGCTTTCGGTCCGGTCCGCACTCGAGAAGGGGCTCCGGGGATGGAGGCCGGGGCTGCGGGGATGGAGGCCGGGGCTGCGGGAGCAGCGTCTGAGCGGCAGCGGCGGGCTGGCAGCTCTGCGCCCCGCGGGCAGGGCAGCCGGGGTGGACCTTTCGCTCCTCCCGGGGACCGGCGACCTGGAGGCTGCAAATGAGCCGGCGCTCGGGGCGTCTGCAGACCGCGCTCCCGGATTCCCCGAACAGGTCTATACGGGACACAGCCTCCAGGAAGAGCGCGATACATCGTAGCACGTCCCAACAGTGGTTACATAAGTATGGAAACAAGTGTGCAAGCGCCGGCGGGGCGGCGGCGGTGACAGCCCGGCTGTCACCTTCCTTTCCCGCTCGCAGACCCGGGCGCGCTCGCTCCTTTCCGCGCGCTCGGCGGCGCTCTGCCCAGCGCCGTCCCCCGGGCGCCGGGCGAGCGGGAGCGGCGGCCGCGGAGGCAGAGGCGGCAGAGGCGGAGGCAGAGGCGCACCCGCTCCGTCCGGGCGCGGGGACCCGGCGCACCTGGCACCTGCCGCCGGCGGGAGCGCGGGCCGCCGCCGCCGAGGGCCGCCCCGCGCGCGGAGGGCCGCCGCCCCGCTCCCCCGGCGCCCGCCCGAGGCGGAGCACGCTCCCGCGGGCCGGCCGCGCCGCGGAGCGAGTGGGTGGGCAGGCGGGCGAGGGAGGGAGGGAGGGAGGGAGGGGAAGGCAGAGGCAGGAGGGAGGGAGGGCGGACGGGGCGCGTCCCCGCGGCGGGGGCGCGCTTTCGCGCGGGCTGCCGGGATCGCTCGCCGCCTCTGTGGTAATGTCCGCCATGTTGGCCATGGCGCAGGGAGCGGAGCGGGCGGGCGAGCGGCGGATCTAGTGTTTGGAAGCGGCCGCGGGCGGCGGGGGGCTGTTTTCGGGCGGGTGGGCGCCCATGCTGTGGCCGGGGGCCGTGCGGCGGAGGAGGAGGAGGAGCGGGCCGGCCGCGCTGCACTGAGGAAGGCGGTGGAGGAGGCGGCGGGAGTCCTCCCCCCCTCCCCGCCCGCCCCGCCGCCGCCGCCGCCGCCGCCGCCCGGGCTGTTCCTGTGAGGCGGGGAGACAATGAGTAAACTCTCCTTCCGAGCGCGGGCGCTGGACGCCGCCAAACCGCTGCCCATCTACCGCGGCAAGGACATGCCTGATCTCAACGACTGCGTCTCCATCAACCGGGCCGTGCCCCAGATGCCCACCGGGATGGAGAAGGAGGAGGAATCGGTAGGGACTCAAGTGTTTATTACCCCCCCCCCCTCTTCCCTCCTCCCCCCTCCCCTTTGTCAGTCGGGCCTCGCCATTCACAGCGCGCTTTACGCTCGCTGGAGGGCGCCGCTGCCGCTCCAGCGCAGGAGGCCGTACGCCGGAGGAGTAGCGTAAGCCCTCTCGGCCGGCGCGGCGCCCGCCCGCGGCCGCCATGTTGTTGCGTCCCAGTGTTGTGATTAGCTCGCCGCGCCTCTTACGCTGCCGTAAGGGGGCCTCGGCGTAAGCGGCGGCCGGGAATGGCGCAGGGGATGTTCTAGCCGCACTTGGCGTAGGGCCTCTGTTTACCTTTTTTTTTTTTTTTTTCTTCCCCCCCCCCCTTCTTCCCTACCGGCGACACTGGGGTTAACTCATGGGAGAGAGGGATCGTTTGGCCGGGAAAGCGTTGGTTTTCACTTTTTCAGTTTTGTTTTTTTTTGCATTGGGTTTATCTTGGAAATGACTTAGGAGAGGAAAGCGCTTTCAAAAACAAACAGCTTCCTCCCGGCAAGGTGATCCTGGTTCCTTCCCCGGCCCGTTTGGGGGTGCAGCGGGGCGAGGCGGCGGAGGCCGCGGCGGGCTGCCCGGCGGCGGGTGCAGCGTTAGAGGCGGGGACCTGCTCGCTCCGCCGGCCGCGCTCGGACGGCGCCCGCTCGGTGCGCGGCCTCGGGAGGAACCGGGGGGGAGGGGGGGCCGGGAAGCCGCCAGCCGCCGGCTGTGTGTGCCGTCCCGGGGCCGCCTCCCCGAGCACTGTCATCGGAGGGGTGGGGAGTCTTGTAGGGAGTTGACCTCGTCCTGGTGCATCTAATCTGACAGTTGCATTTTTTGGTAATGCAGCGCATTTAGGCTGAAATGCTGTTTTGTTTTGTTTTTCCTCCCCGATGGGTTACGTTTTGCATACGGTTGAATTTCCTCCGGTTTGACAATGTTGTTGACACCGGAGGAGCGGTGTTCCTTGCACGCGAAGTTTATAGTAACTGCACCCTCAAGGATTTCTTCAATGAACCTGCAGTCCCGCCTTATTGTCAACCCCGGGTGTTCGTGGATTGGCTCTCCTGCTTCTGGGACTGTCAGAGGAAGGCGCGAGGTTTCTGTGATTGGCTTTCTCCTTTGACTTTCAGTATTGCAGGAAATGCTTTTAACAGCCTTTGATTGGTTGCTCGGTTCTGACCTCATTATATTGCCCTGCCATTACTTTCTTACCGCGATTTAATCTGTGGTGGTTGATTACTTGAAAATTTTTACTATTTTCAGTAGAAAATGAATACGGCCGCTCTATCAGGACGAACATTCAACTTCTCTTAAGAAGATGAAAGCCCAGCATTTATGCTGAAAATTTAGAATTAAGTCAACTGTGAAAAGTCTTTTAGTTGTTTGAATAAAACTTCTTAGCTCTTTGTTCCACCGGAAAGGTAATTAAAATAAAAAAGTTATAGTATGCACCGGAATTAATTGAACTTTAAATAACACAACTTTGGATTCCACAAATTTAAGTTTCTGTTAATGTTATTTTGTGGGTTTTGACCCCAAAAGAAAAGTGGCTTCTGAGCCTTAAAGTACAGTTGTGAGAACGTGAGACAGTTTATTCTTGTATTATTTATTATTGTATTTTTTTCCATACCAACAACTGTAAACCTTTGCCCCACCCTGTATTGTATGTAACTACTTGGATCCTATTATTTTGGTTTGGAAAAAACTTGAATCAAAAACTAGAATGAATAATTAGCCTGTGGAAGAAATGTTACTGTTAACAGTGATCAATCAGCATTATATTTAGTTACGGCTTTAGGTCCTTAGTTTGCCGCATGTGCCTTGGTATTTTGTCTGAAAATAGGGGGAAAAACTTGGCAGTTATTTATTTTAATGATATATAAAAAATAAGTGCTTAATTAACCCTAGCACAATTTTATTTATTAATGTTAACATTGGATTATTTTTAGAAGCCTGCATCATCTACCCAATTTTAGGCAAGAAGAAATCCAAATTCTAATAGAACTAGAGTTGTAACTCAGGACTTCTTGTCTCTGTTCTGTCCTTTCTGCCTCTCTAATGTTACAAGTGGAGGTTCTTAAAATTAAAGCAAAACTAAACAAACCCTGACAGTTTAGATTTATACAGTATATGCATTCTGAAGTCTTTTGCTTCCCAGAATGTTTAAATGGGATATTAGTTTTTGCCTTTTCTTTTTTTTCTTTTTCTTTTTTTTAATATATTTTATTGATTTTTTACAGAGAGGAAGGGAGAGAGATAGAGAGCTAGAAACGTCAATGAGAGAGAAACATCGACCAGTTGCCTCTTGCACAGCCCCTACAGGGGATGTGCCCGCAACCAAGGTACATACATGCCCTTGACCGGAATCGAACCCGGGACCTTTCAGTCTGCAGACCGAAGCTCTACCACTGAGCCAAACCGGTTTCAGCTAGTTTTTGCCTTTTCTTTTAAAAATTAACGTAAGTCGGAAGACTTGTGTTTTCATGAATGATAGCCAGTTGTCATCTTTCTGTATCTTGGTTTCTGTAGTGCTCCTCATTGCTTGGTCTAGGTCAAATATTGTAAACTTATGTCTATTTAGAATCTACACAACCTGAAAGATCAGGTAATCAGTGGTTCTACCACCTCCCCTTGAGTTTGTATAGTGGAGGTTGATGTTTTTAATGTATCTATCATTTTTTGAATACTTCTTATTCACCAGGTACTGTACCAAGAACTTTGCCTTATTATTTTACTTAGTCCTTTTTACAACCAATTTGCATAGGTATAATATAAATACAATAAAATGTACCCATTTAAAGCATAAAGTTTAATGAATTATGACAAATGTGTATTCTGATGGAAACATCATAATCAAGATATAAAAATATTTTAAATACCCCAGAAGTTCCCTTATACTTCTTTGCAAGTTAGTCCCTCTCCACCGTAATTCTGAGCAACCACTGATTTGCTTTCTCTCATTATAGAATAGTTCTGTCTTTTATAGAATTTCATATAAATGGAACCATACATACTTTACTGTGTCTGGCTTCTTTTGCTCAGCATAATGCATTAAGGATTCATCCTTGTTGCATATAATAGGCCATTCCTTTTTATTACTGAATTTACATACTGTAATACAGGTGTGGGCAAAAGTAGGTTTACTGTTGTAATACAAATGAATAGTTAATAAACAATAACATACGAATAAACTGTTTTGCACAATCACGACTATAAACCTACTTTTTGCCCACCCCTGTTTCATTTCCTTCCTCCCATCCTCCCTTCCTCATTTTCTCCCTCCCTCCCTTCTTTCCTTCCTTCCTTGATCCCTTCCTCCTTTACTCTTTTCCTCCCTCCCTCCCTCCCTCCCTCCCTCCCTCCCATCCATCCATCCATCCATCCATCCATCTGTTGGATTTTCAGTTGTTTTTAGTTTTTATTTAATCCTGTAACAGCCCTTTGAAGTTTTTTCTATTTTATAGATGAAGAAATTGAAGGGTCTAACAGCTAGTAACTGGCTGGGGTAGAATTCAGATCCTTGCCTTTAATGTCACAAAAGCCTGTTCTCATAACCACTGTGCTTCATATTGACTTCTTACAGAACCCCGAATTATCTTACAAACTATTACTAAGTTAATTTTAGTTTTTGTAAAGAAAGTACTTTTTATAATTTTGGGAACTGTAAATTATATTGATTTGATTAAAATATTAAATTGATTAATATATTTTTTTAAGTATAATTTTTCATCACTGACTTTCGCTCTTGGCTTTTCAAATTTTCTCTTTTTTTTTTCTTGTAAGACTGTTAACTTTGCTTTTCCCTAATGTTGGTGTCATTATGTTTATCTGAGTGCTTGTTATCCTAACCATATAATAAACTTGTAGGAAACTATCCTATTTTATTACTTATATTTTCTCCTAGTAGAATGTAATCTCTATAAGGGCAGGGATCTTTGCATGTTTTGTTCCTTAATATATTTCAGTTCCTGGAACTGTGACTGTCATATAACTTAAGCTTGTTATATGTTTGCTGAGTATTGAATGAGCTTCTATCTCATTTTCTATACCAATAGTTAGGTTTTTATAAAACACTGTGTGTGTGTGTGTGTGTGTGTGTGTGTGTGTGTGTTTTATATTAAACTCATTGTGCGTAATTCATTAGCAGAATTTGGTAAGTTATTTCCCAGGGATTCCTTTTGGTTTCTTATTTTGGTGTACTGTGTACACTTACATACTCATTTGTTTTCCCTCTTGAGTCAGGCCTCTTTAAATATTGAATTTTTTGTAGATAGGTATGGTTGCAATATTAGTCTTTATCTGTGTTAGTTATCCCTCTCATAGGTGTATATAGATTTGTGTAAGATCTCTTTATATTGGAATGAACCAAAATCTACATGAAGCATGTGTTTACATTTATTTTCAAAGAAAAAGATCATGACTGAATTAAATTGTATTTCTCCCCTATATATTAGTTATCTAATTTTTGTCATCTTAACATGTGATATTTTGAATGGTGGAGTAGAAATATATTCAATCTTTTTACCATTTCAAAGTTATTTTTGGTACTAACATATTTTATGTTTCATAATAGAGGGGTTCCAAAGAGGGAATAAAATGAAGTTTTGTAAGCTGACATTGTAAAAACATTAAGCTTTTTTTGTTTGGCTTGGCTTGGCTTGTGTTGTGTTTTTTTTTTTCTCCCCCAACAAAAGCAAATAACAGCCAGGTATCATCTAGGTTACAGGTGTTATCTAAATAAGAGATTGGGAAACTATTTAAAGGGTTCTGTATGTCTATGTGTGTAAGGCTGTGTGCTCAAGTGCTGTTACGATTAAAAGAAGAATATTGATACTGATCTTGACTTCAGGGAACTTAAATGAATCATTGAGGTAAAAAACGTATTTGGAAAGTTAGCAGAAACTACCAGTTTAAGTCAGCCTGACAGACATTAAAAGAGCATTAGAAAAAGTTAATTGTTGGTGCTGTAAAGAGGAGTAAGAGAAAACTGTTACTGGAATATATAGAGATGGCTCCTTAGAGAGGGATTTAACAATTTGGACTTTTAGGTTTGTTTGTATGGGTATGTTGAAGCAAATATTTAGTGCAGAAACACTTAAAACTAGTTCTATGGATGTTACACAGACTAATGGAAGATCCTTAGATGTCATATATATTTTTATCCTCATCCAACCAAGCCACCTGACTATGGCTCTTGCATGTATCTATGTGTTTTTGAATCTATCCTTGTCTATCCTTCTCCTGCTTACAGAAACTTGAGGGGGTCTGCAGTCTTGTCATTTCTGAGCATGCCATTCTCTTTGATCTTTCTCCCTTTTTTGGACATGCAGATGACTTTTATTTCTTTCCCTCCCTTTGTTTCCTGCTATGTCTAAAGCACTAGATACTGTTTATAATCTGGAAGTCACTCAGTAAATGTCTGGTGATTGAATGAATAAAATTGTTGCAGTGGAGACTAGGTTGAAAAAGGGGTAGGATTATGCCAGATTATACAGAATTTTGAATATTAGGCCTAGCAGTTTGTAGGATGGTGTAGAAGAAAGAGAATTGAGGTAGAAACGTGAAATCTGTTTTCTAAGTTTTCGTTCTGTTGTTAACTGGCCTTATGATCTGGAAGAGTTGCCTACCTTCTCTGAGCCTCTGGTTCATCACTACCATCTAAGCTACCATTTATTGAGTGTGTGTTATTGAGTGTGTTGAGCATGTGCCAGGCACTTTCATAAACTCAGTACATGGTTTAGAGCTCATTATGACGCTGGGATGGGTGGGTGCTATTATTTCTTTTCCGGAAAAAGAACCCAAGTTTTAGAAATTAAGTATCAACAGAACATGATAGTGGTGGTATCTGAACTCAGGCTCTGTAGGTTTGTGATCCTGAGTTCTTTTCTTCACCATTGTACTGCTCATCTGTAAAAGGAGTGTGTAGAGAAGCAGATGATATCTAACTGTCATTACGTTTCTACTGTTCTATCACTTACTATTCCTAGGCATAGAGGAGGTACTAAGTTTTGCCTCAGGGAATATTATGAAAGAAACTTCGTGGTGAATTCTTTTTTTAAACACATTCCTTTTTTAAAAATTCAAAGGAATGATCTATCTGTGGTGTAAGTTTAGATTTCATCAGTATTAATTCTCTAAAAATGAGGCCTAAAAATGTTTGGTGGGATCAGTAGGTTGGTTTCAAGTAACAGAAACCAACATTCTTGGAGGTTCTTTCACAGACTCCCAAGAAAGAAGTGAACAGTCAAGATTTGGGAAGGCCATGAACAAGGCAGGTATGGCGACATTGATGTCATTCCAACAATTCCCAGTCTTTTGAGAATATAGGATAGTGGTTAAGTACATGCGTTCTGGAGCCAGACTGTATGGGTTTTGAGTCAGCAGGCAGGTTAATTTCATCTATGAAATCTAATGGAGTTATTGAGATGATGAATTGTACTGTGCTTGGGACAGTTCGTGGCTTGCAGTAAGCATATAATAAGTATTAGCTATTATTATCGTCAGTGTTATATTTCTTTAAGTTCAAAATTCCAGATTCCTGAGGTGAGGTGTTGTTGGTTTGGCCTGCATCAGGTATATGTCTCCCTCTAAGTCCACCAGTCGAGGGGGAGACAGGGGGAGTTAGTATACATGTGCTGTTAAAGTCTTCCTTCCTGAAAATGGGGTTTAGCCAGGAGCTGCCCTGAGAGATCTTCTGGTGGGTATATAACATCATAATCAAAAGTTGTGGAGGTAAATTGTTTAAATTCATGGTTTGACCCAAGGTGAATTTGTATACTTGTTGTGTTTTTACAAACCTTAAATTTGTAAGGTGTTTCATTTTTTTGTTTGGATATTTTTTCCATTGCTTTTCAGAGTGTGTGGAAGAGAGGAAGGGGAGAGAGGGAAATACTGATGTGAGACACATTGACTCCTTGCCTCTGGCATGCGTCCTGATTTTTAGGGGGCGGGGTAATTTGGGGGGCATGAGGAGAAACCCACAACTCTGGTACATGCCCTTGACTGGGAGTCAAACCCATGACCCTTTGGTGCATGGGCTGACACTCTAACCACAGCCACATCAACCAGGGTTGTAAGATGTTTTAATGAGATTACAATAATTTTAATGTATTACATTTCTTGATGGAATTTGAATTAGAGACTATAAAAGAAGTCTGCAGAATCCCTTTAAAGAAAGCAAACCCTTCATTCACATTTACTAATTTTCCAAGTAGCAAGGAATGAATTTTGTGTGACCTCAAAGAAGTTATTTAATCTTTTTGGCTCTTAGTTTTTTCATTTGTAAAATAGAATTGGACTGAGTGATCTAAAAATTACTGCATCTGAGAATCAACATGTTTACCTAGAACTAACAAATGAGAGACTAGATATTAGGAAAATATTAATAGGCAGGGTTTAACTCCTAACACTATTGTATATGCTGTCAATTTTGTTTAGAATCCTTTTTTTTTTTTTTTTTAAATGAGGATCAGTTACATTTACCTATAATGAGACACTGATTTTTTCCTAGAGATCAGTAGGCAGTCCACACTGTAAGTTTTGGTTATAATGAGTTCCCTTGCTTTCATAAGATTTTCTTTTCCTATCTTTACTACTCTTGTTGCTGTAAATGTTCTGAATTTTAACCACTACTACTTGAGTTTATTATAATTTTCTAATATCTCATGTGTGTATGTATGGCTGTAGATGTATGCATGAGAGAATAAGAGCACAAGTGAGAGAAAAGACACCTGTTTTCTCAATTAAACCAAATACTTTAAGGAAGGTATCATATCTTTGTTTTATTCAGCACAGATACCTACCCAGGCACTTAAGTGATAGTTTGTAATTCAGGCATGGCCACTGGGATTGAGTTGGATTGTATTACTAAAAATATAGCCCTGCATCTTTATTTCATTTTAAGTACAGTTGAGGTAGAAAAACTGTACCTTAGGACTGATCCTTGATTCTTCTTCTTCTTCTTTTTTTTTTTTTTTTTTGTTGCATTATTTACACTTAAATGGAATAGACCTTAAGATTTGCCTGCTCATCATGTAGTACTGCTGCTTTTGGGATTTATACTAGAAGATGGCAGTCACTTCCAGTTTCTTTTTAGCACCATTTTCATATACTATCTGCTTGTAGGTTTTTTGTTTGTTTGTTTTTTGTCTTGTCAGCTAGTATTACTGTACAGTTTGAGTAATGCAGAGTGGAAGAGTCAGCCCATTTGCTTGCTCTCTAACTCACATCCTCATATCTTTACCTCCAGCTTTCTTATTGCACTCCCCTTTTTTTGGTGGGCAAAGGATAAAGTTGTTTGGGGAATCTGCAAACAACTCTTAGTTGGTACTGCTAATCTGAGGAAGTTGTTGGAACTTCCAAATTGTCAAGTTCCAATTTTGGTCTCTATCACTTTCCCTCTGGGCAGGTTAAAGAACTTTATCTTATTAAACAACATTTCTTTATCTGTTTAATGGGAAGTATCTAAAAAAAGGTGTAACTTAAAAGATTACTTTTTTTTTTTTTTTTTTTTTTTTGTGTGTGTAAAGACCTAAGTTAGTCCTTTCTACTGGCAATTGCTATTATTTATTACTGGTAATTTTTAGTTATACAGAATTATAAATAATAATATGGAAGAATAAAGTACACAGAGTATTTCCATACATTATTGTGGTATAGTTTCTTTCACATTTTTATCCTGCCAATTAAATATATTTTTATATCTGATAGACGTTAGCAAATTGATACTTTATTTCTCTCCTTCCATCTCTGTTTTCTGGCAGAGCAGTTAATCAAATTGATTTTTAAAATTAAAAACTGAAAATTAATAGCCAAGAGAACTAAATCTTTAGTGAATCCTTGGGGTAATAATTTAGTCTTGAATAATTGATGTCATATTTGTTTTTTAGATTAGAAAGATTAGTTGCTCATAGGTGAAAATAGGTTTTAGTGGTAAAAATCTGTTCAGTGGGTGGTACACGCTGGAGAGCAGAAGCAAGTGAAGTGATACGTTTTAATATATCAGTGAAGCTTAGATGAACACTTAAGTTTGGAAATTTTGAAAATATGCTACTGAAGAGAATAGCCTTGACATTTACTTGATTCTTGAGATTGTTCTCTGGACTGGGACTTTTATTTTTTTATGTTTGTGAGTAGTTAATTGTTTAGGGCAGACATATCAAAAAGTTTATTAATCAGTCCCCTGCCCACTAAATTTTTAAAACTATATATATTTTACTGATTTTTTACAGAGAGGAAGGGAGAGAGAGAGCTAGAAACGTCGATAAGAGAGAAACATCGACCAGCTGCCTCTTGCACACCCCCCACCGGAGATATGCCCGCAACCAATGTACATGCCCTTGACCGGAATCGAACCCGGGACCTTTCAGTCCACAGACCAATGCTCTACCGCTGAGCCAAACCGGTTTCGGCATCCTGCTCACTAATTTCTAATAGCATAGCAATTGCAATAACCCCATAATGTTTCCTCCTTCTGTTCCAGATGGGGACTATTGCACTTGATTTGAGAACCATTATCCAAGCCTTCTTAACCTGATTTGTGACTTGGACTCCCTTGTCTGGTGAAATTCCTCAGAATGATGTTTGGATGCATAAAATAAAATAAACCAATTATATTGAAATGTAGTTATCAATATTAAAACAGTTTTTAATTTACGTATTTAACACATTAAGAACTGGATCTAGACTTGAGTCTAATTAAATTTGAAGTAGTGATAAGTATAAACAATATTTTGACTAGTGCAACCATTGTAATATAACAATTGAAAGATCTGTGGCTGCTTTTGTATTGCTAGTCAAAAGTATTACTAGTACCACTGAGGTCTAATTACATCTATAATAATAATCTATAATAATAAAAGGGTAATATGCTAATCAGACCAGACAGTTGAATGACCTTCTGGACATCATTCCAGACATCCTTCCCAACAAAGCCACGGCAGTGGGAGCCCAGGCAGAGATTGTTGGGGCAATCAGGCAGGCAGAGAGCTTAGGAGCCAGGGTCCCTGATTGCAAAAGGGTGCAGGCTGGGCTGAGGGATACCCCCCACATAACACACACACCAGTGCACAATTTTTGTGTACCAGGCCTCTAGTTAAAAAAAGGAAATGTTGCCGAAACCGGTTTGGCTCAGTGATAGAGCGTTGATCTGCGGACTAAAAGGTCCCAGGTTCGATTCCGGTCAGGGGCATGTACGTTGGTTGCGGGCACATCCCCGGTGGGGGGTGTGCAAGAGGCAGCTGGTCGATGTTTTTTTCTCATTGACGTTTCTAGCTCTCTATCTCTCTCCCTTCCTCTCTGTAACAAATCAATAAAATATATTTTTTTAAAAATAAAAGGAAATGTTAAATATGTAACAAGTTAGTGAAATTAGAGAAAGGATTATTTTCTCACTTAAGTTCATGAATTCTTCAGAGAATATTTTAGGGAATCTAGGGCCTGTGGTTTAGAACTCCTCAGAAGAATTTCCATGGCCCAAGTGACAATCCCATTCTGTGTCATTCTTCTCCCAATACATAGCCAGGCTATAGACTTTATTCCCATATACTTTACAAAGTGGTCCTCCTGATATTTTAACATTCCTAGCTTTTGAAATACAGTAGCTCCACATTATTTAAATATAAAAATTTAATAACACAAAATGATATACATAAAAAGTGTCTTCCCCATGTCCCCAGACACTCTATAGAGGAAACTGTGTCTGTGAGTGTGTCTCCTAGAAAACTTCTAAACACATGCTTTTTATTCAGTGAAGTAGACAAATATTTCTCTAGTTGTATTTGTTTTATAAGTGAGTGATATGTGACCTTATATTTCCTTAATCCACAATCTTACATCGGATAACTTTAAAATTTCTTCCCTCTAAAATCTCTGAGAAATTCGCAGACTGTAGCTTTCTGATAAATTGTTTGGAATTTGGATATCAAACCTTAACCTGTTATTCCCATGTGGGAATTTGGTTGTCACTAAGCTTTGTATATTGTGTATAGACTTTTATTTATTTTTCTATATATAAAACATTAAAATCAGATTAACTATTTTGTTTATATATTCAGATTAACTGTTGATTAAGTGACTTGTCTCCAAGTTTGTTTGTTTTTTTTAACAATTAGATATGGTCTTATCACATAGCAACTTTGATCAGAAAGAGCATGCGTCACATTGGTAAACTGGATCTTCCTTACAGACCACACTCTCAGCTTTTGAGAGTGATGTTTGTGATGTTTATTCATTGAATAAATAGCTCCATGAGCACTGGGACTGTCTGTACTTCCTTTGTATATGTCATCTGGTACAGTGAATGAGATATGGTAGCTGCTTACCAAATATTTGCTGATGGAATGAACAGTACCTGCTGTGTACTTTAAACACGGAAAGAGGTAAAATGTGGTACCTGTCTTCAAGCAGCTTCCAGTCCCGTAGAAAAGACTTGCACATGGATAACTCCATATGAGGCTTAATGTGTCACGTGGAAGATAAAAATGGTACTGTGGAAATTCATGACAACAAGAGACCTATTTGAATAAGAATATATGTTTTTACAAATTAGTTTCAAAATTATGTCCATGTGCCAGAATGCCATAAGTTGTTGGTTTTTTTTTTTTTAATAGATATTTTTTCATATTAGGAAGTGTGTGATGCCCAGGAAAGTTGTTAGAGGATTATAATTTTTGTGATTTAGTGCAGATTCACCTTTTAGGACACGAATGCTGGTGTTAAGAACAGTACCTTTTAAAGCAGCAGTCATCAACCTGTCAGACCTCACAGACCACCAGTGGTCCATGGACCACCGGTTGGCGACCACTGTTTTAGAGTTCTGAGGACAAGAAACTTGGTGTTATGGAGGATGGCCTAAATAAAGAAACCATGCTGCTTGATTAGTATACAAATAATTTGCAGTTTTTACTGGTTTTGGTTTAAAGCACAGGGACAATCTCCATAAAGAATCTACTTGAAAGAAGCTTGTCTAATATTATAGGTGCTTCAATAGCATAACAATAGCAGATACCCTAATGTTTTATTTGAAACTCGTGGTTGGTCTGATACACAAAATTCATGCGAGGGGCTTGGCCCTCTGAGCCACACAGCTGCTTGCCTCGGCCCTCGAGCCCCGGCTTCATCTAGATTCTAGAAGGTTGTCTGGAAAGTCATTTGGCTCTCCAGTCTGAATAGCTTATTACGCTTTTATTATTATAGACAGCCTCAGCCATATTAGCAGAATACATCAGGGCTTTCAAAATACCTCTAAAAGAAATACAAAAGATTAGGTCAGGATCCTCAAACTTAGGCATGCACCAGAATCACCTCGAAGGCTTGTTAAAACACTGATCACTGGTGATTCCCAGAGTGTTGGATTTAGTATAGTTCTGGGATGGGGCCCAGAAGTTTGCACTTTTAACAAGTTTCCGGCTGATCTGATCTTGCTTGCCCAGCAACACCACTTTGAGAGCCACCAGGTTAGGAGGGAGAAGCATGGTTCTCACGTCAGAATATCTCGATACTTTTCTAAAGTACATATTTAGACTTTACCCTAGATTTACCAACCGATTTAACCTTTATGGCTGATTTTGACTTTTTAAGTAGAAAAAAATGGTTAGCATGCATGCCCATGATCCCTTCCTGACTGCCTTGCCATTTTACCACTTCATTAAGAATTTCTGTGCTCTAATTCATTGGCTTTCAACCTATTTTGGCTATGACAGTGTGTGTGTGTGTGTGTGTGTGTGTGTGTGTGTACACATTGATACACACATACATATTTGGTGGATTTTTATATTTCACAGAAGTATAGAGTTGCCATGAACAGTGAATGACTGAACCATTGCTCCTAGAGGAAATACAGGGTTAGGTTCCTGTAAGCCTCTGGGGTGTGTGTGTGTGTGTGTGTTCATTCTTTTCTTTGTTTTGTTTTGTTAATCCTCACTTGAGGATATTTTTCCATTGATTTTTAAAGAGAGTGGAAAGGAGAGTGAGAGACAGAGAAACATTGTTGTGAGAGAGACACATTGACCAGGGCCCGTGATCAAGCTTTCAACCAAGGTACATGTCCTTGACTGGAATTGAACCTGGGATGCTTTAGTCTGGAGACCAATCCTCTATCCCACATGTGTCAAACACAAGGCCCGCAGGCCAAATCCAGCCCGCCAGGCCTTGCAATGTGGCCCGCACCGCGCTGTCATCACTGCACTCCGCTGTCAGTTTATGACATTGTCAGTTTATGACTGTTCAGTAAACCATTCGGCCCGCGATTTAGGCTGGATTTTAGATTTTGGCCCCTTCTCTGATTGAGTTCGACACCCCTACTCTATCCACTGAACCAAACCGGCTAGGGTTGGTCTCAGTGTATTTTCATCAACCAATCTATGCTTACATAACCTTGTTTAACATCTGTTTCTGTTTAAAGATACTTTATATAATATATATTACCTAAGAGGAGCGCCTTAAATTTGTTGAATTTTAGGTCCCATCCTACACCTAATGAATCAAAATGTGCAATTAAAAAAATTAGAAAGGTCCTGGGTAGTTCAAATGCACATTAGAATTTGAGAAGCTTTGGTTTAGAGCAGTTGTTGTTGTTGTTGTTACTCTTCATCCTCCTTATTCCTCCTCCTCCTTCTTCCCCTTCTACTTCTTCACCTTCCTCCTCCTCCACCTCCTTCACTTTAACACACTTAGGGCTTTGACACATTTGTATGACATTCTCAGATGGGGCTGGGAGATGCAGTATTGTTTTAAAAATTCCGACATAATATTGATAAATTCTGAGTGTTCTGCCCTTCTTCAAATGATTGCTTCATAGTGATTTACTTGTGGTGGTAATTTTCTGCCTACTGCCCATTTCAAATATAGTAGTGTTGCTAATGTTGTGATACCCTGGTTATTATTTAACAGGAGAGGAGTGAAAGGAGAGACCAAAAGATACAGGCATCATTTACATATACTTTGCCAAAAAGCTGCATTTAACATTCTCTAAGTGTATTCCCACTGATTGATGGGGAAAGGATCCAGACAAAGGCCCAATAAGATCTGAGTGATGTGGGAGGCTAATTGCCAGGCAATCACACCTAAAAACTCCAAGTCAGTAGCCACTGCAAACGGGCAAAATCTAAATATATAAACTTCCACAGGGAGTTCGCCCCCCTTCTCTCTCTTCCTCTTGGCTCTTACGCACTGGCCCTCTTGGGGCTCCTACTGCAGGGGACTGCGCTGTGCCCACATGGCTCGTGGCCATGCGGGACTTCATGTATGCACTAATGCAGCGGTCGCCAACCAGTGGTCTTCAGGCCACTGGTGGTCCATGAGGTCTGAAAGGTTGGCAACCGCTACACTAATGGACTTTAATCTGGGCTAAATACTAAACCACAAACAACTATAATAGAATGGAAATTCTGGACACTAACCTTGTTTCTGACTCTATTGAATACCCAGCTGCTCCTCTTTCAGGACTGGCTTGGGGGAAATAAAGCATTGTAACCTGAAAAATATAACTCCACGCCAATGAAGACTTCCACATTCCATCTTTCCCTGGAGCCTTCTAAAAATACTTCTTTTAACAGTGCCCCAAGAGCCTGACTCCCACTCATGTCTGGGAAGTCTAGGCCGTTAATTATTCTGGCATCAGTTTCAGAAGGAATTACTTCCCAAGCATTTCTTCAACGTAGAGCTATCTAGCCTGGCACAGTTTTTTGTGTAGGTGGGTAAGTGATGCCCATTTTCTTCTTGAAAATTTTGTGTAATTTATCTGGTGAATAGGTCCATTTGCCTTTTTTGTTATTTCTCTTTTCCCCCCCCCCTCATAACCAGTGATCTAATTCTTGGTTACTTTTTTATATAGGTATTCTGAAAATTTCTGTATGGGTTATCTATCTACTCTTAGTATTCAAGGAATGCAAAGTAATTTCAGAAATGATTTTGATATTTAATAAGTTAACAGGATATCAAATAATGCTTGTTAAAGCCAAATATGAATAATTTATTTTGCCTACTGTTTTAAATTTTCTCTATTGCTCATTTCCATTATTGCATAAAATATTTCAATCAAGCTACGGTATATTACTGTCACCTTCCTGAATTAGTGTTAATGTTAAAGGTCATGGTCTTAATTAGTATTAAGAAATTCTCAAATTAAAACAAGGTTTCAAAAAACCAATAATTAGATTAAAAGTAAACATTTGTTACTTTATCAAGTGAAACCAGTTAGTGTTATGTAACTTATAATTGAGTTCTCCAAAAGTTGATCTATAAGTCAAGTATTCTTAGATTTATACAGTAATGCTTGTGGTAAAATATTTCTACCCAATAAGATTGCTTTCACTTTTATATTTTTCAGTTGTTCAGGCCATTAAAACCCCCTCACCCACATTTCTTTTTTACATTCCCACAGGTCATTAATAAAGGTGGAGATGCTATGGGTCAGTAGTCAACAAACACATTAGTTAACAGAGCAAAATATCAACAGCACAATGATCGAAATTTCTTTTGAGAGCCAAATTTTTTAAACTTCTTCTAACGTCACTTCAAAATGGTCTTGCCCAGGCCATGGTATTTTGTGGAAGAGCCACACTCAAGGGGCCAAAGAGCCGCATTTGGCTTGTGAGCTGCAGTTTGCCAACCACGGCTATGGATGACCCAATTCTTATTTAAAGTTTAACATGTTTTTCAGAAGAGAAAAATCTTTATCCTGTTCTTAGATTTTAAAAGGAACTTATTGCAAACTAGGGTCCCTCAGCCTGGCCTGTGCCCTTTCGCAGTCCAAGACTCCTCAGGATATTGGATAGCTGGTTTCTGCTCCATCCCCACAGGTCCAGTGCAGACAGAAGGGAGCCTGATCCCCACAAGCTGGATCCAGACAGGGGAGAGCCCCATCCTGTGCATTGAGTGCCTGTCCCCTGGTGGTCAGGGCACATTATAGTGACCAGTCGTTTGGTTGCGTAGGCTTTTATATAGAGAGAGGGGCACTTACCTTATTAATTGTTAAATGCCCTTAAATACAGTTTTTAGAAAAAACAGAAAGCTTAATAAGGTTAGTTTCTGTTTCATTGATTTTCAGCTAAACCTGATGTATCTCTTTGGGAAGCATAGTTAATGAAACAAATGTAACTTTCCCTTCAAAGATTGCCATTGGGCAATCGGAGCCTACTGGTTTGGGGGGGGGGGGGGGGAAGGAACCAAGAGGTTGTCAGAGTGGTCAAGTGGTCGTCCTGATTGTTCCGCTATTCAGTCAGTTTGCACATTACTCTTATGTATATAGTAGATTGGAACTTGTTATAAATGTACATTGTTTGGTTCCATCCCAGAACTACTGAATCAGAATTTCTGGTGGTTTGCCACAGCAGTATGTTTTGAAATGAGCTCTATAAGTGATTCTGAAGCACACGAAAGTTTGAGAGCCATTGCTTTGCTGATTACTTCGGCTTTCTAAGGAGGAACTGGGTAGTCTTAAACTCTCTTTGAGTGCAAACTATGTAATTGAAAGTCTGAAAGGTATGGTTGGTTAAAAAGTTAAATCTGTCATGGATTCTTAGATAGGAAATAACACATGTAATTAAAGATTGAGATGTTTGAAAATATATGTGCTAACTGAAAAAAGATTCTGGTGTTTTAGGTACTAGGAATATGGGTTGCATAATTAAAATTATCTTGATGGATCTGAGAAGCTTGACTGAGCTCTCACCTAGATGAAGACTTCGCTGGTTAAAACCGTCATGGTTTAAGACCTCTGGGTTACATAGCAACTGATTCATATAACTCTAAGTTGGAAATTAGGCAGGTTGTTTCAGTACATATTAAAAGGAACTAGTACATTGTTGTATTGGAAGTCACTTTGGATGGAAATGGAATCTGTCTTGAGTAATCTATAAATTAATTTGTGTCTGTAACTGATGCATAAAAATACATTTGACTTGTATATTGATCTTATACCCTGCAATATTACTAACATTATTAGTTTTAGAAGGTTTTATTTTGTTTTTGTAGATTGCATCAGGTTTCCTATATAGAGAAGGTCGTGTTGGTCTGTGCATAAAGCAGTTTTACTTCTTCTTTTCCCAGTCACTCGTTCACTCTTTCTGTCTTTCTGCCTGCCTTTCTCTCTGGTGATTACAGTGACTATATGACTCTCAGTACAATATTGAATATAACTCTTGACAGTGGATATCCTTATCTTGTTTCTAATTTTAGAAAAAAAGTGTTCAGTATATCACATAAGTGTGACTTTAGTTGTGTTTTTTTCATTGGTGCCCTTTGGAAATGCCTATTTTTAATTTTCTGAGAATTTTTTTGAAATGGTAGCTGGGTTTTGTAAATTTATTTTTGCATATGGAGATGATTTATTCTCTTTGATTTATTAATATGATGAATTACCTTGATTTTTTTAAAAATGTAAACCAATGCTGCATTTCTGGAGTAAACTCCATTTGGTCACTTACTATCCTTTTACTATATTGTTGGGTTCTATTTGCTAAATTTTTGTTTACAATGATTGCATCTGTGTTCACAAAGAATATTTGTAGCTTTCTTGTAATACCTTTTCCTGGTTTTGGTGTCTTAGAATGAGTTGGGAAGTATTCCTTCTACTTCAATGTTTTGGAAAAATGTTTTTAGGGTTGGTAATATTTTCTCTCACATATTTGGCAGAATTCACCAGTGAAGTATCTGTCCCTGAAGTTTCTTTGTATGAAGGTTTTTATTTTTTTATTTAATTTATTTATTTTTTAAAATATATTTTATTGATTTAACACAGAGAGGAATTGAGAGGGACAGAGAGTTAGAAACGTCGATGAGAGAGAAACATTGACTAGCCGCCTCCTGCACACCCCTCACCGGGGACGTGCCTGCAACCAAGGCACATGCCCCTGACCGGAATGGAACCTGGGACCCTTCAGTCCGCAGGCCGACGCTCTATCCACTGAGCCATACCGGTCCCGGCTGTATGAAGGTTTTTAACTAAGTTAAATTTCTTTAATGGATATAAGGTTATTCAGGTTATCTATTTCTTCCTCATTGAGCTTTGTTTCTTTCAAGGAATTTGTTCTTTTCGTCCAGTTGAGTTTATATTGGTACGAAAGTGCTCATAATATTCTCTTCTTTCTTATTCCTGACATTGGCAGTTTGTCTTCTTTTTTTCCTTCACTGATCTGGCAAGAAGTTTATCAGTTTTATTGATTTTGTTTTCTGTTTCCATAAAATTCTAAGTACTGCTTGAGATACTTTGTAATTTCCCCTTTAATTTTGTCTTTGTTCTTGGGATTACTTAGAAAAATGTTATTTAGTTTCCAAATATTTAGTGATTTCATAGAAATCTTTATCAGTTACTAATTTGATTGCATTGTAGTCTGAGAGCATAATTTGTATGATTTGAATTCTTGCAAATTTTTTGTAATTTGTAATATAGTTCAGAATATATTTTGTCATGCTAAATGTTCCCTTTCAACACGAAAAGAAGGTGTATGCTGCTATTAATGGGTAGATAGCATTCTGTAAAAGGCAGGTCAAGTTAGATATTATGTTAGAGTCATTATACCTCTGCTGATTTTCTGTGTATTCATTTGTCCTATTACTACCCTGTTTCCCCGAAAATAAAACAGTGTCTTATATTAATTTTTGCTCCCAAAGATGCGCTAGGTCTTATTTTCAGGGAATGTCTTATTTTTCCATGAAGAAGAATACGGTACACATTTATTGTTAAATGAAAATAAAGGAAATGTATTACCTGTGTTCGGTACGGTAGTATGGCAGTTGTCAACACAAACCAGACAAACTGTGAATCCTACAGTATCAAGAATTTACTCATTTATTCAATGACAATCATGTCATCATCTTCTGGAACATCATCATAACAATCCAATTCCTGAATTTCCTGGTGAATTTCATGTTCAATTCTCTCATGTTTAGCCTAGGGGGGCCTTATTTTTGGGGTGATGCCTTATATTTCACTCAGAAGGAAACCTGTAAGTAGGTCTTATTTTCGGAGAGTGTCTTATTTTCGGGGAAACACCGTGGTAGTCAGTGCATGAAATTAGTGCACATTAAAAGGGAATTAATTAGAAGAAATATTTTAACCCTTTGCACTCTGCTGTCCCCTCTCAGGGGACATCAGAATTCTAGCATATCACTCGGATGTCCCCTCTCAAGGGACATTGCAGTTTATTAGTGATTACGGGGAATTGAGTTATTTCAATGCACGTTTCCGCCGCAAAGTAGCGTCGAGTAGCTGGTAGCCAATGTCCAGAATGGTTCGGAGTGCAAAGGGTTAATAATGCTATTTGCTCTTTCTCTATAATAGAAGTGTCAGGCTGGCCCCACCCCCATCAAGCCCCGTAGGGTGGGGGAACATAGCTTTACATCCTGGTATTGGGGCGGGGAGCCCAGCCTCAGGTCCCCTGGCCCTGGCCCATGCCACACAGCCTCACCCAGACCTGCCGCACCACAAGACCCCAGACCAGCCGTGCTGTGGGACCCATCAATGTGCCTCCTGGTGATGGGTTGTTAAAGATGAAAATAAATTCATGCACGTAAGCATGCATGTTCATGTTCAATGCCTGATTTGTCTAAGTTCTCTAAATTGCAAAATAAGTAAGATCTTCAGCTAGATAGCATCATAATGCCAAGTTCTTTATACAATGACACATACCATTTTCTCCACTCAGTATGCTCCATTTGAGTGGATTAACTATATGTGCCTCATATGAAGGGCACTGCTGCTTGCTCTTAATAGAGGAAGCACTAGCTCATTACCTAACACCACAGTGTGGTTTAAATGGCATATACTAACGTGAAGAACAGAAGGAAAAATAACAAAGCAAAAAAAAACACAAAAAAACCCCACACAACATTCGGTGCTATGGACTGCAGAATTCTCTCTTTCCCTTTGTTTTTTTTCTGCTTTTCCCATGAACCTATTTGTGCTCTGCCTCAAATCAACACAGGAGACAAAATTAGATGTCGTAATCTGCATTTTATAGTGCCATTTGAGTACAAAGAGACAAAGAGGTGTTTTTCAATCTTCACTTTTTTTTTTTTTTTTTTTTAATCTATGCAGCTCAAACATGCTCCCAGTGTTCCAGGAGCCAGGCCAACATGGCTATGCAGACACACCTTTGCTAGGTGCTGTCAGGCTTCAGGTCTGGGACAGGGAACGTGCCCGGTGTTGCTGGAAATGAATCAGCTCTCCTCTCTACATAGCAGGAGACTTTTCATTATAAAATGCAAAGCAGCAGCCGTTTTCCATACCCCCATCCCCAGCCCTCCTCACCCGGGCATAGGAAGGGGCTGGGAGGATATTGACTCTTGGCTCTTGGATTTCTCTTATTTAACTGAGTCAGTGACAGCTGCTTCTCTGAGTGCAAGCCAGCCGGCTCAGGGCTAGCTGCACCTGGAAGGCAAGCTGCAGAGCTGACCAGGGGCTTTGACCAAGCCCAAGCACACAGGTCACAGCAACCTCGGCAGATGGGCTGTTCCCTAAGACTCTAGGCCCCTCCCAGCTCCGCACCCCAGCTCCCTGCTCTCCCCCTTTCAACCACAGGTGCCACCAAGGCTTGGTGTGCAGATTCCAGGGTTGCAGGTTCAAGATGCTCTGACTCCTCCTTTCACTTGGAGCCATAATTGCTGGCAGGGACCTTTCCTCTCGGTCTTGGTCTTTTGTCACTGCTGAGGTTTTCTGGGCTCGCTAGACCAGGGACAGCTAGGACCTTTGCCTCTGACCAAGGCCATGCCTGCAGCCTGCCAGGGATACCTCCACCCAGAAAAGTATGGGGGCGTGGCCAACCTGGGTGAGGGACTATGGGGGGGGGGGTGTTGGCTAGCTGCCTCACCCTCAATTGGGGTGGGAGAGGCTGATCAGGGGAGGGGTTGGGCAGGGCAGTGTTATGGTGTGAGGGTCAATTTGCATATTACCTCTTTATTATATAGGATTGATGAATCTCTATAGTTGTAGATATGTCTCTATAGTAAAATCTCTATAATTGTAGATATGTCTGTTTATCCTTAAAATTACACTAGCTTTTATTTTACATATCTTGAAGCTCTGTTGTTAGGTGCGAATTGGGTAGGTTTGTGATGTCTCCTTGACTAATTGACCCCTTTAAACAGTGTAAAATAAACTTCTAAATCCCTTGTGATTTTCTTTGACTTGAAATCTATGTTGGATGTGAATGTGGTCACACAAGGTCTCTTAACATCTATATATATGTATCTTTTTTTTTGTTTTTACTTTTAACCTGTTTATATCTTTATATTTAAAGTCCATTTATTATTGGTAGTTTATAATTGGGTCTTTTTAAAAATTCAGTCTGGCAGTTTCTGTTTCTTACATTTAATATGACTTTTTAAAATAAAACATTTTTAGAGCAGTTTTAGATAGTAAAATTGAGAGGGACAGATTTCCCATATACCCCTGTACACATACATGCATATCCTTTCTATTACCAGAGTGGTACATTTGTTAGAATTAATGAACCTGTATTGAAAAATCATGATCACCCAAAGTCAGTACTTTACAACTGTAAGCCTACTTTTGCCCCACCCTGTAGATTAACTTGGGAAGAACTGACATTATAATTTTGGTGTTCCTATTCATGAAATATAGAATACTTCTTCATTATTTATTTCTTTGATTTTGTTCTTCAGAATCTACACTAAGAAAAGAGAAAGATGCAAATTGACCATACCTTTACCGTGCCCACCAGCCAATCAGGAGTGGGCATGCAAATTAATTCAGTAAAGATGGTGGGTTAATTTGCATACACAGGCGCCTAGTGGCCAGGGGCAGGAAGCTTGCTTTGTCACCATGGCGATGGTGCAGGCATTCCGCACCATCCCAGCCTATCTGGGTAGAGTGGGAAGGCGGAAAGGTGACTCCAGCTGGAGCGAAGACAGTACCGGCAGCCAGGGAAAGGAAGGCTCACTCTTGCACAAATCTTCATGAATTGGGCCTCTAGTTTTATAATATTCCCTCATAGATATTATATATGTTTTGTTAGGTTTATACATAAATATTTCATTTTGGGTGTTGCTAATGTAAATGGTATTTTTTTTAAATTTAAAATTCTACTTGTTCATTGTTGGTATATAGGAAAGAGATTTACTTTTGTATAGTAACCTTAAATCCTGAAACCTTGATATAATAGTTCCAGGAGTCTTTTGTCAGTTTGTTTCAGATTTTCTACAAAGGTGGTCACTTCATCGCAAAGACAACTTTGTCTTTTCCCTGTCTTTATACTTCTTATTTCTTTTTGTCTCATTGCTAGAACTTCTTGTTTGATGTTAAAGCACAGTAGTGAGAGGGAACAAGTTGAGGAAAGTTCCCCTCTATTCCTGTTTTACTGTGATTTGATATGATTTTTTTATATGGTTAGGTAACACTCTGTTACTGTTTTCCTTTTGTTTCTTCTGTCCTTCGTTCCTTTTTCCTCTTCTTCCTTCTTTTGAGTTGATTATTTTTTATGATTCCATTTTAGTTCATTAGCAGTAACTTTGTTTTGTTTCTTTAGTTGCTTTAGGAATGGGATTCTCAATGGGGTCTGATTTATTTTCCAGAGGATACTTGGTAATGTCTGAAAACATTTTTTTATTTTCACAACTTGGGGAATGCTACTGACTTCTTGTGGATAGAGGTTAGGGATGCTGTTTAAACATCTAGAGTGCACAGGGCAGCCTCCCACAACAAAGAATTTATGCCCAAAATATCAGTAGTGCCAAAGTTGAGAACCTATGATTTGGGGATTATAATATACATTTTTATCATAGTCTACATTCAAGTGATATATCACTTAATGCATAGTGTAAAAACCTTATAGTAGTGAATTCCACTTCTCCTTGCCCAGCCCTTTTATTATTTTTTTATATACATAAGCTCTATAATACATTCTTATTATTTTTACTTAAACCACTTATTTTTCAAATACTTTAAAATAGTATAGAGAGATGTATGTATTGACTCTTGTTACTACTACTCCTGCTTTTCATCAGTTTGTCTTATATTCAGACTTCCATCTGGCATCATTTTTCTTTTTCCCAAAGGACATTTCCTATAATGCCAGTCTGCTGGTGAGGAATACTTTCAGCTTTTGTATATCTAAAGAAATCTTTATTTTGCCTTTTTTGTGTGTGATAACATAAATTTATCCTTTTAACAAGTTATAAATACACATTACAGTATTGTTAACTGTGTGCATATTGTTGAACAACAGATCTCTTATTTTTGCCTTGCTTTTCAAAGATTCTGGATACAGAATTTTAGGTTGACAGTTTTTTCTTCTAGTACTCATTGACGATGTTCCAGTCTTTTTTCTCATTGTTTTTGATGAGAAGTCGATGTCATCTGTATCTTTGTTCCTGTATACTAGCTGTACCTGTTAATAATGGCAGGTTTTGTAATCAGAGAAAACACGATAATTTCAAGAGAAACATCAAAAGTGTTTTATTCAAAGTAATGTCCATTGCTCGCTACACATTTCCCCATCTTTCAGGTAATTTGTGGATACCATCCCAATAGAACTTTTCTTGTTTTGAGGCAAACATTCAGAGACCCAATTTTCCACTTCTTTGTACATTTTAAAGTGCTGCTCAGAAAGTGCGTGTGCCATCGATCTGAACAAATGGTAATCTGAAGGAGCAAGGTCGGGTGAATACAGCAGGTAGTTAACCCTTACCAGGCAAGATCTTTTAATGTTTCTTTAACTGGTTTTACAGTGTGTGATGGTGCGTTATCATGAAGCAAAATTACTTAGCCGTGTCTTTTGGCCCATTCTGGTTGTTTAACAATCAAACATGTTTCAAATGATTTTTGTTGTCGGTAACAATCAGTATTAACTGTTTCACCTGGTTTTAAAAGCTCATAATCCATCACACCTTCCAGATCCCACCAAACACAGAGCATTGCTTTCTTTCCAAAGCGATTGGGCTTTGCAGTCGGTGTTGATGGTTGACCTGGAACAACCCATGATTTTGTACATTTGAGATTCTCAAAATCACTTTTCATTGCCAGTCACAATTCTATGCAAAATAAGACTTTATTTTGTGCCATTGAAGCAACATCTTACTGATGACTTTTCGGTTTTCCATTAGTCTTTTGTTCAGGTGATGTGGCATCCATTTTCCCATTTTCCTTCCTTTAAAATTTTTCCCATTGCTTGTCAACGATCGGAAATTGTTTGCTGAGCAACCTTTAATCTTTCTGCAAATTGTTTTTCAGTTTGACATGCATCTTCATCCAATAATGCTTGTAATTGTTGAACTTCAAACTTTTTTGGTTGACCTGGACATTTTTTGTCTTTCACATTGAAATCATCACTTTTAAAACATTTAAACCAGCGTTTACAAGTATCTTGAGATGGAACATGTTCACCATAAGTTTCCCAAAGGATACGATAACCTTTTCTTTAAAATAAAGTAATGAATTAAAACTTCCTGTAAATGCATTTTTTTGGCATGAAATTTGACATTTTTAAGTGTAAAAATATTTATGATATTAACACCTTCAGCAAATTTGACATATGATGTTTTGAAGCTTGCTGTGTGTCAATACAACAAAATAGCATACAAATCAAATCGCATATATATCAACATGTGTGTAATTCCATCTATTGAAAAAAATCTGCATCATTAACTGGTGTACCTAGTATTCAGCCTGTCTTTTTTTCTGGTCTGGTTGGTAGGAACAGGTACTCTTCCTGACCCTGAGTGGCAGACACCGTTCCCTCTAATATTTTGGGGGAGTTTGTTCTTCATTGTTGCATACCTTTGCTGAAGAATCTCTGCTGAATACTCCAGGGAACATCAGGCAGATTTCCTGGGTTCTATCTTTGTGTAGTTCTTTCTCTTTCCTCTTTGGTACTCTGTCATGAACTTTAAAGGTACCTTAGTCTTCCTGGCCTCTTATTTCTGTCTATGTAGCTCATGAAGTCTAGGCTCTGCCTCAGTTCATTCTTTGGCTCCTTGGCATGGAAACTTTTTCAAGGTAGTAAGCAGAGGCTATCATAGGCTCATTCACCTGATTTTATTTTCCATATAAGTCTTTTATTGCCTGATGTCCACTGCCTGGAAAACCATTGTTTCAACTCTTGTCTCATTTTATTGTTGCTTCAGGTAGAAGTGTAAATTCATTCACTGTCTCTTCATCTTTTTTGGGGGGTGGGGGCAATTTTTTTGTGATAAACTTTCACATAACATAATTCACCATATGAAATTGTGCAACTCCATGTTTTTTTTTTTTCTTTTTTGTATATTCATACTGTTCTGCAACATCACAACTAATTTTTTCAGAACACTTTAAGCACCCTAAAAGAAACCTCATACCCATTAGTCACTCTTCATCCTACTCCCCCCACTACTCTACGACAACCACGAGTATACTTTTTTCTCTATGGTTTTGTCTATTTCTGAACATTTCCTATAAAAGGAATCATATACTATGCAACCTTTTAAATAGCATAATGTTTTTAAAGATCATGATGTAGCATAAATCAGTACTACATTTTTCTTTATGGCTGAATATTTCACTGTATATATTCTATCTTTCTTGTAGAGAAAGTTGCTGAAGCATTTTAACTGATTTCTGCTGCTGCTTTTATCTCCCATAGAGTCTATATTTGGCCTTCCAGGTAATTTTAATATGCTGCCAGGGCTGAGAATCAGATTTAGGAAGCACTAGAAGAGAAGCAGTTTTAAATAGATAGAATAAGGACTCATCTTAGATTTTTTTTTTCTTTGTCTACTTTTTTCTCTTCCTGACTTTGATTCTAAAAGGGATCATTTTAAGTGATTTTAAAGATTGGCATTGGTTGCTCTCTGGGTAAATTGTAGAAAATATAGAGAAGAAAGTAAAGATCATCTATAATTTCTTTACCTAATACTTTGGCACATTTCTTTCCAGCTTTTTTTTTTTTTTTTTACTTTTTAATTCTGTGCTTATATATCCCATCATGTGTCATCTATTTACCTTATTCTATTTAAATTATCTTCTCTATTTGAGATTATCTTCAGTGTGTGATTTTGGTTCCTGCTTTTTTTATTTCGTGCATAAACATTTTCAAATATTAATTATTTTTCAAGACATTTTAAGTGGCAGTGTATAAGCCCAGTGTATGGATATACTAAATTACAATTAGTCCAATGATTGAGATAATTAGGTTGTTTCCAATTTTACTTAATATGATTATCTATCTATCTACTATCTGTCTGTCTGTCTGTCTATCTATCTATCTATCTATCTAAAAGCCTAAGCAACCATTATGACTGGACAACCAGCGGGTAGCTATGACATGCACTGACCACCATGGGATATATACTCAATGCAGGAGTTGCCCCCTGGTGGTTAGTGCACTCCTACAGCCAACCTCCCGGGGTATTTCCAGGCTGGTCCCAATCAGGACTGGGTGAGACGGCCCTGATCGGCCCCAATTGCCAGCTAGGCCGAGGGACCCCACCCATGTACAAATTCGTGCACTGGGCCACTAGTTTAAATAGTAGGTTAACTGTTAGAAAATTTTTAAGGCTTAGAAATATATTACCAAACTGTTCTTCAGAACATGCCAGTTGGCACTTTTAAGACATTTTCTAGCACTCATTCTTGAAAGTGTTTGTTTTACTCATCACAATTTTACCAGCATTGCAGATATTGCCTAGCCACCATGTTTTGTATATGTTAAATGTTTATCACACAAGTTAATTTACTAGATTTTAAAAATTTGCTTTGTACTTTATAGTATAAAGCAATTATTTTGTGTGTGGTTCCTTGTTTTAATAAAAAGATATACCAGTGTAACCAGTACCCCAAATAAAGAATAGAATATTTTCATTCCCTACAAAAATTTCCTTTAACCTTTTTGCAGTTTTATCCTCCACCCCCATTTTAGGCAACTACTGATCTGATTTCGATTACTATTGGTTAGTTCTATCTGTTCTCAAACTTCTTATAAAGGGATTCACACAGTATGTAGCTTTCTGTGTGATTGTTGTTCAGTATACTTTTGAGATCCTGAGTGCGGTTAGTTTGTTCCATTCCTTTTTTTTTTTTCCTTTTAAACAAATTTTCTATTGAATAAGTATACTCTTATCTATCCATCTGTTGATAAACATTTGTATTGTTTCCAGTTTTTTGCCATTGTGAGTAAAATTGCAATTAACATTTATGTGCAAGTTGTTTGTGGACATGTATTTCATGTCTTGGGTACATACTTTGTTAGCAGTAGGATTGCTGGGTCAAATGATAAATGTATATTTACTTTATAAGAAACTGCCTGACAGTTTTCCAAAGTGTGATATCATTTAACACACCATCAGTTGTGACCAGTTTCTTAATTCTAGTCATTTTGTGGGTGTCTAGTCAAAACTTTCTGTGGTTTTATTTTATGCTAGTGGCCCAGTGCATGGATTCATGCCCATTGCAAGGAAATTAGAATGAATATTTTAATATCACTGTTTGCCCTTTTTCTACAATAGAAGTGTCAACCAAATTCACAATCAACAATGACAGATTGAAACATGCATGTGATTGGCACTAGTGAGAGCTTTGTATGTATTGTGCATGCGCAAGTCAACTTAACCTTTTATAAGAGAATAGACCTGTTTTCTGGTGGTGTTAAACTTTTTCCAGCCCAGTGAAGCACCCCAACTTCTCTTTCAAGTAATTGTTAGCAGCACAGCAGTAAATATCAACATGAAGCAGGTTATTATTGTTGATCACACAGGGAGACAAAGGATAAATACTTAACTGCAGCAGTGTTTGACTATATTCTGCACAGTGAGAAAACCTGCAGTCATTTTCAAGGTCCACCATTTCTTCTTTTCAGTCGAGTTAAGTTTCTAAGCTTTCTAAATTTCTGTTTTCCGGCTAATGAAGAGAAAAGAGGAATCTACCGAGTCTCCTATCTACCTGCTCCAAGACTTCTATGAGGATCAAATGAGATGATGAGGCACGTGAAAACACTTCACATATATTTGGTTAAAGTGTGAAATGTTTACACCTGACTATAACGCAAGTTGTGTTCCTGGGCTGAAGAAATTGCAAGGAGGCTAGTCGTCATTAGGGAAAGGAAGCCAAACATTGCTACGTGACATCATTACCGGGTGCCCACAGTGACCATTTCTGGGCAGGGCTGTGGGCCGCATTTTACTCCATGGGGTCTCAGTAGCGTCGGCTGCGATTTGGTGAACTGTCACTCCAGTGTGGTGGCAGAGTCTGTGTCCCACTTGGGAGAAGCCAAGTGTTGCTTTGTGGTTTTTTCAAGTTCGAGGTGCCACTGCACATCATGGCAGCTCCTCTGTTGAGTGTCTGCCCCCTGGTGGTCAGTGCGCATCATAGTGACTGGTTGGATGGTTGTTAATATGCTAAAAACACTTAGCATATTAGCCTTTTATGTATATAGATTTCCCTGATATAAAAATTTTGAGCATCTTTTAATGTGTTTATTGGTCATTCCTGTATTTTTATGAAGTGTCTGCTTTCTTTAAAAGTTTGTTTCCTTAGTGAGTTATGAGTTCTTTTTATACAATTATTTATATGGAAAATAATACAATAATCATGTAAGAATAAGCTCTTTTGTGTGCTCACAACTATAAATCTACTTTGCCTCATCATATATTCTGCATACAAGTTTTCTCATGTATATTGAGAATATTTTTCCCCAGTCTGGCTTATCTTTTTTGTTTCCTCAAGAATGTAACATGAAAAGCATTTTTTTTTTTAAAGGAACTTCAGCTTATTAATTCTTCCACTTATAATTTACGCTTTTTATGTCCAGAGAAGTCTTTGCCAAATCCAGGGTCACTGAAATTTTTTCCTATTTTTTTTCTTATAGATATTTTATAATCTAGGCTTCATGTTTAAGTCTGTGACCTATTTTGAGTTAATTTTTGAGTGTAGTATGAGGTAGAAATATCGGGCTCACTTTTTTTTTACCAGTTCATTTCCAGACCATTTGATAAAAAGACTATCCTTACCTCATTTAATTGGCACCTTTGTCTAAAATCCATTTTCTGTGTGTATATTGGTCTCTTTCTAGACTACTTTTTTTTTTTTTATTCTGTTTTGTTTTTTTGCCTTTCCATATGACTTTTAGAATCAACTTGTCTATTTCTGTGGGTGTTTGTCTTTTTTTTTTCTTTTTTTTTTAAGCCTATTGGGGTTTTATTAGGATTATGATGAGTCTATGTTTAAATCAGCTTAGGGTGAAATTTACCTGAGAACGTATTTTTTTTTTTTAATGTTATTGAACCTTCCAGTCCATGACCATGTTATATTTCTCAATTTATGTTCCTGTGTAAGTTTGGCACATACTTTGTTAAACCCTAAATATTTAGTTCTGATGCTGTTATAAATGATATTGCTTTTTTTCTTCTCATTTTTCAGTTGCTAATGTATAGAAATAAAATTGAATTTTTATTATTGACTTACAATCTTGTTAAATTTGCCTTTTAATTTTATCAGCTCTGTTAAGATTCCTTATGCTTTTCTCCCTACATGGTCATATCATTTGCAAATAGTTTTTTACCTTTTTGTTTCCAATCTGTATGTTTTTATTTTTTCCTTCCCTTGCTGCATTGGCTAGAACTTCTGGTAAAATGTGGACTAGAAATGGTGAGAACAGACTTCCTTATTTGTTTGTTACTGATCTAAGAAGGAAAGCATTCACTCTTTGACCATTAAGTATGGTATTAGATATAGGTTTTTCATAGGTGCTTGCTCTTTATTAGCTTGAACACATTTCTTTCTGACAAATTCTTGTTTTGAATGGGTGTTGAAAAAGGTTTTTAATTGTCAAGATTTCTAAATTTTTTTGCTTTTCTTAAAATTCCACTATTTGAATATTGTACCTTTGTGATATCTATTCTATCGTATTTTCCGCATATAAGACGACCCCCTAATTTTACAGTTAAAACATAGGTTTAGGCCTATATTCTCTGTATAAGACTACCCCCCACTTCCGAGGCAACACCAGTTCTTTTTTTAATAGACCGCCTCTCTGACTCTGGCCAATCTGAGCAGGCTTTTTACTAGAACACAGTGTAGCTTTGGGTACAGAACATGTATAATTTGTATACATAAAAAGCCTGCTTGGATTGGCTGAGTTAGAGAGGCAGTCTATTAAAAAAGGAACTGGTGTTGCCTCGGAAGTGGGGGGTCGTCTTATACGCCCGGTCATCTTATACACCAGAAAATACGGTAATGATAATGGAACATGCAAATTGGCCAGGATGCTGTCATGTAATGACCAGTCAGAATGGGGTGAGGTCGCAGCGGCAGAGAGCTCTCAGCACATCTGCACTGGAGGTGTGAAGGGCGTGGAGAGGAAGGGAGAGTAGAAGGGCAGTTAGGGGGATCAGGCCAGGAGGGGAGAGCAGAAAGGCAGTTAGGGGGATCAGGCTGACAGCGGAGAGCAAATAGGGGGATTGAGCCAGCAGGGGGAGCAGTTAGGCAGTTAGAGGGATCAGGCCAGGAGGGTAGGGCAGTTAGGGGTATTAGACCAGGAGGGGAGAGCAGTGAGGGGGTTCAGGCCAGCAGGGGGGAGGGCCATCAGGTCAGCAGGGAAGCAGGCAAGTGGTTAGGAGCCAGTGGTTCTGGATTGCAAGAGGGATTCCAGATTGGAGAGGTGCAGGCTGGGCTGAGGAACCTCACCTTTGTGCATGAATTTCATGCACGAATTTCATGCACCAGGCCTCTAGTGTTTTAACAAAAACAAGGAACTTTTATTCCTTATACCATGGATTATTCTGAACATGTTATTAACTTACATAATCACCACAATAAACCTTTAAAGAATACCTTATCTGAGTTTTACAGATGAATTTCACATCATTATTTTCTAAAGGAACTTAAATTTTTTTCTTTCCCATCCCCTTTCTGGTAGGTATATGAGTATTCATTTCTAATAAGTGAGGTTTCTGTTGTTTTCTCTTTGCATTCTATTTTGGCTTCTCCCCACATCTTTATTGACTTCAATTATTTTTAGACTAGAACCCTGGTACACAAAATTCGTGCACTCATGGTGGGGGATCCGTCAACCTGGCCTGAACCCTTTCATAGTCCTGGGAGCCCTCAGGGGTGTCTGATTGATAGCTTAGCCTTGCTCCCGTCTGGGCCTAAGCCATCAGTTGGACATCCTTAGCGCTGCCGAGGTGGGAGAGGCTCCGACCACTGCTGTTGCACTTGCCAGCCAAGAGCCCGACTTCTGGCTGGGTGACAATCCCCTCATGGTCAGTGCACATCATAGTGACCAGTCGTTCAGCCATTCAGACGTCTTGCATATTAGCCTCTTATTATATAGGATCACATGAAATGTTAACATGGTTCGAAAGTTCCAAACAATACAAAAGGGTATATGCTCAGAGAATTTTCACTTTGTTCTTGTACCTTCTACTCCATCTGTAATACCGTATCTTTGTAATTCTTAAGTTTTATCTAATCAGTTTTATGAAAATTCTATTTGGGACTTTGGGTATAAATCAGTTTTAAGAAAATTCTATTTGGGACTTTGGGTATAAATCAGTTTTATGAAAATTCTATTTGGGACTTTGGGTATAAAGTTCTATAAACTGTAATAGTCTACCTTTTAAGTTGTGCAGGTAGGTCTATAATTTTTTGGTTTTTTTTGTTTTTTGTTTTTGTCCCCTTGATTTGCCTTATGCTGAGTGTTGGGTTAAAGTTACTGATTATTATTGTTTCTTATTTATTACTACTTGCATATCCTATAGCTTTGCTTTGTAAAATGGTTGTTATGTTATTTGATGTGTAGATATTCATAAATTACATAGATATTCAAATATAGGGTGTCCCTCAAATATGGATAATATAGGGTGTCCCTCAAATATGGATGCACACACTTTGAATAATTATAAAGGCAGTGTTTATTAAAATAATTTTATTTTCAAAATTATCAGCTATTAAAATGTGTATACATTTTGGGGGGGACACCCTGTATATACTTACAATATATAGATATAGGTATTTACAAATGATACCTAGAGATTCAAAATCTTTGCTATGAAGTATGGTTTATAGGTCATGCTTGTTGTTCTTTGGCTTGAATTCTACTTGTCTGATATTAAGGTCTGCTTGTTTTTCTTACTGTCTTCCATTACATAGTAAACTTCATATGTGCCTTTTATTCTTTCGGAATGACTTGAACCTGTGTGTGTGTGGGGGGGGGGGGGGGGGGGTGTGCGCATGTGTGCACGAGCTGTGTAAGCATATAGTTGAGTATGAGACAAGTTGAAAATCTTGTTTTAATAGTTGAGTAAAGACCATTTACATTTATTGCTGCGACTAAATATGTTTGATCTCAACTCTTTCATATTTAAATTTTTAAAATTTTATTATATTGGCTGTTTTTAGTTTTTGCTCTTTTCTAAAAAGACTAGAGGCCTGGTGCACAAAATTCATTCACTTGGGCGGGTCGGGTCCCTTAGCCCAGATTGCGAAAGAGCACAGACCAGGCCGAGGGACCCCACTGGTGCATGATCCGGGCCAAGGAGGGATGCAGGAGGTTGGCCAGCCAGGGAGGGACCTGGGAGACCTCCAGGGTGTGTCTGGCCCATCTCACTCCTTCCTGGACCCCAGCAGCAAGCTAACCTACTGGTCAGAGCACCTACTCCCTGGTGGTCAGTGCATGTCATAGGGACTGATCGATCTGTTGACTGTCAGCCCCCTGGTGGTCAGTGCACATCAGAGCAAGCAGTTAGCATATTAGCATATTGCTTACACTTTGGTTGATGGCCTATCAGACACAGAATATTAGGCTTTTATTACATAAAACTATATTTGGTATTTGAGAAGGGTTTTTTTTTCATTCTCCCATTTTTAGTTATTTCCACTTTGGAGTTCAGATTTTGAATATTAGTCTTCCATCCTTTCTCCATCTTTGAAATATGTGTGTTTGTGTATACAGAATTTTGCTGAAATTTTCCAATCTTGGTTGATGGAAACCATGTGAAGATGGACACTATCCAGTATGTTGCCACTAGTCAATTGTGGCTTTTGAAGCACTTGAAATATGGCTAGTCTGAATTGAGGTGTTCTATACATGCGAAAAAGCAAACCACTAAATTTTTTTATCTGTTATTGCAACAGATATCATTTTATAAAACTGAAACTCTGTTCAGTAAACAACATCTTCCCTCTTTCCTCCTCCCTCCAGGCCCTGGCAACCAATTTTTGTTTCTATAAATTTGACTACTTTATACCTCTTACAAATGAAGTGATGCAGTGTTGGTCTTTTTGTGGCTGGGTTATTTCATTTAGCATAAAGTTTATAAGGTTTATCCAAGTTGTAGCATGTGCCAGGATTTCTTCCTTTTTAAGGGTGTGATATATTCCATTACAGGTATGTACAACATTTGCTTATCCATTCATTGGTCAATAAACTCTTGGATTGTTTTCACCACTTGATTCTAGTGAACATAGGTGTGCAAATATCTCTTCAAAATCCCATTTTCATTTCTTTGTATATGTTACCCAGAAGTGGGATTGCTTGATCATATGGTATTTCTTTTTTTAGAATGGTCTTCCAATACATAAAAGCAAGGTGTCTTTCCTTTTTACTATGTCTTATTTAATTTCTTTCAGCAGTGTTTTGTGGTTTTTTCATGTAGAGTTCTTTCATCTCCAGGATTAAGTTTATTTTCTAAGTATTGTTCTCTTTTCAATGCTGTTGTAAATGGGATTGTTTTCTTAATTTCCTTATAGATTGCTCATTGTTATGTAAAAAAAAACCAACTGATTTTTGTGTGTTGACATATCTTGTAACATTGTTAAATTTATTAATTCTAATTTGTTTATTAGTTGAGGTAATTTTTTTTTTCTGTTCTTAGTTTGTTGAGTGTTTTTTCTTTCCATGAAAGAAAGTTGAATTTTTTTAATGCATTAATTGAAATGATCATAGTGGTATTTGTCCTTCATTCTTTTATTATCGTGTATTGATAAATTTTTGTAACTTGCATTCCAGGAATAAATCCCACTTTGTCATGATATATATAGTCACCATACTCTACTTTACATCCCAGAATTTTATTAACCTTGTAACTGAGTTTTATACCTTTTGACTACCTTAACACGTTAAACGCTGTATCACTATACTTTCAGTGTCAGTCACTATACTTTCTGTCTGGAAGACAAAACAGGCTGGGTGCTTAATATGTTAACCCGTTTCCTCCTTCCTTTACCCTCCTCTTTGCAGTATTTTTGTGATTTTGGTATTGGTAATATTGGCTTCATAAAATGACTTTGGAAATTTCCCCCTTTCTTTAATTTTTTAAAAATATGTTTTCATTTATTTATTTTAAGAGAGGAAGGGAGAGAAACATCAATGTGAGAGCACAACATTGATTGGCTGCCTCGGGCATGTGCGCTGACTGTTTATCAAATTTGTGACCTCTTGGTGCATGGGATGATACTCAATCCACTGAGCAACAACATTATTATTATTTTTTTTTTTTTTTTTTTTTAAGAGTTTAAGGATTGTTGTTAATTCTTTCACCAGTAAAGCCATCTGGCCATCAGCTTTTCTAGTTACAGGTCTGTCCCCACTTTTTATTTTCATGACTTAGTCTTGATAGGTTACATGTTGCTAGAAACTTATCTGTTTCTTTTAGATTACCCAATTCATTGGTGTATAATTAATTGTTCTTGGTGGTCTCATGATTCTCTTTATTTATGTGACATCATTTTTAATATCTCATTTCTGATTTCTAGTATTTGAGTTTACTCCCATTTAGTTCAGTAGCTAAGGGTGTGTCAATTTTGTTGATCTTTAGAGAGAAAAAAATTTCAGTTTCATGGACTTTTCCCCCCTATGTTTTTATTTTCTATTTTATTTACTTCTCTAATACAGACTTTCTTTTGCTAATTTACATTTTGTTTGTTCTTCTAGTTTCATGAAGTGTAAAGTTAGGTTGTTGATTTGAAGTCTTTTTAATATAGATAGGATTTTAGTGCTATAAACTTCCCTCTTAATATTGTTTTTGCTACATCCCTTAAGTTTAATTTTGAATTTTTGTTTCCATTTGTGTCAATATTTTCTAAAATCTCTTGAAATTTCTTTTTTATCTTTTGGTTGTCCAAAGGTATATTGTTCAATTTTCATGTTCAGGAGTGGGAAAAATTGGTTTACAATTGAGGTTACACAAAACAGATTATTGTTGTATTATTTATTAATTATTATATTATTTTCCATATGAACAACTGTAAACCTCTTTCCTACCTGTGCATTTGTGAATTTTTCAGTTTTTCTGTTACGGTTGATTTCTAGTTTCATTCTATTGTGATTGTAAAAGATACTTGGTATCATTTCAGACTTCTTAAATTTGATAAAAACTTGTTTTGTGTCCTACGTGTGATCTTTCCTGGGAAATGTTTTGTGAGTACATGAGAAGAATGAGTATTCTGCTATTGTTGGAGTATTCCATTAAGTTCAGTTGGTCTGTAGTGTAGTCTAAGTCCTTTTTCTTTTCTGATATTCTGTCTGATTGGTCTTGAAATCTCCTGTTTGGTAAAATTCTGCTGTAAATCCATCAGATCCAGGACTTTTGTTTGCTGGGAACTTTTTAATTACTGCTTCATTTTCATCAGTTGTTATTGGCCTATTCAGGTTTTCTGATTCTTCCTGATTTAGTTTTAGATTTGTATTGTTTCTAGGAATTTGTTCATTTTTCCCAGGTTGTCCAACTTGTTGGCATATAAATTGTTCATAGGATTTGCTTACAATCCTTTGTATTTCTGTGGTGTCTGTTGTTACTTCACCTCTTTCATTTCTGATTTTATTTGGGTGCCCTCTCTTTGTTTCTCAATGAGTCTAGCTAAGGGTTCATCAATCTTGTTTATTTTTTCGGACTACTACCTCTTGGACTCATTTATGTTTTGTACTATTTTTTTAGTTTCTATGTCATTTATTTCTGCTCTAATCTTTATTATTTCCTTCCATCTACTTCCTCTGGGCGTTTCTTGCTACTTTCTTTCCAGTTTGTTTCGTTTTAGGGGATTTTTAAACACCTTTAATCTTAATATGAAGGGGAATTCTTTTGGGGGGGGGGTGGATAAGATAATATAATTTTCCTTCACCAAGGTACAGCTGATTTGGGAATGGTCTGCTGTGGGTCAAGGGAGAGCGTATACATTAAATGGGAGGTGATTGAAAGTATTTTATAATCTGTGTATTTTATAAGAAATTTTTGTTCAACTTTTGTCTGTTGAACATCATTTTATCTTTCTTTGAATTATCCAGAATTTTTATTGTTGAAGTTTTTGTAATATAAATGCAGACAACACTTAAAAATCTGTGATAAAAATTATTTCTTGTCATTTGCATATTTGTAACTTGGTATTGGTGACAAATACCTCAATCACTTTAGCAAACTAGGGAGCAATTTTCTTGTAATTAAGGTGTTAAATTCTAGTTTATGAATATGTATATATTTAATTCTAAGAAATTCTGTTTATTAAAATTGTAATCATCTAAGGTGACATCTAAGTATGAACCACAAGTGTTAAAAGAGGGCAATGGCAATGTTTTCTCTAATTTTGTGGCAAATGAACTATTTATAATTGACTAGAGGCCCGTGCATAAAATTTGTGCACGGGTTGGGGGCATGTCCCTCAGCCCAGCCTGCACCCTCTCCAATCTGGGACCCCTCGAGGGATGTTAAACTGCTCTTTTAAACGGGCAGTCGGACATCCCTCTCACAATCCAGTACTGCTGGCACCCAACTGCTTGCCTGCCTGCCTTCCTGATTGGCCCTAACAGCTTCTGCCTGCTAGCCTGATCACCCCCTAACCACTCCCATACCAGCCTAATTGATGTCTAACTGCCCCCCTGCCAGCCTGTTTGCCCCCAACGTCCCTCCTCTGCTGGCCTGGCCACCCCTAACTGCCCTCCCCTGCAGGGTTGATCACCTCCAATTGCCTTCCCTTGCAGACCTGGTCCCTCTCAACTGCCCTCCCTTATAGGCCTGGTGCCTCCCAACTGCCCTCCCCTGCTGGCCATCTTGTGTCCACATGGGGGCAGAATCTTTGACCACATGGAGGCAGCCGTCTTGTGTGTGGGAGTGATGGTCAATCTGCATATTACTCTTTTATTAGATAGGATAGAGACCTGGTGCATGGGTGGGGGCCAGCTGGTTTGCCCTGAAGGGTGTCCCGGATCAGGGTGGTGGTTCCCCTGGGGTGTGGGGTGGCCTGGGCGAGGGGCCTGTGGTGGTTTGCAAGCCAGCCACGCCCCCCAGCCACCCAAGTGGAGGCCCTGGTATCTGGAATTTATTTACCTTGTACAATTGAAACTTCGTAGCCTGGATTGGAAGCCTGGGCCAGCCAGGACAGGTGGAAAGCTTGGCTAACCTCCGTTGCCGGGGGCAACCCTATCCTGCTCTCTCCAGCTCCGTGGCTGCCACCATTTTTCTTGGGATTTATCTTCTATAATTGAAACTTTGTATCCTCGAGGCCTAGACCAGCCAGGGTGTGTGGAAAGCTTGGCTTCCGTTGCTGGGGAAATCCAAGCCTCTCAACTGCTCTCTGTGGTCCGTAGCCATCTTGGTTGGGTTTATTTGCATACTCGCTCTGATTGGCTGGTGGGCGTGACTGGTGGGCATGGCTTGAGCAGAGTGATGGTTAACTTGCATATTACTCTTTTATTAGGTAGGATTCTTAAAACACCAAGTAAGATTCAAATATGATTATGCGTTAATGTTATTAAAACAACTTATGTTGCCTACTTTACATTTTCCAGGAACATCACTTACAGCGAGCTATTTCAGCACAGCAAGTATTTAGAGAGAAAAAAGAGAGCATGGTCATTCCAGTTCCTGAGGCAGAGAGCAACGTCAACTATTACAATCGCTTGTACAAAGGAGAGTTTAAACAACCAAAACAGTTCATTCATATTCAGCGTAAGTTTTTTTAACTCATTATTTTCTGTTTGTAATTTAAAATCCTTTCTCTCTCTTGTCCATAGAAATTTAAAATTTTTAATTTGTATATACTGATTAGTAGAAATGTAAAACATTAGATAATAAATCTCTCTGTGCTTATATCTGAACTTGGAGATCATTTTGAGTGTTAGTTGCATTTGGAGCATTTGATATTAATGTAGTGTAGGATTTTATATAGCACTAGTTTTTATAAAATTTTAATTCTGCCTCCTTGATACACTCATGTTTCTTTCCATTGTTATTAGTTAAGTGATAATTTCTTGCCTCTTTTAATAACCTCCTAATTATTATATTAATACCCCCCATCTCCTGATCTTAGCCTTTTCTAATTTATCTATTCACAAAATCCATTAGCACCAGAGTGTCTTTTCGAAGTGTCAGCCTAAATCCTACTGTTCTTTATTGTCTACTAGAGGCTCAGTGCATGAAATTCATGCACTGGTAGGATCCCTAGCAGCTCCTGGCCAGGCACTTCCTCCCTTCCCCCTGGCTGCCCGTCATCTCCAGCTGCTGGCCAGGGCCTCCCTCCCCCAGCCAGCTTGCCCCCTGGTCAACTCCCATAACTCCAGTTGAGGGGACAATGTGCATATTATACTTTTATTATATAGGATAGTAGGATTTTTCAACCAACTCCTCACAGACATGCTTCTGTCTTGTCTAATAGTGCATGCACACACACACACACATACGCCCTCAGGCAGTTTGTTAGAATAGAGATTCCAGCATTCTGTTTAGGCCTACCTGCCTAAGACTCTCTGGTATGCAACTGTTATAAAGAATGTTTTAGCAGTTTCTCAAGTAATTCTGAAACATCTTCATATTTATAGTCACAGGACTTTAAGATCTGTTTTTTTACGTAGATCCTAAGATGAATATTTTTTCACTTCTCATCTTTGAAATGAGATTGCATTTTTAAATTGTTATTGACCTGGATTGAAGTTTGGTTTAACTGAAGAAAATTTACATTTGTTTCTGCCAGGCATCTGAAGATACTTGTCAGTCTGAGAGCATTTTAAATTATTGGCTTGTTTGTTTTATTTATTTGTTTTTGTACCACACTGGTAACTTTAGTTCAGACTACAGACTTGTTTGGAGTTTAGTTCTCAGGGGGAGATTTTCTCCTTCCTTCCACATAAGTGCAAGTAGAGAAATGCTTTTCCTTTCTGTACGACCAGTTTATTTTCTGACCTTACACTGAAGTTGTCCCTTGTGTAGTGCATGCAGCTTTTATGTAGGAGTATGCTATGAAGTCTCCTAATAGACTCCAGTGTAAAGTTTTGGTTTTTTTCTTTTCTTACTATACATAAAGTCATGGTAAATTTGTAGTTGATGGTTTTTTGGTTTTTTTTTGTTTTTTGTTTTTTTGACAATATTTAGTAATAGCCAGATTCTTCATTTTGAAAACAAGCTACTTTGTGATTTATTCTCTGACAGCTCTGTTAACCTCGTTTTCTGTTGTTCTTTCCCTTATTCTCTGCACCATAGGGACTAACTAAAAATTATACACACTTGCCTTGCTTTACATTTCACAATTCCTTGCATGTACTATTCAAGTGTTCTTTCCCTTCTTATAGCTCATTTAAGACATAACTCACTTAAAAAGTTTACCCACTTTTCTCATTCTACTTATCTACTTTGCGTATCTCAGTATTTTGTACATACTTCTATAAGAGGATTCACCATATGCGTTGCAGTTATTTGTAGCCATTCTTTCTCTCTTTTTAGACTGTGAGTTCCTTGAGGACAGAAGACTGTGCTTTCTTTTGTTTTTGTATCTTTAGAATAAAGTGCATGGCTTATAGATGTTCAATAAATGGCATGTTTGTTGACTGATTCAGTTGTTTTTAAATGGCTTTTATAAGTCTGTTAGTTGTCATAACCATTTTCCAGAAACTTTTTTTTTCTCTTAAGCATTCAAGAAAAACATATTCAAACATTATTTGTGATCAGTTTCCTCTGTGTTCTTTCATTTTGAGTTCCATTAGCTTACTGAATTTGCCTTATCTTTGGATTAGGAGGGAGATAGCTGTTTACACGAGGAATTTAAAAAATTTGTCAAGCCAAAGTATATATTTTTTACTTTATTTTAATAACAGTATAGCCAGATAATAGGACTATTTGTAAAATCTATTCTAGGAAACCAAGAAGCAAGAAATTGGATGTAACTGTCCAGGTCAGGCCCATTGGATTCAGTAAACATTAATTTTGTATTGGTGTTTGTTTATTTTTAACTTCATTTCATTCTATTATTGTAATAAATAATTTGAATAAAAATAACAGTTATTTTAACCCTTTAGTCTAGGGGTGTCGAACTCAATCAGAGAAGGGGCCAAAATCTAAAATCCAGCCTAAATCGCGGGCCGAATGGTTTACTGAACAGTCATAAACTGACAATGTCATAAACTGACAGCGGAGTGCAGTGATGACAGCGTGGTGCGGGCCACATTGCAAGGCCTGGCGGGCTGGATTTGGCCCGCGGGCCTTGTGTTTGACACATGTGCTTTAGTCTATCAACATATATATTCTACATACAATGTAATTTTATACTATACATACAAATTTTTTATTCTGCTTTTCTACTGATGTTTTTTTTAAGTTTTTCAAGTTTTTATATTAATAGTCTCTTATTTTCATTTTCAATGTATACTACTTTTTTATCAAGTTGATTTTCCACAATTTATCTTTGTGGTTATTATTGGCTTTAAGGTTATCTGTAGTAAAATGTAATCTTTTGTTACTTAGGTGTTATTTTTTACAGGAAAGCTTAAAAAGTATTTTTTTTTTTATATAACTCCTTTTAAGTCCTTAAATGCAAGAAACTTCAGATAATATTGCTCTGGAGTTTTTCTTCTTTAAATGATAGATTTGAAAGAATCCCCATTAGCCTGGCTAGAAAAAAGACATTGCAAAATTGCCACAGTAAGGTGGCTAGTGCAGGCCTATCTTATCTTGTTGCTTGCCTGGGCTTTGGCAGAAACCTCTTTATGGTCCTGCTCTAGCTTCATGCCTTCCGGTCCGTGGTCCACACAACCACTGTTATAATCATTACCCATTTAGAATTTTTCAAAGACTCTCTGTTGTGAATAGGATAACATTTTAACATTTGTTGTGCCTGTCCATCCACAGTTACCTGTGTGTTTTTTCACTGTGACACCAACTTTACTGAAATAACCTTTTATAGAGAGTTTCCTTCTCTTGACTCTAAGCTCCTGAGGAACAGAAGCTTCAACTCACTCACCATATAGTCCCTATAGTCACAACACCCTACACCCCCAATTCCTGTCTTCATACTTTCATCTACAATAATGAGCTCCTTGCAACTCTCTGTTATGTCTTATTTTCTAATGCCTCCATGCTGCACATAGCCCTTTACTTGTCTCCTCCACTTGTTAAAATATATAACTAGTTCTCCAAATCTCGTCTTTAGGATTACCTTTAAGAGCCTTTTTCTGACCCCGTTAAGTCTTTGGCACTATTTACCTCAAGCTCTCCTGTGCCATGTTTCCACCCTCGGTGTGGCATTGACTGCTTTCAGTTGTGATTGTTGCCCTCTGTTGCTCAAAGGGCATAATGCTCATTGAGAGCTGGGGAATTTTTTCTTTCATTTCACTGCCTAGTATAGTACCTAGCATGTGGTTAGGTATGTAATTATTTGCTGAATAAATAAATGAGTGAGTGAATGGATGGATAGTGTGGATAAAAGCATGCATAATAGGGCATTTTTTTTTACATCCATCTTGTAGAACTCAAAATTGTATGCAGAATCAAATATAAGAATAAAATTATTGGTGTGTACAGTGAAATTGAGAAATCTGTTGTGTGGAGAATAGGGGAAAGGATATGTAGGGTAGCACCCTCTTGTTATCTGTTAGACAAAGAGGGGAACTCTCCCAAAGTAAATTGAATTCTGCTGTTTTGGATCTGTGGCCAAGATCTTAAACTTCGGCAAAATGCCTGTGTGTATACCCTACTATATACCTCAGTATACTTGAAGCTGGCTCCTTCTCGGTCTGATAAAGCTGACCAGTGTATACTGGGAAAAGAAGAAAAATCCCACTTATTTAATGTAAAGTGAACCTGTCTAGTGCATTCGATTTTTAGCAAAAGGGAGACAGATGTTGGCCTAACACCCAGCTTCAATCTCATTATCTTGGAATGTCCTTTTCTATTTTCATGAAACAAAAATGATGGTAATTGACCCTTAGTACTGGCAGGACAAGCATGTTTTGATTAGAAAGAATTGGAAAAGATCCCAAATGAAGAGCATTGTTTTGTTTATATAGTAAAACTTCTTGGTGAAAAGCATGCATTGTAGGAAGATCATTTTCTTGTAAAAATGTCACTAGGATATGTATTAAGTCAAATTGAGCACAAATCCTATTAGATGACATCACACTTTTAAGTAAATGCTAAAAAAAAGTCACAAGTACAAGCTGATTGTATCAAATTTGTGGAGAATCACATTCCAGTGAGGCTGGATTCCAATTTGGGATAATTAGAGGGATTATAATAGGGACATTTAGCAAGGCCTGCTACTGAAGGTCCACATTCTGATAGGTACCTTTAATTAGTTTCCTCTCTTCTCAAGAATGAGTTGACCCTCCTAACTTTGGATAAACATGTGAATGCAGATCCTAGGGCTGAAATGGTCGACCATTATCTGGGTACCTACTAATCCAAGAAGGAGGAAGAACTCCAGAACTCAGAAAATATTAAATATTAAGATAATGCAAGGTATTTTGGGCAAAAACAAAATAGTCATTTGGCAGTCTGGGATAGAGAGACCAAAGAGAAATTTGGGTACAAGGAGAGTACCCCTTGGGCCTATATGCATTTATTTATGTCCACGATGAAAAAAAGTTGTTTGAGGTGATTGAATAAATAATATATTAAAGACCAGGGTTAAAAGAAATCATGGAGAAAATAAAGATAGTATAGTAAGAGGTAAATTTGATGCATAGTGTTACATATTTTAGGCATGATGTAATTAATAGACAGCAAAAAGTAATGCTGGTCTTTAGGTGCATATTTCAGTGCTTGTTTCCTGACACTGAAGCATTCAGGGCCACACAAAGAAGATACTATGATATAACACCTGATTGTGCTAACAGGAGTTGCCAGAATTAGGCCTCCAACACATTCACTTAGAACTAGCATCTCCAGGAAGATTCTTCAGTGACAACACACACACTGCCCTGAGAGTTGACACCTTTTAGCATCTTACCTATCACCCTGTCTGTCATAAAAGACCAAATTTTCTTCCATCTGATCCCAGTAATATAATTTCATGAACTGCCTATGTATAAAAATATTTTCTCATATGCTTATTTCCTGAAAATTTTAATAGATTAATTTTCCCCCCTACAATTATGGGTTAAAAGCAATATAAAATATTTAACATTTACTAATTTTGCCCACATTCCAGTGTTTTACATATGTTAACCAGTTAATTGCCACACGTCCAAAACGGAAATTATCCCCACACCCTATGATATTTTGAATATAATTTAAAAAATCATCTGACTTTGGAGTTGAATAAAGGATGTCTTCTTGGTAGGTGCTTGGCTTGATTATTTCTTTATCTGATGCCGTTTCTGGGGATTGAATTTTATTTGCACAAAATCGCCATACGATTTTGAATTGTGCATTGGGCTCCTAGTATAATATAACAATAAATTCATTAATAAAATGATAATAATTTTCAGTTCTATGGAAATATCAACAAAAGCGAGCATGAAATAAAAATAAACCTTCAACATGAAAAGCCTCAAAAACACTCAATTTTGTTGATGAACCAAAGACGAAATCTATTAAAAAAAATAATGAAGAATGTACACCATGTTTACCATTTTAGGTATGAAATTCATGAAAACATAAATCTCAACTGTCTCAGTTCATCTCTCTTGTGTCTGAGTGGCAGCCCTATGTATCAGTATTGGAATTTCTTCCATATGTGCGAGGATATTTACAAATTTTCTTTACAAAACGAGATGTAACTAACAAGTCTAATTTTACAAATTTTCTTTACAAAACAAGAGATGTAACTAACAAGTCTAATTTTAAAATTGGGCGACCAGAGCTGATAAATGAGGTTTGCGGCTATAGACGTGCATGGCATGTTGGAAAGGTCCGCCACTTGCGTCTATAGATCCTAATGGCTACAAAGGGTTAAAACACAAAGGAATCTTATGAGGCAGGTAATATATACACACACACACACACACACACACACACACACACACACACACACACACAGTATTTTGTTGATGTTGTTAGTGCTTACCAGGGAATATTTTTCCCATTGATTTTAGAGTGAGTAGAAGTAGTTGGGGGATAAACATCAATGTGAGACACATCAATTGGCTGCCTCCTGCACATACATGACCAGGGTCAGGATTGGGCCTGCAACCCAGGTACATACCCTGACCGGGAATCAAACCTGAATTATTTGGTCCTTGGGCCCACACCCTATCCACTGAGCAAAACTGGCCAGGGCTTTGCCTCCTTTTTAAAGGATTATGTAAGGGGATCAATATAGTGCAACCAGCAAGAGAGAGAGTCAGAATTAAAACTCAGGCCATCTAACTCTACAGGTGCCCGGTTTACTTATATATTCTACTCAGTCATGCCTCATTGTTATAAGATGCAAATATTGATGTGCATTAAAAAAATCCATTACCATTCATGTGTGGTTGATAATAGAATCAGCAGGGAGAATAAAATGTTTCTTTTTCTGATGGATAAGTTGCAGGATAGATGATAGGTTGTCTGCTGATAGAAAAGGGAGATCTGGATGTGAAAGACAGATGCAAACACCTGCTATGACATTTCTCTGGTTTGGCCTGGCAGAGTTGTTTAAATAGTGAAGACTGCTGTGTATGAGGATGAGAGAAGATGCCGGGAAGAGGAAAGAGATTGAAGAAAAGAGAGCCATTAGAGTAATAAAAACACATTTTATAATTTTACTTGTTAGTGTGGAGCTCCAGTAAAAGGGAGTGAATTTTATTAGCATTTAGAAAGGCCTCTGATCTAATATTTGTAAAAGCCAAAAATTATGAACAACAAATACATATCTATCAACAATTGAATCTAAAAAGCAAGTGAATTAAAAATTTGATGAACGGAATAAACTGGTGAATGTAATAGAATCAGGGGCATAGAAAGGGAGTGGACTGATAATTCTCAGGGGGAAAGGGGTGTGGGGGGTGTGGGAAGAGACTGGACAAAAATCGTACACCTATGGATGAGGACAGTGGGGGATAGGTAAGGGCAGAGGATGGGGTGGGAACTGGGAGGAGGGGGTGGGGGAGGAACAATTGAAATAATCTGAACAATAAAGATTTATTAAATTAAATTTTTAAAAAGAATACCCTGGAAGGATTTAACAATAGATTAGAAGCAGCTAAGGACTGAATCAGCAAATTAGAAGAGAAGGTAGAAAAATATACCCATTCAGAGCTGCAATTGGAAAACAATATTAAAAGCAGGAGTTTAAGAGAGCTTTGGGACACCATGAAATGTAATGTTTATATAATAGGGTTACCAGAAGGAGGAGACTCTGAGCAATGAATAGAGAACCTCTTTAAAGAAATAATGACAGAAAACTTCCCTAATCTGGTGAAGAAAAAAGTCACACAAGTCCAGGAAACACAGAGAGTCCCGATAAAGATGAACCCAAAAAGAATCATACCAAGACACATCATAATTAAAATGGCAGATATTAAAGACACAAAGAATCTTAAAAGCTGCAATAGAAAAACAAAGTTTCCTACAAAGGAGATCCCATTAGACCAGTGTTTTTCAACCTTTTTTGGGCAAAGGCACACTTGTTTCATGAAAAAAATCACGAGGCACACCACCATTAGAAAATGTTAAAAAATTTAACTCTGTGCCTATATTGACTATATATAAAGTAATTCTCTTGAATAGGAATCAAACACAAAGAAAGTATTTTATAATTACTTTATTATGAAATATTAAGTAAACAAAATAGTGAAAAATTATAAAATTCTTGTCTGCACCTACGGCACACCAGGCCGCGGAACAGCGGTTGAAAAATGCTGCATTAGACTGTCAGTTGATTTCTCAATAGAAATACTTCAGGCCAGAAGAGCTTGATATAAAGTATGCAAAATAATGAAAAGCAAGGGACTAAATCCAAGACTATCCAGCAAGGCTATCATTAATAATTAGAGAAATTGCCGAAACCGGTTTGGCTCAGTGGTAGAGCGTCGGTCTGCGGACTGAAGGGTCCCAGGTTCGATTCCGGTCAGGGGCATGTACATTGGTTGTGGGCACATCCCCGGTGGGGGGTGTGCAAGAGGCAGCTGGTTGATGTTTCTCTCTCATCGACGTTTCTAGCTCTCTATCCCTCTCTCCTCCTCTCTGTAAAAAATCAATAAAATATATTTTAAAAAAATAATAATAGAGAAATTGGAAGTTTTGCAGTAAAAACAACTAATAGTTTATTACCACCCAACCAGCAATTCAAGAAATGCTACAAGGATTATTGTAACATGAAAGAGAAGGGGCAGAACACAGGCATAAAGAGTAAAAATGGTAATAAGTATTAATAATACCCTTAAATAATGGCTTAAATATTCAAATCAAAAGGCAGGTAGCTGAATGGATAAGAAAATGTGATTGAGATATATGTATGTATATGTATGAATATGTATATTGATACAACAAAGAGAATAAACACTGGTAAACATGTACCCAATATAGTAGCACCCAATTATAAAAAAAAACAAAAGACAAAAAACAAACAAACAAAAAAAACCTCTGGGGGACTTAAAGGGATAGAGTGACAGCAATTTGGTCATAGTAGGGAACTTTAATACTCCCCTGACATCACGGGATAGTTCCAGACAAGAAGTCAATAAGGAAACAATGACCCTGAATGACACACTAGCTCAAGTGGATTTAATTGACAAATACAGAATATTTAATTCCAGAGCTGTAGAATATACATTCTCAAGTGTACTTGGAGCATTCTTAAAGAGCACAAGCAAGAACACAAATGAAGTCACTACACATTCAAGAGGATTGAAATCATATCAAGCATCTTCTTGGATCATAGTTGCATAAAACTAGAGATCAACTAAAATAAAAACATTCAAGCACATGGTGGCTAAATATTATTAAACAGTGAATGGCTTACCAATGAGATCAAGAAACAAAAAACTTCCTGGGAACAGATAAAAATGAGTGCACAACAATCCGAAATCTTGGGACACAGCAAAAGCAGTCCTGCGAGGGAAGTTCATAACATTACAGGCCTACCACAAGAAACAAGAATTCCTAACAAAGTAACTCTATAGCTTAAAGATTTAGAAAGAGAACAAAAAAAGCCAAGAGTAAATAGAAGGAAAGAAAAATAACAATCAGAGCAGAAATAAACGACAGAAAGACTAAAAAATATATATGAGATCAGTGAAACCAAGAATTGATTATTTGAAAAGATAAACAAGATTGATGAACCCTTGGCCAGATTCATTGAGAAACAGAGAGGAGACCCAAATTAAATCAGAAATGAAAGAGGTGAAGTAACCAGAGACACCACAGAAATACAAAGCTTTGTAAGCAAATGCTGTGAACAACTATATGCCAACAATCTGAACAACCTGGATGAAATAAACAAATTACTAGGGAAATACAACCTTCCAAAACTGAATTAGGAAGAATCAGAAAACCTGAATACAACTGATAACTGATGAAATTGAAGCACTAATCAAGAAAATTCCAGCCAACAAAAAGCCCTGGCCCAGCCAGCTTCATGGGATTTTACCAAATATTCAAAGAAGAACTAACACATATCCTCCTCAAGCTATTCCAGAAAATTCAAGAGGAAGGAACAATTCCAAACTAATTTCTCAAGGCCAACATTATCCTAATTAAAAAACCAGATAAAGAAACTACAAGAAAGAGAATTATAGGCCAATATCTCTGAGTGATAAAATCCTCAACAAAATATTAGCAAATCGGGTCCAGCAATATATTAAAAAGATGATATATCATTACCAAGTTGGATTTATTCTGGGGATGCAAGGCTGTTAAAATATTTGCAAGTCAGTAGATGTGATAAATGGAATGGGGGGGAAAATCACATGATCATATCAATAGATAGAGAAAAAATATTCTATAAAATCCAACACCCATTTTTTATAAAAACTCAACAAAGTGATACTAGAAGGGTTGTACCTCAACATAATTAAGGCATGACAAACCTACTGCTAACCTCATACTCACTGGGCAAAAACTAAAACCATTTCCCCTCAAAATAGGAATAGAACAGGAATCACCACTCTTATTCTACATGGTACTGGAAGTCTTAGCAATAGCAATCTGACAAGAAGAAAAACTAAAAGGCATCCCAATTGGAAAGTAGGATTTAAAACCATCATTAATCACAGATGACATGATATTGTGCATAGAAAACCTTAAAGATTCCACAAAAAAATCTAGATTTAATAATTGATTCCACCAAAAAATCTAGATTTAATAATTCATTTAATAATTGAAACCTTAAAGATTCCACCAAAAAATCTAGATTTAATAAAGATTCCACCAAAAAATCTAGATTTAATAATGTAGAAGGATACAAAATTAACACCCAGAAATCATTAGCATTTTTTATACCAATAATGAACTCTCAGAAGGAGAGACTAAGAAAATAATTCTATTTACCATTACAACTAAAATGTTAAGATACTTAAAAATAAACTTAACCAATGAATTAAAAGATCTTTACTCAGAAAATGATAGCATGTTGAAAAAAGAGTTGGGAGATATAAATAAGTGGAAGATTATACGATGCTTATGGGTTGGTAGAATCAACATCATTAAAATGTCCATAATACCCAAAGCAATTTATAGATTCATTGCAATCCCTATTAAAATACCAGTAGCATATTTCACAGATCTAGAACAAACTCTCCAAAAATTTTTGGGGAACTAAAAAAGACCCCAAATAGCAACAGCAATCTTGAGAAAGGCACAAAGTTGGAGGGTTCACAGTATCATATATCAAGCTGCATTACAAAGCCATTGTAATCGAAACAGCCTGGTACTGGCATAAGAACAGACATAGAGATCAATGAAATAGAATAGAGAACCTGGAAGTCAACCCAAGCCATTATGCTCTCATATTTCATAAAGGAGGCAAGAACATACAATGGACAGTCTCTTCAATAAATGGTTTTGTGATAATTGGACAAGTACATGTAAAAAGATTAAACTAGACCACCAACTTATATACAAGAATAACTTCAAAATGGATAAAATTTAAATGTAAGTGGTGAAACCATAAAAATCCTTCTGGAAAATGTTGGCAGCAAAAAAGCCAACATCTCAAGTAGCAAAATGTTCACTGATAAAACACATAAGGCAAGAGAAACGAAGGAAAAAACCAATGGGACTACATTAAAATAAAAGGCCTCTGCACAGCACAAGAAACCATCAAAATGAAAAGGGAGTCCATTGTATGGGAGAACATAATTTATATGATACATCTGATAAAGGGTTAATTTACAATATATACAAAAGTACTTATAAAACTCAACAAAAGGAAGACAATCCAATAAAAAAAAAAAAAATGAGCAGACGACCTAAATTGACACTTCTCTGAAGATGACACATAAATGGCCAAGAGATATAAAAAATGCTCAATGTCACTAACTTACCAGAGAGATGCAAACTAAAACAGCGAGGTATCACCTTATACCTGTCAGAATGACTACCATCAATAAATCAAGTGCTGGTAAAGATGTGGAGAAGAAGGAACCTTAGGACACGGCTGAATGGAATGCAGACTGGCACAGCCACTATAGATAACAGTGTGGAGTTTCTTCAAATAATTAAAAATGAAACTGCCATTAGCCCCAGTTCTCCCTCTTCTAGGAATATATCCTAAGAAGACACAATAATTAGAAAAAAATATATGCACCCCTATATTCATAACATTACTTATAATAGCTAAGATCTGGAAACAGCTTACGTTCCCCATCCTATATATGCTAATCGACCTTTACACCCTCAAAATGATGGTGCCCAGTCCCCTTAACCTTGCTGAGGCGGCAGGCACACACCTGCCTCCAGAGTTGCCCAGTCTCTTCGGGCCCCAGGCCCCAGGGCCTGCCTGTGGTGCAGATAAGCCTCAGATGGCAGCTGTCCAGCCACCCAGGGCCAGCTGAGGCTTGCATTGCCTGCAGTGGCAGCAGCAGAGGTACGGTGGGGGTGTCGCCTTCCCCTGACCACCAGGTTGCCTCCCATTCCCGAGGGTTTCTGGACTGTGAGAGGGGGCAGGTTGGGCTGAGGGACCCTCCTCCCTTCCAGTGCATGAATTTTCATGCACCGGGCCTCTAGTCAGTATATAAATGGGTAAAAAGAATTGCGATACAATAGCATACTATGCATCTGTAAAAGAGAAGGAGGTTGCCCTTGCTGGTTCCGCTCAGTGGTTAGAGAATCAAACTGAAGACTGAGCGGGTCTCTGGTTCTATTCCCTGTCAAAGGCATAAACCTAAGTTCCAGGTTCCCCAGCCTCATTAGGGGAGTATGTGGAAAGCAACCAATGTGTCTCCCTCACATCCATGTTTCTCTCTCTTTGTCTCTCCCTCCCTTCCACTCTCTAGAAATCAATGAAAAAAATATCCTAGAGTGAGGATTTAAAAAAACAAAAGGATCTCTTAGCCTTTGAGACAGCGTGGAGAGACCTGGAGAGTATTAGGCTACATGAAATAAGCCAGTCAGAGAAAAACGGGTATCACGTTATCTCACTTATATGTTGAGTCTAATGAGCAAAATAAACTGACAAAGAAATAGATCCAGATACATGGAAGCATGCAACAGACTGATGGGAGTGGGGTGGGGTGGGTGGAGGGAGTGGAGAAGGGAAAGAACTTCATGTGTATATGCATAACCCATGGACACAGAAAATAGTGGGGCCTGGGGAGGGGCTAGGAGTGGGGGTTATTGGGGATAAAAAGTGGAACATCTGTAATATTTTCAACAATAAACATAAATTTTTAAAAATTGTTTTCTCACTGACATTCTTCAATAAAGTCAAACTAATCAAAATTGTAGAAATATAAGACCACTTCACCCACTACCACTCCCCAATGAGACCTTGTTCAGAGTAGTTGTTTCTCATCACTGAGTTATTAAAACTCTCCTTTTTTTCTCTGATAAAAACTAAGAAAATAGGGTGTTTTGGTTTGTTGGATTTTTTTTTTGGGGGGGGGGGTTGTTTTTGTTTTGTTTGTTGCGAAGACATTCTCTATAATGAAAAGTAAAATGTTCATTGCAGAAAATATTAAACCATAGATAAAAGTTGTGTTTCCCTTTTCCCAAAAAAATTCCATTATATTTTATTTTTAAAGCTAGAATAATACAAAGAATTAGTTCCATATTTTTCAGTAGTCAACAGTAATTTGTAAGGAAAGCAAGCTAGTACTGAACATTTTTATTTGTTTACACTCTAAGGAGTTTTAGACCCATATTATTTGTTTTTTATATTAGTAAAATATGAATTTGTATATTAATAAATTAGTAGTCTGCATTAAGAAAATATAATTTGCATTTCAAAGGAAAAATTGGATTTTAGGCTTTTAAAAAAATTTAATAGTTCATTATATTCCACAAATGAGGGTGAGGGGTTGTTGCTTGGAGGGAGTGACAGGGAAGAGGTGAATGGGGGGGGGGGGGGCGGGAGAGACTCATGTAATAGTTTAAACAATAAAGAATTTTTTAAAGAAGTTTATAGTTATTTTTTCAAGAGCTAGTATGCAGTGAACTATTTTAGGTAAAGTCTTTTTTAACTCACATTTACAATCTCACCTAATCCAGCTACATAATCTTTTTGAGATATAAAGTTTGTAAGATGTCAGTATTTCTGTCCTTTCAGGGAATATATATAATTTTAGTTTTCCTGAGGAAATAATCTCTAAGAGTTCTTCCCCTTTCCCCCCCCCCCTTTTTAAAAAAATATATTTTATTGATCTTTTATAGAGCGGAAGGGAGAGAGAGAGAGAGAGTTAGAAACATCGATGAGAGAGAGTCATTGATCAGCTGCCTCTTGCACACCCCCTTCTGGGGATATGCCCGCAACCGAGGTACATGCCCTTGACCTAAATCAAACCCGGGACCTTTCAGTCCCCAAGCCAACGCTCTATCCATTGAGCTAAACCGGTTTCGGCCCCTCCCCCCCCCCCTTTTTTTTCCTTCTTAAGGGTATTGCTATAGTGCTTAAGAAACAAAGTATGAATAACCTGATGTTAATGGGACATTGGAGCTCTGGTATTTATTTAGTTATTGACTGTTTTAACTTGAATCAAGTTATCTGATTCATATAGGTTTTAGATACTTCCACTGTGTGGGGGGAAATCATACCTACTTTATATGATTACATGAAAAAATAAAATGAAATATTATTATAATAACCACTGATTATTTGACATGTTTCTACCCCCTACAAACATCTAACCAGGTGCCACAAAACCATAACCACATCTGCAAAACTCTAGGCAAGAGCCAGTGAAGTCTAGATTTAGAGAACCACGTTTTGAACAATTTTAGTATTTTGTAACTGACTAGATAAGAGAAGATGAGAGAGAACAGAATTGAACATAATTAACTGTCCAACTGTGGAATGTGGAAATTGAATATGTTTAGGTGTGGTTCCATAATCTCATGCTAATGAAACATATGGAATATTTATGATTAGTCAAATATTGTTAGTTTATGTTTTACTTTATTTCATATCCATGAAAACTATATGAAATATCGTTAAAATTATTTGCTCTATTTTACAAGTGATTGTAATGGTCTGTTATAAATACAGAGCGGTTTAGGAACATGTTCCTAAGACCTTGTAACTAGGGGAGCCAGAATTTGAACTAGGCAGTCAAACTTCAGAATTCCTGCTTTCTCCTCCCCCTAGTTTTATGGAGCTGCTAGAGTCCCAGTGGATGAAAGTCATGCACAGGTAGGGTCCTTAGGCCTGGCCAGCAATCAGGGCCCGTATGTGGGGGCGTCTGGTGGGACAATCCAGGGACTCCCACTGGCACCTGCCTTGGAAGTGACCAGCAGGGCTGTCGGTGGACAGCACTGCATGCTTGTCAGCCTATCCCACCTTGCCCCTCGATTTCTCTGCCACCACTGCCAGTTGCCTCCCTCTGTGGGGCACCCGGTTGGGCAATCAGGGGTTCCCCACTGGCAACTGCCTTGGTTGGGGCCTGCGGGCTGGGGGCAGCTCCTGCGTTGAGTGCCTCTGGTGGTCAGTGCATGTCGTTCCACTGGTGGTTCAGTTCCGCTGTTTGGTCTATTTGCATATTAGGGTTTTATATGTATAGATAATTGGAAGTTTGGACCTTTGGAATGTCTTCATCCAGTTTGCCCTCTCCTCACCCCTAGTAACCACAAATCTGATCTTTTATTATTAGTTTGGGGTGTTTTTTTTTTGTTTTTGTTTTTTTAAGATTTCACATTTAAGTGAGTTCCTACTGTACTGTTTGAATTATTTCACTTAGCATAATGCCTTCAAGGTTCAACCATGTTGTCACAAATGGGATTTTCTTTCTTTTTTTTGGATGAATAATATTCATTATATGTATATACCACAAATTCTTTATCCATTCATCTGTCAGTAGACACTTAGGTTATTTTCATGTCTTGGCTATTCTAAATACTACTGTTGAACATAAGAGTGCAATTATCTTTTCAACATAGTATTTTTGTTTGCTTTGAATTTATTCCCATAAGTGGGATTGATTCCTGGATCATATTGTATGTAGTTCTGGTTTTAGTTTTTTGAGGAAGCTCCATACTATTTTTCATGGTGTCTGTACCCATTTTCATTCTGATCATCAGTACACAGGGTGTTTTTGTTTTTTTTTCCTCAGTTTTCTTTTTTCTTTTTTTTTATCTTTATTTTTTATTCATTTACCTATTGAAGGACATCTTGCTTGTTTGCTTCCAGTGTGGGGTGATTATAAAAAGAACTGCTCAGTATTTTTGCAGGTTTTTGTATTATATCTCCTTTAAGTATTTACGCTTTATTATTATATAGTGCCCTTCTTTATCCCTGATAACTTTTCTTTCTCTGAACTTAGCTCTGTGTGAAACTATCATAGCTACTCCCACTTTCTTTTGATTAGTGTCAGCAGGATGTATCTTTCTCCATCCTTTTAATCTATATGTGTCTTCATATTTAAAGTGGGGTTATTGGTAGATAATAAGTTGGGTCTTGTTTTTTGAGCCATTCTATTTCCTTTAATTGCTGTAGTTATACTATTGATGTTTAATGCAATTATTGATATAGTTCGATTTATAGATATAGTACCATGTTTGTTACTGATTTCTATTTATTTGCTTGTTCTTTGCCTTTTATTTTTCCTTGAATATTTTATATGCTAATTTTTTTCTGTCCTTTGTTAGCATATCACTGTATGTTTACAAGTAATCCAAGTTCACTTCCAAGTAACACTATATCACTTTCTGGGTAGTGCATCTACCTTATAAAAACAAAACATTTCTGATTCCTTCCCCTTGTTCCTTGTATCGTTGCAGTCATTACTTTTGCTTATTCATAAGCATATGTAATCAGATCAAATATTATTTTGCATAAATTGTTATGTGTTAGATCAGCAGACTTGTGACCTGAAACTCGAATGAATGAATAAATAAGCTACAATAAAATATTTTTCAATTCTTAAAACTACTGTCTTTACATTTCAGAGGACAATATAGTAATATCTACTTAGATCATTTTGTCTTCATGAAAGGGGAAAAAAATAATACAGTGAGACTTTTCTTAAAAAATGCTCTGATGATTCATAATTATTGTAATAAGCCATGATCTTAATCCTCAAGAAACATATCCATAGAAAAACCATTTGGGAAACTCTGAAACAGACTTCAAAACTTGTATTTTGGAAAATATCTAGAGGAGTTGGGGAAATAATTCATAGTGTTTTTTGTATACAATTCGTCCAATTTCAGTTTCCTCTAATTTATTATCATGCGTTACTGTGGTACCTGTGTCAAAAATAAGAAACCATTACATTACTATTAACTAAAACCCAGAGATTACTCTTGATTTCTCTCAGTGTAGTTCTAATTTGGATTTCTTGTTATGAATTAGGTTGATTGTCTTTTTTTATGTTTAGTTGCCATTAGCATTTTTATCCCTGAACTGTTAACTGTTTTTTGCCCGGGTGTCTATTGAGTTGTTATAAAATAAACATAATTAGAGGGAGAATAAAAGGATCATTATCTTCACACACCTTACTTTAAAAAAAAAATGTTTCTATTGATTTTTAGAGAGAGGGAAGGGGGAAAGAGGAGAAAGAAACATATATGAGATTATTTTTACTTTTTTAAATATTTTATTGTAGCTTATTTATTCATTCATTCATTAGAGTTTCAGGTCACATCAGTTGGCTGCTGCATGCCCCCTGACCTCTTGGTGCATGTGCCCTGACCTCTTGGTGCATGGGTCTGTGCTCAACCACTGAGTTATACCAGCCAGTCCACACACCTTTAAAAAAAAAAAAAAAATCACTACTGTATTGCATTCCTTGGGTCCTGTCTAATATAATTAAGGTCTATCCCCTCTGTAATGATGAAAATCTCTACCTGAAAAATTCAGAGAATTCACTTACCCACTCTCATAGTCTGTGTTGTAATCATTGCTACTAATTTTTGCCAGTAATGCTTGTTATTTATATCAAATGTTGATTCTTCAAAGGGAGAAATAAATGTTAGTTGGCTGGTCAGCAAAAGCACTAATAGTATTTATAGTATAAACCTGGAGGTTTTTTTTTTTTAGTCAAGTAGAGCAACTTGAATCACTGTGTGATCTTGTGGAAAGTGGCCTTGGACTCCTCTGTACTTCCTGTATCTGTATATTGGGGAGGGAGTGTAAGGAAGGTCTCTGGCCAAGTCTTATTACTGTAGGAAATCTCAGAGAATCAAAAGTGAAGGTTTGCATTCTTGACTCTCAACATCAATGATCTCTTGGTACAATATTGAGAACTGCTTGGCTTGGAGGCTATCAGAACCTTGGAGAGCTCCAAATAAAAGAGGATATGGTATTGGGTTGCTTCTGAACTTTGATAGACACTTGCTTGTCAGTAACTATTTTTTAAAGTCATGTGAAGCCTGAGAAAAATATTTATAAGTTTTATTTATTTTTAAAATATTTTTATTGCTTTTTAGAGAGAAGAAGGGAGAGGGAGAGACAAAGAAAAATATCCATGTGAGAGTAGAACATTGAGCCACAACCTGGGCATGTACCCTGACTGGGAATTGAACCAGCAACCGTTTGGTGCACAGGATGATGCTCAGCCAGCTGAACCATAGTCAGGGCAACTTACAAATTTTAAAATTTCAGCCAGTGTATCTTGTTTTAGACATAAGTAAAGATTATAATATTTTAAGAGCAAGGACTTGTGTTTAGATCAGAGGTCCTCAAAACATTATCCAACATAACTTGGGAACTTGTTAGAAATGCATATTCACAAGCCCTTTCCAGATCTACTGAGTCAGAAGTGTGTGCTCAAGCTCAGTAATTGATTTACAAGCCAAGCAGATGATTGTGGCGAATGCTAAAGTTCAAAAAACACTGGTTTAAAGGTTTAAAGGCTTTGATGATACTTGTGTCAAGGAGAGACTTCTGAGCCTTTGTCAAGTCCCATGGTTAAGAAGTATATGGGATCTTAGGAAGATGCTTTATTCAAACTGCTTCCGAGTTCATGATTCTGCCTAGTCAGAGCCTACTTCAGTGAACACTAGGTTTCATGTAACTAGGTCTAGATGTGCAATATGGAAAACCATTTAACTCTGCTTTTTTTTAATCTTCACCGGAGAATATTTTTTCCATTGATCTTTAGAGAAAGTGAAAGGGAGTGAAGGAGAGAGAGAGAGAAGAAAAAAAAGAAACATCAATGTGAGAGAGACACAGGGACTGTTTGCCTTCACACATGCCTGACTGGGGTTGGGCATGGAACCTGCAACCATGATATATGCCCTTGGCCAGGAATTGAACCAAGAACCCTTCAGTTCATGGGCCAATGCTCTAACCACTGAACAAACCAGCCAGGGTTAACTCACTAACACTGCTTTTTTAAAATAAATGTGTGTGTTTGTCTATTATACATGTTGTACTTGAGGTATCGTCAGTGGGTTCATAAAATTAATAAACATAATATTGTTGTATGAGAAAGGAAGTGCAGCCAAAATCGGTTTGGCTCAGTGAATAGAGCGTCGTACTGTGGACTGAAGGGTCCCAGGTTCGATTCCGGTCAAGGGCATGTGCCTTGGTTGCGGGCACATTCCCTGTTAAGGGATGTGCAGGAGGCAGCTAATCGATGTTTCTCTCTCATCAATGTTTCTAACTCTATCCCTCTCTTCCTCTCTGTAAAAAATCAATCAAATATATTAAAAAAAAAAAAAAAAAAAAAGCGAGAGAGAGAGAGAGAGAGAGAGAGAGAGAGAGAAGAAAGAAAAAAAAGGAAGTGCGGAGTTGGAGATGAGATAGACCAGCAAGAACACCAGTTCTTTTAGTGATACTGTTGAAAGCCATCACAACTCATGACGTTGACATTTCAGCCTCGCAGCAAGACCCTGGTGGTCCTGTGTTTCTATGTGCTTCATATTTCATGTTATTTGGCCAGAGCCTTAGCACTGGCCCACACACTACTCTTGAAGTTTCAAGAACATAACTGATTCAGTTAAATAACAATCCCAAGGTAAAAGTCTAATAGGTGACTACCCACTTAAATTCAGAGCCTGCTCTTCTGTCCAAAGCCACTGAAACCTGATATCTCCCTTCATGCATCCCTGAGTTCCCAATATGCCTGCCATTTTCTTACTGGTGGCCATAGATTCACATGAATGGAATTCCTGCTAAAAGTGTTTCAACCAATCAATACCTGCCAACAAGGTCAGTCAGGAGGCTTCTGTTAAGCCCCCTGAATTGGTCAGCATAGGTTATGCGCTCATTTCTAGATTTAAACAATATTCAGTTACTATTCTCACCTTATTCTTAAGAGGCAAGGGAAGAGCATACAAATAAAAGGTCCTACTGCAGGGAATTAGGGTTGCTTGTAAACATTTTATTAACCAGAATTTGGCTGCTTAACTTCTGGGTCTAGCTCACCCTGCATTCTTGTATAACTTCATAACTGAATCAGAACTAGATGGTCTTACCTGGCCAAGGGATGATTGGAACTGTCACCTGGAGCTGTCCTTCTCAGAACAAAGAGCACTTCGTGAATTTCTGATGGCAATGCAGTGATGTTTGTGGCTGACTCTTTAGTGCAAAGTTCAGAGGGGGAAATAATTTTTTAAACCAAGATAAGGAGAATCTGAAATGCTGGAAGAGGCAAGGTCTGTTTGCCTGGAACCCTGTCTGTGCCTATGTATGTAGCACTAACAGTACCCTCCAGCCCCATGGGAGGTTTGAAATGGTTTGGCCACTCTTGGGCATTAATGGCTAAACGAGATCCTGAAGAGGAGCCTGAGGACAAAAGAAGTAAGAGTTAAATGTAACAAGAAAATGCAGATAACAAGGGGCCATTTGGCAGGTCTCTGGTTGACACCCCAATGGACATACTTACATTCACTTGCTTAAACATAAAAGGAAACAAACTTTTTCAGGAGAAAAAACTACCCTGTAGTATTTCAAAACAGTGTTCTCTCACAGTCTTCCTTTGCCATTTTAAACCCATGCCATATGAGCACAAACCTACCCTGTCCAGTGAACTCTTAGAATGCTATCGTTAATACTTTCAAAGAAGAGCCTTTACTTCTCTGCCGATGGGGCTCAGTGGTTGAGTGTCCATCTCTTGAGCAGGAGGTCACAGTTCGATTCTTGGTTGGGGCACATGCCTGGTTTGCGGGCTTGATCCCTAGTAGGAGGAGTGCAGGAGGCAGCTGATCAGTGTTTCTCATCATTGATGTTTCTGTCTCTGAAATCAATAAAAACATTAAAAAAAAAAAAAAAAAGCCTTTACAAACAAGGTACACTTGTACCTCTGTTTTAATTTGTTGCCTTCATTAGAGGTATTGAGTATTGGCAAATACTTTCTAGAAGTTATACATTTAGGAAACATAAAGATGCATGAAAGTAGTGTAGTGGCTTTGTATAAAGATTGATTTTGCTTCTTTTTAAGAAATATTATTGCTAGTTCTTAGGTAAATATTGGAAATTTTCTAGACTTGAAATAACTTTAGGAAAATATTGTCTTTGTTTATTTTAACTTTTTTTTTTTTAACAAATGCCTAAGTATCTGATGCACTAGGTTCACAATAGCTTATTTTATAAGCATTTTAGTCAACAGGTAATTATTTTATCTGGAGATTATTTTGTATTATATTTGGTTATTATTGTAATTGATAAGCTTGAACCTTTAAGTCCAAAGTCAAAGAAAACAAGATTTTGATTTCTATATTTTTGTTCTTTTTAATTTTGAAAGAATTTTTTATTGCTGCTATTGTGATTAGAAAGATTTAATTGAACATCTGTGTGGCAAAGTATTGAGCTCTGAGTCAAAGCCCTCAAATCTGTGCTCCACTGAAGTCCTTGACAGGTCATGGTTTTCTGATCTGTAAGACAAGGTGTTTCTAGTTCTGCATTGTGTAACTTCTTATCCTCGTAAATTAACTCGTATGTTTGATCTTCACTTTAGCTTGCTTCTTTATTGCTATTTATCCTCACCCAAAGATATTTTTTTCATTGATTTTTTGATAGAGTGGAAGGGAGGAAAGGGAAGGGAGAGAGGGAAAAAGAGAAACATTGATGTGAGAGAGATACATTGATTGGTTGCCTCTGGCACATATTTGCCCAGGGCTGAGGATCAAACCTGCAATCCTGGAGAGTGCCCTTGACTGGGAATCAAACAAGATCCTGCCACTGCCAGCCCCTGCTCTAACCAATAAGCAACATGGGCCAGAGCTGTTTTTGTGTGTGTATGTGTTTTAAAAAAACAATGACCCTAGTAGTGGTATGCCAGAAAGAGAAAAGTTCACAGGAAGGAGTAGGGTAGGGGGAGTTAAATGGGGGGAAATTCAAAATGGATTCCAGTCGAAGCCGGTTTGGCTCAGTGGTAGAGCGAAAGGTCCCAGGTTCGATTTCGGGCAAGGGCATGTACATTGGTTGCGGGCACATCCCCGTTAGGGGGTGTGCAAGAGGCAGCTGGTCGATGTTTCTCTCTCGACGTTTCTAGCTCTCTATCTCTCTCCCTTCCTCTCTGTAAAAAATAAAATATATTTTTTTTAAAAATGGATTCCAGTAGTAAGAAAAAACTTAAAAAGATAAAAACTATTCAAGTTTTATTTTATGACATTGAGATTTTCACTTTTTAAGCATTGCTTCAGTAACCATATTTAGTTATATAATTTCCCTCCACACCTGGTGTTTTTCCACCAACATGAGAAGAGGGAATAATGTGATTAATTGAACATCTGGGTTCTGGTTTGTGACTGACTATCCTTAGGAACTATGAATTTTTAAGATTTTTACCTCTGTTTACTAGAGAAGAGATAGCTGCTATGTAATTTGAGTAAAGCTAATTGGAATCTGGATCTCTCAGCATATTTTTGTTTATTGTATTTTTCCTCTTGACAAGTTGCACATAATTTACAATTTTTTTAAGACTCAGTAGCACTTAAACTCGGCATCCCCATGCTTCCTTTCTGTTGTTAGTGCCTGGCATATTATAGATCCTCAATAATACAGGTAGAATTTAAGAGAAAAATCAGCTTGTAAGGAAAAAACTCTGAAAGTATAGGAAATGTCTCCATTCTCACTGCATTTTGTATCTTTGGCCTCTCTATTTTCTTTAATTCCTGTTTAGAAGACAAACAACTTCAGGTTAAAAATGTTCCTAATAAAAATGGAGTAATTTTGATAATACTACTATAAGCATTTAAATCAGAACTTGCCATTCTCATATAACTTTATCCACTTTTGAAACAGTTTTAAATCTGTTTTGCTTAGTTAGTTGCTATTTTAAGTCAGAGAAAATATGTATGTAGATGAATGAGTTTTTATGTTATTTTTTTAACTTAAAAGTAAAGGTAATTATTAGGGTGTGAGAGAAGTATCTGATAGATATTAACAAAAGGTAAAAAAAAAAAAAAAAAAAAAAGGTCAAGCAATGCATCCGTCTGCCCCTTCATTGGAAGTATACAAGATGAATTAGAAAGCCCTTTTTTTTTTTCCCTTGTTTTAAAACTTGATTATAATTTTTAACAACTTCTTTTTTTTCCCCCATAAGAACTGTCTCGGGTTTTATTGTTTTTGTTTTAATAGACTACTTTATTATCTGAACTATAATAAGATGGGAGGGAGGAGGTTGGCGTCTCTGGGTGTTGGTCTTCCTTAAATGGAATTCCAACTTATTTTCCAGCAACATGGTTACTAGCTTAGCCTCTTGAGCCACACTAGCCAGACCTTAAAGCAGTGCTCTTAAGAAACTTTCCCTGCTTTGGAGGAGGAACTCCTTCAGAAATTTTTATTCTTAATCACATTTCTCTTGAAAAAATTTTTTATTGTTTTTGTTTAAAATTTCCTCAGGAGTCAGCTTTGCCCCATGTGATTCAGGGGCATTGTGTAGTGGCACCTTTAGAATCCTTATGAATCATGGATTTATACATTTTTATTATGTTTCAATTTACTGCATTATTATCTTCATTGATACTCATATATACGACTGTCTTTGGTCAGTAGGAAAAAATGTTATTCAGTTTAACTTCTGAGTCTTGACATTGCCAGACCAAAAAGCAAGAAAACTAAGTTATTGGCTCACCTAGTACAGGGGTGGGGAAAAATAGGTTTACAGCTGTAATAAAAATAAAACAGTAATTAATAATACAAGAATAAACGGTGTTTCATGTACTCAAAACTGTAAACCTACATTTGCCATACCCTATATTTCCTGGCTCAGATCTGAAAGCATCTATTTCTCCATAGAGCTTTTGTTCCTTTCAGTGACAAATCATTTGGAGACTACAGTCAGGGCACTGGGTTGGCCATTGTCTCTTAAGACTTTTTAGTGGACCTCACTAGGAAATAGCTAATTAAAATTTTTTAAGATAAAATCTATCATGAGTTTATATAATATTTCTTACTCTAACTCAAGACAATAGTGTTTTAATCTATACGTTTACAACTTTTTTTCTCCCAAAGTTGAGCTAAGTCTTATTTTCAGGGGATGTCTTATCTTTCCATGTGCTAGGTCTTATTTTCGGAGGATGTCTTATTTTCGGGGAAACAAGGGTAGTACTGGGTCAGTGTAGTTATCCATGTGGAAAAACATGAAACTAAGAAATAAATATTAAAAGACAGTGTTAACATGTTTAAGGAGAAAAATGTGAGGATAACTTTTTGACCTAAAGTTAAAAGTTTTTTTAAGGCAAGAGCAGAAACCATAAAGGAAAGATTGCATTATAGTAAACCTTTAAATTTTCATACCACAAAAGAATCAAACAACAACAACAAAGGAGAAATAGATGCACTCCTTTTAGGCAAGTTGGAGTAAAAGGAAAACAGCATGGACTTCTCGATCCAGCAGACTTGGGTACAAATTGTCTGTGTGAGCTGGTGCAAAGTAATTAAATCACCTCTAAAATCTCAGTTTTGTTGTAAGCAAAATGAAGATACAGGTACCATGCCTTTCAGTATTCCATGAGGATTAGAGAAAATGTATATAAAGCATACATTTTAAGACAGTAGGAATTGCATCAGTGTTTTAAGCAATGTATATAAAGCATACATTTAAAGACAGTAGGAATTGCATCAGTGTTTAAAGCATTACTCATAATAAATTATGAGTAATTGTAATTTACAGTACTTTCAAGCAACAAGTGAATTAGGGTTTTATTAAGCTACTTAAAACTAACTGGAACTGTTTAAGGCTACAGACAGATCAAAGGAAAACAAATTTCTGCTTAAAACTTTGAAATATACTCTATTGACCCTTGTGGAAACATTTTTTACAAGGAATAAGTGTTTTAAACAATCACTTTTGATTGTAAGGTTGATGTTCATTCATGTAACTAAAGCAGAAAAGGTGGAATTAGTATAAGGATTATTAATGGCTGCAAACTGAAATTGGAATTTTTTACTATTTTCCTCTTAGTTTCTGTTACTTCACAACTTTGGTCTTCATGAACCGTATTGTAAGTGGAATCTTTTCACCTGTTGCTCCCATCATTAACAACCTCCTCCTCCTCCTCCTCCTCCTCCTCCTCCTCCTCCTCCTCCTCCTCCTCCTCCTTCTCCTTCTTCTCCTCCTCCTCCTCCTCCTCCCCTCCCTCCCTCCCTCCCTCCCTCCCTCCCTCCCTCCCTCCCTCTCTCTCTCTCTCTCTCTCTCTCTCTCTCTCTCTCTCTCTCGTTAAAAAGTACATATTTTAAAAATCGAAGTGATGCCTGTATCATTACATTTAGTTGAAAATTTTTTCTTCTAAAAAGGGCAGTATGTTCCCCATTCTGAGATTCAACTAACTTCAAATATTTTACTTCTTGGTGTTTTTTTGTGTATGTGTGGATTTTTTTGTTTTTGTTTGTGTGTGTGTTTTTTTTGGTGGTGGGGGGGTATTTATCTTTATATTTTTAAATAATAGGCTTATATAATGCTTTTCAAACTTTAAAAAAATAAATTATTTTTTTTACTTCTGCCTATTTAAAATTTACTTTTCTTCTCAGTATACTTTCCATGTTCCATATTTTGGCTATAGTTACATTATTAAATCATTATCCAATGTATGCAGTATTATCATTCTGCAAATATCAACAGTTTAATAAAAATTTCATATCCTTTCTTGTTTAGGTTTTATTTTCAAAGATGACTTTCTTATCTTTATATCTGCTTCCTCTTGTATGTACCTTTGGTTAAGTCACCACAAATTCTCCCACAGAAGTGAATAACTTTCTTAATATGTTCAAACAGTCAGATAATTTGTCAGTTTTTCTTCTTCCGTGGAAATTATTTTTTCTGGAATCATACATTATGTTGCTATATTCTGGACTGGTTGCTTTTAGGCTTATTGCTTGGTTATCATCCATTATCTTGGGAATTTCTTTGCTTTTCTCATGTGTTCATTTCCCCATTTCCTAGATTCCATGCTTTCTTCCTTTTGGACTTACTCCATTCTAATGGAGCACACCTTCTGATAGCTTTCTAAGAAAGGGTGCATGGAAGGTAAAAATGTTTGAGACCATGCATGTCTGAAATTATCCTTATTCTAGCCTCATACTTTATTGATAGTTTTGCTGGGTAGAAAGTTTTGAGTTGAATACCTTTATCCTTCATAATTTTGAAAATTGATTGTGCTATTGTGTTGCTATTGAGAAATCTGCTCTTCTTTACTTTTTGCTATTATAGTTTTAAACTTTAATTTTTTAATGTCTAAGTGTATCCTGTTTCTGCTCTTTATTTTTCTAATTCTATATACAATAATAAAGGGTTAATATGCAAATTGACCAAACAGCCAAACAATTGGTCGCTATAACACGCACTGACCACCAGGAGGCAGGCGGTCAATAAGGAGCTGTCCCCTGGTAGTCAATGTGCTCCCACAGGGAAAGCACCACTCAGCCAGAAGCCCTGAGCCGGGTGCATGGCTGGCAAGGCTCCTGCCTCCACAACAGCACTAAGGATGTCTAGCTACCAGGCTTAAGCCCGCTCCCTGGCCGTCAGACATCCCTGGAGGGCTCCCGGAATGCAAGAGGGCAAAGGACAGGCAGAAGGACACATCCCCGAGTACACGTATTTTGTGCACTGGGCCTCGTGTGTGTGTGTGGTAAAAAATACATAGAGAAGAAGGGAGAGAGAGAGAAATACCCACCAGCTGTCCTTTCTCAAATATTTAGATTATTTGACTGTCCATATTTGAGTAAGATCATTTATCTAATGTTGTTTGTGGGCAATTGGTCTATTTTCCCAAAAAGAAAGAATTCCGTTTCATTCCTGGATAGCTGACTTTTTGTTTTGGGGGTGGGAATGAGATAGTGGGGTGGCAGTGGTGGGAGAGTTCATGTTCAACCTGTAGACTTTCACTTAATCTTCTTTGGTATGGAGCCAGTACCTTCCTTCAGCATGCCTTGTACTCCAGGGTCCACTGGCTTTCTGGATTAATCTTTACAAATTAAGCCTTCAGACTTCTACCATTATTAATAAAAATGGAGTTGAAATTCCTCAACAGACAATCTGATACTTACCCCTTGAATTAGACAAACTTGCCTCACCACTGGCTGGCCACTGGCAGAGCATATCTCCAAATATCGGGGTAAAATCAGCCCCATTGTGGGTGGTCAACTCACAACTATAAACCTACTTTTGCCCCACCCTGTATCTATAATAATAAAAGCATAATATGCTAATTAGACCAGACGTCCTTTGACGACCTTCTGGACAAAGCCAGGGCTGCGAGGGAAGCCCAGGTCCCATGTGCCTGAAGGAAGCCGGTGCCAACAGCCGTGGGAAGGAAGGCCCATTCTTGAATGAATTTTGTGCATTGGGCCTCTGGTATCCAAATAAAAGGCAATCTAAAGGACTTTGAAAGGTCCTTTTAACTTGAAGTAATCTCTCTCTCTCTCTCCCTCTCTCTCTCTCTCTCTCTCTCTCTCTCTCTCTCTCTCTTCCTGTCTCTTTCTGTCTCTCTTTCTGTCTCTCTCTCTCTCTCTCTCTTTTTTTTTTTTCGGTGGTCTGCTGGCTGCTGGGCCACCAATAGAGAAGCAGTCTGAAGGCAATGTGCTCTGACCCCTGTATAGAACCCCAGGGCAGGCCCCACCCCAGCAGCTCATATCTAACTTCCTACCTAACAATCCCACTTCTGGAGAACTATTACCAGTAATCCTTTAAAAATATTTTGTGCAACCCTGGCCAGTTTGGCTCAGTTGATTGGAGTGTTTGTTCCTTACACCTAACATTTGTGGGTTCAATTCACAGGTCAGGGCACATACCTATATTGCAGGTTTTATCCCTGGTCAGGGCCCATATGATATTCTTTCTCACATCAATGTTTCTCTCTCCCTTCCCCTCTTGCTAAAATAAACAAACATATCCTTGGGTGGGGATTCAAAATAATAAAAATAACAAAATATTCTGTGTATTTATAAAATTATACATACTCATATACTCCTTTTGTTAAAAAAGATAGCTTAGTACACTATACAATATTCTGTACTTTAGGCACCCCTCCCCTCCCAGTATTTTTATTGAGTTTTAGAGAGAGAAAGAAAATCATCGATGTGAGCAGACATTGATCCCCGCACCGGGATTGAGTCCAAAACCTGGGCATGTGCCTTGACTGGAAATAAGCCAGCAAGCTTTCAGTGTAAGGGATGATGCCCGGTGAATGAATTACACTGGCTAGGGCTGTACCTTAGATTTTTTACTCAATGTTCATAAAGATTGGTTTCATTGCATATAAATACACATACGTCATTGTCATTTAATCTTAGGGCATCAGTTTATGTACAAACCATCATTTATTGCTCTAGTCCATTGCTTGTTTTATATTTTTTATTTCTCATAGTGTCACATCTAAAACTCTTATTTCTATGTCTTTGTCTCTGTGTAAGTTTATCGGATAAATTCCTACAATAGAAATTAAATGTAAATATCAGTTTATAATTTACTTTTTCACAGTGCTCGAGAAGGCCTCCTTCCCCCATTCTTTCCAAAGTAGTTTATCAAAGCTGCGTTGGTGGTATAGTGGTGAGCATAGCTGCCTTCCAAAGTAGTTTACCATCAAGTTTTAGATCTTAGTCTAATAAGTAAAATATACCATTGTTACTGTATTTGCACTAATTTAGTCAGGTTTATGATTTCTGAGCTTGTACCTTTCCATACAAGATTTTGCCCTTACATTTTTTTATAATATTTTATGTGTTTTATTTTTTACTATAAAATTTGATAAATATATCATTTGGTATGATGGCAGGAATCAAACTTAATTTTTAAAATATATTTTTATTGATTTCAGAGAGGAAGGGAAAAAGAGAGAGAGAGAAGCATCAATGATGAGAGAGAATCATCGATGCTGCCTCCTGCATGCCCCCCACTGTGGATCAAGTCCCTGACCAGGAATTGAAGTATGACCTCCTGGTTCAGTGGACACTCAACCGTTGAGCAACACTGCCCTGGACAAACTTAATTTTTTAAAGATAATTAGTCTTTCATGCCAGCTCCTCCCCTTTTAAATAATCGGTTTTGTCCTTAATGATTTTAAATGCCATTTTCATTATATTTTGTACTTGAGTTTATTTCTGTATTCTTAATTTTGTTTCACAGATTCTCATTGTGCTACTACATTAACATGTCAATAAATATTTATATTTTTGTTGCTTTTAGTAAACTTTAAAACGTATATAAATTAAAATTTTATATTTTCATTCTTCCCTTTGTCTTTGAAGCCAGTTTATAGATGTCTGCTCATGAGCCCATCTTTGGTCAATGCTTTATAGTTTAAGAGTATTCTGTGGTCATATGTAAACAATTTTTCCTGATTTGAACACTTTTTCTTTTCTTTTCTAGCCTTTAATCTAGACAACGAGCAACCAGATTATGATATGGATTCAGAAGATGAGACCTTATTAAATAGACTTAACAGAAAGATGGAAATTAAGCCTTTGCAATTTGAAATTATGATTGACAGACTTGAAAAAGCCAGTTCTAATCAGGTACTGTACATTGTAAAAATGTCTTTTGTCTTATAATTAATCCAATTAGTAGCTTTATTTTACATTTTCTTTAGACTTAAAATTATATTGCATTTTACTGTCTTTTGAATTTCTCTTCCTCACATCCTAGAATTTCTATTTATAATATTTCTTAAACTGAATATGTAAGCATAATTTCTTTCTTTGGGAGTATAAAGAGTACTGTTCTGACATTTTTATTGTTTGGATATAAAATAGTACTACTTACAATATTATAATGTCTTTTTGATCCTTTTCATAGGGCTATCTTTTTAGTGCCTCAGTAACTAAATTGGCTTGTTTGGGTCTCTAAGGCAAGCATCTCATACCAAGTCTTGCTCAGTTGCTCAGATTTATATTAAGGTACTCCTATTTTAAATTATTTTAGAGTTATTTATGTATTAAAATTTTAAGTGAAGGAAAAATTATTCATAAAGAAGTGAATTTTCCTTAGTGAGACAGTCTTTATTTGGTATACAGAATTTACATTGGTATGGTCTTTCTGAAAAGTAATTAGGTAGCATATGTCAAGTATAAAATGTTTATACCTTTTGATTTAGGAATCATACCTCTAGGAGTTGTTCTCAAGAATAATTAGTGAAAATATCAAAGATTTTTAAATAGTGATGCTCAGAGTAACTTACAGACTGTTTTTATTGTGGAATAGCATACAGTCATTCAAAATTATTAGTTCATTAGAGGCCCAGGGCATGAATATTCATGCATTGGAGCAGGGGGTCCCTCAGCTGGGCCTGCCCCTTCTCACAGTCCAGGAACACTCAGGGAAGGGAGGCAACCCGGCAATCAGGGAAAGGCGACCCCCCCATCACACCTCTGCTGCTGCCATGGCCAGCAGCACAAGCCTCGGCCGGCCCTGGTTATCTGAGCCTCAGGCAGCCACCATCCGAGGCTTGCCAGCACCTCAGGCCAGCTGGGGGACTGAGAGGACTGGGGGACTCCAGAGGCAGGTGTGTGGAGTGGCCAGGGCTGCCTGGGGTTGGGCCGGGCCTTGCCACATGCCTGCCCACCCTGGTGGGGCTGAGGGGACTGGGTGTTGCCATTTTGTGGCTGTGGTCACTGCCATCTTTGAGGGCAGGGCAGTAGCATATTCCCTCCTATTGGCTGTCATCTTTGTGATGGCATAAGGATCAATTAACATAGTCCCTCTTTATTAAATAGGATTTTATAATTAGCCATTTCAAAACCATGATACCAAATTGTTTAAATGGAAATGAGTTTTATTTAAAGTTTTAAATTTATACTTGTGCATAGAATAAAGAACAAGAAAGTCCAACAAAATGGCAGCAATAATTTTATTTAAGTTATAGAATTATTGGTGTGTTTTTTTTTCATTCTGTTTTCCAATTTTACTATAAACATGTGTTGATATTGTAATTAGATTTTTTAAAAACTAACTTTTAAAACAAATGTTGGTATACTTGTGTGATATATTAATATAAACTTTTATATTGTAAAGTGACTTTGCTCGTATTTAGCCTTTCTACCAATCTCCTCCCAGGTCTTGCCAGTCTGGTCGCCCCTAACTGCCCTCTGCTGCCAGCCTGGTTGCCCCCAACTGCTCTCCCCTATAGGCCTGGTCCCCCACAACTGTCCTCACCGTCAGGCCTGATCTTCCCTAACTGCCCTCCCCTGCTGGCCAGGTCACCCCTAACTGCCCTCCCCTGCCGACCTGGTTACCCCTAAATGCTCTCCCCTGCAGGCCTGGTTCCCTCCAGCTGCCCTCCACTGCTGGCCCAGTCACCCCTAACTACCCTCCCCCCCTTGCCAGCCTGGTTGCCCCTAACTGCCCTCCCCTGCAGGCCTGGTCCTCCCGAAGTGCCCTCCCCTGCAGGCCTGCCCCCCCCCCCCTCAGTTGCCCTCCCCTGCAGGCCTGATCACCCCCAACTGCCCTCCCTTGAAGGCCTGGTTCCCTCCCAATTGTCCTCCCCTGATTGCCCACAACTGCCCTCCCCTACTTGCCATCTTGTGGTGGCTATTTTTTGTCCACATTGGGGGGGGGGGGGCCATCTTGTGTGTTGGAGTGACAGTCAATTTGCTTATTACTCTTTTATTAGATAGGGTGTTTGTTTGTGGGTTTTTTTAAACAATTTTAGGCTCAGTCAGTCTTTTGGTATTTTTACTGTTTTCCGTGGTTGCTCAGAAATTACAGTGGCCAAAATTATATTAGAAATCTTCACCTCTTTGTTCTTTAATATGCTTTTTTTCATTCAGTCAGTAATATTTATTAAGTGCTCAGCTGAACAGGAGAGGTGACACAAGTTCTCAAGTTGTGGAGCTTATTTTCTAAGTAGGGACCAGATAAACAAAAAGCACTTAAATAATACAATTAGCTATACACATACATCATCATTATCTTATTTTAGTTCTCTTTGCTCAGTGACAAGCTTGCGTGGGTGACCAGGCCAGCAGGGGAGTTAGTGAGGAATGACCAAACGACTGAACAGCAGTGGGGCGACCAGGCCATTGTGTATTGAATTCTTATGACCTGAAATACAAAGAGGGTACTTAACCAGGCAGAAGGAAATTTCTAGCAGGAGCAGAAAGCATCAGAGAAGGAAATCCGTGGGAGTGTTTTAATTCCCTAATGCCTCTTGCAACAGGATAGTGTTATTTTGATAGTATTATTATATAAGACACTCACTACCGCTCTGCTGTTTGATGGAAAGAATTCGATCCTTCTCCCCAGCCTAAGATTAGATTAAATTTTTTATTTACTGAGTGAATGTTGTAAAATTTTTATCAGAAGCAGAATGACCAAACAGTTCAAGCACATGTAGCATAACCACAGCATTGTTTGCCTTGTTCCCCGGAGCACACGAGAGCTGCTAATGATGCTGTGATGCTGTCAGCGTGAGGGGGAATTTCATCACATCCATAATGCTTGATTCTTATTCTGCCACTGTCCTTGTAGACTTTGGGGGCACAAATCACCATTCCAGAGAACTTCAACCAAAGTTTAAAAAAAAAAAAAGTGTCCATTTAAAGTTGATGTTTGGAAATATTGATTCTTTTCATTTGGTCTCATGTTCCAGCCTCTAGCCCTTCACTTGAAAGACAAAATTGCTCAGCTTCTCAGATGCATTTAAGCTAACTCTGCTGAGACCTTGAATAAACCAAAGAATGGCCACTTAAAATTTTAATGCAGTTGTTACATGGACTAGAATACTTGAGTTCACATTGTCAGTGTATTTTCTTTCTGTGGTCAAACTATCTTGGCAGCCAAATTATATAAGAAACCAACGAATGAGCCCTAGTAATCACTGTCATAGGATTAGAAGTCCAAGTGATCATTACATTATTCTATAAAGTTATACCCATACTAGAGGCCCAGTTTACAAAATTTGTGCACTGCAGGGGAAGGGAGCATCCCTCAGCCTGGCACCCTTCTCTAATCAGGGACCCTTGAGAAATGTCCAGAACCACTGGCTCCTAATTACTTTCCTGCCTGCCTGCCTGATCGCCCCCTAACTGCCCCCCCTGCTGCCTGGTATCCTCCAACTGCCCCCCTGCCAGTTTGATTGCCCCCCAAGTGTCCAAAAGGAAGTCGGATGTTGGAAGATATATGGTCACCTGGTCTAAATAGCATATTACCCTTTTATTAGTATAGATAAGTCAGATCATACTAGATTTTTATTTGATGCATCATGCCTTCCTTAGATGACTTCATAAAAACACCAGATCAATTCATATTTGGATCTTATAATTTGAGTGAGAAAATTTTGCCCTTCGTTTCATAAAGAGCAAGGAAACATATGACTAAGCAAATTTTTACAAACATTAGTTTGAGATTTGTTTGCAATATACTGGCTGCATGATAAAGGAGTATATCCCTGAGATACTAATGACAGAGTTACTACAGAAACCATCATAGGACACTGTCACATAACAGAAGGAGTGTTGAGAACAGAAATTATCTAGAATATAACCAGCTTGGATAGAGGAATTGCTTTTAACTGTACTTGGTACAAAAAATTTAAAATTACAGGGTGTTGAAACTTCTGGAAATGTGCTAAAAATTTTCCTTTTGTAATTTTGAAACAGGCATTATATATTTAGTTACAATATATAAGGACATATAAGGTTGGGCAAAAGTAGGTTTACAGTTGTGAATACATGAGTTTACTTCTTGTATTATTTATTGCATTATTTTCCATACAAACAATTGTAAACCTACTTTTGCCACAACCTGTATTTATCTTTTACTTTGGAGAGGGAGAAAAAGAAAGCTTTATCTTGCAGTTTTTGTTGATAAATACACAGAAAAAAAAGTTAAACTATTGAAAATTAGTGGATACTCAAGTGTGTAGAATCATAGAATATTAGAATTTTGAAGGACCAAAGTTGTCTTCTAGTTCAAGACTTACCTGAGGCATAAATCTATTGTCTTCCCAACTATCATTCATCCAAGCTTCTTAAATATTTTAAGTGGTGATACTCCCTACCTATCAGGGCAAAATATAAATTTTCATTTAAATCTCCTATTAATAAGTCCTTTGATTGAATTGAATTGTGTTATCTGACATCATGATATCTTATCACATTTTTTACCAAATATATAATTTTAACTTTTTTTTATTTCTCTTTTTCAAGCATTGTAGTTGATAATATGTAATTTTTTAAATTTAGCTTGTAACACTTCAAGAAGCAAAACTGCTGCTAAACGAAGATGATTACCTTATTAAAGCAGTATATGACTACTGGGTGAGAAAACGTAAAAACTGCAGGGGGCCATCCCTCATCCCCCAGATAAAACAAGAGAAAAGAGATGGCTCTACTAACAATGACCCTTATGTTGCCTTTCGGAGGAGAACAGAGAAAATGCAAACTCGAAAGGTAATGTTTAAATTTGAATTAATTGAATGTACCTTAATAGTATTTAAGACAAGTATTTTTTTTCTGCTAACAATTTGAATAATTTTCAATACTTTGAAAATAAAGAGACAATATGATATTGTTGAACTTTATGTTAGATATCCCGCTTTTCAGTAGATTTTATTGATAACTGTATACAGTTTTTTTCTAATCCCATGCCCCTTATAAATCTATTGATCATACCAGTTTAGACTTGCAGTTGAAGTGATATAAGGAATTATATGTCTTTATGTACCTTGGACATTTTTGATCTCTTCAGTAAACTATGACAATCTGTACATATTCTTTATTTGGGAAGCCCAAGAACTCACAGTTCCTTTGAAACCATATTCTAATCCTTGCAAGTAAATAATGGCCTTTACTGTCTCTAGCTACGATACGATCGTGGGAAGTAGGGAAAGGTTCATTTTCAAGCCTGTTATGCCAACAGTCAGAGGTAATACAGTGGAATCTTTTTCTCCTTTTCTGAGTTGTCAGGTGTGTCGGATTTCAGATTGATAAAGGTGTCCCCATTTGGCAAGTTCATAAGCAGTATAAGCCAGATTTTTAAGTAAGAGGTCTCATGCTGTGGAATGACATGGTAGAGGGAAGCATTATTCAGATGAGTGTTCATTGCCTTCCTTTTCTCATAACTAACAGTAAGAACCACACATGGTAATACATTCTCTAACATTGTAAAATACTAAGAACATAAATGTAAAAACCATAAGGAAATATAATTGTAGGCAAAACATTTTCTGTGAATTTCTGTTTCTCCTAACATTGAAAGCTTGTCCTCCTCAGCTGTTAGTGTAACAGCTGGAAGTTTAACAGCTGCCAGGGATAGAACAGAACTTTAGGAGAAACTCGCCTACTGGTTAACAAGCAGAGTTACATAACTCTTTCTTGGATTTCCCTGGTGTAGATGGCATTCCCTAACTTGAGCTGAGTTTTCAATGGTGTTTTAGTTCTTAACTAAGGAAATCTAAGATATGTTATGAAGATTTAGTGCCTTAGAAAAGATTAGAGTGAGATAAATTTGTAAATATAATAAAATGTGTAAATATAGATTATTGGGCATGAGGAAGGAAAGGTTTGTCTGAGTCATTTGAACTGCTAGTGGTTTTTTAAAAGAAATGTAATTAGATATATTACAAAGCATAAACTTTTAGCCATGTCTTGAAGGAAAAGTGTAAGAAGTATTTATTGCATTTTAAACAATATTTAAATGTTTAAATGTGTTTTATTCTTAAATAGGTTAAGTTACTATTTTCTAATCAGTGTTGAGAATTGCTCGTTATGCTTTCTTGTGTTTATGTGTTTCTCCATTATGTAGTAACTAGTCCAGCTTTCTCCTGAATCTTAATTCCTACCCTTATTCTTACCAGTGGTGTGGTTTCTTTTCCAGTAGTCTTTTTATTCCTATGTTTTCAATTGTGGGGCAAAAGACTATTCCCCTTCATGCATGCTGTTGCTGGTAGAAATGTTTATGTTTCAAAATGAGAAAGTTGGGAAAGCAGTTAACAGTGAGTACTCACTATCCCTGCCCCAGGTGTTTAAGAGGTGGGCAAGCATTGGGATATGCAAAAATGAATACAGCTCGCAAAGATTCTTTGCTTTCTTCTCTATTGCCACAAAATCCAAAGACAAAAAGTAGGGGACTTCTGAAATACTTGCTTGGTAGTCTATAATTTAATTTTAATTCACCAAACTATTATTTAATCTTGGAATATTTAAGTACTTTAGGCCATTCTTAAATGAAATAGTCTTAAGGCACCAGCAAGTCTAAATGTACTGATTGGGAAGTCTTGAATCCCAATATACATTTAGTATGTTCAACCCCAGAGAAACAATTGTTAGCATGTGTGCCTTCTCTCCTGCCTCTCTGTGGGCCAGAAGAAGCAAGACAAACAGGAGAGGGAAGTCTCATGGTAGTGGTTGTCAGTGTGACTGCACGTAACAGTCACCTGTGAATTATCCTTGGTTATAAAAAGATCTACAGTTAATTCTAAAGTGAAGCAGTTTGAGAACCAGTTCCCCAGGGATTTGGCAGTAAGTCAGAACTGGAATAGGAAGAAAGGAATTGGCCTTTAGCAGAGACACGTTTGAGGAAGAGTAAAGGGAATGAGTGGGTTTGAATGTAGGGGGTAGGAGCATCTTAAAAGCATATAGAAAAGGTGTCAGTATAAACTCATGGATTTTAATATATCAGTACAGTTAGAAATATATATAGCTCTGTGCACATGTACATGCATATATATATTACATACATATTTCCTAACTCTATTATCTGAGAGGGTCTAGAAGCAATGACTCAGTAGCAGTGGGCATGCTTCGCATGTAGACTGTGACTTTAAATACTGTTTTTCATAAAAAGAAACCGGGCTTCTTAGAAAAACGAGTGATTCCAGGTCTGGGGCTGAGAAACCATAAAGATAAGCTTGTTACATTCTGCTATGCTGGAAAATAAAAATGTGATTAAAATATGTTGGAGCTATGTCAGAAAGAGGACTCCACTGAGCAGAACTAAGAAAGTTTGAGTGTCAGAATAAATAAGAATAATGGATAAACGATAGAATATAACTAACCCATGAGTCCATAATGATATCAATGGGTGGATGAATAGATGATTGATATACAGACCCATAGATAAGACAAAGGTACTCTTTTCCTTAAAAGAGAACTGCAACTTATAAATGTCAACGGAATCATTGAATTTGAAAATCACCATTTGGCAACTACCATAGTAAAAATGTTTCAAGCCAGAGTTAGAATCAGTGTATACAAAATTAGTAGGGGGAGATTTGATGAAAAACAAGATACAAAGTTCTACCGCATACTTTTTGATTTAAAAAGGAAAAGTAGTAATTTTACTAGAGAAACCTGGCAGGTGTCATCGTAATCAAGTGATCAAAGCTAACATCAGCACTAATAGAACAAATAGATATAATTTAACTTGAAATATGGTGAGAGAAGGATATAATATTATAGTGATAGTCCCACTAAAAATATATAACCTGAACTTAATTGTGGAAAAACATCAAAGAAACTCAAATTGAGGAATGTTCTGTAAAAATAAATGGCTGCTACTCTACAAAAATATCAAGGTCACGTCTGACCTGCGTGGCTCTGAGGTTGAGCATCAACCCATGAACCAGGAAGTCACGGTTTGATTTCTGGTCAGGGCATATGCCTGGGTTGTGAGCTCGATCCCCAGTAGAGGATGTACAGGAGGCAGCCGATCAGTGATTCTCTTATCATTGATATTTCTCTCCCTCTCCCTGAAATCAATAAAAACATATTTAAATACATGTATCTATAAAAAGGTCATGATCACTGTAGAAAATCAGATTAGAGAAACATGTCAACTAAATGTAGTTTTATCCTAAATTAGATCCTAGATAGAAAAAAATTATTACATTTCAATGAATTTTAATAATAAAAATTACTGTTGTCCCACTTAATGCCCTTTTTAACAATTATATAAATATATAAAAATATAACTATTATGTTGCTGTAAAGAACATTAGTAGGACAATTAGGTAAATATGAATTAAATCTAAATTAGATAATAGGAATACATCATCTTAATTTCTTGATTTTTATAATTACTATGATTATATAAGAATATTATTTTTAGAAAATACACTTTAAACTTGTTTAGGAATAAAGGGGTATTTATCCTCCTTTTTTCCCCAAAAAAATTCTTTAAAATACTACTGTTAATAAATGTATGTTTCTTAGTTCATTTGTAATAAAAATACCAAAGACTGGCTGTGTGGCTTAAACACAAACATATATTTCCCACAATTCTGGAGGCTCGGAAGTCCAAGGTCTAGGTACCAATAGATTCAGTGTCTGATGAGGGTTTGTTTCCTAGTTCATGGACGGTCATCTTGCTGTGTCCAGAAAGCCTTCTTGGGTTTTCTTTATAAGATCATTAATCCATTCCTAAGGACCACACTGATAATCTAATCACCACCACTTCCAAACACTAGAATTTCAACATAGGAATTCTCAGGGGGCACAAACATTCAGCCCATAACAATATGCATATATTTAAACATATAGCATATGTGCATGTATATGTATATATACAGGGTGAAGCAAAACTAGTTGTGAGTACATAAACAGTTTTCTTGTTTATTAATTATTACATTATATCCACACAAACAGCTGTAAGCCTAGTTTTGCCACACCCTATATACATAGAGAAAAAGATAAAGCAAATATGAAATATTAACATTTGGGGAATCTGGTTGAAGATGTATGAGAATTCTTTATGCTGTGTAATTTGTTTTATAAATCTGGGGAAAGAAAGAATTAGGAAAGGTAGTTATTTGGGCCTACAGAGAGCTGGAAGTAAATGAGTAAGGGCAGAAGCACATAGTTCAAAAGGAACCCTTAGTGAAGAAGGAGCAATCTTAAAAGCTTCTCGTGCTCTTTTGGATATTGTTCAGCTGGCTTGTAGCCTTGTATTATTATTTATGACTAGAGGTCTGGTGCATGAAATTCGTGCATGGGTGTGGTCCCTGGGCCTGGCTGGTGATTAAAGCGTGAGTATCTGGCATGGAAGGGCAGGTCCCAGTTGACCTCTGGGCCCTGGGCAGCACCTGGGCCCCCCCAGACCCTCACACACCCCCCTCTGCCTGATTAATTGAGCTCCTGCCCAGCTCCCTCAGCACCTGGGAGCCGGGCAGCAGCCCTGCCTCTGCTGTTTGCCATCTGTGGGGGTGACCAGCAGGGCAGTTGGGCCCCGCTTGCATCCATCTTGGCTTGGCACTGCCCACTCACCTGCTCCACCATCCCACCGCTGTCCCGCTCTCGTCATGGCCCATAGGGGCAGGCAGTGCTTCCACTGCCACCCACTGCCAGCACTTGTCATGTTCTGTACCACCCTCTGGTGGTCAGCGCACATAATAGCAAGCAGTCGAACTCCCAGTCAAGGGAACAATTTGCATATTAGGCTTTTATTATATAGGATTGTAATCTATTTGTCTCTCTTTCTTATAAGACTTAAAGCTTCCTGCGGAGAGGAGACATGCAGTATCCTGCACAGAGTGGACACTTTAATATTTGCTGTTGATAATGCTAATTATTTTTCAATTAGAGGGTATTTTTGCTGCCTAACCCCCCTTCCCTCCAAAAAAATGCTTAAAATCATGCATTAGATTTTGCCTTTTGTCATACACATACTACTGAACGGAAAAAAGATTTTCCTCTTGATGAGATAAAGGGATGAGTTATTAACATAGTATTTCTTAATGTTTGATATGCAGTACCTTAATGGGACTTAGTTTAGATTATGTTTTGTAGGTGTTGATCAATTTTAAGATACAAGAAACTATGTTTAAAAGAAATAAAAGAATAAAACTTTGAATCTTTCTCAAGTTTTATTTTCTCTTCTATAATCCTCCAGCATAAAATTTGGCTTTCTTCAGGTTCTTTTTAATAATCATATTGCATTATTAAGTCAAGGATGGAAACGGTAACTTTTGTATACAAGTAGATGCTGCTAATTATAGCTGAGCATTCTCTGGTTATTAAACACAACTGTTGCTCTAAGTTTGTTCAAATTGTTTCTACACTTCATAGTTAGTATTTAATACTCTGAAACTCATAGTTATTCCTAAATCTCTTTTCTGCTCTGCAGTGAGGTGCCATTACAATGAATCATGATAATCTCAATCTTTGAGATACATTATATCCCACTTTTGGTTTTATATCTGAGTTCCTGAAGTGAAGCTTTGCTTGTCATTGTGCATGTTTACATTGTAGTATATTGAATTTTCCAGTCCCCAATTGCAGAGCTGGATGGATGAAGAGAGACCCATTTTGGCTATTTTTAGGTAATCTTGATTTGACAGAACTGTTCTCTCTGTCATTGAAAAACACCTTGCTACAATTTAAATGGACTGCATTTTCTAATACATTAGCTTTTGTTTCAGGCAGATTTTAAAAATTTGGTTACACTGGAATTATCCCTTCTATGTCATTCTATTCAACAGCTGGTAACACTTTTTTTATGAATATTAATTGAGATATTTGCTTATACTTACATTTTCAGAGTTAGGTTTTTTTATGTGGTTGTTTAGATGACTTTTTAACTTTTAACATTTTTAAATTTTATAGAATGTAATTGTTGGATGAAACTAGAAATGTGGATAACTGGATTAATTGCTTATTCTTTTTAAATTGTCTTTATTTTCAATAGAATCGTAAGAATGATGAAGCCTCTTATGAAAAGATGTTGAAACTAAGACGAGAGTTTAGTAGAGCCATAACAATTTTGGAAATGATTAAGAGAAGAGAAAAAACAAAACGAGAATTATTGCACTTAACCTTAGAAGTTGTGGAAAAAAGGTAACACTGCTACAATTATATACTAGTGGCAATTTTAGTCAAATTATGGATAGTATATAACCAGATGAGAGAAAGAGAGATTGAGTTTGTTGTTGTTAAATTTAAAACAATTGAAATGGATATTCTAACAAAATCTACTTTTTTATTTATTTTTTTTAAAGAATTGTGGTTGCTACTTGTTTCTTTTGAAGCAGATTGTTATAATTTGGGGGTGTTTTTGGGTATAGTGTAGATCCTCAAAGTACACCTGATTTTTTGTTCTTGTTATTGCAGAATCATTGAATTGTATTTAGAAAAGAACCTAGAGATTATTTTGTCTAATTCTCTGTATTAAATTTTCTATTAAACAAAATTTCAGAGAAATGAATGTTTTATTTATTGTATTTTCTAAATAATAGAAATACTTTTTGTTTCAATGCATTTTGAAAATATATTCTCTAATTTATTAGTCATTTTCCTGTATAATTATACTGTCCCTAAATCTAACAAAATTTAATGTATTTCCTGGAGTTATCCTTTCCTATGCTTCAAAATATAAAATATACAAGAAATTTGTCTTCTGTATACCTAAGAAATTTTTTTGTTTTGGGTTGTCGTTTTGTTTGTTTGTTTGTTTTAGTTACTAAATCCCAATTATGAGCTTCTTTATTCATGCAAATTTTGTTTTAAGAATCTTGATTGTTTGCTCTGTTTGATTAGTTGTGTTCTAATTTATTGAGGTATCATTGGTTTTTCTTCATTTTTAAAATATGCAACTTTTTTTATATTTTGTTACCTTTTCAAGATATCATTTGGGAGACTATGGTGGTGAAATCCTTAACGAAGTGAAAATCAATAGATCAGAAAAAGAGTTATATGCCACTCCAGCAAATCTTCATAATGGAAATCATCACAAAGTCCAAGAATGTAAAACTAAGGTGAATATCCTCTGGAGAGAAGCATGTATGATAATATTGATTTCACAGTTATTGGTTTTTGCAGTTGTCCTAGTATAGTTTAGTTAAAGAGAGTAATTAACATGTGTTTAGTTCTTACTATTTGCCAACACTTTGCTGGGTATTTTATATACATGTGGCTTATTAATTCTTATAACAAGCATTTAAGATAGATTTTACTTCTGTGTGACTTCCAGATCAAATAGCTAATGAGTGGCAGATTCAAGATTTGAATCTAGATCTTATATCAAAGACGATATGCTTTCTACTGTGCAAGCTGCTTCTGTAGAGAATAAGGTTAAAGTTTAGTTATTACCTTTAGCTTTAGCAAATCCTGCATCGTACTCACTGGCAGGCGTCAAAATCTAAAATTAAAGCATTCTTTATTGAGACTATTGAAAGTTATTCTTGTTGTCATCATCATCGCCAAAACCAGCAATTATCAATTGCTATCTACACTACATAATTTGAAAATGTCCTCTGACTTCTAGACTACTATTTTTTCCTAGTAATTACACAGTGATTACTTTAGTTTCTTAGAATAAAGGATTATATTCATTCATTTTTCTCTTGGCACATTGATTAAAGTATTCAATTGTATTTATTCCGTATTCACTTGGTATATTGATTTAGTATTCAATAGATAATACAAAAATTAGTAAGACCTTTAATTTTAGGAGCATAGGTTTAAATAAGGAATTGGTATCAACTGAAGCATTAGACAATAGAGCTTTGCTGTGTAGCAAGATTTACAAGTGACTTAGGCTGTTTGTGGAAAATTCATCTTTTAAAAAACATACACAATCCTCATTTTTCATGGGTTCATTCTTAAAGGTCAAGGAAGAATATGGAGCAGGAAAACTCCTTTACTCAACTCATGTTGGTTCAAACACCAAAGTTCTTTCTTATTAATCACAGGCATCTAGCCCACTTACCTGATAACCCTTAAATCACATTTGCCTCTATAACCAGCCAAAATGTTATCAATGCAAAAAAAAAAAATGACATCTTCTAAGTTATTTTTTAAATCCACTTTACTAGTATATAGATAAATGCTTTTCCTAGGTATGTGATTGGCAGGCATAAAATCTGAAAATCTCAGCCCCAAATAACTGACAGAATTAGTCTTTATTATATATTGATTCTTACTTTATGTCATCTCTAAGAAAAAACATTCAGCCTATTTAAATTCTACTTTTAGATATGGTTGCATCCATAGTTGTTCTAACTATAACAAAGTTAACTGTACTTTGTCACATCCCCCACTTTAAAATATAGGCACTTGCTAAGAAGTTTGATTTTCTTTTAGTTGGTATAACTGTACCCAGTGTATGAAACAATTTATTATATCTCACTTAAATAATTTGGCATTTAAGCAACATTTTCATTGTGTGTACCATTTTGACTATAAAGTAGTTTTAACAAAAATCTGAGAGCTACATGGGGAAATGTATAACTTCCTAAATATTTTTACTGCTTGTACTTTGGTGCTCAGAGCAGTCATTTTCAAACTTTTTAAAGTGATAGGTCCCTTTTATTAAAAAGAGTGCCAGTATGTTAAAACAGAAACAGCTGCTCTGTTGAGGAGAGGTGGGGTCTGGAAACCCACCCTGTCGGCCTACCTTTTTCCCATATGGCCTCTGAAGTACCAACAGAACTCTGTGGAACTTGAGAACAGTTTGATTATTGTTCAGATGAGGCAGTAATTATACATTCTAAAAAGTGACTTTTTTTTTTCCTAGGTAATAAGCTATTTCCCCTAAAAAAAAAATAAATTAAAAAAAAATTGAGGTTTTTTTTTTAGTTGGAAATAAATAGAAATTAGTTAATAAATTCATAATCTAATTCAAGTTTTTAAAATAAAAATAATTTTCATCATTAGGACAATGATAAAACTAAAATGTAAATAATTTTTAAATGCTGGATTGCAATAGAGCAATTTTTTAAAATCACTAACATCTTAGTTTAAGTATTAATAACAATAAATAAGCAAATTTAAGTACTATAATTAATTTTTATCTTATAGACAGTAAGAAATTTTTAAATTTATGATTATATAATTTTTGCATAATAAAAGCAGTAAATAAAATCACCTCTGGGGTAAAAAAATGTATGTTTTTCAAAGAGCAGTATAGTTTTTCATGATTTCTAAAATGATTTTCATTTCTTCCTTTGGGGGGAAAATCGTCATGTTAACAGCACCCTCATCATTTGTCTTTGAAAGAAGAGGCTTCTGATGTGGTTCGTCAAAAGAAGAAGTACCCAAAGAAGCCTAAAGCAGAGGCTTTGATAACATCTCAGCAACCCACTCCTGAGACTTTGCCTGTGATCAATAAGAGTGACATTAAGCAATATGACTTTCACAGCTCAGATGAAGATGAATTTCCACAGGTGCTTGTTTTAAAACTATTTTAAAAACATTTCCTTCTAGTCTTTTATATTGCTATATTTTAAAACATAATTGACATCTTAGAGTTTTGATTCTTGCTCTCTTCACCTAATGGTATAGCATAAATATTTTCCACATTATTTTTATAGCCATTGAAATGGTTTTTATTTTTTGTTGTTTTCCATCAGTAGAATAGTATTTATTCTATTATGGAGAACTTGGGTGGTTTTCCACTTTCTCTTTTAAAAGAAATGAGCATCTCTATCTTTTCTCTCTATTTAAAATAGATTATTAGAAATGAAATTACTGAACCAAAGATTATTAACATTTTAAGACATTTAATACATAATTATAAATATTCACCAACAGTAATTCCCTTTTTTACCACCATTATAACTTACAGCTTTTAATGTTAATTTTGCTAATTTGTTTGGCAGTAACGATTTGATTATAAAGATATTTAGAAGAACTGATTCAAGTTTTAAACTTGTAAAGATAATTCTCTTGTTTATACTGCAACAGTTTATAGAAAAAATGTTTGCAATTAAAATCTTAATATTACTTTCATAAATGCTATTTTTAAAACAAGACTTTGCTCTTGCTGGTTTTGATCAATGGTTAGAGCACTGATCCTCAGACCAAAGAGTTGCAGGTTCAATTTCCAGTTAAGAGCACATACCTTGGTTGCAGGTTCCCCAGCCCCGGTAGCAACCAATAGATGTTTCTTGCCCCCCCTCTCTCCCCCACTTCCCTCCTTTTCATATTTCTCTTCTCTCTCCCTTCCATTCTCTAAAGCATTTTAATATTGTTTTATTGATTTCGTAGAGGAAGGAAGAGGGAGAGAAAGATTGAAACATTGATGAGAATCGTTGATCAGCTGCCTCTGAGCCTGCAACCCAGGCATATGTCCTTAATGGGAATTGAACCCAGGACCCTTCAGTTAGGCCGAGAGTCTATCAACTAAGGCAAACCAGACAGGGCCCCTTCCACTCTCTAGAAATCAATGGAAAAAATATCCTCAGATGAGGATTTTTAAAAATACCTTTATTTTATAAATAGTAAAGGTTCAATTTTTTAAAAATTGTTTAGCACCTGGTGTAGCAATATCCTCCTTTTCTTTTTCTTTTTTTTCTTTTTCTTTTTTTCCTTTTTCTTTCCTATATGGTATGGGCAACCTAAAGAGAATATAATAACAAACAAGCTTTTTCATATTTTAGCATTGTGACTTACTTACTTTAAAAGAAATTAAAAAAACAAAACAAATAAAATAAAATAAGAACACCATCACAGATATATTTGGAAGCAAGACTGTTTAAAAAACCCTTTATTGTAATTATTTAAGAATCTAGAGTTTATGTAAACTAGAGGCCCAGTGCACGAAATTCATGCACAGTTAGGGTCTCTAGGTCTGGCTGGCGATCAGGGACTATCCATCTTTGGGGCAACTGGCAGGGTGATGCTGCCACAGCTGGTCGCCTCCCCCTGCGGGGAGATCAGGGAGCGTCCACTGGCACCTGCCTACGCCAGCATGGCACCAGCCACTCACTGGGCCCGCTCCCTGCCACCTCTGCCAGTTGCCTCCCTCTGCAGGGCGACTGGTGGGGCAATCAGGGGGCTTCAGGCTGGACGCAGCTCCTGCATTGAGCGTCTGTCCCCTAGTGGTCAGTGTGCATCATAGTGACTGGTCATTCCATTGTTCGATCAATTTGCATATTAGTCTTTTATTATATAGGATATTTACTTTGGCTAGATTATATGTTTTACTCTTTTGTCACTGATTTAGTTTTTTATCCCAGATGATAAATTAGCATTATAAGTATTGTAAACAATGCACAAAGATGTGTTTAATTTAGAATACTCTTTTTAAAAAAATATATATATTTTGTTGATTTTGTACAGACAGGAAGGGAGGGAGAGAGAGAGTTAGAAACATCGATGAGAGAGAGTCATCGATCAGCTGCCTCTTGCACACCCCCTACTGGGGATATGCCCGCAACCAAGGTACATGCCCTTGACCGAAATCGAACCCGGGACCTTTCAGTCCCCAAGCCGACGCTCTATCCATTGAGCCAAACCGGTTTCGGCTAATTTAGAATACTCTTGAAAAGCACTTAGTGAAATAATATTACTTTTGTCAGAGGATCATCCAATTAGACTTATGCAGGGCTTTGAGTAGCCATGAAACATTAATTAAATGACCTTTTGAAAGACTGAGGGAAATAATGTCCTAACAAATAGTAGATTTTCAGATAGAAAGTGTAGGGAAGGGTTGTAGGTAGAGAAAATAGCATACTAGAGAGCACTGTTTGCAATTTGGCATTGCTAGAGCATAAAACACAGAAGAAAAGAAAGAGTGAACAAAATGGTGCCTGGAGTACTATCCAGATAGCAAATGGCCTCTATCCTATACTATTGGGAAATAATTAAAGAATTTTAAATCAGAATGTGAGAGATATAGATATATATTGGCCTATACTGATGGTACATATGAGAATTTGTTTTGCTATACAGTCCCTTTAAGAATGATACCATGTGATACTGTGACCTTATTGCTAGCATCGCTCTGTCCATCCTGATAATAGGGCACACTCAACATACTAGTCATACATTCCTCAAACATTAAGGTATCTTCACTTCTGTTCGAATTCTCATGTTTATTCACATAGTCCGCAGCTCCCGTAATCACATGAAAATTGTATTTTGAAACTTTTAGGTTTCTCTGTGTCCTTGTACAAGGTCTTTTGACAACCCTGTCATTTTTATAATGGTATCCCCATATTGCTAAAGTAAGTATTTACCTACAGTTGGACATCATTAAGCTATTTAAAATATTGCTCTTGCAAATCAGGATTTTATTGGTAAAAAATCAATAAAATAATCATATGCTTTTTCTTTGTCTAATAAACAAGGAAAAAAAGAAGACTTAAGAGAACAAATGTTTTAATCATACTTATCCACTGGTTCGCAGTAGAGCAGAACTGAAACTCCTGTCTCTTCTTGATCATGCTTCTGGTTTTCCTAAAGTGGCTCTCTCTTCCTATAGCTCAGACCAAATCCTAAAGTCCACTCCTTGGGAAGAAAGGGGATGCTTTATGCAAAGAATGTCTAAGACTGTGATACTTTCTATGTGCATTTTAGAAGAGGTAGATGATTGGCAAAGGAAACAAAGTGTAAAATTCACATTTGGGATTTCCTCTCAAGTTTCAGGTTTGGGGCTTGGTTCTGCAGGAGATGAATCTGCCCTAGCTTTCTATTTCTGTATCCTCCACAGGGCTGGTGGAGCTATATTGTAACCTCAAACAAATGCCTTGCTCCCCTGGATGTCCCTGCTTAGTGGTAATTACCACAGTTTGGAAATAAATGTGGAGAAAACATTTTCCTTCTCAAAAGAGGAAGAGAGGGATTTGTGAGGTTCAAAAATTTGCAAGTTAATATAGGAGTGATTTACTATTTATGACCAGATTCTAATTTTAGACCATTACAAAGGTTTATCTATTGACTTTTGATAACTCCTAAGTAGAATGCCTCAATCCTCGTTTTTCAGGTACCGTCCCCCGTATCAGAACCTGAAGAAGAAAATGATCCTGATGGTCCCTGTGCTTTCAGGAGGCGAGCAGGATGCCAGTATTATGCTGTAAGAACTTTATTTTTTGTCATGTTTTTGTGAACTGGAATTAGCAGGTAACTCTTGTCAAGGTGACTTAGTCTTGATCTAGAAATTGGAAATCCTTCAGCATTTTTTATTTAATACATCCTGTGCAAGTGCTCAAAGGTACTGAGTTCTTTCAAAAGATATCAGAATTCTTCACTTGAAAATTGATGACTCATATTTTAGAAATCTAGTTTCACTTTGGGCTTTCAGTGTAGCTATAGCTCAGCAGTTAATGAAAATTACTCAGTGTTATTGCTATAGTTAGGTAATCCCAGAATATCTAATTGAACCTTTGATGACTGCCAAGTATTTATTAGAATTTATTGTTAGACAAGCCATCTTGTACCTACATGTCCAGTAAGTATCAAACATAAAGAACCATTTTTAAATTTTATCTAATCATTATATTCATAACTATTTTACACACTTAGAAATTATTTTGTGCTATTAAGTCTAGTTTTGGTGTAGCATTATATCAAAGAACAGGCCTCGCTCCCAAATGTTTGGGTTTTCAGATAAAATATAACTATATAGTTATAAGGATGCCTTTCATATATGGCTTGTGGACATCGTTTGTCATATAGCCTTTTCAGGGTGTGTGTGTTGTTGTTGTTGTTTAAATATATTTTTATTGATTTTGGAAAGGAAGGGATAGGAAGAGAGAGATAGCAACATCAGTGATGAGAGAGAATCATTGATTGGCTGCCTCCTGCACTCCCCACACTGGGCATATGCCCTGACCAGGCATCGGTGACCTCATGGTTCCTGGATTGACACTCAACTGCTGAGCCACACCTGGCTGGGCAGGGTGTGTGTGTTTAATGTAGAAGAGGTAGGGAATTGTTTACTAATTATGCTAATGAGAGAAGGAAAATATTAAAGGGGCAGAAGTGCTAAAACACAGAAAAATAGAATAATAAAGGGGATGAGAAGATAAAGAAATGGACTAATATGTTCTTAAAAGTAAAGAGAAAGTGTCAACTTGACCTATGCATGCTTAAAAAGTGTAATTTTGGGTCCAAAAAAATTTCTTCTGGTTTATCTCAATAGATGCTTATTACTAACTTCACCATCTTTACTTTTTTACATAAATGTTAAAAGCCATCTTATTCTTTAAAGATTTATTTCTTTTTAAAATATACCTTAAATGTGTTTATATTTGTAAACTAAATTCAATTTGAATTTTTAAATTTCTGAATATCTAAATTTAATTGTTTTCCTAATGCTGTAATTACTTTATTTTTATCATGGTTTAGCTTTTTATCATTTCAGATTTACTCCATGAGTTTTCATTTGTTTTTCCTTCCTTTGTAGCCTCGTTTGGACCAAGTTAACCATTCATTTGAAAATTCAGAATTGGCAGATCTGGATAAGTTGAGATATAGGCATTGCCTTACAACACTCACAGTCCCAAGAAGATGTATAGGATTTGCAAGGAGGCGAATTGGCAGAGGTGGAAGGTAAACTATTTGTTTTGACATGGATTTTGTTTATAAGATATAAGAAAACTTATAGGAAAATGTTAAGTTCTTCCATATAATATTGGTTTTATATTGTTTTCCAGGGTCATAATGGACCGAATATCCACGGAATATGACCCAGTCCTGAAACAGATAGATCCTGAAATGCTGAATGGTTTTTCAAGCTCTTCCCAAACTATAGACTTTTCTTCTAATTTCTCTCGGACCAATGCTTCCAGTAAACATTGTGAAAATAGACTGTCCCTTTCTGAAATATTAAGCAATATCAGATCATGTCGACTACAGTGTTTCCAGCCAAGGCTACTAAATGTACAGGACAGTGATAGTGAAGAATGTACCTCAAGAAAACCAGGGCAGACTGTGAACAATAAAAGAGTTTCTGCAGCATCTGTAGCTTTATTGAACACCAGCAAGAATGGCATATCAGGTAAGCTGTCACTTTATTAAAGGTATATCCTGCTGGTTTTTTCCCCTTAAATTTCATTATATACTTCGTAAACTTACATGGTAAATTTTGAAGGTTATTTTCATAATCCCACTGAGAACTGCAATTTTATCTTAATCTACCACATTTCCTTCCATCCTAAGAAATTAAACCTAATTATTGTGGTTGACATTTTAACCAAAATATCCTGATACCTGTAAAACTATTGAGTTATCTGAGTGTGTGGGCCTGCAGTGGTGACTGTGGAAGCAGAATGCATAGGGATTCCTATGGGCAAAGTGATTGTAAGCTGCAACCATATCATCACTGCACAATGCTGTCCGCTTTGGTTAAAGAAAATGTTTACTTTTAAGTTTTAATTGTCCTTAAAAATAGCCATTGCTCCTCAAGAGTACCATTGAAAGCTTTTTTTGTGTGTGTAAAATGATATTTTAAGAGGCTTTCTATGAAGAGTTATTACTTTTATCTGGTAACTTAACTTTCTAATTGAGATTTGAAAGTTTTTTTATTTTAAGAAACATTGTGCTCTGAATAATTTAATATTTTTATGACATGTACATTGTAAATAATGTATAATATCTAGAGAATCAAAAGTGTAATTTTGATTTGTTTCCCTCTGTGGATAGCTTCTCTTTATGCAAGTATGTATAATTTATAAACATCCTTATAACAAATGCATTGCAAATGATTCATGATATCCAGAAACAATATAGGTGTGACTTGACTTATACTGGTGATATCCTTTTTTTCTCTTATAGATAAAGATTTCTAAATTAGTTCCTGGATGGTGTATTTTAGTATGCAAAATTATGTTAAACTTATTTAAAGTGATTTTTGAATCATTTTAGCTTGAAATTTGTTCTCAATAATGTTCGGTCTTTTAGTTAGTAAACTGCTTATTTTCAAACTGAAATAGAAATATTTATGTGTTTAAAAGTTGTAATGGGAAAATGAATTTGTTTGAATGATTAGAAGTTGGGATATCATTTCTCCAAATTAATTGGTTAATATTCTCCTGAATGAATTTAGGTAAGGAAAATGGCATCCTGTTACATAAACTTCATAAGTCTGTGATGTTTAATGAGCTTTTGAAGCTGAAATGGATAAATACCTAATGTGATTTTGAGGTGACAAGATTGTCAGAAATCTAAAGATAGTAGGAAGTTGATGAATATAGGTCAGATCTTTTTTTCAGCCAACTCCAAGACATTGTTCAAATTATTGAACTGAACAGGAATTCCTATCCCCAAAATTGTTCAAAATAATTTTTGCCAAAAAGGGAGTTTAAAAAGCCCGTCAATATAAGGATTTATAATTAGATTTGACCATAGAATGTGTTTCTACTTTACCAATGTATATACCAAATAAAAAAAAGATTTTAATTTATTTCTTCGCAGCTTGAACATACTTGCAGCTTTTCTTCTATACAGTCCAATCCACTTTTGATCTATCTGACTTGACTCTTTTCCAAAATATATTCACTTGTTGCATATTATTGTATCATCAATACTCTAAATGTATTAATCCAGAAAAAAACTTAATGTAACTTAAATAATTTCATAATCAGCTTTAGAATTTTATGATACTACCATACATTAGCACAAAAAGGCATTTAAGTGTTATCTACCCTAATGAAAGAGTAACATGCTAATTGACCGTACCTTCACGACACCCACCAGCCAGTCAGGAGTGAGTCTGGGTTAATTTGCATACACAGGTGCCGAGCAGCTAGGGGCAGGGCGGGACGCTTGCATTGTCGCCATAGCGACGACTCAGGCATTCCACACCACCCCAACTGCTCCGGTCCTCTGGGCAGATGGGAAGGCGGGAAGGCGACTCTGGGGCCAAAGAAAGAGGCGGTGCTGGCAGCCAGGGAGAGGAAGGCCCATTCTTGCACAAGTCTTTGTGCATCAGGCTTCTAGTAATAGCTAGAGGTCTGGTACACGAATTTTGTGCACGGGGAGGAGGGGCTTAAATGGACAGTCGGACATCCCTCTTATAATCCCGGACTGCTGGATCTCAAATGCTTGCCTGCATGTCTGATTGCCCCTAACTGCTTCTGCCTGATCACCCCCTAACCACTCTCCTGCCAGCCTGATCAACGCCTAACTGCTCCCCAGCTGGCCCAATTATCCCTAACTGCCCTCCCCTGCCAGCCTAGTTACCCCTAACTGTTCTCTCCTGCCAACCTGGTCACCCCTAACTGTCCTCCCCAACTGGCCCGGTGACTCCTTACTCCCCTCCCTTGCCAGCCTGGTCACCCCTACATGCCCTCCCCTGCTGACCTGATCACCACCAACTGCCCTCCCCTACAGGCCTAGTTGCCGCTAAATGTCCTCCCCTGCTGGACTGGTGCCCCCCAACTGCCCTCACCTGCAGGCCCAATCACCCCCAACTTCCCTCCCTTGCCAGCACTGGTCACCCCCATTTGTCCTCCCCAGCAGGCCTGAGTCCCCCTCCCCCCCCCAACTCCCCTTCCCTGTAGGTCCAATCACCCCCAACAGCTCTCCTCTGCTGACCCAGTCACCCCTAACTGCCCTCCCCTGACGGCCATCTTGTGGTGGCCATCTTGTATGTTGGAGTGATAGTCAATATGTATATTACCTCTTATTATATAGGACTAGAGGCCCGGTGCACAAAACACGTGCACGGGGGGAGGAGGGACGGGGTGCAAGGATGGTGTTCCTCAGCCCAGTCTGCACCCTCTCCAATCTGCTCGCCTGCCTGCCTTTCTGATTTCCCCTAACCACTTCTGCCTGCCAGCCTGATCACCCCCTAACCACTCCCATGCCAACCTGATTGCTGTCTAACTGCTCCCGTGCCAGCCTGTTTGCCCCCGCCGTCCCTTCTCCTGGCCTGGTCACACCTGCAGGGTTGACTACCCCCAACTGCCCTCTCTTTCAGACATGGTGCCTCCCAACTGCCCTCCCTTGCTTGCCTAATCACCCACAACTTCCCTCCCTTGCAGGCCTGGTCCCTCTCAATTACCCTCCCCTGCTGACCTTCTTGTGTCCACATTGGGGCAGGATCTTTGACCACATGGGGGCAGCCATCTTGTGTGTTGGAGTGATGGTCAATCTGCATATTACTCTTTTATTAGGATAGAGGCCTGGTGCACAAGTGGGGGCCAGCTGGTTTGCCCTAAAGGGTGTCCTGGATCAGAGTAGGGGTTCCCTTGGGGTGGGGGCGGCCTGGGCGAGGGGCCTGTGGTGGTTTGCAGGCCAGCCACGCGACCCAAGTGGAGGCCTTGGTATCTGGAATTTATTTACCTTCTACAATTGAAACTTTGTAGCCTGGAGTGAAGCCAAGCCTCCTGCTTGCTCCCTGACTGCCGCCATTTTCTGTTTGGATTTATTTACCTTCTATAATTGAGACTTTGTACCCTTGAGTGGAGTACTAGGCTGGCAAGGGCAGGGGGAAAGCTTGTCTTCTTCCATTGCCAGAGAAACCCAAGCCTCCCTCCTGCTCTCTGTGGCTGTAGCCATCTTGGTTAGTGTTAATTTGCATACTCGCTCTGGTTGATTGGTGGGCGTGGCTTGTGGGTGGTGTGATGGTCAATTTGCATATTACTCTTTTATTGGATAAGATAATAAACACTCCTCAGGGAATTTAAAGTTAACTGCCAGGCATCCAAAATGGAAACCATTCCCAAGCGCCGCATCATTTTGAATTTAATTTAAAAAATCAATTTGCAGTGAATATTATAAAAATAAATATATTACAATTTGGGTGTGCTTGAATATTTTCAACTGAAAGTTCTCATGAAAAATTATTTTTAAATTGTTCAGAGCTGCCACTTAGGGAAAAGTGTGTTGTTTTTTTAACAGACGAGTGTGATGTTTAGGGAAGGTCTATTGCTTGCATCTACAGACATTTATGGTGTTCAGTGTTAAATCACAAGAGTTAAAAAATTATAACATCATAGATAATAAGATTTTTATTTTTGCCTTTCTCCTACCATTGGAAAAAAAAGATCTGTGTAATATTTCCTGTCTTACCTTTTTTAGTATTCTCAACATAATACTATTTAAGCTACAGTAGAATCTGTTTTTTAATTGAACTCTTAAAATATATTTTTACTACTAAAGGATTTTATTTGAAGTTTTCCTTCTCTGCTAAGTGTGATCCTCTAGTCATAAAAGTCACAAGGCTTTTTGTTTGTTTTTAACAAATTTCTTTCATTCCAAAATAGTAGGCATAGATATATAAATGCATAATGAAACAGGTGTTTTAACAGCATTTTTACAAATAATCACAGAGCTGTGGCAGTTTTAAGTATCCATTTGTACCAGATATATATAAAGCCAGCAACCATAACGACCAGTTGCTATGATGCCCCCTGTGGCCAGTGAACCGGTTCAATCAGGGGATGGGGCCATTCAGCCAACCTCCCATGTCCTCCCCCCTGCCGACCTGCCCCTGATGGTACTCTCCCACCCCAATCAAGAGGGGGGCAGCTGGCCAAATGCTCCCTCTCTTCCCCCAACGCCCTCGCCAGCCCCACCCCCGATCAGTCAGCTTCACCACGAAAGGCCTGCTGGCCCGCCCATGATCACACCCCCTCCCCACCCCAGTAAAGGGCAGGGCTGGCCAGCCAACCTTCTGAAGCCCCGCCCCCTGGCCAGACACATCCCCAGTGGGCCCCCACCACCCTGATCAGCCCACAGCCCCTCCCCCTGGTCCGCCCCATCCTTGATTGTCACCCCACCTCAATAGGGGACGGAGCCAGTTGGCCAACTTCCTGCAGCCCCTCCCCCGGCTGGCCTTGTCCCTTATGGGCCCCTACCACCCTGATCGGCCCCCAGCTGGCCCTGCCACTGATCCCCCCCCCCCCCTGAAATAGGGGGCAGGGCCATTCGGCCAATCACATGCAGCGCCCCGACTGGCCCCACCCCAGATCGTCCCCCAATCTCAATCAGGGGCAGGGCCAACTGGCCAACTACCCATGGCCCCTCCCCCAGGCCACTGGCCCCTGATGGGCACCTGCTCACCCCATTCAAGGTGGAGCCCACTGTCCAATCACCAACAGCCCTTTCCCCCAGCCATCCCAGACCTAATTGGGCCCCAATGGGGATGGGCCAACTGGTCAACTCCCTGCCATCTCCTCCTCCTGACAGGCCCAGCCCCAATCTGCCCTGATTGGTGCCAGGCTGGCCAGACGCCACCCATGCATGAATTCTTGTACTAGGCTTCTAGTTTTCTCAGTTCTGGTTAGATAATTTTAAGCAGATTCACTTCAATAAGTATTGATAGAAATTCCTTCATCTGCCTAAAGCAAAGGATGTAGGTTGTATTTTGATATTTGATGGATGCATACAAAAGGATTCAATCCTCCTATACGTGGTTTCTTTTAGTCTATGTGCCTTTAACACTTTTGCCTTCTGCTTATTCTTAGTTACCTTGGTCTTGAGAGCATGTGTGTTTAAGAGTACCAAGACTGACACCTGACCATGTTTGTTCCTGGCAGGGTATCAATGAGCTAGACAAATTATAAGTACTGAATCTTCTGTTTCACAGAAGGCAAATCCAGCAAATAAAAGATTTAATCAGAAAAAGAAATATGATACACTTGGAAGTAATATTTATTTGTATCACAGGTTCCTTAGTTCCTGTTTTTTTAAAGGGTTTTGTAAATTTTTTAAAGATATATTTTATTGATTTTCCACAGACAGACAGGAAGGGAGAGGGATAGAGAGCTAGAAATGTCGATGAGAGAGAAACATCGACCAGCTGCCTCCTGCACACCCCCCACCGGGGATGTGCCTGCAACCAATGTACATACCCTTGATCGGAATCAAACCCGGGACCTTTCAGTCTGCAGACCAACACTCTATCCACTGAGCCAAACCAGTTTCGGCATGTTCCTTAGTTCTTAAAAAACAACTTGAACTTGAGGCCTAGTTGCAAAGAATTTTCTTTTAGTGAGTGTGTTGTTTATAAACCAGTTAATGTTTTTCAAGTCATAATCCCTATGTCCTAAATATATTCCAATTCTTATTTTTGTATCATACATAAAGGACTTAAAGGAATAAATATTGAAATGTGTGTCCTAAGTATTAGAAGAACTAAAACTAGTACTTCATTTTAAAGCAGAGGCACGTCTTATAACTATTAAGTAAAATAAGGATATGTTTTCTTGTTGAAAAATTATTCTCAAAGAATAGAATCAGGACAGAGAAAGGAAAAGTAGGTTGTGTTGAACATGGCAAGTGAACAACCAAGGATTACTTATTTCATACATAATTATTTAGGATATTTGCAAAGCACTATATTAAGTGTTTAAAAGTTGCAAAGTTTTACAAAACAATAATCCTTACCTTCAAGAAGTTTACAGGCAGATATTGCATTCCTTATATAAAAAGATGACAAAGTTTTGAGTCATTTAAAAGTGTAGCATTATTAAACTATTCTTTTGATATGCTGTTCTTAAATCCAGACCTCAAGAAAATATAGGCTGGATTAATTTACATTTAATCTTGGTTTTGACTAATGCATGGTTGCAAATTAACTTTCCTTATTTGTCTTAGCATACTGAGTAGTAGATACCAGCAACCTTTTTTTTTTTTAATATATTTTTTTATTGATTTTTACAGAGAGGAAGGGAGAGAGACAGAGAGCTAGAAACATTGATAAGAAAGAAACATCAACCAGCTGCCTCTTGCACACCCCCTACTGGGGACGTACCAGTAACCTTTTGACCATCCTCAGAAAATTACCAATTTGTAAAATCGTTAACATTTTGGATAGTTTTACGAGAAATTCCTGATTTTTTTTTTTTTTTTTCAGTTTCTCTTCCTTTCTTAAATTGCCAGAAAATGTTGGCAAGCATAAAAGTTTTAAGATAGCCCAGTCAGTGTAGCTCAGTGGTTGATCATTGTCCTATGGACCAGGAGCTCACAGTTCGATTCCCAGTCAGGGCACATGCCCAGGTTGTGAGCTCAATCCTCAGTATGGCGCATTCAAGAGACAGCCAATCGATGATTACTGATATTTCTGTCTTTCCCTCCCCCACCTTTCCTCTCTGCAATCAATAAAAATATCCTATATAATAAAAGGCTAATATGCAAATTGACCAAGCAATGGAACAACCGGCTGCTATGATGCACATTGACTACCAGGGCCAGACACTCATTCCAGCTGCTGCCCCCTGGTGGTCATTACGCTCCCATGGAGGGGTGGGTAAGGAGAGTGCTGCTCACCTAGAATCTGGGCTCTCAGCTGTGAGCATAGCAGCAGTGGTGGGAGCCTCCAACCTCTGCGGCAGCGCTCAGGATGTCCAACTGCTGAGGAGCAGGCCTAAGCCATCAGTTGGACATTTTTTTGAAGGCCCCCAGCACCGGGACTGATAGGGCACAGGCTGGGCTGAGGGCGCCCCCCCCCCCCAAATGCACGAATTTCGTGCACCAGGCCTCTAGTATTTACATAAAAGGGAAGATTCTGCAATATCTACCTATTCGAATGTGTTTACCCGGGGAGATTTGCATAACTTTTTACTTAGGGAAAGGAACACTTCCCAAGGTGAGACTTGGAATAGTGAAATACTGCCATCTTCACAAAACATTCAGCTTTGTGGTTACTTTTAAACCAGTAGGATTTGGAGGCGTTGGGTAGGGCAGATTTATGACTGGCATGAATTTCACTTCTAAACTAGCAACTTCAGAGCAACCAGAGGAAAGAACTTGGGTTGATCCTAAGCAACAGAAGCAGACAAGGTTTCTCTTTTGTACATTCCTCTTTCCCTTTGTGACACTACCACCGAACCAAAGCTCTGGGCCCCTGTCCTGTATCTCATTCCTAAACAGATTTCTTCATGCTATAGTATGACCTTGTCCTTATTATATTAATGCTTACCTCTTGATAACTCAAAATTATTGTAAGAAATAAATATCTTGTGGAAGTATTTCAGTAATTTTTAAAAGGAAAAATAATTAGTAGAGAAGGTACTTTCATTCAAATTACCATCCTCCACCAATCAGTAAGTCAACCCTGAGAATAATTCAGTCCTGTGTCTATGCCACTAAAACCATGCATTTCTTACCATTTTCCATTCACCCTAACAAAAGGAAAGTGAGTCAGTTACAAAGACTGTTTTGTTTGAGTCATGGTACTCGTTGCTGTTTTTGTCTAAAGAGTTGCAATAACACTAACAATGCTCTAGAAAATTCTGAATGAGGAACTGCAGCTTGTTTCAATTACAAGCACCTTATAGTAAAGAAGATGCTAGGTAACAAGAATCAATATGTTAAGTTTGAGGTGAGAGAGAGGAGAAACAACAATGAATGTAAAATTTAAAGCATATTATATTAAATTCTCAACCAGTAATGGAACCAGGAATGAGAATCAGTCAGCTTAAGTTTAAAAAATTGGGAAACAATGACCATTAATTTGAATAATTGGATTGCTCTTTGGTTGTAGATACATCTGAGAATACATTGTATCCTGTGTATCTAGGAAACAATATGGGGTTCCTGAGCAAACTAATGGCTCTCAACAGAGCAATAAGTAGACATAGCCCCCAAAATGGGCAGTTTTATCAGCATTCCTTTTTTGTATATACAAATGATTATTCATAAAAGCAAGTTGAATTCCTATAATTAGCAATACTATAATTAGCAATGTTTGCCGTGGACTACCAACCAAAGTAATTATTTTAATTTTAAAAAGTACACTTTCTTCTTTCTACTAATTTAGTATATACTTTATTCTGAATTAGTAAGATTTTATGATGGTCTGACTTAAAATATTTTGGAAATAGAAAAGTTACTTATCCTCATTTCTCTTTAATTTTAAAATAGCCACTAAAAGTATATTCCTTGTTTGGTTTATTATTCACTTAAAGTTAACCACTGACTCAGCTTTTTACCACAATATAATCCTTAGCTCTGGACAAGCATAATACTGGGTTTGAGGAGTGGACCATGTTAACACCAGATTCCAAGTCAATTTTTTTTTTTTTTAGTTGATTACACTCCTTACACATATAGGACTAAACAGATTTTTGGGGGGTGAAATTTTCCTTCCTGCCTTTGTATCTAATAAACTATTTTTCATCTTTCCCAAGGTTTTCAAACAGCTGGAAATTCATGAATACTTCATATTTTCATTTGATTTTGAAGATTGTACACTTAGAATTAAAATTATTATTTTCCATTTAAAAATAGAACACTTGCAGTGAATTTAATAAGTGCAAAGAAAGACATTTGATTTTGTTGGTAATTCAGTAAGATAACTAATGTGTACTTCAAAAATACAGGTAATATTAACATTTTAGTGAGCACTGTCATAGCTCGAGGCTTTTTAATTTTCTGAAAATAAAATTGCTGTCTGTGTAAGAACTGTTTTCCCCTCGTTGTCTAATACATGTTTTAATGGTGATTAGAATTGTGGAAGCCCTGGCCTGTGAGGCTCAGTTGGTTGAAGTATCGATCTATAAACCAAAAGGTCATGGGTTCAATTCCTGGTCAGGGACCATACCTAGGTTTCGGGTTCAAGGCCCCCATCCCCCACACCCTCGTGGCACATATGGGAGGCAACTGGTTGAGATAGATCTCTCTCTCTCTCTCTCTCTCTCTCTCTCTCTCTCTCTCTCTCCCCCTCCCTCCCTCCCTCCTTACCCCCCCTCCCCCCCCCCCCACCACCACCACCACCTTTTCAAATCAGTAAACATCCTCCGGTGAGAATTTTTTTTTAATTGTTATAATTTGGAATAGTAATGAAGACCTATTAAAGCTTTGTTCATCTCTGATGTCTAACTCCCTTTTCATACAAAATAGACTATACTATGTATAACTTATTATATATCTGATTAACCATAAAATTTTTTTCCCATTTGTGATCCTACTATACAGAATTCTTTGGGGACTGGTTAAGTAAGCTAGGTTAAGGGTCTATCTCCTATGTAAACTTCTTTAGGTTATATTGATTAGATTGCTTGATTGCATTCACAGGTTGACACATTTATTAGTTGGTATTTTTTTTATAAGTATTTGTTCTTCTCAACCACCCTATAGGACATCATAGCAGGGACCTTCTTCTTAATTTATTTTTTCCTATAGTCACGCCTAACTCAATACAGCACTCTTCATCAAAATAGATAGTAAATCCTTGTTGACTGAGAGAAGTACCTTGTTTCCCTGAAAATAAGACAGTGTCTTATATTAATTTTTCCCCCAAAGTTGCGCTAGGTCTTATTTTCAGGTGATGTCTTATCTTTCCATGCGCTAGGTCTTATTTTCGGAGGATGTCTTATTTTCGGGGAAACACAGTAGTTGGGGGAGAGGAAGGCAATAAAGAAAAATAGAGCAGCCCTGCTGGGTAGTCCAGTTGATTAGAGCAGCTGCAGACCACCGGTGATCCCTGAGGTCTGAAAGGCTGGTGACTGCTGATTACAGCATGGTCCCGATACGCCAAGGTTGCAGATTAGATTTAGATCCTGGTCAGGGCACATACAAATACAAGAAACAACCAATGAATGCATAAATAAGTGGAGCAAGGAATCTTTCTCTCCACTCCCCCCCCCCCCTTTCCTCTCCTTCCTTCTCTCTCTCTCTCTCTCTCTCAAAATTAACTTTTTTTAAAAAGCGAAATTATTCTAGTAGTACATATATTCTGATGTGATTTAATATTTCTTGACTCGAATAACATAGAAACTGCTATGGAAATAGCTTTGTGTCCTAAATCATTTTATCAGTGAGCTACTTAAATATGAAAGTTTGTATACATTTGTTTGAGAAAAATATTTCTTATATTACTTTTACTTAGCTAATTTTTTCAACAGAAGTTTTAGATGCCTTGCTTTTATTTTAAATTACTAACTTTTAATACAGTTGGTTACAGCATAATCAGTTCTATCTGAGGAAACATTGTATCTTTAATTTTCTGAATATCTCCCCGATTTCTACCCCATATTTTTATAGCTAGAACTTATTTTATACAGCTAATCTATTGGCTTGGGCTGTGGTTTATGGCAGCGATTTTCAACCAGTGTGCTGCAAGAATTTTAAAACATGCAATATCTAACTGGTCAGGGCCACTGACCTTCTTTTCCTTACATTGTCAAATAAATAAATGGCAACAGCCAACACAATAGCCGTCCAGTGTAAATGAATCAAAATTATACCTATTTTTTTGTCAGATTAAAAAAATTAATAAAAAATAAAAAATGTAATTTTTTGGTGTGCCAAAGACTTTTAGTAATTAGTTTATGTGTGCCATGAGATGAAAGAGGTTGAAAACTGCTGGTTAATGGTTATGTAAGATGAACATCATTGTCTTTCACTCTGATTTGTGATTTTTTTTTAAAAAAAGGTATTTTCATATTGTCATAGATGAAAACCAATCAGAACCAATTACATTATTATAGATGGTCCTGTGTTCTTATTATGGTTATAACTTAACTTAGCCTTAATATTATTTGCACTAATCAAAGTTTTCTCATTGTAGTTAACATAGTGTAGAGAAGTAAGAGTGATCACAGATAATGAGTCTGAATAAATGATAGAATTGTCATATCAGGGATATGTTATATAGTAAAAAATATAGGAACTTTTAATATAAGGTCATGCATATTAGCATAAACCACTTTTGCTGAAAGATTTGTCATTTTTATTGGATTCTTTGCTGATGATGTATATTGTGGTTTATAATTGCTTTTCATCTTAAATGTGGAATAAATTTGTGTTTTATTTATGTTGTTAAAAGTACTTTTAAACATACTTCTGAAATTAATGTTCTTTATTAGTAACAGGGGGTATCACAGAAGAGCAGTTTCAGACACATCAACAGCAGCTAGTTCAAATGCAAAGGCAGCAACTTGCTCAGCTTCAGCAGAAACAGCAATCTCAGCATTCCTCGCAACAGACACATCCAAAAGCACAGGTAAGCCTGTCTTTAACCATGCTTATTTCTCTTCCTTTCTCTCATAATTACATAGTCCTGTTCACTTGTAGTCAAGTCAGAGGAAATAATCTTGATATTGCCACTCTTTTTTTTTTTTTTTTTTTAAATATATTTTATTGATTTTGTACAGAGAGGAAGGGAGAGAGATAGAGAGTTAGAAACATCGATGAGAGAGTCATCGATCAGCTGCCTCTTGCACACCCCCTACTGGGGATATGCCCGCAACCAAGGTACATGCCCTTGACCGGAATCGAACCCGGGACCTTTCAGTCCCCAAGCCGACGCTCTATCCATTGAGCCAAACCGGTTTCGGCGATATTGCCACTCTTGATTTTAAAGCTCAAACCTCTTAAGTGTCTTTTTAGTTAATTTACATAATTTTAATTTTATATGACCAGTTCATATTTTATGAGAGGCACATTAGAACCAAATAGGATATTTTTAATTAAGGAAAAAATGTTTTGAAGGGTTATTGAGAATTTGTAAAAGCAACTGCATACTTTTAGAACCATTATCCCCCAACTCTTACTGTCCCTCCAAAAAAATATTTTTAAGCACTAACTTTCCTAACCGCTAGTGCCATGTGGCTGTGCCCCAAGCTGAAAGATATTTACTTCTCTTGAATTGTGCATTAACTCTAAACATATTTTCTTGAATCATATTTCCCTGAAGAAAAAAAATGCCACCAGTTGAGGTCCATAAGCACCATTAAAGGAAGACACTATGGATAAGAATAAAAATACCTGATAAAATTATAATTGCCAGAAGAGAAAAAGCTTTCAACACCTTGAGACTCATTTTGGACTTTTGGCCTCTGAAATATGTATGACAATGTTTGTTGTTTAAACCACTAAAAACAAAACTAACTGAGAAGTGTATTTCAGATTTGAGCCATCTGAAAAAATAAACCCAGTGTTTTAGTTCTTATATTTTTCTCAAATAATAATGAGATTAACTCAGTTTATTATACCTCTGGCCATCATCTGCCCATAGTAGTTAGTTCAGTTCATTCTCAAAGGTCAGTACACCAACCTTGAGATCCCATGTCCAGCAACATGAAAATCTCAGTCATTCTAGGGCTCCTTAACACTCCGCTATCATCTTGGTGGGTTTGGGACTGGCCCACATTCTAAGGTTGTTGGCTGTTAGTAATAGCTACCAGTTTTATACAGAATCAAGAGTAAATGCCATTCAAAGAACCTAAGTAGACACTTCAAGTCAGACATACAGATGGCCAAAGGACATATGGAAAAATGCTCAATGTCATTAATCATCAGAAAGATGCAAATTATCTAATGAGGAATCGCCTCACACTGGCCAGAATGGCTACTATCAACAAATCAACAAGCAAGTGCTGGTGAGGATGTGGAGAAAAAGGAACCCTAATACACTGCTGGTGGGAATGCAAACTGGTGTCACCACTATGGAAAGTAGTATGGAGTTTCCTCAGAAAATTAAAAATGGAGCTGTCTTTCAACCCAGTGATCCCACTCCCAGGATATATACAAGAATCCTGAAAAAACCAATCAGAAAGACTACTTGCACCCCTATGTTCGTAGCAGCTTTATTTACCATAGCTAAGATCTGAAAACAGCCCAAGTGCCCATCAGTAGATGAATGGATTAAAAAGCAGTGGTACATTTGCACAATGGAATACTATACAGCTATTAAAAAAAAAAAAGATCTTCTCTTTGAGATAGCATGGAGGGACCTGGAGAATGTTATGCTAAGCGAAATAAGCCAGTCAGAGAAAGACAAATATCACACGATCTCACTTATCTATGGAATCTAATGAACAAAATAAATTGACGAACAAAAAGCTCCAGAGACATGGAAGCATGCAACAGACTGATGAATCTCAGAAGGAAGAGGCAGTGGGAAAGAGATTAACCAAAGAACTTATATGCATGTATGCATAGTTCATGGACACAGACAATAGTGCCGTGAAGGCCTAGAGTGGAGGAGGGCAATGGGGGACATCTGTAATACTCTCAACAATAAAGATAAATTTTTTAAAATAATAAATGCCATTAAACTTGCCTTTTTATTTCCTTTTTTTTTTTTTTTTTTGAGTTTCTTGGGTAACCAGCCTGAAGTGTTTTCAGCCTGCTCCAGGATTAGACCAAGACACGTTTTCTTACATTGTGACAAAGATTTTATTTTGCTCATAGTATCAAGATTGTCAAGTATGTTTAAAGGCATTCATTAACACTTACTGGAAAAAATGTATAGAGCATTAAAGGTTTTTTGTTTTGTTTTTTTTCAATCCCCTAGTTCTTTCTGAGAAATAGTTATTTTAGTCACTTCTCTGCTTCACATGACAAAAATAGTCTATGAAGCCCTGGATCTGTCTCTCTCTCTCTCTCTCTCTCTCTCTTTTTTTTTTTTCCTTTTTTGTTAATCCTCACCAGAGGATTTTTTCCTATTGCTTTTTCAGAGGGGAGGTAGGGGGAGAGAAAGAAGCATCAATGTGAGCGAGATACATCAATTGGTTGCTTGACACATGCCTCAGGTGTGGGGAGTAAACTGGCAACCCAAGTACATGCCCCTGACCAGGAATCAAACCTATGACCCTTCAGTGTATGTCTGACTTTCTAACCACCTCGCAATACAGGGCGTGGCCAGAGCCCTCTGTCTCTTAATCTAAACACTTGTAACTGTTCCGCATGAAAAAGCAACAGCCTCTTCGTGGGTTTTGCCCGTTTCTTAATATGTTCATGGAATCACATCTAAAAAAAAATGGGTTTAATTTTGTTCATTTTACAGGGCTCAAGCACCTCTGACTGTATGTCTAAAACACTTGACTCAGCCAGCGCCCACTTTGCTGCATCTGCAGTGGTCAGTGCGCCTGTTCCCAGTCGCAGTGAGTCGGCCAAGGAACAGAACACTGGGCACAACAACATAAACGGTGTTGTCCAGCCTTCAGGTAAGCCTGTGGTTTTGTGTGGTACTTACTAGCTCAACGTTGTAACTCAGTGATTTGAGGTATGATTTTTGTTTTTAAATCCGTGGGGAAGATGTACCAAACGTCTTCTGTGGATAATGAGTGGTGGAACAGCTGGATGTGTTTTAGCATTCAAATAGAGCCTGCTTCCTATTTCCTTTGTACTACACCCACTGGATATCTACCTCTGTGACTCCACCCTGCCTGGTTTTATCCATGTCCTGTCAGTTGCCTCATAACTTAGGAAATGCATCAATCTAATCACTAAACATCACCGCTGAATTATCCATGCTTTGTTAAGAAAACGAAATTCTGTGTGGGATGATCAATAAGATTGAAATGGGTTTGCCTCCCCAGTTTACATACTCATAGGCCTGCTTTCTCTGACTCCTCTTGAAGTGCAGCATTGCTCTGAAATCCTGTCTGCTTCTTACTACCCCGAGTCCTCAGAGACTTGCTGTTCTTAACATCCTTCAACTACTGCTCTAACTTTAGGATTTTCACTTGCTTTGGCATGCATCCACAATCTTGATGGATTCTCCTTACTGATGTTCTTACATGTGTTCATTCTAATAGAAATCCAACTATAGTCTTCACCTGCCCTCAGCCTCCATAATGGACCACTCTGTCCTATTATACAATTTCCAAATATGGAGGCAACAGAATAATTTGTAAAGCCCTTTTATGTAGAAAGAGGGTGTCTTTGTCTTTGGGGTTATAACAGGTGCATATGTTGTCCTTACTAATCAGAAACTGTCTTTTGAGAGGCCATTATGTGGAAAGTTGACATGGTGTTTAATTAGATTACAAATGTTTACATATATTTTTATTATTAAAATCTTTTAATATGTCTCATGACATAAATTGAATGATTTTTTTTTTTTCCTCCTTCAGGAACCTCTAAAACATTATACTCCACCAATATGGCTTTATCATCCAACCCAGGGATTTCAGCCGTACAACTTGTAAGGACAGTTGGCCACACCACTACAAATCACTTAATCCCAGCCTTGTGCACAAGCAGTCCTCCGACACTTCCCATGAACAGTTCTTGCCTGACAAATGCAGTGCACCTCAATAACGTCAGTGTTGTTTCTCCAGTCAATGTGCATATCAATACACGGACTTCAGCACCATCGCCAACAGCCTTAAAACTTGCCACAGTTGCTGCCAGTATGGACAGAGTGCCAAAGGTTACTCCCAGCAGTGCCATCAGCAGCATAGCAAGGTGTGTGTGCGCTTGTTTCAGGCATCATTCTATCCCTTTCTGCTGGCTACTCTGAGGGAGGAAAAGACTTTTTTTTACTGCTCAAGTAATAGATGTCTGTTGATTGGCTTGCTCTTCAACAGATACTGAATATCTGCTTAGTGTAAAGTGCTTTGATTTATTATTTGTTTGAGGTCATTACTGCAGTGTTTAAAAGCCAGCCAAATTATAAAACACAGGAGAAAACCACATAAATTGGGAATCATCAATCCAAAAGAGATATATCACAGAGCCTATTTTAGGAACTTCAGTTACTCTTATATGACTTACTAGTAGTTTAAACAGTCTGGAAGATTAGAGTTGTTATTAACATCCATGTCAGAGCCTTAATTTTCAAATCACATTTGTGTTTTCTTCAACATTAAACACAAGAGGAAAGTAAATTATTCTATGTATATATTAAAATTGATAATATTCTGGGATTAACTAAATCTTATCTTTCTGTGAAATTAATACATGAAAACAATAAATTAAAAAATTGATTTGCATGGGTTAATAATTATATTACCTTGAAGCTGAAAAGTTAAACTACAGTAGAAAGTAATTTAATATTGTGCTCCTAGTGATCATTGTTTTGGAGCATCATAAGCTCCATCTATTGTAAAAAATTGGATTGTCCTATGTTATATATTGCATAAGTAATTTTATCACTTGCTTCTACTGAAATTTGTGTTAAATTCCTTTTCCCCCCCTAAGTAAATAGTTATAATCAAGTAATTAGGAACTAATAGGATTTCTTAGCTGAAGGGAACTTTTTCTCATTCCTTTATAGAAATAATAAAAGTTGGGAAATGTTCTTGGGAAGTACATGTTTAGTTATAGTACATAAAAAGGTATCTGTAAATGCTAGAGAGTGTTAATGTTTATTTTACTCTTTGCCTTATTATAGAGAGAACCATGAACCAGAAAGATTGGGTTTAAATGGAATAGCAGAGACAACAGTAGCTATGGAAGTGACATAACCTAAAACATGTGGCTTTGACCTGTGCTGATGGTGTGCAGTCATTCATATTCCAGCTGAATACAAAAGGCGACACTCTGTGGATCACAGAGGTTAACCATGGACCTAAATGGACTACAGTATATCGGATGTGTAATCCATATATGATGTATATTTTGTAAAATCGGGAAAATCACTACCTTGTAAAATAGTTTATTTGTATCATCAATATTATTTCTGTTACTTGAATAGTAGATATTCATCATCATGCTTTTGCACTTGAATTTGCAACTGAATGGATTTAAAAAAATAATTCTTTAATGGGATCATGAGCATGAAATGGGATCCTACATCACTTGTTTTAACTATTTATTTTGCCATGTTTACATTTTGTATCTTGTAAAAATAAATCCAACTTTGTGTCTAAAACGTTAAAGATTCATAGCTAGGAAATGAAATTCTTGTAATTTTTTTCTAAAGGAACTGTAAAGTTTTCACTTGGTTCATTTTGTTTCACAATTTGACTAGATGGACTTTTTGGTAAATACTTTAGTGGCATTTCACTGTCAAATATGAAGTTCAAGGCAAAATAGTATTTTCTATTACTGTGCAGGGGAAAGGGATGGATCGATACATGCAAATTTAATGTAGTAACTCACTTTTCCATATATTTTGAATGTATATTTCTATTTATAATACCAGTTTATAAAAAATAATTACACAGAAAAAAAGGACTAGGAAAAATTATGCATCTAGCACATTTAAACTGTGCAGATATGAAAATTTTTCAAGGATTACATTTTATCTGAAGACTGCATATTTTAACTGGCTTTAAAACTGTAACACACCACATAAAGGGTATTTTACCAGGTATGTATTGCATTATTATATCATTGCAATAATTATTGGAAGTCTAGATATCGAGCCATCCCAGGTGTTGGGAGGGGGGAGGGTTGTGGCAAGATTGTCTTTTCAATTTTGGAGAGTTTTCCTGTGGCTACAAGGCAAGTAACGGGTTGGAAAAAGTCTGACTGTAAGCGTTGGACACCTTCATAGTGTAGTGTTTTAGTGACTTTTTTTATACGGTTCTTGTAAATTAGATACGTGTAGTGGTGTTTCAGAATGTTTGTTTATGCACTAGTTCAGACAACTTTCCCTGTTACTTGTTCTTGATAAGTGAAAACTGCAGGGAAATAAAAATACATATCAAAACATGGCCATGCTGCATATGTGTTTATTTCACAATGTGCACACAGTGTCAGTAAAATTTAAGGGAGACGATAGCACTTAACAGCACTTTTCATTTTCACAGTGCTTTCCAAGCATTAATGAAAAGGACTATAAGGAGCTCATCTGTGGGCACTATTGGGTTTCAGATAATCCAATATAAACTACCTTTGATATGAAAAGTTCTTGAAATATTTTACAAATGTAAGTAATTTGCAGTATAACATTCATTGAAATCTCATAAATGAGCCTCATTTTATAAATAGAAGTTTAGAGTAGAATTATATTGCAAGGGCGTTTTGTCAAGTAAGTTCTGGGAAATGTAAATATTTTTAATGAATATGATTAAAACCATTTCAAACTTACATAATTTTATATTTTACATTTTTTATATCTGCAGTTCTAAAAGTTGTAAATTGATATGTCAGTTGAATTAATGGGCCAAGATTTCTGCTGAGAGTGGTTTTTATTCAGGTCCTAAATGTGTAAAGCAATTTATGGGCAAAACCATAGAAAAATAAATAAATTTAATTTCTTCATTGGTTGTGACCTGATAGGATCCATGCTCGTTTCTGCCATTCTACCTCTGGAGTTCTCATTGCTAATGATATAAAGGAAATCATTTTGTTTGATATGTATCATGACTGTTTTCATTCTGCCTGTAGTTGAATGTATCTCTTCGTTATTAAGAACTTAAAATAACGTTAGTGCCAATTTTGGAGAAAGCTTTTTTTTCCATTTTACTAAAACAAAGCATGAAGTGAATTTGCCTTATGTGATATACATGTTAAAAAATAATTTAAGTAAAACAAAAGAACTATCCGTTTGTACAGTTTCTGGAGATGTGACAAATCCAGAATTTATCAGACTGATGACCCAATTTATTTGTTCTTTTTGAAGTAAAATAGAAAAATAAGCCTTCATTATTTTGGTGGTTGTAACTGTTTCATGGATGGCATTTCAGTTACTTGGACACACATTTCAAAATCTTTCGTGACCGATACTTACTTTCACCTTATTAAATTGAAGAACAGTTCAGTTTTGCATGGCCCTCCACTGGGCAATACCACCATCTCTCTCTTGGTTTTCTGAGGAAACTGGTGTTGGTATTAATAATTCAGTAAGCTCCTAGAGTCCTTGGAGGATTTTTTTTATGAGGTAGTAGGTCTGTTCGTTTGCTTGTTTATCCTGTGCTTGGGATATCTTGTAATTCAGTATAGATAAAAGTATTTATAAACTAGTCTTCCACCTACCTAAAGAGAGTAAGTACCCTTTCTTTCCTAGTAATTGGAGATCATCATTATGCCCAGGTATTATGAAGGTAGCTCTAAATATATTTCACCATGTGTTGCATATCTTTTGCAAAAGTCCAAGGGAGGGGGGCAATTCCTGGAGGGCACATTTAAAATTATATATACTAGAGGCCCAGTGCACGACATTCGTTTACGGGAGGGACGGGTCCCTCAGCCTGACCTGCACCCTCTCCAGTCAGGGAGCTATAATGGCTTTGGCCCATCTTGTGGCTGTGGGCACCACCATCTTTGTGACAGAGTGACAGTTAATTTGTATATCACCTTTTTATTAGATAGTATATATGTGTGTGTGTGTGTGTGTGTGTGTCATTCACACAGATTCTTTTTAAAAAATAGGGAATACAGTATTTGCAACTATGCTTGGTGTTTTTTATTAGCAAGGTGGATTTTTGGTGGGGAGAGGGAGGGCAGTAAGGAGGACTAAAATTTCAGAAATGTGTCCCTAGTAAATACTGCTGTGTTTGAGTATAATGCTCTATTTTGATCAAATTTTGTTGATCAGTAGTAACACACTTTTGACTGAAATGTTTTGTTGTCCATTAACTGCCATGGCAAATTAAATTTCAAAAGGCTAAGGATATCTCAATAATTGTGACTACTTTATCCTATAAGACAAGTGATGTTTTAATCACTAACCACAGCACAATAGAGCACGTGGAGTTCTCTCCCAGTGATTGTTCATTTAGTCCTAACAACAGTTTTAGAAAGTGAAGTTTAGAGAAGTTAGATAACTTGCCCCACATCACATAGCTGGTAAGTTACTGAGCCAGGAATCAAACTTAGGTAGTAAACACTCTCAAGCCACTGCATTCATCTTTAATGTGAAAGAAATGTTCTTCAAAGAAGTACTTACTGTATCTTTCAGTCCACTTATTGACAGCATCTGTAGCAGGGTTTTAAAATTTATTTAGAAAACACCCCCTCTTCCACCTCCAGGCACTTAATGTTGGCTTTTTACTTCTCAGACAGTGCATTAGATCCAACTGGCTCCTAGCCATCTGTCCGGCAAACCCAAACTAATTAGTTTCTGCTCTGTCAGACCTGGCCGGTAAATGCTCAGGCTCTCACTTGACACAAGGCACTGGGACCTGAGTCTGGGCCAGGACCTGGCTGAGTTTTGCCCTTTCTGGGCCTGGGTGTTCCTATCTGTAAAATAAGCAAGTTTTCCTGGAACTCCAAAAAGGAGGCCACACAGACAAGCTTGGTGGAGGTGAGGGTATGGCCCTCATGTCATTGGTTTCTCAGCAAGGAAGTAATGATGTGAGATGGGAGACAGATACAGTCTAGACAACTTTTTTTCACCATGAATATCATCAGGGCTGACTAGAGTGTGTAGTTCTCTTATGTGTAATGCCGCTGAGTTTGGGTAGAACTAATAATTCTAACCAACTTCAGTGACAAGTCTCAGAAGGACGCAGGAATTAATATTTTTTGGAGGAGGCGTCAACGGGAGACCAGACAGACTACACAGGGTGCTAGACTGGCAGAGAATTTGTTGAGCTGGGAGATTATATATATATATATTATTGATTTTTTACAGAGAGGAGGAGAGAGGGATAGAGAGCTAGAAACGTCGATGAGAGAGAAACATCAACCAGCTGCCTCTTGCACACCCCCTACCAGGGATGTGCCCGTAACCAATGTACATGCCCTTGACTGGAATCGAACCTGGTACCTTTCAGTCTACAGACCAACTCTCTACCACTGAGCCAAACCGGTCTTGGCTTGAGCTGGGTTTTAATGCCTCTGCCATTTAATTGCCTGGTGATTTTATCGCCTTCCTGTATCCAAGCTTGTATCATAGGACTGGTGGGTGGAATTAGGTAACCTCCAACATCTCTGTCAGCTCCAGTGCTGCAGGAATCCGACCTCCCGTCTCTCTCCACTCCCCTGCTGGCTCCCTTGCTTTTCAGAAAATCTTGAAATGGAATCTTCTATGTCATATCAAGAGTAAGAGTTCATGAAATATTCCTTGTCGGAGCAATGCATATTTGAACAAAACTTATACTTCCCTGGCTGACAGGTCAGAGGAACATGGCAGGTCAAGAAGATGACAAGATACCTCAGAGCACTGACCCTGCCTCAGAGTGAGCACCTGTTATTCTCAGGGAAAGCCAGGATTACGTTTCACTGCCAGAGCACGAGACCAACCCCAATCACAAAGAAAATTCTCTCACCTTCCATATACAAACTATGGTTTTGGCCATAGAATACTGACCTTTTAAATTTACTGATGTTGAAAACCTTTCATTAGTGTATACAATGATATTATGTCTTTCCTCTGCTCAGTCCCAGGACCCCAGAAGGTTGTGGGCACACGCACACCTTGTCTTACTAATGCCTGTCCTTTATGTGCTCTTCTCACTGTCATGAGTAGATTTTGGTCAACCTAAGTGAACCCAAATTAGGGAAAACCAAGATGCAGGCTTTCAGCTTTTATTTGTATTTTGTTGTTTTGTTTTACTTTTTTAAGGTTTTTATTAATTTCTGGGGAGACTAAGAAGGAGAGAAACATAAATGTGAGCATGGAACATCCTTCACGCCTTTTACCGGGAATCAAGCCCACAACCTGGGGAAATGCTCTGGGAATTAAATTGGCAACCTTTCAGTGCACTGGATAATGCCCAACTGACTGAGCCACATGGGCCAGGACCAGGATTTCTGCTTTTAACATAAAACATTATTAGTTATCTGTTGCTGAGTAATAAATTGGTACATGTAGTGTGAGTGAAGAGTCTAGCATAGCACAAGGCAGAAATCCAGGCTCTGTGTTCTCATCTGGAGGCTCAAGTAGGGAAGGATTCCCTTCTAAACTCCCTCTGGTTGTAGACAATTCACTTCCTGTGGCTGTAGAATTTGTAGCAATTTGCTTCTTCAAAGCTGGCAGTGGGAGAGAGTTTCCGCTGTGTGTGAAGTCTCTTGCTTGAGGGAAGGCCTGGACCTCATAAAGGGCGTGGAGTATCTGATTAGGCCAGGCCTGTGCAGCCTGATCTGCTGTGGTTGGTGCAGTCAACTGATTGAGGACCTACATCCATGAAGTCCTTTTCCTTTTGCCCTATTTTATTAGAAACAAGTCACAGGCCTTATACTCAAAGGGAGGGAAGGCATAGATGCTAAGAGATGGGAATACTAGGGTTACTCCAGGGTGTGTCTGCCACACGTCAATAATTGGATCAATCCCATCCCGCTACCACTCACCAGTCTTCCCCTATAAAGGAACAATTGAAGGTACTCTCCAGTGCAAACATCGTGCTTCTTTGTGAGCCATAAATTCCACAGTCCTGGATGTCAGGGAGGAGGTGAGGTCCAGCTGGAGATAAGCCTGCCCACATCAGCAGAAAAGCCATGTGGGAACGAGTGGGTGAGATTAGCTAGAGCAAGAGTAGACCAGAAGGAAGGAAACTGAGCAGCAGAACCTCAGCATCGATGTAGCCAGGGGAGGGGGAGGCAGGCGGGGGGCAGAGAAGAGACAGGGTAGCCATGGGGGGGGGGGGGGGGGGGGAGTGTCTGGGAACCCAGGGAGTTTTCTAACTTCCTTTGGGAAAACTCTGCAGAGGAACAGTGCCAGTGAATAGCAATGCGTGGTTTTGGTTGGGAAGGAAATACAGGTGATGAGGATTTAGCAGTGAGGTAGAGAGTAGAGAATGGCCTGATCAGAAATTCTGGGTTCAAGTCCTACCCGGGTGCTTCTCGCCATCACGCCATCACAGGTACAGATGTGTGAGTCTCATCCCAGGCTGGTTGAATCTCTAAAAGTGGGATGTTGTTTACTTCAAGATTTTTAAAATTATTAATTTTAAAACGTATTCTTTGTTGGCATTAATCCTTTTTATTTGCTATAAGGTTGGTTGATTGTGTTTGTAAGTTTACCAGATGGTGTTTGTTCACTGCAGCTAAGGTTGGGAATGACTAGTCTGATCTTTCTATTTACTGGTTGTGACAGTGAACGAGTAACTGTACTGAAAAGTTCAGAATTTATTTCCTTAGCTGCAAAGTAAGGGGGGGATAAGTTACTTCCCTGAGTCCCCTTAGCTCCAAGGGAATACAGAGAATGCCTCCCACTGAGAGAGCTCCATGGCTCCACAGTACTGACTTTGAAGAATTGCTTGTAACAGTGATTTCCAACCAGTTTGCCTAAAGAATTTTTAAATCAAGCAACATCTGACTATTTAGATGCTTTACCTTAGATTATCAAACTTAAAAATGACAACCTTCAACACAATACCTGGGGTGAATGAATTAAAATTATACCTATTCTTTTGTCAGATTGGCAAAATATATATATATTTTTGTGCTACAGGATTTTAGTAATTAGTTTTTGTATGCCATGAGTTTTTTGGGGTTTTTTTAAGGGTTGAAATTGCTGCCATATAACAAATGCAGTTTCCTGCTCTTGTAAGGTTTTGAGATCATATGCTTTAAAAAAATTTGTCATGTAGTTCATCACAGATTAAAATTGTGGTTATTTAAACTCTCTACAGCAATTCGTAAATATACCTCACACCTTCCCATTTCAAGCAATCTAAGTTCCCAAATCACACCAGAACATCAATATGCTCCGAGACAGAATTGTTCCCCACAAGGAACTAATCACCCACTTAAAAAAAAAAAAAAAGAAGTTTCAATTGTTTTTTTAGAGAGAGAGAGAGAAGGATACAGAGAGAGAAATAGAAATGAAGTATTGATGAGATCTGCCTCCTGCACACCCCCTACTGGGGATAGAGCCCGCAACCTGGGCATGTGCCCTTGACCAGAATCGAACCCGGGACACTTCAGTCTGCAGGCGAATGCTCCATCCACTGAGGCACATCAGCTAGGGCCGTGGTCTGCAAACTGCGGCTCTCAAGCCACATGCGGCTCTTTGGCCCCTTGAGTATGGCTCTTCCACAAAATGCCACGGCTTAGGCAAGTCTATTTTGAAGAAGTGGCATTAGAAGAAGTTTAAGTTTAAAAAATTTGGCTCTCAAAAGGAATTTCAATTGTTGTACTGTTAATATTTGGCTCTGTTGACTAATGAGTTTGCCAACCACTGAGCTAGGGCAACCTAAGAGTCATCTTGATTCTTCCCTTCCTCGCCCCCACCTCTGCCCAATACAATCCATCAAGTCTTTGACATGAGCTCCAAAATATATGTTAGGCCCATCCATTGTTTCCCTTGTTCAGATGACCACCACCTTGTCCACACCGTGGCCATCCTTGGCACTACAACAGCCTCATGACACTCCCCCACCCGCCCAACCCCCACCGCTTCCATTCTTGCCCATTTCCATCCATTCACACGGGAGCAAATAGCCCTTAACAATCAGACTGTCTCAATAGTCTCCTAAAGCCTTCCCCATTGCTTCCCGTTTACACTAAAAATCTGAATTTCTGCCATGACTTGCAAGATCTTCTGTGTCTTGCTCTGGCTTCCGCTCCATAAGCATCCTGTGTTACATCCTCGCCTCAGCACATGTGAGCCTCATTGGAAGACCTTGGTTCTGATGTTAACAACTGATTTCCTGCCTCGGTGCTTTTGTGCACAGATATCCCTTCTGCCTAGAATTCCCCTCTCTGCCTATTTTAGGCCTTGAGGACCCCTCCAGAGAGCTATTGGTCCCCTGGCCTTCCCCCTCTTATTCTCTCTCCCGGCCCCTTATCTGTCAATGACATGAAGGAAATAATTTTAATTGTTTGTTTACTACTCCCTTCATGAGCCTCATGATGACAGGGACTGTTTTCTGTTGTATCTCCTGCGCTGGGCACAGACCCTGGCACATGGTAGTTGCTGAAATATTTGTTGAATAAATAAGGAAACAAACAGCAATTAGAACCATCAAACAGAATCTAGGCATTTCCTTGTTATATTTCATTTTTATTGTTATTTTAAACCAAAACATGATGCTCACTAAACACAGTTTCATTTCTCTTGGACTTATTAAGCAAACAGACTTGAAATCTAAAATAGTTCAATTATGCTTAAAATGATTGGCCTGTAGCTTCAGAAACTCATTTCCTGGGGAAGCTCTCTTGGGAGGTCGCTGTCATCTGCTTTGAGCTGTAGTCTAGCAGATGGCTGTGGGTGGGTAGTAGCAGAAAATAGGTTTTGTTTTAAGATTCCCTCAAAGCTATTTTTCTGCTTATACAGAACTAGTGGTTGTGCTCAAGTATAAGAAAATCTAGAAGCAGATTGGCTAGCTGCTGGTTTTGTCATGGTGTCTGTGAGCTAGAAGTATTTCTTCATCAAAGTTTGCTGAAAGACTCGTATCCATGGTTTGTGACTAATCAATATTTCCTTATGCATTATGCTTTCTGGGTGTATTTTTGTCAAAAAATATCAGATTTCAACACACTTGCCAGAAAAGTAGTGAATTGGTGAAGTTTTCCACTTAGCACTCACCATCTTGGTCCAACAAAACTTAAGCAGTTTTTAGCTCTTAGTTTTAAGTCCTAAGTTTGAAAATATCGGGTGGCCGTGTTACTAATGAACATTTAGAGAGTTTAGTATACACATTTCATGGGTTTAGAGGCCATTAACAACTGCATGCCTTGAAGTTAGTATTTTAAATATCCATTTGCATCTATGGTAATACTTAACATTATTGCATGTAAGTAGAAATTTATTATTTTAAACTTTTTAATTGCAAGCTAACTTTTCAGAATGTATATATTCATGAATTCAGCCTAATTTCATTGGATTAAAAATCCTTGTTTGCAAGTATTTAAATTAGATGTATCTTTCAAACTAGTAGTTTCACTGAAAAATCATAAATTAGTGGAGTAGTAAGCTCCTGCTACTAATGCTCAAGAAATCTGGAGAGATCACATGGAAATCTGGATAAGGTGTCTTTTGATTTAAGTTTTCAAAATATCTGAATTTATCATTTTAAGCAGCAACAACTGTTGACCACTCGCTTTGTTTAAGACACCCTTGGGCACTGTCAGGGATATAAAATGTTAGGTTTTGGCCCTGTGGTAAAAAATACATGCACATGTACCAATGGGGAGGATGAGGATGGAAAACAGCCAACCGATGATGGGTCTTGGTTCCAGCTCCTGCATTGGCCAGATGGGATGTTTAAACCCCCCTAACGTGGTTCCCGGACTCTAGGGCTTCACACTGCTCTTAAAATAAAAACCCAGCTCTCTGCCCTAACCTGCACAGCCTTTCTTGGCCTGCTGCCTGCTCAACTCTTAGAGCAGATTTACCTCTGTCCTCCCCGTGGCCACAAGGGCCTTCTGGTCTACCGGGTATCTATCAAGCTGTTGCTATCACAGCCTTGTGCTCTCCTTCCTCTGAAATACCCTTTCTTCGCACCTTCACATGACTGTAGCTCCTTCTTATACAGTTTCCAGCCGAACTACATCCTCAGGGGGCCTTTCCCAACCTTTCCTAAATTCTGCAGTTAAGCTCTCTATCACTTCACTTTTGTTTTACTTTCGTCATAGCATGTAATTCTACCTAAAATTATTGGTGTATTTGTCCATTTACTTGCTTGTTGCCTGATTCTCCGACTTCCAGTCTCATTAGAGCTGGAACAATGCCTGTCTTATTCCTGGCTCTGTCCTCAGTACCTCCTACAGCAGCAGCCTGGAGTGTAAACAGAGGCTCAGTAAGTAGTTCCTGAATAAAAAGTGAATGACTGTGCTACGCTGATTCCATCAGGATTTCCTGAGAGCCTAAATTAATTAATTAATTAATTAATTAATAGACTTCTGTCTATTCCTTCAGAGATTCTAATTCAGGCTAAATGAGTCCTAGAGGTATGCTTTTTTTGTTTTGTTTTTAAATGTTAGAAATTTCTTTATTATTATTGATTAAGCACCAGTTTAATACTGCAGATAATTTCAAGTCTGCTTTTAAATTCTGCCCGCCCCCCCCCCACCACCACCGGAAAAAAAATTTCTCATATAGTACCCAGGTTTAGGAATCAAAATACTAACAAGTGATCCTTTGGGATCTTCTGGTGAAGTCTATTCCTGCTTTGACTGCTTTATTGGATTTTCCTGATGCTCTACTCTTTAAGACCATACAGGATATGTCTCATTCATTCATTCATTCATTCATTCAATAAATATTCATTGAAGCCTATTATTCATTCATTCAATAAATACTCACTGAAGGCCTATCACATACCAGTGTTTTTAGGTGCAGGGATTGAGCAATGAAGACATTGCACAAAGGTTCCCCATGCTTTCCCCATCCCCCTCACAGATAGCCATGTTTCCATATTTATTAGTTTCTGGCTTGTTCTCACAGTGTTTCTCATTGTGTTGTCTGTGTCAATGAGTTTTTTGTTTGTTGCAGTTTGAGTAGATATTCACAGAATTCTGGAGGGTATGGGATTTTGCACTCTCACTAGTCATGTTTGAGTGTCTGTTTCCACTGAGCCTCACCAATAGTGTTTTTAGACTTCAGGTTTGTCAACCTGAGAGGTGAAGATACTATTTCATATGGAAAGAGATTATCTTTTCATAAACTTAAGGACCACTTTTATGTTCACCATTTTTTAAATTGGATTATTGGTCCTTTACTTAGTTTCTAGCAACACTTTACAAAAAAAAAAATAGCACTTTACGATAGGATTGCGAGTATATGTCTTATGACTTGGCTTAATATATTTATTATCACACAATTTTTTTGTTTATGTAGTCAAGTGCATCAATTTTTAATGCCTTCGATTATTGAGCATGGTTAAAAGAGCTTTTCCTACTCATAAATTATAAAGAATTTATTCCTTGGATATCTTCTAAGACTTGTATCATTTCATTTTTTTAATATTTAAACATTGATCCATTTGCAGTTTATCCTGGCAAATGATATGAGATATAGGTTCAAGTTTATATTTGTCCAATATTTTATCAAATTTTTATTAGTAAGTACACTTTTTCTTCGTTGATGACACCCTGCCTTTATCATATTCTAAATTCTTACATATATTTGGGTCTATTTCAGTTTGTTTGTTTTTTCTATTCTATTGGTGTTATCTAATTGTGTGCCAATATCTTATTGTTTTAATACTTAGGCTTTATAGTATTATAAATATCTGATAGCTCCTCTTTTTATAAATTATTCTGCCTGTTTTTTCTATTTTATTTTTCAATATGAAGTTTAAATCATTTTATTTAGGGTACCCTCCTTTATCATGCATAGTGATTTTTGGTCTAAATTCTATCCTACCTGATATTAAGGAAGGATCTTTTCTTTCTTAATGTTTGGATTTTACAGACACACTTTTTTTTTTTTCACATAACATAAACTTAATCATTTTAATGTAGTGGTTCTCAACCTTTCTAATGCCGCAACCCTTTATGTATTTTTTAAAAATATATTTTATTGATTTTTTACAGAGAAGAAGAGAGAGGGACAGAGAGTTAGAAACATCGATGAGAGAGAATCATCTATCAGCTGCCTCTTGCACACCTCCCACTGGAGATGTGCCGCAACCAAGGTACATGCCCTTGACCAGAATCGAACCCAGGACCTTTCAGTCCGCAGGCCGACGCTCTATCCACTGAGCCAAACCAGATTCGGCTAATGCCACAACCCTTTAATACAGTTCCTCATGTTGTGGTGACCCTCATGAAGTAGCAATTATTTTCATTGCTACTTCATAACTGTAATTTTGCTACTGTTATGAATCATAATGTAAATATCTGTGTTTTCCGATGGTCTTAGGCAACCCTGCTAGCGATTCTCAACCTGTGGTTTATGACCACAGGTTGAGAACCACTGCTGTAGAGCCTAAGACCAGGGATCGGGCCTAAACCAGCAGTTGGACATCTCTCTCGCAATCTGGAATTGCTAGCTCCTAACTGCTCACCTGCCTACCTGCCTGTCTGATCATCCCTAACTGCCTCTACCTGCCTGATTGCCCCTAACCACTCTGCTGCTGGCCTGCTCGCCACCAACTGCCCCTGCCCTGCTGGCCTTCACACCCCCAATTGGCCCACCTTGCCAGCCTGATTGCCCCCAACTGCCCCTCCCACCAGCCTGCTCACCCCAACTACCCCCACTGTTGGCCTGCTTGGCCCCAACTGACCCCCTCCCCTTCACTACTGGCCTGCTCTGCTCCAAATAACCACCCCTGCTGGCCTGCTCAGCCCCAACTGACTCCCCTGCTGGCCTGATCTCCCCCAACTTTCCCCCCCCCCCCCACCAGCCTGATCACCCCCAATTACCCTCCCCTCCTGGCATGATGGGCCCTAACCACCTTTATCCCAGCCCCACCACCATGGCTTTGTCCAGAAGGACATTCAGAAGGTCTCCCAGTCTAATTAGCATATTACCCTTTTATTAGTATAGATGCTGCTGTGAACATGTATTTATTTAAAAATTTTTTTAATTATAGCTATCCTAGTGTTTGTGAAGTGATATCTCATTGTTTTGATTTGCGTTTTCCTGACAATGAATGAAATTGAGCATGTTTTCATGTGTTTGTTGGCCATTTGTATATTTGAAATGTCTATTCAAGTATTTTATTTATCTTTTAATTGGATTCTTTGTGTTTTTATGTTGAGCTTTATGTATTCTGGATACCAGACCCTTATAATTTACTAATTTTTTATTTGTGCCTTCTCTCTATTATTCTTTGTCAGCCTAGCTAAAGGTTTTTCAATTTTGTTGATCTTTTCATAGAATCAACTTTTGGTTTCATTGATTCTATCAATATCATTTTTTTTTTTTTTTTTAGTCTGCATGTAATTTATCTCCATTCAAATCGTTTTTTCCTTCCTTGCTAGCTTTGGGTTTAGTTTGATCTTTTTTTTTTTTACTTCCTTAAAATGTAAAGTCAAAGTACTGATTTGAGATCTTTATTCTTTTAATATAATCTTTTACTGATAAAAATTTTGCTCTGAGCACTGCTTTTGCTACATCTGTAAGTTTTGGTGAATCATATTTTTGTTTTCATTAATCTGAAAGTATTTTCTAAATTCTTTAGTGATTTCTTTTTGAACCATTGATTATTCGTAAGTGTGCCCTTCAGTTTTCACACATTTGTTAATTTTTCTGTTTTCTTTCTGTGGTTGTTTCCTAGTTTCATTCTATTGTGGTCAGCAAAGACACTGCATAATTTCAGTGTTTTTAAATTTATTGAAACTTCTTTTGTGACTTAACCTATGCTCACATATGCATCCTGGTGACTGTTCACGTGCACTTGGGGAAAACGTGTATTTCTGCTTTTGGGGAGAGTGCTCCATATGTGGCTGTTAAATATAGTTGGTTTGTAGTGTTGTTAACGTCCTCTATTCCCTTATTGATCTTCTTTCTAGGTATTCTTTTTAAAGAAATATATCTTATTGAATTTTTACAGAGAGGAAGGGAAAGGGATAGAGAGCCAAAAACATCGATGAGAGAGAAACATCGACCAGCTGCCTCCTGCACACCCCTTACTGGGGATGTGCCCGCAACCAGGGTACATGCCCTTGACCTGAATTGAACCCGGGACCCCTCAGTCCACAGGTTGAGGCTCTATCCACTGAGCCAAACCGGTTAGAGCTAGGTATTCTTATAGCGAGAAAGGAAGGGAGAGGGAGAGAGGGAAACACTGATGAAATATTGATGCTCCCCCACCAGGGACAGAGCCCACAATCCAGGGTGGGGCCCTGACGAGGAATTGAACTGGCAACCCTTGAGCCACACCACCCAGGGCTACCACATCAGTTCTGTCAATATTTACTTTATATATTTTGGGGCTCTCTTGTTTGGCCTGTTCATGTTTATAATGTTATATTTTTTAATGAGTTGGCCCTCTTATCGGTATATATTTATCCTTGTTTCTTGTAACAACTTTTGACTTAAAGTCTATTTTGTTTCTGATATTATCTTGCATTTTTCTCATATTCCTGATATAGCCAAGCCAGCATTCTTTTGGTGACCATTTGCTAAAAATTATTTTTTCCTTTCCCTTTCAACCACTTTGTGTATTTGGGTCTAAAGTGAGTCTTTTCTACATAGCATATAATTGGGTTATTTGTTTTTAATCCATTTTTCCAATCTCTGCCTTTTGATTGAAAAGCTCAGTCCATTTATATTTAAAGCAATTACTGATAAGGAAGGCCTACCTACTGCCATTTTTCTGTTTGTTTTCTGTATGTAATACCTTTCCCCCTCCATTTTATTTAGTACTGCCTTCTTTAGTGTTTAATTGACTTTTTGTGGTATGCCATGTTGATTCCCTTTCCATTTATTTCTGTGTGTATCTTTTTAACAGAAGGCTTTCTGAGGAGTCTTCTCAGATGAAGCTCCTTTCTCTTTACTTCCTTGTCATAACACTTACACTTTAATCCACTGCAGACACCTCATCTGCCTCCAAGCTCATCCTCCAGGTTAGACTTTAGGACAGGGAGGGGCCTTGGTGCATGTATTAGGCACAAAAAAAAAAGTAACTTGTTGGTTGAATTGGATTGCTTCTTCTAATGGGAAAGCGCAAGTTGTCCCCTTTTCCAAGGTGGTCCTTTTCTGGACATCTGGGGTTCTCTTTCCCATCTTGAGACAGCCCATGTGGGTGCAGAGGGCTGTGGCACCTTGTCCTCTGGAGCTCTGTCAGGTCACCTTCTATGCATGGCCCTGCTCAGACCAGCAGGCTGCCTATTAGTGAGCCGGGAGCAACTCTGCCTCTGCCCTTGGCGCAGGAACCTCTGGCCCTTCCACAGCCGCCCTCCACCACCCGCCCCACCCCGCCTCCCAATTAGCTGAGAAGCTTTCTTGCCGCTGACACGGGGCCAGGCCTCCTGGACTCAGTGCCAAGAATCCTCTTGTGCTAATTTATAACCACAATACCCGACGTCTAACCTTGAGGATGTCTGTGAGTCATGCACTCTTCCCGGGCTGGCGGCCAGGCAAGAGCACCGGGGCAGAGGCTTCGGATAGTGCCACTCGGCATGGTGGGCACTGGCCATTCGGAATGCTTAACCTGGTCCCTTCACTCGCCATTCTTCGCTGTTTCCTTGCCTCAGCCAGACCCAGCCACCCAGGGAGTGGCAAGCCTAGGGCGGGAGCCCATCTGGGGGCCTTAGATGGGCTCTGGCAGCCCCCCTAGCTGTGCAACCAGGAACTGCTTGGGGCCTGAGGGGCTGCAGGACCTCAGCTGGGTTCCTTTCTCTCTCTCAAGAAACTGCTTGTCAACATCCTGCCTTCCCTACCACTTTCCCCGAGCTCCTGCGGGGAGGGCATCCCCCTCCACGGGGGAGTCTGCGGGAGGACACCCCCTCCACGGGGAGTCTGCGGGGAGGACATCCCCTCCACGGGGAGTCTGCGGGAGGACAGCCCCCTCCACGGGGAGTCTGCGGGAGGACATCCCCTCCACGGGGAGTCTGCGGGGAGGACATCCCCTCCACGGGGAGTCTGCGGGAGGACAGCCCCCTCCACGGGGAGTCTGCGGGAGGGCATCCCCCTCCACGGGGGAGTCTGCGGGAGGACACCCCCTCCACGGGGAGTCTGCGGGGAGGACAGCCCCTCCACGGGGAGTCTGCGGGAGGACACCCCCTCCACGGGGAGTCTGCGGGGAGGAAATCCCCCTCCACGGGGAGTCTGCGGGAGGGCATCCCCCTCCACGGGGGAGTCTGCGGGAGGACACCCCCTCCACGGGGAGTCTGCGGGAGGACATCCCCTCCACGGGGAGTCTGCGGGAGGACAGCCCCCTCCACGGGGAGTCTGCGGGAGGACACCCCCTCCACGGGGAGTCTGCGGGAGGACATCCCCTCCACGGGGAGTCTGCGGGGGGAGATCCCCCTCCACGGGGAGTCTGCGGGAGAAGATCCCCCTCCACGGGGAGTCTGCGGGGAGGAGATCCCCCTCCACGGGGAGTCTGCGGGAGGACAGCCCCTCCACGGGGAGTCTGCGGGGAGGACAGCCCCCTCCACGGGGAGTCTGCGGGAGGACAGCCCCCTCCACGGGGAGTCTGCGGGGAGGACATCCCCTCCACGGGGAGTCTGCGGGGAGGACAGCCCCCTCCACGGGGAGTCTGCGGGAGGACAGCCCCCTCCACGGGGAGTCTGCGGGGAGGAGATCCCCCTCCACGGGGAGTCTGCGGGGAGGACAGCCCCCTCCACGGGGAGTCTGCGGGAGGACACCCCCCTCCACGGGGAGTCTGCGGGGAGGACATCCCCCTCCACGGGGAGTCTGCGGGAGGACATCCCCTCCACGGGGAGTCTGCGGGGGGAGATCCCCCTCCACGGGGAGTCTGCGGGAGGACAGCCCCCTCCACGGGGAGTCTGCGGGGGGAGATCCCCCTCCACGGGGAGTCTGCGGGAGGACAGCCCCCTCCACGGGGAGTCTGCGGGAGGACAGCCCCCTCCACGGGGAGTCTGCGGGAGGACAGCCCCCTCCACGGGGAGTCTGCGGGAGGACAGCCCCCTCCACGGGGAGTCTGCGGGGAGAGCATCCCCCTCCACGGGGAGTCTGCGGGGGGGCATCCCCCTCCACGGGGAGTCTGCGGGGGGGCATCCCCCTCCACGGGGAGTCTGCGGGGAGGACATCCCCTCCACGGGGAGTCTGCGGGAGGAGATCCCCCTCCACGGGGAGTCTGCAGGGAGGTGGCCCCAGCTGCCCGCAGCCAGTGTTCAGGCAGGAAGGCTGCTCCTCGGCCTCCAGGCCAGGCCGCTCTGCTTCTGCTTCTGTGTTCTCACCTGCAGCCACCCTATCCCCTCTCACCCCCTCTCCAAGGAGGCAGGCATGGAAAGCAGCCTGAAGCAGGGCCCTTCCCCACCTGCCTGTACAGGAGGGCTCAAGTGTTCCAGGAATGGTTCTCAAGAGAATAGTCTAGATGAAGGGGCCTCAAACCTCAAGGTGCCTCAGAGCCGCTGATCTGATCGCCGGCCCCACCACCAGAGTTTCTGACTCAGCAGGTCTGACAGGGGACCCGTGACTGCCCACCAACCCTGTTGGCCCCGGGGACCTCACTGGGAAAACCACTGCTCTGCATGTCATGCTTCAGGTACCAGCCACCACCTGCCACTGCCGGACTCCAGTCTCCACTCCCCCACCTCAGGCATCCTTGTTTTGCAAAGCATGGCACCTGAGCTCTGGGGTGTGTGTGTGTGGGTGTGTGTGTGTGTGTGCTGATGTGGGCCATGTGTGCTTCCCCTCAGTAAGTCTTAGACATTCTCTCAGAGAACGCTTACTGACCAGGAACACACATCCAATATCGTTTCGCACACTCTGTCACACCCAGGTTATGATGGTAATGTTCAAAACTCCACAGAAGAATCACATTAAACGTCTCCTCTCCCTTACCCTCAACTGAGTGATACCGGGGCTCTGATTCCAGAACAACTAAGGATTTCTGGGCTCGTTGCTCTGAGCTGTAAATATCACAGAAAAATCAAGAAGGGTCTTATTTTAGAGAAACCCATTTCTCCCGGGCTGTCCTCTCCCAGGTGATTAAGATGTTGGCTTTTCAGGAATCCCACCTCGGCTTCTGAAAGCCACCGCGGCATCAGTGGAATATTGAAAAGGAAAGCAGGGCCCCTCCCCCGCTAGCTGCCAGCTCGCCTCGGAGAGGCAGGGAAGCCTCATTAAATGACAGCGAGTTGAAAACCGCCGGTTTGCATGCATCACTGAAACCCCTGTGCGGTCGTCATTTCCGAGCGGTGATTGCCTGTCTGCAAGGACACCTTGGATGCTTCCCCAGATGGCTGCAGGCTTCCAAATTGGACCTGGTTTTTGTGCACTGACGTCTGCCTCTGCTGCCTCCCGGGAAGGAGGGGGAGGAGGAGAGAGCAGAATTTAAAGAGCTCCTTAAATTAAAACCCAAATCATCTCCAGGCTGCACAGCAGCAACGGCTTCAGCCTGCACGCATTCTCTCTGCGCTGCCGGTGAAGCCTGGAAATGGAGCAGAGAGATGGCTCCCGCACCGCCTGTCACTTAACTCTTCCCGCACCGGAGGGCAGGGCGGTCCTCAGGAGCCACGCTGAGCAGCAGCAGGAAGCACAGAGCACATTTTGAGTGAGAGGTTCTGGATAGTAGAATCACTTGGGGAAGTATTTTTGTTTGTTTGTTTGTTTGTTAAATATCTTTTATTGATTTTTTTACAGAGAGGAAGGGAGAGGGAAGAGAGTTAGAAACATTGCTGAGAGAGAAACACTGATCAGCTGCCTCCTGCACAATCCCCACAGGGTGCGTGCCCGCAACCAAAGTACATGCCCTTGACTGGAATCTAACCTGTGACCCTTGAGTCTGCAGGCTGAGGCTCTATCCACTGAGGCAAACCGGTCAGGGCTGAGGAAGCGCTTTTTAAATACCCAAGCCTGAGCTTCTTCCCAGACCAAATCAACCCGAACCCCTGAGGTTGGGGGGCTGGGCATCACTACCTGCCTCCATCTCTAACGTGTAGCCAGCATAGAACACCACTGCTGTAAGGCCTCACTGGCACTTATCTACTGGAGCGCTGATACTGAAAGGCTGCTCCAGCCCAGTTTCCATGGGGATCAGTGTGGTGGATGTTCTTTGCCTCCCAGGACTGTGGTCAGTAGCATGGGAAGTCAGTGGGCGCAGAGAATGAAGGGCTCAAAAAATGGTAATTCTATTTTGAGCTTGGGTTAGCAACGGAGGAAAGATCTTGGAGTGTAGAGATGAAGTGAGAAATAAAATTAAAAACAAAATCTAAGGAAATGAAGTAGCAAGCCATGGATTAGAAGACAATATTCATAATATATATATATATCCAGTGGGGGACCCAGATTATAGAAAGAATCCCTACAAATCAGAAATAGGAAGATAAACAACCCAATAGCAAAGGATCAAAAGACATATCTCTTTTTATATCACAAAAACAGATATAAGATCAACCAATAAGTGCATGGAAATATTCATGTCATTAGAAAAATGCAGATTAAAATTGCAATAGCAGGAATTTAAAAGATTGATAATACCAAGTGTTGGTGAGGATATGGAACAATTGGAACATTGTGGGTAGTCATGTAAAATGGTTACAATCACTTTATATACTTGCTTGGTAGCTTTTCCTAAAGTTAAGCATATACTTGCAATACAACTCCAATTCAAACCCAGGAGGAATGAAAATCTATGTCTACAAAAAGACTTCTGCATGAATGTGGATTTCATTTACAGAAAAACACTGGGAACAACCCAATGTCTACCAACTGGTGAGGTGATTAACAAACTGTGGTTGCTACTGAGTCTTAAAAACGAATGAGTTACTGATACAACCTAGATACATTTCAAAATCATTATGTTGTGAGAAAGAATCCTGACACTGAAGAGATTATTCTGTTTGATTCCATTCATATAGAGTCAAACCAAACAAATCTAATCTATGTTTGGTGATAGAAAACCAACCAGCGGCTATGTCTGAGTGGATGGTTGGGATTACCTAGAAAGAGGATGGAAATGTTCTATTTTTCGTTGGGGTGATAGATGCATGAGATGTGCACTGGTCAACTTTTACAATTAAACCTGTGCATTTTAATATATGCAGGTTATACATTTAGAATAAAGAGTTGGAGGAAAAAAAATGATAGCAATTCGCACCAGAGACCCCATGTGGACAGGTGCAAAGAATGGATGCTGGAAGATAGATGAGGGCGCAGCCAAGCTCATCACCAGCTGTTTCGCTTGGTCAGAGAAGTTGTCTGTGCCTAAGAGGAGGCATAAAGCATATTTACTTGGCATATTAATTAAGGCTATGTGCCCTCCACAGAGGACCGTGATCTGCTTTCTACGCTTCCCATTCTGTAAGGTTTGTGTAAATAAAATCTTCAGACAGGGCCAAAGATTCCATGCGGGTTTTCAACTTACATATTTACCGGAGGCTAACTATTAAATATGAGGTCTTAACCCAACCAGCAAGTTAACTCTCGAGCAAACCTGAAGAGGTTCCAAGTGGCCAAAGAATGGACAATTTGAGCACCGCTGAGGATGATGGTCTCAGTGGACCGAAGCACATCAGCTCTGTGTGAATAGAGCATACACTCATATTAATCCAGCAAGGACAACAAAAGTAAATCTAATGGGTCACCGTTGGAGGATACTGGGAAACCGGGCCATTATTTTGAAAAGTGTAAATAAAAGGAAAGAATTAATCATTTATCCTGCTTTCTCTTTACTCACTGTACCACCGGGTAGAGCAAAGACAAGGATAAGTTTACTTTTAAAGAAGTATTTCAGCTGATAAATGAAGAAAGAATAGTGGATTTTGAAAATCACAATTTTGGACCTGGGAGCTGTTAACATGACAAAAAGAACAACCAGACAGACATCTTGCTGGAAGCACGCACCACCATCTAGCAGGCACTCATGCTGGAAACATCTAGCTTGATCCTGATTAAGCCGACAGACTCAAGTACTCATACAGAAAAAGGAAGAACTTGTTAAATAACACCCATGGGATGCAATCAGCAAAATCCAGTTTTGGAAAACTGTAGGACTAATCTGTTTTTTTCAACAAATTAATTGTAAGAAAAAAACATGGAAGGCAACTTACAGATTAAGAGAGACTGTAAACACATGTCAACCAATTGCAATGTTTAAAATGTGGACTTTATTTGGAGTCCAATTCAAACAAGCTGTAGGAAAAAAAAAATGCCATTTATAAGACAATTGGAGTTGTGGCTATTTATGAGATATTTGATAATATTAATCTATTGACATTGCAACTATATATAAAAAGGAGTCCTTATATTTTTTGAGATTGATATTGAAAAAATGTACAGATAAAATAATATTATATGTGGGATATGCTTCACCATAATATGGAAGGAACAAGTGGAAGGGGATATAGATGAAATAAGATTGACCATGAGCTGGTACATTCTCCTCATGTTTAAGTCGAGGAGGTGTACAGAGGAATTCATTATACCATTTGCCCTACTCCTTGTCTGTATTGAAAATTCTCCATAATAAACATTTAAAAAAATATATATTTTATTGATTTTTCACAGAGAGGAAGGGAGAGGGATAGAGAGCTAGAAACATTGATGAGAGAGATAACATCGACCAGCTGCCTCCTGCACACACCCCACCGGGGATGTGCCCACAACCAATGTACATGCCCTTGACCGGAATCAAACCCGGGACCCTTGAGTCCGCAGACCGACTCTCTATCCACTGAGCCAAACCGGTTTTGGCCATAATAAACATTTTTAAAAGGGGGTCTGGGACAAGGTTTTGATAACAGTACTATCTTGTTTGAGTTTTGTTGTTTTGGATCCCAATTAATTCTCAGCATTGATAGGGGAAAATATGCTTAAAAAAAATCTCTGTCAAAATGTAAATGTAACATTACATACATAGAAATAAAATATATCATTTTTAAGTAAGGGAGGCCTTCTACAGTCTGTTCTATGCTTCTTTGTCTCTGGGTCTATTTTGTTCATCAGTTTATTTTGTTCATTAGATTCCACATATGAGTGAGATCATGTGATAATGAAGGCAAAAGATATAGGATCCTTGAAAATCCAGTAAAAGAAAGAAGGGAAATACAGGAACATCCCAGTGAGAAAGTTTTCTTGTGCTTAGTTAATTCCAGGTGCTTGTTTGTGTAAAGAGGGCCCTGTATGTTTGTAATGCCAGAAAAATGGAAGCCCAGACTGTTGACTCTGAGCAGGATTTCAGTAGGAATAAAGGCAGATTTCCATCTTATTTATTTGCTCTTATTTGAATTTTTAATATAAATGTATTGGTTTATGGAACTTTATTAAATATTTAAAAGACATGACAAATTTTAGCCACACATGGGGACTGTGTGGCCTTGAATTTCTAACTCCTTTCTCTGGGGCAGGGCCCAGCTGCCACCTTTTCACTTCTGCCCCAGGTGATTCTGTGCAAGCAGATCAGGGATCACACTTGGGAAAACTGAGTCCCGGGGTTAGGGGGAATAAGGGAAGAGCAAGGTGTCTGAATGCCAGGCTATTGTAGGCAGAGAGAAGAATGTCCCGAGCCTCTGGCCTTGGGTCCCTGCCATCTCCTGGCTAAGCCTGGAACTCTGTAGGTGTTCACACATACAAATAAGTGTGCAAGTGAACAAGTAGGTGGGAATTGGAGCAGTGGCAAGTGATTATAAGTTCCAGGATAAGGACAAGGAGGGGACTGCTGAGCAGAGTGGAGGGGAGGAGTTTACTGGAGTAGAACAGATTCACATGATGCAGGAATCACTGATGAAACACAGCACTGCCAGCCTGATGGTGCTAAGCTTCCATTTCACCATCTCTTAAACAAAGACAGGGACAGTATCCACATCACGGGCTTCATAAGGATAACACTTGTGTTTCATACAGGGTCATGTATGTACTGTTTAGCAGGGTTAGTGCCCATTAACTGTATCATTCATATTACCACTTGCATTATTATTAATGTGTGCAATTGACTCTCCAGGCCACATGTGTCAAACCCAAGGCCCGTGGGCCAAATCCAGCCTGCCAGGCCTTGCAATGTGGCCCGCACCGCGCTGTTATCACTGCACTCCGCTGTCAGTTTATGACATTGTCAGTTTATGACTGTTCAGTAAACCATTCGGCCTGCGATTTAGGCTGGATTTTAGATTTTGGCCCCTTCTCTGATTGAGTTCCACACCCCTACTCCAGGCCCTCGGTAACTGTGCAGAAGGTCTGTAAGTGTTGGCAGTCAAGCAGGAAGAGGTGAGATCATTGAATGACAGCAGCTCAAAGATGAGGGATTTTATTTTATTTTTAAAAATATATTTTATTGAGTTTTTACAGAGAGGAAGGGAGAGGGATAGAGAGCTAGAAACATCGATGAGAGAGAAACATCAAGCAGCTGCCTCCTGCAAAATATCTCCCCTCCCCCCACTGGGGATGTGCCCACAACCAAGGTACATGCCCTTGACTGGAATCGAACCTGGGGCCCTTCAGTCTGCAGGCTGACGCTCTATCCACTGAGCCAAACCGGTTTTGGCAAATATGAGTGTCGATAGTGAGGGTCTGGAATCTTCAGGGCAAGGTCAGGAGAAAGCCACCCACCTCCCAGCCCCAGAAACTTCTCACTGAAGAATGCCCCTTCAGAGCATTGGGGAAGTCAGAGGCTGGTTGGCTTGGAGGCAGAGTCAGTGCTCTGGGAAAGCAGATATGGTTCCCTTCCTCCTGCCCTTCTGTATCACCAATCTGATTCTCAGTGACACGGACAACCAAAATGCTCACTCTGATCTTGTTCCAATTCGTGGACACTCGGAGTATGGAGATTTGCTCTGGCCAGTGTGGCTCAGTTGGATGGGCATTGTCCCATACACCAAAAGGTGACAAGTTTGATTCCAGGTCAGGACACATATGTAGGTTATAGGATTGATCCCTAGTTGGGGCACTTATGGGAGGTAACCAATCAATCTCTCTCTCTCTCTCTCTCTCTCTCTCTCTCATAAATAAGCATAGCCTTGGGTGAGAATTAAAAAAAAAAATTTTTTTAAGATTATGGATATTTGCTGAAACCTATAATTTGGAATTTGAGATTCATACTCTGAAATGGCCAGTTTGGTTTTCATGAAAAAGATCCATGAGATGCTAAGGAACCGTTAGCTTGATTTTTCCTTCAAAGAAATATTCCAAAGTCGTAGCAATTTAGTTTACTTCTTTGGGCATCAAAATTTAGATTAGACTAACTCTTTTTAAAAAGCTTTACTAAGATATAATGGGCAAGCAGTAAACTGCACATATTTAAAATTTGGTACATTTTGACATATACCTACTTGTGAGACTATTACAATAGCTAGGCTGACTTTTTATAAAAAATTAAAGTGTAGTAACTGCCCCTTTAAACATTTGCTCACATACACACACACACACATAACACAGGCACACTCCAATGTTTTTATATGGTAGGAAGGACTACCCTGATCAGAATTCACCTTTAGGTACATAGGACATGCAGTACCCAAAATTTATTGGTTTACATGTTTTTGTTTGTTTGTTTTAAAATATATTTTTGTTAATTTCAGAGAGGAAAGGTGAGTGGGAGAGAGATAGAAACATCAATGATGAGAGAGAATCATTGATCAGCTGCTTCCTGCATGCCCCCTATTAGGAACCGAGCCCACAACCCAGGCATGTGCCCTTGACTGGAATTCTAACCCAGGACCTTTCAGTCTGTAGTCTCTATCCACTGAGCCAAACCAGCTAGTGTGGTTTTCTGGTTTTTATTATAAAAACTTTTACTTTTACAATGGTTTTAGATTTACTGAAAAGTTGCAAAGACAGTGCAGAGAGTTCCTGAGTCCCCTGTTGGTAACATCTTACATTACTACTAGTAGCCCTGCAAATCTGTGTGCCAGTAGCTCGCCGATAGCTCATAGCTCGATGCTGCCCTCCAGTAGCTCTCTGCCCACTTCCCCACCCTCTTGTACCTCCCCCAAACCCCTCATAGCTTGCTGCCCTGTCTCCTCCTGTAGCTCGCCACCGCCTGTTTGTAGCGAGCTGCCCCACCCTCCTGCTGATCTGTGATCCGGTCGTTATGTGGTCGTCCTTACACTTCACGATGTAATGACCATTTGCATATTACATCTTTACTAGATAGGATGCCGTATTCATCAGAGCTAATGAACCAGTATTTGAAACATTATTATTAACTAAAGTCCATATTCAGATGTCCTTAGTTTTTACCTAGTGTCGTTTTTTTCTGTTTCAAGATCCCGTCGAGGATACTGCATGAAACTTTGGCATCATGGTTTGTTACACCCTTCTTGGCTTCTCTTTTTTTTTTTTTTTTTTAAATATATTTTATTGATTCTTGTACAAAGAGGAAGGGAGAGAGATAGAAAGTAAGAAACATTGATGAGAGAGAGTCATCGATCAGCTGCCTCTTGCACACCCCCTACTGGGAATATGCCTGCAACCAAGGTACATGCCCTTGACAGGAATCAAACCCGGGACCTTTCAGTCCCCAAGCCAATGCTCTATCCATTGAGCCAAACTGGTTTCGGCCCTCTTGGCTTCTTCGAGTGGATCTTGACAGTTTGAGGATATTGATCAAGCATTTTGTAAAATGTCCCATTCCTTGGGCTTGTGTAGTGCTGTTTTCATGATTAGACTGGGATTACAGGTCTTTGAGAGGCAGACCATGGGGAAGTGCCATTCTCATCACGCTGTATCAAGGGTACACACTATCAGCACGACTTACCACAAAGACGTTAAACTTGATTGTCAGTGGTGTTTTATGTCATCCAAAATGTCCAGAATATGTTTCCAAAAGAGATTCTTAAAAATGTCTACAAGTAGAGTGTAGCACCTTTTTTTAAAGACAAGATAAAAGTAAATCAATATTTCATTAAGAATGGTTACAAGGCTTTGTGGCCTCACTGAGCCTCGTAAGACACAGGAGAGCAAAGGGCCTGCTGGGGTGGGAATTGTGTCCCTTAAATACCTGCCCTGACCCAGCGACTTCCTGCAAGTGTGTGTTCTCTTCTCCCTTAGCTCACAGAATCCTCCAGAGTGGGGACTGTGTCTTTGGATTGGTTTGTCTGCACTCAGCACCAGCTCTGAGCTGCTCAGTGCTCCACACAGCAGGTGCCAATACATGCTTGCTAAGTAGCAGAGCAGGTGCCGCCTGGTTGGGGATGAGAGGACCTGCCTCCTGGCCTCGCCTTCTCCTGGCCTTTCCTTCCTCCCTATGTCTCAGGCACCTCTCTGCTGGCAGGAAGAGGGCGAGAAGGAACCTGGGATAGGACGCCAGCTTTCATTGGGTTCTTCAGGGGAGGGTCAAGGATGTGGGGCTTTGGAAAGAAGCAGCAATCAGTTTTGCAGGGAAGGGAAGGGGGAGAAGGACACAGGTAGGTGTTTAGTATCTTGTGGGTTGCACAGTGACCTTGCTTTTGTCTCACTTTATCATAGTATCAGGGTGTTCCGTGAGATCACCCATGTCCTGACCTTGGTGTTCCATGCTATCCTTCAGGTCCTCATGCTGGTGTTCTGGGACGGTTTCTGTGCAGCAGGATAACAACACGCCTTGGCTGTGAGCATCAGAAGTCAGGAGTGCCGGAGTCAGGGGCTGCCTTTTTCTTTCTCAGTCACTTGGGTCTTCTTTTATTTCTTTTCCAAGAGCTTTGCCTAGGTTTTCTCCTTTTGTCCTCAGGAGGAAGGCATCTGTCTCAGTTTGGCTTCTCTGGAATGCAGAGCCTGAGACAAGGATGTGGTTGGAGCTTATCTCAGGAAGCAGGAGGGAGAAGGCAGGGACAGTGGAAGAGAAGGAGGGAAAGTCACCCCAGAGGATGTTATGGAGATTGCCGCTCTAGGCAAGAGAGCCTCTACTCCCCAGGATCACCAGAAGCACGCAAAACACTCCCGCCCAGATCTTCTGCCCAAGCCGGAGAAGCCAATTGTCCCCCCAGCTAGGCCGCGGGCCCACTGGCTCCCAGCTGCCTTTGGTTGAAGGTTGCTGATGGGGACACTGACTTCCCTGACTTCCAAATCAGGGAGCCTGCTTCTTCAGAGAAGGGCCTGAGGCACCGAGATTGAGGCCTGAGGCTTGGAAGCACCTAACCTGCTTCTCAACTGCAAAATGTTAGCAGGAGAGAGAGCCCCCAAAGAACCTTCGTCCCAGCTGGAGCTGAAAACAGAGGCGGCGCTGAAAGCATGTGTGAGAGACTCCAGCATCCCTCCTAACGCACAGGTGAGGGGAGGGAGGCATGGGGAGGTGAATCCACATGTCCGAGGCCACACAGCCACGATGACACAGGCAAGATTGTCACTCAGGCAGTGTCTTTAATTCATCTTGTACCTTTTAACCATTATGCTTTTCTGCCCACTGTTTGGCTGTGTCTTGCTCATGACTTATGGATTCCATTCAGTACTCTCATCTTGATGCACTTGCTCCTGGCCCTGTGCCGGAACCCATCATTTTTTACTTGGCGAGGCCCTCCTAGTTCATTTGTCTCCCTTTCCCACTTTCCTCTGAGCCTCGTCACGACAGGCCCATGTCCTGAAGTGCTCCTTCCCACCACTTCCCCTCAGCCAGTGCTGTCTCCTAGCAAGTGAGTAATTGCTGATATTCCCGCTTGTGCTGTGAAGTGTGCCCGGATGGGGGGGTGGGGGGAAGAGGAAGAATGTTGAGCCTGTGGTTGAGAGGAGCTCATGGCTCTCCTTCACCCACATCACATTGCATATGGAGCACCCATAGCCTCACTTGTCGATGGTCCAGAGACTGGTCCCCATTCTCCCCGCATGCTCACTGACCTGTCTGTGGTGTCAGACCTCATTAGCCACCTTAGTCTAACGGTTTCATCCAACCGGCCTTTATTAATCCTTCTATTTTAGGTCTCAAATCCCTAGAAGTCATGGACCATCTCAAGAGTAAAGTGGGAAGAGGCTTGCTGACTCACCCTGCAGCTGAGTCAAATTTTCTGGGTTGAGTAAAAAAAAAAAATGAGTAGACAGAGATGTACAACAGCTGGGGCTGTGGTATCCGATTCTACATAGGACTGTACATGCCTATTTTATTAGCTCCTTGAGCTGAATAACCATGTATGTGTTCTTTCCTTTCTGTCCCCAAAGTATGATCGCTAGTGAGGTCTGAGTAGACATGTGTCTGGGGATGTGTGGCTGCCTCCTGCGTCACTCACTGGCCGAGAAGTTGAACAGGGATGGATCATCCCCAAGGGGCGTAGACGTGGGCAGTTAGGCCTGGATCCTGGGCCTGGGTCCTAGGGGTTGCTGTAGGAAAGCCTAGGAACTTAGACAATGATGGAGAAGCTCTGTAAGTTGAGGGAACTGAGTCCAGAATTTGAAATCAGAAAGGAGGCAAAAACAAACAAAAAACCAGGGTTCCAGCCAGCAGCTGGAGTCAGCATCCAGAGCATTCTAGAGATAGCCAACAAGAGCAGCAATAAGGAATGGGGCTAGATACACAGGCAGAGCACCAAGGCCCCTCGCCGTGGCTCCCTCCTCTGCCGGCACATGCCTGCAGCCAGAGACAGAGCTTGGGGGCGTTCATGACTCAGGCAGAGAAGAGGGTGGCTGGGCCTGTGGCTCTGCAGGCCTTTGGTCTTCTTGGCGTCTCCATCTCCTTGGACACCTTGGTCTGTCTGTCCTTCACTCCCCTGAGACCTCTCCTGGGTAGCTCACGGTCTGCTGGATGTGCTGTTTTTTGTCTGGAGGTGGGCAGAGTTTGCAAGGAGGCAGCTGGTAGGTGCCAGCAGCAGGTGGAAGCAGAGCCTGGGGTCAGGAGATGGAGAGGGCTGGACACTGGTGTCCAGAAGGAATTTTTGCTGATCCTCTAGGACTCAGCTGCCCAGTGTCCATTAGAGCTAGGGCCAAAGTGCCTTGGCAGTTTCAGCAGTATTAATGGTATCGGAGAGAAAATGGGGTCAATGTAAGAGAGTACAGTACTGGCACACTCACTAGCACTCCTGTTAAAGAATTTGGAAAAGTCCAAGCGTTGCTGAATTTGTAATAAATACTGAAGGTAGGTAAGTGGAAGAGCAAAACCAAGAGGAGGAAATGCCCCCAGGCAAATATTTCCTTTGTTTTCAGGTCACCATTTCTCGCTGGAGCCTCATTCCTTGAGTAAATCTCCCACCCACTAGCGTCAGTGACATCAACAAACAAGCAATGAGCACCTACTGTGTACGCAGCATATAGGCAGGCACTTAAGATGCAAAGAAAGAAGTGGGAACATCCTGCCCTCCAGAGGCTCACAGTTGCGATAGGAAGGAGTCAGTGGAACTCTTACAAGGGGGCCTAGACCGGGTCTAGGTGAGGGACTGGGATGTTGCTGCCTGTGTAACAGATGGAACCGTATTTTGCCTTTAATTTCAGTATTGTTCTTGGCTGACCGCTTCCATCCTGTGGCTGCTTTTTCTGGCCACAGCAGCTGCTGGACAGGGTCCTTAGTGGCCCACACTGTTGTCAAAAGCATCGAGTCAGGAGCATTGGGCGACTGACTCATCCTCTCTGACTTTCAGTTTGCTCATCTGTAAAGCAAGACAGTTGGACTTTGGAGTGGACTCTTATCAAAGGCCTTTTAAAGGCTAGTAGAGTGGTGCTTCTCATACTCTGACATGCAGTTGACTCACCTGGGGTTCATGTTAAAACGCAGGTTCTGCCCAGGCTAGTGTTGCTCAATGGTTGGCGCATCTACCCAAGCACCAGAGGGTGGCAGGTTCAATCCCCAGCCCCAACTGGGGCGCTTGCAGGAGGCAACCAATCTCTCTCTCTCTCTCTCTCTCTCTCTCTCTCTCTCTCTCTCTCTCTCTCTCTCTCTCTCTTCCCTTCTATTCTCTTTAAAACTCAGTGGGGGAAAAATATCCTCTGGTGAGGATTCACAGAGAAAAGACAAAGAGCAGTTTCTAGCTCAGTAGGTCTGGTTGGGCCTGAGAGTCGGTGCTATGGCTAAAGGGTTAAGGTCCCAGGCGATGCTGATGCTGCTGGTCCATGGGCTGCACTTTGAGCAGCAAGGAAGGTCACATCACACGATATAATGGGAAAATCCAAGGCTTCCGGTGAAATAGCCCTGAGTTTGAAGTCCAGTGCTGCTCTGTGCGGTCCTGGACACATTCTGAAACATCTCTGAACCTCAGTTTTCTCACCTGTTAAATGGGGACAATACTACCCTCCCTGTTGGAGCCTCATTCCTTGTGCAAATCTCTCCCGCTCACCCTCCTGCGATGGGGCCAATGAGATCAAGTTTGCAAAATGGGTCCCATAATGTTCCTCTGTAGAAAGCATCCAACAATCAACAGGCGCTCCCTGCCCCGCCCTCCCGGGAACCTCTCCACACCTTCGCCAGGACCACCATCACAGACACACACAGAATCCATTCATCGCTCAGGCCTCCCACGGGAAGTCACTGGGTCTGGGTGCCTGCTGTGGACTTTGCATGCATTTGGCTGCTACAAAGGAGCAGGATCTGCCCCGAGCTCTTTAGAATTAAACTTTTGAATTAAACGTCCCCTATGGCAGCGAGGGCTGGCCTTAGGGTGAGTAAAATGTGCAGGTTGCCCTGGCGCTCTTGCAGGCGACCCTCACAGGCTGAGACTTCTGCCTGTACCCAGGGGGCCTCTCACACGCCCTCACTTACTCCCTGACCCAGTGTTTCCCAGTGGAGCTCCTGAGCGGCTTGAAGACTCAGTGATGTGGGAGAGATAGTTTGTCAATTTGGTATACAGGTCCTCTAGCCTGATCAATTATCAGCGCCGCTTCACAGAAACAGAGGCAAAGCCCTGTGGCCTCAGCTGCCCTCCTTGCTGATGTTTGTCTCTCCCAGTCCCCCTAGCCATGCAGAGGCTTCACTCATCGATCTGTTCCCTGTGCGAGCCAAAACTGAAACTCGATTGGTCTTGGCAGTCCTAGAAAACTGCTCCTCAAGTGTGTTTCTGGCCAACAAATTCCTCTCCTTTTTTTGCAACCGGGTGTATCAGCAAATCCTTGTCAGCTCCGCTTTCAGAACGTAGCAGGAATCAGATCCTCTCTCACACCTCCCTGTTCACGGACCTGCCTCTCTCCTTCCCACCTCTGCACGAACCACCCAGCTGGTTTCCCTGTGTGTGAGTTTGCTAGGGCTGCTGTAAGGAAAGCACCACAAGCGGGTGGCTTCACAGCTCTGGAGGCGAGAAGTCTGGAATTCAGGGGTCAGCCCTGCGCCTCCTTTGCCAGTGTCACTGTCTGATCACCCAGGTGTGGACGGTGGCCTGGCAGCGAAATGCCGGTCTGTGCCTCCACTGTCACAGGGCCATCTCCCTGCGTGTCTGTGGACACATTTCTTTCCTAAGGACACCCTAGTGACCTCATCATAACTTAATTATATTTGCAAAGACCTTATTTCCGAATAACATCACAGACCCTAGCACTGGGGGCAGGACTTGTACAGATCTTTTTTGGGGGGTCAGGGAGATAGCACAATTCAAGCCGTAACACCCTGCTTCCAGATTTACCTAATCCCCCTCATTGTCCACACATCTTTTTATAATTCGAATCAGATCATGACACTCCCTTGTTTAAGCCTTCCACGGCTCCCCATTCCATTTAAAATAGACTCAACACTGAATACTTACTACCATGGCTTATAACCCTAAGGCTGCCCCTGCCCCCGCTGACCCCCTTCAACTCCATCGCCTATGGCTCTCAGCCTGCTATGGCTCTGTGCCTAGCTCACTGCACCCCGGCTACTGGTCTTGCTGTTCCTCAAACTCTTGTGGTTGTTCAGCCTCAAACAGCCTCTGAGCCTGAGATGTTCTCCTTTCCCATAGTCACGGGGCCCACACCTTTGCATCATCCAAGTCTCTACACCTCAAGTGCCACTTCCTCGGCGTCATCTGCTTTATTTATACCATCACTTCTTATTCTCTTAACAGGCTTTTCCTCCACAGCACACATCACTAGTAGATGTCCTACATCACAGCTTTGGGCACTGCAGTCTGCTCCCCTACTAGTCTGGGGGTTTCAGGAGGGCAAGGTCTCAAGCATGTCTGAATCCATAGAGCGTGGATCATGGCAGACGCTCAGTCAGTATTTGGTGAATGAATTCATGAACACGCGCCTCCGTTGGTGATCTTTCTGTTTCTTCACCAGTGCCATCTTTTCCTTTTCTTCAAAATGCTCCACCTTCCCCACTTTCCCCAGTGCCCTTTCAGTGTTGCCATTTGCCATGCAGTGAATTATTTTAAATGCATGGTGTGTGTGTGTGTGTGTGTGTGTGTGTGTGTGTATCCTTGACATTTTCTTGTATTTCCAACATGACTTTTTTTTTAAGCAGTCTCCAGGAAGCTTCTTATACTTCTTTGACCTTTAAAATGCTGCCAGAGAAGGATTTTTAAATTCTGCTATCTCGAAGATGCAGTGGTTCATCTTCTATTGCCCCAGGACCAGCATCTGGTTCCTCCTCTAGACTTCCATTCTCAATCTTCCCTCCAGTTCAGATCTTCCGTCTCTTACTGGACCATTGCAATAGACTCCCCACTTCTAGATTCTCTCCTCCCATCAATTTTTTAAAGAAATGGTTCTATTGAAATATAATTCACATACTATATATTTTATCTGTCAAACAGGTACAGTTTTAGTGGCTTTTAATATATTCACAAAGTTGAATTGTTATGAAACCATCATAACAATCAATTTTAAAGTATTTTTATTTCCCCCCCCCCCTTCCCCCAGAAATCCCATTCCCTCCCCAGCCCTAGCCAGCCATTAATCCACTTTATGTCCCTATAGATTTGGCATATTATGGCATTTTATATAAATGAAGTCATACAACAGATGTTCCTTTGTGACTGGCTTTCTTTGCTTAACATAATGTGTTCAGGGTTTATCCATGTGCATTTATCACTAAATTCATCTCTTATAATTAAAAATATAAAAGATAATAATTCAGTTCTTATAATTGCTGAGTAGTATTCTATTGTGTGGATACATGACAGATTTTTAAAATTTTCTTCATGGGTCAGTTTCATTTGTTATCCAATTTATTGGCGTTCAGTTACTCATAGTATTCTCTTATATTCCTTTAACTTCTATAAGGTCAGTAGTAATTTCCCCTATTTCATTTTTGATTGACCAAAAGATAGGTGCTACTGTGCTAAGAGATGCAGTTGACTGAAATTAATTGTAATTTACCAACTAAGTTTTCCCCTGGAAGTTACAGACTTTCAATAGATTCCAGAGTCCCAAAATAGCTGTATGTCCCTTAGCCTCAGTTCACTTTTCTTCAATCATTTTTTTTCTGTTCCTCAAACTCAATAATTTCTAATCCTCAGGTTTTCTTATTTTTTCTTCTGCATTATCTAATCTGCCTTGGAATTCCTCTAGTGATGTTTTTCACTTTAGTTATTACATTTTTCAGCTTCAGAATTATATATATATATATATATATATATATATATATATATATATATATATATATATAATTGATTTCAGAAAGGAAGGAAGAGGGAGAGAGAGATAGAAATATCAATGGTGAGAGAGAATCATTGATCACTGCCTCCTGCATGCACCTTGGTAAAGCCCACAACTAAGGCATGTGCCTTTCACCAGAATTGAACCTGGGACCCTTCAGTCTATAGGCCAATGTTCACTGAGCAAAACCGGCTAGGGCCAGAATTTCTTTTTGGATTCTTTTTTTTTTTTAAGTTTTGTATCTCTTAATTGGTATTTCTATTTTGCTGATACATTGTTTTCTTGACTTTCTCCACATTTTACTTTGGTTCTTTGAAAATCTTTAAGGCAGTCGTTTTAAAGTCTTTTTCTAGTGGATCTGCAACCAGGTTTTTTTAGGGACAGTTTCTATATTCCCTTTGAATGGACCATACTTTCTGTTTTTGTTTTTGTTTTTGTTTTTGTTTTTGTATGTATTGTGATTTCTTTTTATTGTTGAAAACTGGACATTTGAATCAAACTATATGATAAGTCTGGAAGTAAGATTCTCTCCCTTCTCCAGGATTTGCTAAGCTTTGTTTTTGTCTTTGTAATTCTTGTAAGTTATCTCTGTGCTAAGGATCAGGCTGAGGTGTAAACTTAAGGTCTTTTCAGGCATTTTCTGAGCCTTTGCTTTTCTCTGGGCATGTGCTGTGAGTTTCTAATGTTTCCTGTATATGACTTTGGTTTTAAATGTGCTAGTCTTTGCCCTAGCTCAGGGGTCCTCAAACTTTTTAAAGTGGGGGCCAGATCACGGTCCCTCAGAGAGCTGGAGGGCCGGACTATATGAACTACTAATTCCTACTGTAACACCTCGGCTGCGCTCACTGCCCAAAAAACCTGGCGGACCGGATCAGACTCCTCTGCGGGCCGCATGTGGCCCGCAGGCCGTAGTTTGAAGACCCCTGCGAGCTGGTTTGGCTCAGTGGACAGAGCATCAGCCTGTGCACCAAAGAGTCCCAGGTTCTATTCCAGTCAAGGGCATATACCTCGGTTGCATGCTCCTCCCTAGCCCAGGCCCTGGTCAAAACTCCTGCAGGAGGTAACCAATTGATGTGCCTCTCTCACGTTGTTATTTCTCTTTGTCTTTCCCTCTCTCTTCCACTCTCTCTAAACATCAATGGAAAAATATCCTCGGGTAAAGATTAAAAAATAAATAAGCAAATGTTCTAGTCTTCAATGATCTAGTTTTCAATGTCTGGCTCCAAAAATGAAACAACTGAAGAGGGAGGAGAGGCATTGGTCCTTTAAAATCACCTGGAAGTCATGCCAGCCAGAGGTGAATTGCTTAACAACAATGGGCAGAGATGCAACAATGGTCATGGCCTCTTAGCACCTCTGTGATCAGAAACAGCATTCAGTGTTCAGAGCACAGAGATCCCTAATCTTTGTCCAGCCTGGCTTCTCAAAGCTGGGTGCAAGCTGCTCCAGAAACATGTACATGATAGCCTGCCCTTGGGGTGCGGGGTGGAAGATGGATGGCTGCTACTATGCTAAGAGATACAGTTGACTGACATGAGCTGTAATTACCATCCAAGCCTTCCCCTGGAAGTTGCAGACCTTCAGTAGACTCCAGAGTTCCAAAATAGCTGTATCACACAGCTTCTGCCTGGGCAATTGCTGTCCTGGGTGGGAGACACATTTCTGGTGCTGTCTAGTCTCCCGTCTGCCCAGAAGCCTCCCAAGACTAGTTTGTGTTGTTTTTTCCGCCCAGAATTTGAGGTTTGTTCTGACTCTAGAAGGGCTGTTTTTAACAATCCCTTTCCTTAGTCTTCTCTGCTGAACTAGCTAGCCTATGGTTTAGCTTATTGGCTCTTGATGAAAAGAAGCTCTTTTTTTTTCTAGAGAGCTTCTTGAATGATTGTACACTCTGCTACAAATAAAGTGCGTTCCTTTAAGAGAGAGAGAGAGAGAGAGAGAGAGAGAGAGAGAGAGAGAGAGAGAGAGAGAGAGAGAAGACTTTGGAGCTCTCTTTTCTTACACACTGCCTCTCCCCTTGGGCAAAACCTCTGAGCCACTGCTCTGAGCATGGGTTGGTGTGGTAACCTCCGGTCTTCTTGGCTTGCTTCTACCTTACAAATGAGCATGCTTGGGTGAGAGTGATTGAAGCCTCGGTGTTCTTGGTTTGTCATGCCTGGAGCATAACCTCTATCCTATGAGTTAGGCTGCATGGAAGAAGAGAGCTCACCAGAAATGTAGCCTCTTTTACTTGGAGGTAGAGGGGAGGAGAAATGCTGGTGGCCTGCCTCTCTTAGTGAGACGCAGTAACCACCCATGAAGAGGTGAGGGGAGAGGAAGCTCCGTCTTCCTGTCCACACCTGCTTGGTGTAGCTTCCATGAAGCTGAGATGGATGGGATAAGCAGAGGGAGGAAGTGGGTCGTGGCTCAAATGCCACAGGTGCTTGCTGTTCTTATCAAGTGTAATAGGTTTCCTTCAATAAATGTTTCTTCCTCTGTTGTATGCCCTTAGGACAATTTCCAGAGACTTCAAATGCTTGTTTTAAAAATAATTTCACCAGCTTTGCTTGTTTTATTGGGGAATGGACTTCAGAGCTCCTCATGCTACCATCTCGAAAGTGGGACTCCAGTCCATTTCACACCACCCCGACCAGGTGGTTTTCTTTGGGGCATTGTAATTAACATCTTAATTGTTTAAAAACTTTCAAAATGCCCATGTGAGGGACCACTAGTTGCGATTTAATATCCACTATCCCCTTCCTCCTCAGACACTGAACCCCAGTGCTATTGTGGGCAGCAATCCACCCAGCTAAAAGGCTGCAGTAACAGGGTGCAGTTGTGTGGGTGAGTTCTGGCCAATGAGTTGTAAGTGGAAGTGTTACATAAAGGGAACTGTTTGGTCAGGATGGGGCCCTTGGCCTTTCCTGTTTCCTAGAATATGGATTTGATGGCCAGCGGGCGGGCTGGCAGTCATCTTAGACAGTGAGGCAACCTCAAGAAGCCACACAGTGAGAATGGCAGAGTAGAAACATAGAAAACCTTTTTGCTCTGATCACTAGGTCTTTTGTCACCTCCTGGAGCTGCCATATCAGTTCTGGATTACCTTCTTACAAAAACTATAAATCCCTGAATGTTTAAGCCAGTATTGTTTTTTCTCAAGTGTCACCTCCCTAGGAAGTCTTGCTTGACCTTTTGACAGCTAGAAATGGCTTCTCTTTCCTTTGAATTCTTCTAACACCTGCTTCTAACTCCCCGTGGCGCTGAAACACGATGTAACAACCCTTGTTGTGCGGATGCTATTTGGGTTCATAGTGAAAGGAACCAGATGGCCAGCCTAATAAAATCTAGCCCAGATTCCCCAAGGCTGGCAGTGCGGCAGGGATCACCAAGTGAGGGCTGCTGGCTGGACCTCAAAGCTCTTATTCCTGCTCTGAGACCCACTCCCCTCCCGGGGCTCTCTCACTGATTGCTCCCATCGCCCACAGGCTGACCTCCGGAGCCTCTGCTTTACTTGTGAGGGTTCAGCCCACGTATGAGAACATACAACATACAACACATCCCTTCATTCCATTTAGCACAGCTAAGAACACAGGCTAAAAGATTTTTTTTAAAAGGTTCTTGAAAGCTGAGAGTAACTGAGGGGAAATAAAGAAAAAGAGGAACGTAACACTGGGTAATCTATCTAACTCCTCCCTCTTCAGCCGGGGTCCCAGCTGCCCGCTTTGCTGCCTCCAGGTAGCAGATTCTTTCGGTTCCTTATCATCTTTAGGTCTAACAGCAAAACCATCCCACTCTACCCATCACGTTATCTTAAAACTGTTGAGCATGAAGGTATGTTGGACACTTGTATCCGACATGCTCAAACTGAGACCTGAATCCTAATATTTTTTGAAACCTCAATATTTAAGAAGATAAAAACAAACAGCTCTTGTTATTTGTAAGCTGCTTTTTGGAGACAATTCTTTTGGTACTAGAATTACCTTCAAGTAGACATTTTAGTAATGCAAATATAAAGCAAAGATCCTCTTCTCAATGAGACCAATTCCAAGGAGCTAAACATTTTTAGAATTTAAGATAGTAAAAAGGTTGTCCTTGCTGGATGTTGAGTTGTGTTTCTGCAAATTTTGATTGCTTTTGGAGAAAATGCTATGAGCTAAGGAGGGTCATTAATAATGGAAAAGCTAACACAGTGCTGGAGTCTTGGACTTGCACCAAACCCTTATATTAATTAAAGAATGGAGGTTAAGAAATAATGGAATTGTTTTCATGGGAGAATAAATTTATATTATTGATGAGAGAGAGACAGAGAAGAGAGAGAGAGAGAGAGAGAGAGAGAGAGAGAGAGAGAGAGAGAGAGAGAGATGAAGAGAGGGAGGGAGGGAGAGAGACACAAAAAGAAACATCAATTTGTTGTTCACTTATTTATGCTTTCATTGGTTGATACTTGTATGTGCCCTGATTGGGGATCTAACCTGCAACCTTGCTATTTTGAGACAACGCTCTAACCAACTGAACTATCCAGCTAGGACCTCATGGAAGAATTTGTGAGATTCAGGGCTTAAGGCAAATTTTCAGGGCAAGTGACAAATTGTGACTAAGAGTTACTAATAATAATTAAAAACAATAATAGCAAGCAAGCCCTTAAGTAGTGCTTACTCCATGCCAGACACTGCTCTAAGCTTTCTGTGTATTGTCTCCTTAATCTACATATACCTCTGAGGTAATACAATCATCATCTCCATTTTGCCATTTAGAAAATTCAGGCCAGAAAGGTTAGGTAGCTTGTTCCACATGCTTCAAGAATGAAAAAGTGGTCCTTGCTGGTTTGGCTCAGTGCATAGAAAGTTGGCCTGGGGACCAAAGGGTTCTAGGTTTGATTCTGGTCAAGGGCTTGTACCTTGGTTGCAAGCGCCTACATGGCCCTGGCCCTGGCTGGGGCTCATGCAGGAGGCAACCAATAGATGTGTTTCTCCCACATCAAAGTTCCTCTTTGTCTTTCCCTCTCTCTTCCAGTCTCCCTAAAAATCAATGGAAAAATATCCTCCAGGGAGGATTACCAAAACAAACAAACAAACAAACAAAAAGAATGAAAAATGAAATTGGGATGAAAACCCATGCAGTCGAGTGCTGGCACCGGGCCCTTCCTCTCCTCCCTGTGCACTGAGGGGAAGGTCCATTTCTCTCCACCAGCCCCTGCTCATGGTCTTTCACCTCCCTGATGGACAGAAAAATGGGTGATGTCATCTATTTATTTTTCATCTGGTCTCTTTACTGAAGAACTGTCATATTATTAAGTGTATTCGCTTTTTAGCTGCTATGATTTAGGACCGTGGTTGGCAAACTGCGGCTCACAAACTACATGTGGTTTTTTGGCCCCTTGAGTGTGGCTCTTCCACAAAATACCACGGCCTGGGGGAGTCTATTTTGAAGAAGTGGCGCTAGAAGAAGTTTAAGTTTAAAAAATTTGGCTCTCAAAAGAAATTTCAATCGTTGTACTGTTGATATTTGGCTTTGTTGACTAATGGGTTTGCCGACCACTGACTTAGGAGGACGGTAATCACCTTTCCTACAGTTATGTATAGTTTTGTTTCCACAGCTAGGCCTCCCATTTCTGTTTCTTGCCTTCCCACATTGGCTATAGTTTATGGAATAATAAAAGTGGAATTAGGTTTTAGAGTGGCTATTGGAAGGATGAATATGAGATAAGAGTACATGGGGCAGAGTGAGCAGCTAAGAAGCTACTGCAGTAATCCAGAGGTGATGTCATAAGGGCTTGATCTAGATGACATTAAGGACGTACAAAAATATATATACGGGAACTATATTTTAGACAAAGAATCCACTGGACTTAGTGATGCGGCTGAGCAACAAAATAAATACTTCCTACCTGAAATCTAACATTCTGCCTGCTGGTGACAGATGTTAGTATCTACTGGAGACACATCTGGCCATCTAAAAGGAGGTAAGAGGGAGGAAATGAATCGCAAGTCTGAGTTTCGGAAGAGCTTTTGTTTGTTAAATCTGTTCCTGAAGCTGGCCTGGCATTTGGAGATAGGGAGTAGGCTCTGCTGTGAGTCCTCCAGGCAGAACCAGAACCTTCCACACAACAACGTGCTTTGTCCCAGGCGAGGAAAATCCCCACACCATTTCTATTTGTTTTCGAAAGAAAGTGAGAGGGTCTCGTCTCTATCTCCTCGATCCCAATCCTCCTCACCTTCCTGACTGCCTTCTTCTCGCAGATGGAGTCTGCAGACAGTCACCACACACAGCCTGCTTTCAGATGAAGGAGAGTTGGAGTTAATTCATGTTCTTCAACAATCCACTTTTTTTTTTTTTTTAATAGAGAATCCTTTCTCTCTTCCTCCCTTCCTTCTTGTGGACATAAAAAGCCTCTATGTGCTCACCCCTGCCTTGAATCGGGCTTCCATAACAAAAAACCATCAGCTGGGAGGCTCACACAACAGAAAGGTATTTCTCAGAGCTCTGGAAGCTGGAAAGTCCAAGATCAAGGTGCCAACAGGGGCAGGTTCTGATGACAGCTCTCTACCTGGCTGCAGCTGCAGCTGTCAGAGGGGCGGGGACAGGGGGTGCTGGGTGCAAAGGGTGAAAGGGTTAAGCAAAAAACAATAACCCCCAAAACAAACCCATAGACAGACAACACTAAGGTGATTACCAGAGGGAAAGGGGGTGGGGGAAAGTAGGAGAGGGTAAAGGGGGGGATAAACAGTGATGGAAGAAGACTTGACTTGGGGTGGTGAACACATAATACAATATACAGATGATGTATTCTAGAATTGTAGCCCTGAAACCTATGTAATTTCATTAACCAATGTCACCCCAATAAATTCCATGAAAAAAGAAAGTGCATGCACATTTTCACTTAATCTCTTGTATAGTTGGGCTTGCTCACTCTCCCACCTCTGCCTTGCCATGAGGATACGCCTGGGATTGTGCTGAGTCAGCCCGGAGAAGGGCAGGGGGCCTCCATGCCTTGTCATTTCCTGCACCTCCGTTCCCACCCACCCGGGCCTGGTGCCTGGAACCCACATGCTGCCCTGTGAATGCCAGTGTTAATTCCCAGGTACCCCTTCCCCACCCCCAGGACAGAGTCTGGCTTTTCTTTTTCCTCTCCTCTCCCTCCTTAGACTCAGTTGTTCTCCGCCTCATTTGTCTAGAGAGCCTGAATATTTTCCTGCATTTCCACTAAAGGTCTCATCCAGTAAAAGGAACCTCAGCCCATGGGTCAGCTCTCCTAGAAAAGAAAGGGCTCCCTTCGCCTGGTCAGCTAATGCCGTGTCACAGGGTGTGATGGTCTTTGCTTCTCCCCACTGAGCTGGGTTACTTGGACATCTTGAACTGAGGAGATGCGTTTTAACAGACATCCAGATTTTCCATTCCATGGGCTAGATTATTTTTGCAGGTTTTAAAGGGATTTTTCAACATTTTAAAAAACATTTCATCTGTTCATTTGGTTTTTAATCTTCACTAGAGCCAGATATTTTTTTTTTTTTTTTTTTTTTTGTACTTACAGGAATGGAGCTGGGCCCAGGCAATCAGAAATGATTAAACCCACACGGGACCTGCAGACCCCAGCGTTGGAGTTAAATGGCTGTCCCAGTGACTGCAGAAGACGGGGAGCTGATGTGAAAATTGAAGCAATTACCTAGATCACTCAGGCAGAAGAATTTCTGAGGCTTTTTTTCCTTGAACAATCCAGATAATTGCATCAATTTACACTTTTCACTGGCAGTAGAGACTGTAGCAGAAACTGCTCTCTGGGAGAGGGCTGAAGGGAGAGAAAGCAGAGTGCTCAGAAAAATGATTCTGATCGCTCAGGGGAGAAAAATGGGATAATGGGGGGAAATGAACGTGCTTTGGCCCTGATGCCTGCCAGTTGCAAGCAAGTCAACGTGAGACTGTTCATTGTTGCCTGAGTGATCCAGATAATTGTCCATTTTCTCTCTCATCTCAACAACGAAGCTGCGGGGCCATGCAAGGGTTGCTCGCTGAAGTGTAAAAAGAAACCTTGGCCAGGGAAGTTGGAGTCTGTTTGAGGCCCTCATCCTGTGCCTGGTGGGTAAATTCCTCAGTTCATTACTGCCCTCAGATGATGGTCAAGTCCTGCTTGGAGGAGGCGCTGTCCTGGAAGAGCCCATTACACCGTGAACAACATGCTGGGCAGCAAGTGACTCCTTTCCCAAGGACCTGAGAACTCATTTCTGGGATCGGTAATCCACAGCTGGACAAATGAATGAATGATGCATGAAAGCATGAAACACATTTGTTGAGTTGCTATTTTGTGCTTGGCATTATGCCTGCCAGGCCTTGCAATAATTAACCCTAACATTTCTTTCTTTCTGTCATGCTTTTTTTGGAGGGGTGATTCCCTCAGTCTCTTTACAGCCTCTCCCAGATTTTATTTCCATAGTATTTTCTCACACATTTCTCTTCCAATTCTCACTTATCCAGAAGACGTAGTATTTTTAGCACCATGTCAACAGATGGGGTAAAAAGAAAATAATTCAGAGAAGTTAAATAAATTTTCCAAAGTCACAGAACTTGTTAGCAGTGGAGCTGGGATGAAATACGTAGGATTCTGAGCCCAAGGCTCCCTCGATAATGCAGTGTCATGATTTTCAGGATCATGTATTCACTGATTTGTCCTTGCCATTATCATGCTCATGATGGACATGGATTGATCATTCAGAAAATACTTACCAAGCATGAAGGTATTACAGGATTCCCACAACATGGGGAAAAGAGCAAGACATGCACACAAGACATTTAGCATGAAGAAAAATACTGGGAAGAACTGGGGAACAGTACTGGACGACAACAGGAATGTCATTGCAAGGCAGCAGGTGCTCATGTGCCAAATCTGAGGGACCGTTAGCCTAAGAAGGCACAGAGCCCCATGAACCAGAGCTGTGCAAGGAGGTGTTTTGTTTTGTTTTTTTAAATGCAATTTCTTTTTCTTTCAATATTACATATTTTTAAAAATTGAGATATAATCGACATATAACATTGTATTAGTTTGAGGTGTACAACATAATAATTTGATATTTGTATATATTGTGAAAAGATGGATGTTCATTCATCAACACACATGGTTATAAAATGTTTTTTTAATGAGAACTTCCAAGTACTACTCTCTTTGCAATTTTCAAATATATAATGTACCGTTATTAATTATAGTCACCAAGCTTCTCATTACATCCTCATGGCTTATTTGTCTCATAACTGGAAGTTTTTACCTTTAACCACCTAAACCCATTTTGCCCTAACTCATCCTGATCTCTTCCAAATACCAGTCTGTTCTCTGTATCTACAAGTTTGGTTTGTATTTTTTTAGATTCCTCATATGTGACATCATATGGTATATGTTTCTCTCTGACTTATTTCACTTAACATACGGCCCTAAACATCCATCCATATTGTTGCAAATGATAGAATTTCATTCTATTTTATGGCTTAATAATATTTATATGTGTATACATATTCACATTATTATATAAGCATATATCATATATACTTAACAATATTCATATATGTGCATATCCTTATATGAATATACATTATGTATAAAATATCACATGTTATGTATTCTCTCATCTGTCAATGAATATGTAGGTTGTTTCCATGTCTTGGCTATTGTAAACAACGATGCAGTGAACATGGGAATGCAGATAATTACATTTTTTATTGTAGTAAAATATACATATACATTTTTACTGTCTTAACCATCTTAATGTATACAGTTTAGTAGCATTAAGTACATTCACAGTGTTTTGCAACCATCACACTGTCTAGTTTGAGAACTTTTTCATCACCAGAAATGAAAACCCTGTATTGGGAGGTTTTGTAGAAAGTCCTATAGACTCTTGAGGGATAGCTAGGATAAAGAGGCAGATGTGCTCTAGCTGGTTTGGCTCAGTGGATAGAGTGTTGGCCTGTGGACTGAAGAGTCCTGGGTTTGATTCCGGTCAAGGGCATATGACTAGGTTATGGGCTCAGTCCACAGAGGGGGGCATGCAGAAGGCAGCCAATCAATCAATGATTCTCTCTCATCATTGGTGTTTCTATCTGTCTCTTCCCTCTTTGAAAACAATTATATATATATATATATATATATATATATATATATATATATATGTGTGTGTGTGTGTGTGTGTGTGTGTGTGTATGTATTCTATCTAATAAAAGAGCAATATGCAAATTGACCATACTTCTGCTATGCCCACCAGCCAATCAGGAGCAAGTTTGCAAATTAACCCAACCAAGATGGCTGTAGCCATGGAACGAGCAGAAGGCTTGGGTTTCCCTGGCAATGAAGAAAGCCAAGCTTTCTGCACACCCTGGCTGGCCCAGGCCTCCACCCAAGGCTACAAAGTTTCAATTATAGAAGATAAATAAATCCCAACAAAAAATGGTGGCAGCCATGGAGCTGGAGCTGGAGAGAGTAGGAGGCTTGAGTTGCTCCTGGAGATGGAGGAAGCCAAGCTTCTGCAGCCCTGGCCTGCCTTGGCCTCCGCTCAAGGCTACAAAGTTTCAATTATGGAAGATAAATAAATCCCAGATACCAGGACCTCGGCTTGGGTCACCAGGAGGAGTGGCCAGACTTAAAACCACCACAGGCCTCTCACCCAGGCTGCCCCATGCCCCAAAGGAACTCCCACCCTGATCCGGGACACCCTTCAGGGCAAACCAGCTGGCCCCCACCTGTGCACCAGGCCTCTATCCTATCAAATCCTATCTAATAAAAGAATAGTATGCAAATTGACCATCATCCCAACACACAAGATGGCTTCCCCCATGTGGTCAAAGATGACTATCCCCATGCGGACACAAGATGGCCATCACAAGATGGCCAGCAGGGGAGGACAGTTGGTAGGACTAGGTGTGCAAGGGAGGACAGTTGGGGGCAATCAAGCCTGCAGGGGGGGGCAGTTAGGGGTGACCAGGCCAGCAGAGGAGGGAAATTGGGGATGACTGGGCCTGCAGGGGAGAGCAGTTTGGGAGGGGCCTAGGCCTGCAGGGGAGAGCAGTTAGGGGTGACCAGGCCTATAGGGGAGGGCAGTTAGGGGCAAACAGGCTAGCAGGGGAGCAGTTAGGCATCAATCAGGCTGGCATGGGAGTGGTTAGGGGGTGATCAGGCTAGCAGGCAGAAGCAGTTAGGGGCAATCAGGAAGGCAGGCAGGTGAGCAGTTGGGAGCCAGCAGTCCTGGATTGTGAGAGGGCAGTCAGACATCCCTCGAGGGGTCCCAGATTGAAGAGGGTGCAGGCTGGACTCAGGGACACACACCACCATGCACAAATTTCACGCACCAGGCCTCTAGTGTGTGTGTGTGTGTGTGTATGTATATATATATATATATATATATATATATATATATATATATATATATATGTTTAAAGAGGCAGATGTGAGAGGAATCCACTGGGCATGTGTAAAGAGTCGCAGCTGACAACGTGTCCAGTGCTTGGAGAATGGTGAGGAGTGGAGGTTTGTGAAGAACAATACTAAGCAGTAAGGTTGGGTGACTCATGTGGCTCTTCCTTGTATAACAGCAGGATTTATCCTTCCTTTTTCCTTTTAGGGTCACCTTCCTCTAAGACCACCTCCCCTCAGTTGTTTGGCTCCTAAACTCCCTCTCAGCTCTGCTGTGGGGTCTCCACCCTCTCTGTTCTGGTCGCCACCTGCATCTCCAGGATTCCGGTCCACCTGCAACGTGCTGCTGCAGCTGTTCCAGTCAGCGGGCCTCAGTCAGTGGCTGGCGGAGCAGGTGGCCCTTTGCGTGCCCACCCTGGGCTGCAATTCCTCCTGGCACCATTGACACAAGACTGTGGAGCGCAGAAACTTCACCGATGGAGATTACAGGAGGGAACGGCATCCTCTTCATTTGGGAACCTTACAGCCACGGGATTCCCCTGTTCTCACAGAGTTCCTGCCTCTGGTTGAGTGGTCTAGGGCAGTGGTCGGCAAACTGCGGCTCGCGAGCTACATGTGGCTCTTTGGCCCCTTGAGTTTTCAGCAAAGGCCAGCTTAGGAGTACCCTAATTAAGTTAATAACAATGTACCTACCTATATAGTTTAGGTTAAAAAAATTTGGCTCTCAAAAGAAACTTTAATCATTGTACTGTTGATATTTGGCTCTGTTGACTAATGTGTTTGCCGACCAACACTAGGTCTAGTGGAAAACACTAACCTAAGCCCAGGCCCATCACAGACTCCCTAGGATTTTAAAACTAAAACTCTGAAACAATAGCTCTTCTTATATAGTGATAGAAATTGAAGAATGAAACCCAGAGGTTGTTGGCAGCTGGGTTTCCTGACATTTGGAATGATGATCTAGAGTTAGAGTCAGTGAGGCCAACACAGAGAGAGAACAGGGACAAGAGAGAAAGAGAGAGAGGAAGGGAGGGAGGAAGGGAGGGAGGGAGGGAGAGGGAGAGGGAGAGGGAGAGGGAGAGAGAGAGAGAGAGAGAGAGAGAGAGAGAGAGAGAGAGAGAGAAACAATGAGTCTTGGTAGCTTGCCCTTGCTCTGACTTGGCTGTTTCATAGTTTTGTGAACATGCAAGATAAATCTGTATTCTTCTGATAAGCACTCCTTTTGCCTCCATGGCTTCAGTTGGGTTTCTAGCACTTTCCACCATAAGAGCCCTAATCCTCGGTAAGAGGCATGAATGGGTGCCTCCAGGAGAGCAAAGGGCTTAAATAAGATATCAGAAGCAAGCAGAGCAAGAGGCGAATGGAGGAAGCCACACGTCATTTGTCAGAATGTAAACACTCAGACAAGAGGTGGCAAGAAATGAGGCTACTAAGTAGGAAGAAATCTGATCATGCGACCTGGGTGTATTTTGCAAAAGATTTTGGACTTTATTTCGTATATATTCTGCATGTATTATAGGATTCTAAGTAGGCATTAGGCAGAGATTCTTTAAACTGTACTATAATTAATAGTAATTAAGAGGTTCTTAACCCGGGAGTCACAGGCAGGCTTACATTGTTCCCAAACCCTCTGAATAGTATAACAAATCTGTGGGTGTGTATGAGGCTGTCTCCATTGTTTTTGGTGGTTTTTTTTTTTTTTTTTTTTTTTTTTTTTCCTGCAGTGGAAAAGGTAGCTAACTTCATCGGATATTAAAGAAATCCCTGACCTCAAATACAAAATACGTTATGAACCACTACTTATTTACAGGCATCTTCAGGAATTTCACTTTCACCCTGAATGTTCACTCTTGCACAACTGTTTAGCACAGAAAAAAATGCTCTATAACTGTTGTGTTGAGATGTAGAGATAATATAGACGTAGTTACTTGTGGAGATTTTAACCGGGAGTATTGGATATGACCTCCATCCTGTGCTTGGCTTGGGCAGCCAGACCAGACCCGCAGGCTTTTGCAGGCTGCACCGAAGGCACCACCGCTGCCCCCGAAAGCCAACTCCAAGCATCCTTGTCCTTGCACCTGCGGGTGGCACGACTACAGCTCCCAGGATGCCCCGCGCTCCGAGCGGGGCGGGTCCCAACCTCGCGGCTCTGGCCCCGGGAGGCCCGGGGAGGCGGGCCTGGCGGAGGGCGGGCCGGAGCGCTGGTGCTGATGCGGGATGGCTGGGCGCGCGGGGCCCCGGCAGCGCTGAGCCGGGCGTGCCTCGCAGCCTGCGCATCACCTGCCGCCGGCCGCGTGGTCGCGGGCAGCGGGGCCGGGGCGCGGCGCGGGGCCGGGGCGGGCAGGTCTGCAGCCGGCGGGCCCGGAGGCCGGTAGGCTGCACCCACTCGGCCCCCGAGCGAGCGGCGGGAGCTGCCCACCTTCCGAATCCGCGGCGATGACCTGCTGAGAAGCTCCCCGGCGGCTGCGGGCGGCGGCCTGGCTGCGGGCGGCGGTGTGTGGCCTCCTCCCTCGTCGCCGATCCCGGCCCTCTCCCCGCCCCGCGCCCCCTCCCCGCCGCCGCCGGCCGCGATGGCGGACCCCGCCGAATGCAGCATCAAGGTGATGTGCCGGTTCCGGCCCCTCAACGAAGCGGAGATCCTCCGCGGGGACAAATTCATCCCCAAATTCAAAGGCGACGAGACCGTGGTCATCGGGGTAAGTGGCCGGAGCGTCCGGCCCCCCTCCTGCTCCGCGCGCCCATCGCCGGCTCCCCGACGCCCCAGGCCGAGCCCGGAGCTGCTCGGACCGCCCCTCCGGACGTCCCCGCGGGGTGCTTTCCCGAGTGGACGGACGAGGGACCCCCTGCCCCTGCACCCCGGTTCCCTCCTGGGCGGGTGGCTGGAGGGGCGGCGGGGCGGGCCCCGGTGGAGAGGGTGGGGGCGGGGGGCGCGGACGGGCTCGGCGTCGCCATTGTGCGCGGGGTGGGGGCCCGGGTGGGCCTTTTGTTCCCCTCCCTGGTCGTGCCGCGTGGGCAGGGGGTTCGGGGCGCCCTCAGGCCGGGATGCCCAGGCTCCCTCCCCTTCAAAGTGTGAGCTCTGCAAACCCACCAGTGATCCCGGGGATCATCAGTTCGATTTATCGAACATTTTTTACCTTTTCTTACAATCTTAGCAAAAGAAGGAGAAAGGGGGGGGAAAAAAAAAGTCCTGAAAAAAAAATCGGGGCCTCCACTTGGAGCCCCCACGGCCGTGGAGATGCCCCTCTCCTCCCCGCGGCGTTTCACCTTGCTTTGCGCCCTGAAGGCGGGGTGCGGGGAGCACCGTGGCCTGGCGTCCTCCCCGGGAGGCCTGCTGTGCCTCCTCCTGCTTTCCTCCACCCTGGCCGCCTGAGATGGACCTGGAGCCCGGGCCTGACCCCTCCCCAAATGGGGCGACTCCCCCAGATGATGCCCACCGCCCCTCGGATGTGTTTGGTGCTGAGCGCGGAGGACGGTGTACCCACCTCCGTGGGGCTCAGGCCCCCCCCCCCCCCCCCCCCCAACGCGGGCCAGCAGCCCCGCTGGGCGGGGAGCAGAAGTTACTCTGTGTGGCCGGGCCCCTTCCCTCTGCATCTCCCTCGCTCCCCCCTTCCCCCGCGACCCCCTTCCTCCCCTGCGGACGGGGCTGCTGGTGAGGGGGAGGGAATACCTTGAGTTTTTAGTTCTTAAAGGAATATGTCAACGGAAATAAACTAGCTTTGTTTCATCCCACCCTCCACTGTCCCCCCGCGTGTGGGGGTGCAGGCGCCCCTCTTTGTATGCGAGCCGCGTGAATGGGAGCCTCGCGACCCCCCGCTGACACCCGTTCCTGGCAGCCCGCTCCCGGCTGCTGAGGCAGCCTTCCCGGGCCGGCATTGATTAAGTGATGTCATCCCGATCACTGAGCATGCTCCGCGAACCCCCTCCCTGCCAGTCCCCCAGTGGCTGGTGTATTTAGGTCAAGTGATGGACGGGTGACAGTGTATGGAGGGGTCTCAGCCAGAGTCTGCCAGGCCTTTCCCAAACCAAAGCAGGCCCCTGCATCCTCGCCAAGGTTGTGGGCCGCAGCCCAGGGCCCCCCTGGGACCAGCAGGTGCTACATGGACCAGGAGGCCGGTCACTCTCCTCCCGCAAGGCTCCACATTGGCACCTAGGCTTCATGGACCTCCCTCAGGAAGGCAACTCCCCGTGATGACCTTTCCTCACGTCCCCATTCTCACATTCCCCGGGAAACTGACTTCCACATGCTCTGTGGCTAGGGGTTCTTTCTGAGAGTTTACCTATGAGGGTTGGAAAGAGGAATGTTCTCTGCTTCATGTTAAATTGAAGAGGAGATCTATGCTGCAACTACAGATGAGAAGGAAGATTCTGCAATTCATGGCAGTTATAGGAAATTGATCTATCTATGGCCAGTGCAAGGGGGAAATAGTAAGATGTTTGGGTTACACACCCCTAGGCCGGGATCAGCCTACAGTCTGGGCTTGGAGTGGGAGATCCTGGGGACATTTAGTCCCTGCCCCTAGCCTTGTAACTGTTTTTTTAAACAAATAATTATGCAACACAAGAACTTCTTCTGGTGACCCTATTTCCGCGCCCGCCCCCCCCCCCCCCCCCTTTTCTTTCTTTCTCAGAAGTTTTAGAGAACAGCTTGGAGAAGTTTCTTTTTCTTCTCCTCCTCTTCCTCCTCCTCCTGCTCCACCTCTTCCTCCTCCTTTTCTCCTCTCCTCCTCCTCTTTCTCTTTGTTTCTAAAATCGATAGACCCGGACAAACAAAGTGCAGTAATACAGGGCGGGGCAAACGTAGGTTTACAGTTGTGAGTATTCAAAACAGAGTTTATTCTTGTATTATTATTATTTTCCATACAAACAATTGTAAATCTACTTTTGTCCCACCCTGTATATCATCCCGTTTAATTTTTGTGCAAGCCAGAGATTAAACAGAGATTCTTAATTTTAGGGTTACGTTTATTTAATATTATGACATTACTGTGAGGGTGTATTTCCTATCTAAAGGTAGATGTTATTAACCAAATCAGTGAAAGCAAATGATTAAAATGAATTTTACCATTAAAATGGTCACCATGTAAAATAAGTAATTTAAACAAAAACATTGTCTCTGTAAATACACACATAGCTCTTCAACTATGAAGTTAGATTTTTGTATTGATCCTTTAATATGACAGTTTTCAGTTTTCAGATGAATTCCTACAGAAAGGTGTAATTAGAATTGTACAGCTTGATGAATTTTTATAAAATAAACACTCCCTTGCTCCTCTCAAACTAAGAAACAGACATTTTCCCAGGACCCCGGGGGTCTCCCTTCTTCCCCTTCCTGGGCTAATCCCTCCTGCTTTAGGGCAACCAAGGTTCTGACTTCTAATGCCATAGATTAGTGTTGCTTCCTTTTTAAAAAAAACTTTATATACAGAAAACCAAACGATTTGTTCGCTTTTGTGTGTGTCTTCCTGTGCTCCACATTATGCTTGTCACATTCACCCATGCTGTGGCATGTGGCAGCCGTTGGCTCGCCCTCATTGTTCTGTAGTATCCCGTATGAATGGAGCACAGTTTGTTCGTTCATTAACTGTTGGTAGCCATCTGGATGGTTTCCAGTTTGGGGCTACTATAGACAGAGCTGCTACGAACATTCTCTTATACACCTCTTCGGTGGGTGTGGGTGCAGAACAGAAAACTGCTCCATACTGAAGGGTGTTGGGACTGGGGTTGGACCCATGTGCTAGGACCCTTGCCGTTCCTCATCCGTAATGTGGAACTAAGGGAGGTGACAGTTCTGGCAGCCTGTCTCAGGTTGTGTTCACCAAGTACAATAGAATAACTCCCCCGTCAGTTCAGTGGGAACCAGCTCCAGTAGCTCAGTTTCAGGTGGAGACTGCCCAAGGTGGGGCCCTCCCTTCCTTACTTGCAGGAGTGTATATGTGGGGATGACCGAAGAAGCGCAGAACCACCCAGAAATGCCAGTAACCTTCACCCCCCCAGCACAGACCAGTAAAGAATGAATTTCTGTGGAGTTAGTGGTTAGTCTAAATTCAGAATCCCAGACATTCTGTTTTTGAAACTGGGGTAATTTGTTTTCCTCTTTCAAGTCCTGTTAAAATCATAGGGCAATGTATGCTCACAGGGAGATTTTGCAGATAGAGTTTCTAGATTCCTCCCTTTGAGAAAAATGTCCTGTCTTACAGGAATCATCTCTTTTCCTGCATTCCCCCCCCCCCCGCCCCCCCCCCCCCCCCCCCCCCGCCCCACCTCCTGTGCAAGGCTTTCTTTCCCTGGTCTCCCCAGCCACTCTCTCTCCCCACTTTGAACTCATGTGGTATTTTATTTTGTCCATGATCATGTAATCTTCTGCCTTAGGTTATTATTAATTTTGATCATTTGTCTAATGGCACTGCAAGCCATCTGCAGAGATAAACAAGGGCCTTCTGTGTTTTGCTTCTTTGTACTCCCAGGCCCTTCTCCATAGAAGACATTGAACAAATGTTTATTGATCTCTTTGTTGAGTCTAGAAGTCTTTCCTTTGGCATATTTAACTTATTTTATGGACTTTTAATTGGCTGTAGACTGTGAGGAGTAGTTAAGAAACAATTTTAAAGAGAAGTGCTGTTCCTTTGAGCAGGCCAGGTAAGATAGCATACTGTACTATACTTGAAATGGTGTGAGAAAGCTGAGAGAGAATGATGTTTAGTTTTGTTAAACAAGTAGGAGACCTAAGGGCACTGGTGGTGACCTAGATGGTAGAGGGTGGGGTGGCCTAGAGATTAGCAAAGGGATGCCACGCTAATTTTCCCGAGAAACATACTGGATTTACGGCATTTCTTGGAGGGCTCCTCCATTATCTGCTGAAAATTCTGGCGCGTCAACCATTACTTTGGTTTTGATGCATCTTTGTTGATGGAAACTGTCTTGGAGCGTTCACGGTACGGCTCTTTGAAACGGACTTGCACACTTAAGTTTGGAGCTTTCCTTTCATTCTCTGGTTCAAAGTCCTGGGAAAGCGGTCTTGTTAAAGATGGGTGCTTCCTCCTGAGTCTGTAAGTCCCAGTCTGTTTGAGAGCCAAAGCGAAATATCAGCCACAAATCCTGCGCTGGGGTGTGGCATGGAAAGTGGCGTGGAAAGTGCAGGAGCTTGGATTAGATCTGGGCAGTGGATGAGCAAGGAGGCAGGAGTTGGGACAGAGACAAAGTTTCTCAGTTACATTGTGGTGATTGAGGACTGAAGAGTGAGGAAATATGGCTTGACTTTTCTCTTGCCTATAGTAATGGTCTTTAAAAGCAAGAGCATTAAAATTTTTTCTTTGTAAATTTATGCACCGTCAGATCAACCTCTCTCGCTCTCTCTACCTCTCTTCCTCTCTCTCTCCCTCTCTTCCTCTCTCTCTCCCCCTCTCTCTCCTTCTCTCTCCTCCTTCTCTCCTTCTCTCCTTCTCTCTCCCCCTTTCTCTCCCTCTCTCTCCCTCCCTCTCTCTCCCCCTTCTCTCATCCTCTCTCTCTCTTTCTCCTTTTGGTGTGTATTTTGTAGGGAGTTTGACAAATACAGAGTTATGTAGTTAAGCTGTATTAGTTTTCTGTTGCTGCTGTAACAAATTACCACACACTTGAGGATTTAAACAATGTGAGTTTATTATCTACAGTTTCTGTGGGTCCAAAGTCCATCAGGTCAGCTGGTTTCTCTTTTAGAGTCGCACAAAGCCAAAGCCAGGGTGGTGTTGCAGGGCTGTGTTCTTTTCTGGAGGGGCTCAGGGAGAATCCATGCTTTTGCTCAGTCAGGTTGGTGGCAGAATTCAGTCCTTAGTGGTTGTAGGTCTAAGGTCCCCGTTTCCATGCTGTCAGCCTGGGCTACTCTCAGCTTCTAGCCAACTTCTGCAACTTAAAAACCAGCAATGGTTGAGTCCCTCTCATGCTTCATATTTCTCCTGTCTCTACTTCCATGGTAAGTCTCTCTCATTAATTATTCCCTTCCTCTTCCACTTTTAAGGGCCCGTGTGTCTATACTGAGCCTACCCGGATAGTCAGATAGTCTCCCTATTTTAAGGTCAGCCAGTTAGCAGCCTTAATTCCATCTGCAAAGTACCCTTTACCCTTAATGTTCACATACCCACACATTTTCAGGGCTTAGAGTGTGAACATGGTTTGGGCCCATTATTCTGTCTACCACATACCACCATAAAAAAAAAGAAAAGAAAAAAAAAAGCCCACATGTAATCAAACCTTCTCTCTCTTAGCCTTGGCACCCACTTATCTGTTCTTCTGTAACTTTGCCATTTCCAAATTGTCATAAAAATGGAATCATATAGTAAGTATCTTTTTTCAGTCTGGATTCTTATACGTATCAATAGTTCTTTTTTTTTTTTTTTTTATTGCTTACTGGTATTCCATTAGATGGGTGTACTCCAGTTTGTTTATCCATTCATCTGTGGAAGGGCATTGGGGTTGTTTCCAGATTAGGATGATTATGCATAAAGATGCTGTATACCTATGAATATAGGTTTTTGTGTGAGAATACATTTTTTTAAAATATATTTTTTATTGATTTTACACAGAGAGGAATTGAGCAGGATAGAGAGTTAGAAATGTCGATGAGAGAGAAACATCGACCAGCTGTCTCTTGCCCACCCCGGACTGGGGATGTGCCCCCAACCAATGTACATGCCCTTGACGGGAATCGAACCCGGGACCTTTCAGTCCGCTGAGCCAAATCGGTTTCGGTGAGAATACATTTTTATATCTCTTAGATAAGTACCTGGGAGTGGGATTGCTAGGTAGATCATATCTTACCTCTATGTTTAATTGTAAGAAAGTGCCAATCAGCTCTGGCCGGGTAGCTCAGTTGGTTAGAGCGTCATCCTGATACTCCACTGTGGGTTGGATCCCTCCCTGGTCAGGGCACATACAAGAATCAATCAATGAACCCATAAATAAGTGGAACAACAAATTAATGTTTCTCTCTCTCTCAAATCAATCAATAAAGATAAAAAAAAAAAAAGAAACTGCCGAACAGTTTTCCAAAGTGGTTGTACCATTTGCATTCCCACTTAAAAGCAGTAATATTTTAAGTTAGGGTTTAGAGAGTTTATTCAGTCACTTTGAGTATTAGTAGTGTTTAGAAGTGTTGAAATATATCAATCCTTCACTCCTCGGTGACCTGAATCCAGAGATGTGTACAGTGCCTGAAACTGGATTAGTGGTTTCCTGTAAATACACCCTTTGAATTAGTGGTTTCCTGTAAATACACCCTGGAATGAGGGAACACATGAGAGTAGCCATAATCTGTCATGTGTCCCTGGAGGCTACTCACTGTGGTGCACACAGTCGGTGCTACATAAGTGGATGGAGTAGATGGAGGCATCAGGGAGAGTTAGACAGAAAGTATGGATTTACTAGCTGGCTGTAAGGCTTTTTAAAAGCTCCTTAGCTTCTCTGGGCCTCAATCCGCTCATTTAAAGTGGGGATAGTTGCTTTGATCAAAGGGTCATTTGGATGAAATTAAATGAAGTGGTCAAAACATAATCTGATACAGAGAAATGCTCAATACATTCTAATTACCTCCCATATTTCCTAATTCCCTCGTAATTTTCCTCATTTTCAGAATTATCTTTGTCCCTCAAATTATTGCCTTTGAGTCTTATTAGCCCCTGAAATCCCTCGTACATCCTCATCTCTTAGGCATTTGTCTGCCCAGCTCCCTCCATCCTCCTGCTCAGAATAGCCGCTCTTCAGCTTATTTGTAGAATTTCTAACTATCCGTGGGGGCAGAGCTCATCGCTCATGTCCTTATTTATAGACTTATCAGCTGTTCTTTTCCTTACAATAGGAGTGTGTGTGTGTGTGTGTGTGTGTGTGTGTGTATGTCCATGTCCTCCCCATGTAAATTATAAGTTTCTCAGGGACATAGAACTGTTTTTTTATTTTATTTTTTAACATCTTTGTCTCCTTTACTGTAGTTGTTTAGTAAGTATGGTATATCTTGATTATTGAGGGTTCCTTCCCCTCCTGTTTCTACCTGGAATCAAGTCTCCGTAATTGCCAGTTTCTGAATTCCCTTAACTTGGGCATCGCTGGGGATTTCCCTCTGCCTCCACCTTGCTTGTCTGGCCCGACTCTCCTGTTTAATGACTGTTTTCCACTCTCGGCTCTTCTCCCCCCTTCAAAATAGGAAGCCTCCCCCACCTTTGGGTCCCTTAGTCCCTGCCTCAGAATGATCACCTGTGTCTCCTTATTAAACAAGGAAAAACAAATCCACCTATCCCCTAATGCTTTCTCTCTAAAGAAAAAGTAGCCCCTTGACAGATCCAATTTCACCTTATTTCTCTCAGGTTTTCCTGAAGTCCTACTTTCTTTCTTTGTTTCTTTGTTTCTTTCTTCCTTTTTTTTTTTTTTTTGTGAAGAAAGCTCCTCCTTTAACCCATTTACTGCACATCAATCAAGTTCCTTTTAATAGGAACTGAGTTGTTGAGTCTGTGGTTATTTGCAAATATTAAGAGCCTGAGAGAACATGGAGTTTTAGATTCACTATAATGTACCTCCCCAGCACCCATCCTGGACACCAGTCAGGTAGCCCAAGATGAACTCCCAGCCCTGCGACTTCCTGGCTGTATGAACTTGGACAGGCTGCTAGGTCACACTGAGTTCCAGCTTCCTGGCCTGGGATATGGGGAGAAGAACACTCTCCATGTTCTGGGGTTGTGAGATCCTGCTTGTAGAGTGCTGAGCACGGAGCTGGAATGTCGCAGGCCCCCAGAAAATGTGCTACTTAGGGCCCACTGCGGGGGATTTCTCTGTATTCTCCTCAGACTTACTAACCTGGGAAAGCCCAGACCCTTCAGTTTCCTCAGTCCCTCAGGTTGTGTTAAGAGAAAATTATTCTGACAGTTGTAAACCTAGTAAGGAAGACATTGCCAGTGGTGTCAACACCGTTGCAATGGGAGATAAATCAGGTTCAATTCCAAATGCAAATACAGGTGGAGCAGGATGAGGGGTTGGTGAATGGACGGTTACTTAGAGGGACATATGGGATTGGGGGAATTCTTGTTGAACTGACCTAGCAGGATTCTTCCTGAAGGCAGGCCAGATAACCAAGGTATCAAGATGTTGGTATTGAGGTTTCGAGGGTGATGAGATATTCAGGGTGAGGGGTTCTCTCTACTCTGCCTTACCAGGGTTCTTGCTAAAACTACACTCTGCATGGACAGACCTGGAAGTCCAAGGTTGAGGCCCAGTTGAGAAGGCATTTTCAGAGGAGCCTGACTCAAGTTTGATCAAGGAGCGAGTCATTGTCAGATGGAATCCAGATGCTTCCATGGGGCCACTCAAGGCCTACATATTCTGGGCCTGCTTGCCTTCCTCACTTCACCCCATGTTCCATCTGTGCTGCCATTTTCTTAAAAGATTAGGCATAGCTGTACCTTCCTACCAACAGTGGCTCACACCCTGCATGGCAAGCACCCATTTACCCTTAGAATCTTATCCATGGTACCCCCTGATTTTTTCCTGATGGGCTCCTCTTCCCTTCAGTCCTGGCCAGGTTAGACCCTTCCTGCTGTGAACCCCTTGTACCATGCACAGCTCCTGGCTGAACTCCCCAAGAACTGCATTTCTTTGGGAATGTGTGTCCTTTCCTTCAATTAGACTGAGAATTGATATGATTTTCAGCTATTATTTATTCAGTTCCATTTATTCCATCTTCAAGGCCTGGAACAGTGCCCGGAACAGAGTAGGTGCTCAGTACATGATGTCTTTTGAAAGAGATGGAAGAATGCTGTCTCTTCTAGGCTGTCAGATGTCAGAGCCTGGAGATAGTTGGCGTCTTTCCAGCTCTGGTGACTTGGTTTTCCTCCTTGGGCATTTCCATGGTTTTATTGCTACTGCTTTAAAAATAATAGCTTTTTCAGGGGTCCTGATAGATTGCAAGCTCATTGGCAGGGGAGAGGGGGGGAAGCTTAAACCATTCAGAAAGCAAAAATCACTTTTATTTTATGAGTTAGAAAACACCATTGCTAACATTTTATCGTTTATTCCAGCTCTTTTCTATTCATAAAACCGTATATTTTGCTTTAAAACAAAGATGTGATTTTACAAAATCTGTTTTCAAACCTACAGTATATTCAGACATCCGCATTTTTAAAGGTTTAATGTCATTTCATCACATGTCTCCTCAATACTTCATTTAACCATTCCCTACAGATAGCTATTTGTGTTTTTCTTTTCTGTTACCATATAAGCAAAAGGATGATAAACATCAGTGGCCACATTTCTTTGTGCACTTGGCCTATTATTTTGTTAGAAAACATTTCTAGAATTGGGGTGGCTGGTCAAAGGATACAGACGATTTTAAGGCATCCATCGTTTTTGAGAGGGAGCAGTTCAGAGATGATGAATTGTCTTCTGTTTTATATTCTCACTTCTTTGCTTATTACCCCATAACATTGCTGCCTTTTTGTGTCGTAAGGCATCCATTCCTTCATACCTGAGTTAAACTAAATTCTTACAGAAAGTGTGTGTTGTTACTCAATTTAACCCACAGATGCAGGACCTGGCAATGCCTTCAGACTTGTGATGTAAACCATAGGATTTTATAGGCTGTTTCTTGTCTATATCCTGAAGAATGTTATCTCTTGGTGGTGATCAAAAGCTAATTCTGACTCTTGAGGCAGAGAGAGATAAGAGGCAAGATTGTAATCTTAAAGAAAAGGAGGGTAGCTATGCTTTCTTCTTGGCGCTGACATTGAATGGCCTGTGGTATCTTCTGGGTAGTTGTAAATTGAGAAGGGATAGAATAGTCCCCCTCAAAAATGCCCTAAAAAGAGCTTTCCCCCCTGATTACTAGGTACTCTTTTAAAAAACGTACTATATAAAATTTCAAAATGATACCAAAATAGAAAGAATAAGAAAAATATACCCCCCCCCAATGATGGTTTTAACCATCAATAAATTGTCCAAACTTATTTTATCTCTATTTCCTAAACTTTCCCTCCAAAATCACTTGGTTGTTTTAAAGTGAAATCTCTTTTTAAAAATTGAATTTATTGGGGTGACATTGGTTAGAGTGAAATATCTCAAATTATTTTATTCCTAAATTATATATATATATATATATATATATATATATATATATATATAAATATATATATATATATATATAAAATCTATCTTTAAAAGTTCAGGACTCTTAAAACCATACTAACATCATCAAATGGAAATATGAACAATTCCTTAATGCCAAATGTCCAAGCCCTCCTTTCCCCCAATTGCCTCATAAATTCTTCTACATTTGGTTTGCTCACATCAGAGTACCAGCTACTATCAATTGCAAGTGAAGAGAGAAAGGAATGTTCATACATTTACCTCTTGAAACAAGAAGGAGGCTTTCTTACAGAGTCACAAACACACAAAGCACTCAGGGCTAGTGAAGATTTCCAGCCCATCTCCCTTACCCCTAGGCACGGCCAGTTATCTTTTTTCTTCTTCTTTTCTTTTCTTTCCCCCCCTCTTTATTGATTAAGGTGTTACATGTGTGTCCTTATCCCCCCATTGCCCTCCCCCCACTCTCCTCACTCATGCCCTCACCCCCCTGTTGTCTGTGTCCATTGGTTAAGCTTATATGCATGCATACAAGTCCTTTGATTGATCTCTCCCCCTTACCCCCAACCTCCCCTGCCTTCCCTTTGAGGTTTGATGGTCTGATCGATACTTTTCTGTTCCTGGATCTGTTTTTGTTCATCAGTTTATGTTTTTCATTATATTCCATAAATGAGTGAGATCATGTGATATTTATCTTTCTCTAACTGGTTTATTTTGCTTAGCATAATGCTCTCCAGTTCCATTCATGCTGTTGCAAATGGTAAGAATTCCTTCTTTTTTATAGCAGTGTAGTATTTCATTGTGTAGATGTACAACAGTTTTTTAATTCACTCATCTGCTGATGGGCACTTAAGGCTGTTTCCAAATCTTAGCTATGGTAAATTGTGCTGCTATGAACATAGGGGTGCATATACCTTTCTGATTGGTGTTTCTGGTTTCTTGGGATATATTCCTAGCAGTGGGATCACTGGGTCAAATGGGAGTTCCATTTTTAGTTTTTTGAGGAAACTCCAAACCGTTATCCAGTGGCTGCACTAGTCTGTGTTCCCACCAGCAGTGCATGGGGATTCCTTTTTCTCTGCATTCTCACCAGTTGATTTGTTGATGATAGCCATTCTGACAGGTGTGAGATGGTACCTCATTGTCATTTTGATTTGCAACTCTTGGATGATTAGTGACTTTGAGCCTGTTTTCATATGTCTCTTGGCCTTCCTTCTGTCTTCTTTTGAAAACTATCTATTTAGTTCTGTTGCCCTTTTTTTTTTATTTTATTGGATTGTTTATCTTTCTTTTGTTAAGTTGTTTGAGCTCCCTGTAAATGTTGGAAATTAAACTCAAACCTTTATCGGTGATAACATTGGCAAATATGTTCTCCCATACAGTGGGCTTTCTTATTGTTTTGTTCATGGTTTCTTTTGTTGTGCAAAAGCTTTTTATTTTGTTGTAGTCCCATTTGTTTATTTTCTCTTTAGTTTCCATTGCCCTAGGAGCTGTATTGGTGAAGAAATTGCTTCGGCATACATATGTCTAAGATTTTGCTGCCTGTGGATTTCTCTAGTATTTTTATGGTTTCCTGTCTTATGTTTAATTCCTTTATCTATTTTGAGTTTATTTTTGTGTATGGTGTAAGTTGGTGGTCTAGTTTCATTCTTTTGCATGTATCTGTCCAATTTTCCCAACACCATTTATTGAAGAGACTGTCTTGACTCCATTGTATGCTCTTGCCTCCTTTGTTGAATATTAATTGAGCATAGTATAGTGGTTTGGGTCAATTTCTGGGTGCTCTATCCCAGTTATCTTTTTAATAAGCCAAGGCTGGCACTGCAGTATTACCCAGACAAGCTATCTAGAGAGCTTCATGTTTTATAGCTTTTCTCCTGCTGCTTCTTTCCCTCGATTTGGTCACCGTGCATCAGCTTCAGGAAAGTAGGCAGATATATCATCATTTGTCTTCCAAGGTCAGTGCCCACCCTTATTAGCTCAGTACCAACTACATTTAAAGCAATTCTTTTAGGTGTTTATTACCTTTTTAGTCAATGAATAAATGAAATACCTACCGCTGATGTGAATTAAATACTGAAAATTAGTCCACAGAGCTGAAAGAAAAACATAGAGGTGTGTACAGAATTCGGTGCAACACAGTTCTTTAAGGAAGAAGGTTTGTAGTTCTGTTTTTATTTTTTCTTTCTTTACTCCCAAAAAAAGAACAAACTTTTGCCCAGCTGATGTGGCTCAGTTGTTGAGCATCGAACTATGAACCAAGAGGTCACATGATCTATTCCTGATCAGGGCACATGCCTGGGTTGCGGGATCGATCCCCAGTAGGGGACGAGCAGGAGGCAGCCTGTCAATGTTTCTATCTTTAACCTTCTCTCTCCTCTCTTTGAAATAAATAAAAACATTTTCTTTTTTAAAAAAAGAACAAACTTTTGAAGGAGAATGTGAGTGGAGAAAAAGTGCAAACATCCCAATAATTTGTGTTCTAACTTCCTTGACTGCAGGATATGGTATTGTTGGAAGAGCTGCAGATCAATAATATCATCTTAGAAGCATTTTATTTAAGGATCTTGGTTACACACTTCTGGGTTGACAAGTCCCAGGGGCTCTTCCTTTCCCGGGATCTCTCTTAGAGCGATCTCTCCCATTCTGATATCTCATCTTGCCTCATGAGGAAACAAAGAGCAGTCTGCTTCAGTTGTCTGAAGCGGTCATATCATAGTGTTTGTGTTTTTTTGTTGTTGTTTTTTTCCCCCCCCGAACTGTCTGGCACCTCACTCCTCAAAGATTTTTGGTTTTCATCTGGGAACCTGGGGAAATAACTCCATCTGACATCAGAAACTTTGGCTTAGCATTGGGGGAAGGGACTTGTATTTCTCTTTCATAGTCAGTCACCTCCTGCCCCACAGAGAGGAACAAATGCCAGTCGGATTGTCCGTGTCCAAACCTCTGTTGCTGGTGGGTAGGATTCCTCCCTGTGTCTGGCCTCTGTAAGCCAACCACAGCAGGACCTGGCTTCCTGGGCTGTCTTCCAGGGGCAATTTTTTGTTGTTTCTTTTAAAATCTTCTTTCTGTCCGCTGCTGAGTGGACAAGAGAGGCTGGATCCACAGAGTCAGGCCCAGGTGAGCTGGTCTGCAGGTTCAGAAGAGGTTGGGTTGTGGGTTGGTCTGGAGGTGAGGAGGGTGGAAAGACCACATAAGCCTTCTTACCTGAGGCGTTGGCTAGCTTCAGTTTTGGGATGATTTGGGCTGGCACCCTACCCAGGAGGGGCCTTGTACCTGCTGTGTCACTGCGCCTGTGCAGAGCAAACTTGCCCCCCCCCCCAGTGAAGTGGGGAGAGGAGGGGTGACTGTTAGGGGAGTCTGGGTCCCTGGCCTTCTTGGGTCCCTGGTACTAATGGCATCATGGTGGCATCAAAACCTTCTCCTCACTACTAATAGTTTATTTACATATTTGTGGAAAGTAGACGCTAGAAGTGTTTAGCTCTTCCGTAATAATTACTAAGCAACACAACCTACTAATTATCTGTTCAAACAAATGGGAGAGTCATGTGTGGCAGTAGAAGCACACAGGGCAATCATGGCTAATCAAGACTTTTAGCCCACCTCCCTTAACCATGGTCATGTACACCCGAAGTACTATATTCAATTGGGGTGCCCTAAGAATTTTTAAAACATGCAATGTCTGACTATTTAGTCAGAGGCACTGACCTTTTCCCCCTTAGATTGTCAAATAAAAAATGATAACAGCCGAAACCGGTTTGGCTCAGCGGTAGAGCATTGGTTTGCGGACTGAAAGGTCCCAGGTTCGATTCAGGTCAAGGACATGTACATTGGTTGCGGGCACATCCCCGGTAAGGGGTGTTCAAGAGGCAGCTGGTCGATGTTCCTCTCTCATTGACGTTTCTGGCTCTCTATCTCTCTCCTTTCCTCTCTGTAAGAAAAATCAATAAAATATATTTAAAAAAATGATAACAGCCAACACAATAGCCATCCAATGTGAATAAATCAAAGGTATACCTATTTTTTTATTTTTGTTTTTTAGTCAGAGTGGCTAAAGATATATTTTGTGATATGCCATAGAATTTTAGTAATTATTTTATGTGTGCCATAAGATGAAAGAAGTTAAAAATCACTGTTCTAGAGCAACAATGCTTGTTCATGTGTTTGTTAAATGTTCCTTAATAAATATGGCTTTTGATAAAGATTGGCTTGAAGATGTATTGTAAGCATTATTTTCTGGTCTAGCCATTGATCCAAAAGAGCTTATAAAGGGGAAAATATACACCTATTTAGTACTTTGTTTCTTTAGTTCTATGTTGTTTTTTTTAAAATATATTTTTTATTGATTTTTTACAGAGAAGAAGGGAGAGAGATAGAGAGCTAGAAACGTCGATGAGAGAGAAACATCGACCAGCTGCCTCTTGCACACCCCCTACCGGGGATGTGCCCACAACCAACGCACATGCCCCTGACCAGAATCGAACCTGGGGCCTTTCAGTCCGCAGACCAACGCTCTACCACTGAGCCAAACCGGCCTCGGCTGTTTCCTTAGTTCTATGAAACACAGATATGAAGAGGTAACATGCAGATTAATGGAAAGCTTAAAGTTAAACGGGTTCGTTATTACTGAGGACTGAGAGCTTCACCGAACACTGTGCTGTGATAGTGTCTAGGACAGTGGCCACTAGCACCTGGGACTGTGACCCGGCACATGGTCTTTGAAAAATTAGTCCAAATTAGGATGTAAAGTAAATGTAAAATGTACAGTGGTTTTTGAAAACAGTACAAAAGAAGGAATGTAAAGTATCTCAATTTTTCGTATTCATTGTACATTGAAATGTTAATATTTTGGATATATTGGGTTAAAAACATAAGTAAAATTAGTTTTTCCTTTTTACGTTGATGTGACTACTAGAAAATTTAAAGTTACATGTGTGAGTTGCATTTTTGGCCGTTATTATTATTTTTTATTGGACAGCGTCGCTTTTACATTAAAGACACTGGCATTGTTGTCGCATGTGTTAACTTCCATTCCATTTTGGTGTGTTGAGTGAGGGCTTACTAGGTGTTAAGCTCAGTGCTGAGCATTTTACTAGTAGACTTACTGTATGTGCTAATGAGATGAGATCTCTGCCATCAGCAACCATATATATGTCAATGGTAGAAAGCAAGTGAAAAACATTGTTAAGCTGAGTGTCTGAAGAAAAGGGAAACCAAGTCTTGTTGGAGTTAAAGAGAGGGCAAGTCTAGTTGTGTCCATGGAAACCAACCTCAGGCAGAGGGACCATTTGATCCTTACTTTGATGCACATGTAAAATGTGCTTTTTTATCTTCAGTCACTTTGCATTTCTAGGGATCTGCTTTTGAATGTGGTTGAGAAAAGATGTGAGAAGGGATGTGTGCCACAGCCTCCTCTGTCTCTCTGGTTGCTCCCCTCTCCCCCTCACATATTGTGACATTGAGGATTGCCACTGAGAACTCCTGGGAGGAGCAGCCCACCTCAGTCCTGTAACTAAGGACCAGCCATTTGCAGCAGCTGGTTTGTGAGGCATTTGTAGTGGATGACTTTGAAACACCAAGAAGTGACCCTGTGCACTGTCTTTGAGAAATGTCAGGATGCCTCCCTGCTGCCCGAGCCCTACCGCAGCCCGCCTGGGGAGGACACCAGGCCCGCGGCCCCTGCCCTGCTGGCCACTCAGCTCAGATCGGCCTTCCCCTGCCCGGCTGGTGGTTTTTCATTTTCAGGCCAGGAGCACCTCTGTGATTGCAAATCTGCCACTTTCCTTCTGTCTCCATTCTGTCGCTAATGCTAGAATGACAACCCTAGTCCTGGGAATGCATTGCCTTTAGCACAGGCTGCCTTCCCCTGAGGTCCCTCCACCCTCTCAACAAAGGCGCCCATTAGGAGGATCCGTGGCCGGAGCTATGCTGTTGGAAACCTAGGAAACGCTGCCTTTGTAGCTCGCAGGTGCCTTTGTCCTGGCATCTGGGGGTGGGTGGGGAGGGGGAGGTTGCCTTGCAGGTGAAGGCCACACAGCTCTTTAGAGGAGCTGGTTCTGTGCTGGAAACTGCCTCCACCCCCACTCATGGCCCTGTTTGTGTTGATTGGCACAGAATTGATCTTTCCTCCTTTGTAAAAGGCAAAAACGCTATGGTGGTAGCACAAAGCCCAGCAACAGCAGAATCAGCCATAGTCTCACCATCCTACATCATCCGTTTTAATAGTTATACCTCCTCTTTCCTCTCTTTTTTGATACAAAAATAATTTAAAAAAAATATTTATTGATTTTAGAGAGAGAGGAAGAGAGAGAAACAAGGACTTGTTGTTCCATTTATTTATGCATTCATTGGTTGGTTCTTGTATGTGCCCTGACAGGGATGGAATCTGCAACCTTGGTGTATGGGGACAACACACTAACCAGCTGAGCTACCTAGACAGGGCCTGTTGGTTACTACTTCACATATAAAAAAGTATAACTACAGACATACAGTTTCGCCTTTTTTCTTTTTACCTAAGTTTACTAAGGTTTTCCATGTTGTGTAGTCTCTTTATGGTTCTAATTTTAAGTGAGACTAAGTGTCTGTGGGGCTGATAGGTCACAACTTGCTACCCCACCCTGGGTGGTGGATCATTCAACTCTCCTTTCCCTTGCTCAGGGTGGCTTAGTGAACATCCTCACGCACAGAGCATTTTCTTTGTGGAGTTTTTTCTGGTAGTTGATATACTGGATCCAATTCTGTGAACATTTTAATCGGTCTTATTAAGTATTATCCTGTTGCTTTGTATACGGGTTTAGTAGTTCCTATGGCCTGCAGGGATGTGTGAGCATCCTGTTTGGCAGTGAATTTATTTTTGAAAAAAGAAGACGAATGAGTCATTTGAGAAGGTGATATGTAGAGCAGTGGTCTGAGATTCATGTGTGTTGGGCTTTGTTCTAGGGGCATTTAATTTGATTTCTATGAATTTTAAACTAATAGTATAACTATTTAATGATCTGTTTTAATTTGGAATATTGCTGTCAGTGGGCATTTCCAGGGTTAGGCTGGTGGGCAGGGGATCTCATGGGCTATATAGAGGAAGGAGTTGGAAGGGTTGCTGTATTCTGCCCCCAACATCCATCAAAGGAATAGATTGGAGGTGATGATTTACACATGGGTTTCACTCAGGGCTCTTCTCACAGATACTAGTCTGTTTATTCTATTGCATTGGATGTCCCAAGAGCAGCACTCACAGGGATACACTTTGCTAGATGCATCTGGCAGAACCCATCCTCCGGGAGTTGTGGTGACACCACACAAAAGGCATGACTTCGTGCTTTGATGGTGATATACACTGCATGGCCAGATTATTATGATCTCTGAACTCAAATAATCTGGCCACTCAGTGTATATCCTATATAATAAAAGGCTAACATGCAAATTGTTCCCTCGACTGACCAGGAGTTCAACCAGTAGGTAGGCTGGCCAACCGCCCATGACCCCTCCCCCTGGCCAGGCTGGCCGGACCCCACCCATGCACAAATTCATGCACTGGGCCTCATTCTGGGGTAGCTCACCAACCAGATTCAGCATCCTATGGGCATCACTGGCAAACCCAGGGCTGGGACAGAGAATCTGAGTAAGATAAACTAGAAGAAAGGCAATGTGAAGAGGAAACCCGGGTCAGGCAGAAAAAGAGGAAAGAGTGCCGCAGGTGCCCTTCGTTGGTGTCTTTGTTCTCTTGACTTACTATAGAAAACATGACACATTTCCTTTCTTACACAATTTACTTTGAATACTGCTCTCTATTGCATAGTTTGTCACTCTTTTTTGATGCCTTAATAATTGTGTTGAGTACCATTTATTTAAGAAACTTATTGGTTTGTGAAAGTTTTACCTATGAGTCTGGTTAAATCATAGGTTTTAAAAATAGGATAAACTTGTACACCCTCATGGTATAAAAATTAAAGAACACAGAAAGAGATAAAGAGAAAAGGAAGGATGGGATAGATTTTTTTTACCTGGGAGGAAAGATATGTAAAGTGATCACTGTGTGTTCGAGGGAGGGAGCAAGCCTGAGGGCCATGTTCAAGAGGCCTGAGCATAGAGGAGGAATAGGGTGGTCAGATTAGACTTCACAGGAAGCAATCAGATGTGGAGAGACTTTATAGTGGGCCAGAGGAATTGAAATTTGATTTGGTTGACTTCATACTCTATTGTAGCCTATAGCTGGTTCAGAAATACTTGTACAAATCACTTATCCTTAAATGCCTCACACAAGTCTTTTCTGGGTCCCACAGAGGCAGGTACTATTGCAGTTTGCCTTTCACAGTTCTGTACCTGGTAGTTCAATATGCAGTTCTTGTCCATTCCAAATGATCCACCTGTTTTGGGTTCTTGATTTATCACCCAAAAGGATTAATATCTTATATCTTGTTTAACCTCAATAGTTGGGAAGAAGTTTTCCTTGCTACTGGTTATCATATATGGATCACCAAATTTCAAGAATTTGATGCATAGTAAAGTAACATAACTTAAGTGGTATTTAACGTGCTTTTCTGGTGATATAGCTGTTTCCTGGAAGACGTTTGCATTGCCCTTTATAACCACCCAGTTCTGAATATTGTGCATGTCAGAGGCTCCTCAGTGTACAGTAGTACTTTCATGTCTGTTGGTCTTGCTTATTTTAAACGTAGAGGTGATAAGAAACAACCATGTAAAGTGGCTGAATTCTGGGAGAAATTCTTTAAAAAAAAAAAAATATTTTATTGATTTTTTAAAGAAAGGAAGAGAGAGGAACAGAGAGCTAGAAACATCGATAAGAAAGAATCACCAATCAGCTACCTCTTGCACACCCCCTACTGGGGATGTGCCCGCAACCAAGGCACATGCCCTTGACCGGAATTGAACCTGGGACCTTTCAGTCTGCAGGCTGACGCTCTATCAACTGAGCCAAACCGATTTCGGCTGGGAGAAATTCTTTAGCACCAAATTTCCTTCCTTAAGATAGAACTTACCCTGGAAAGTGAGTGTGAGAAGTTGCAAAGAGGTGCTTTTCAACTTAGATGCTTAGTGGGAGCATATTTGGAGATTTTGAGGGGGAGGGGAACAGAAAGAGAGAGAGAGAGAGAGAGAGAGAGAGAGAGAGAGAGAGAGAGAGAGAGAGATCGTTGTGAGAGCAAAACATCAATTGGCTACCTCTGTCACCACCTTCTACCCTTCTACTGGGGATTGAGCCCACAAGACCGCATGTGCCTGGATACCAGCAACCTTTCGGTGCATGGGAGGACACCCAACCAACTAAGCCACACTGGCCAGGGCTGTATTAATCTTTTTAAAGTTAAGGATAGCTTCTTTTTATTTTCTGTTTGCCTCACCCCACCCCAAAGACAACTCCAGGCATCAGTGTGTTCAGTATAAATATTAGTTACTAGAGTGTTTTGATTAGCAGAACTACAGATAACATGTGTGTTACTGTTCTTCTCACAAACTATTTGATGAAGAGTAATTTCCTCCTCAAACCAATGAGGGTATAATCTTCCCTGATTGCTTGTAAAATGTAATTCTAACAGAATAGTGATAGCATCTTATGAAATCTGCTTGACTTAACATTTATGTAAGTGCTTTACATATATTCACCCATTTATTTTAATTATACCATCTGATGAGGTAGCTACTATTGTCACAACCCCTCTCCCCATTCCACAGATGAGGAATCTGGAGAACAGAAAGGCTAAGTAAATTTCCCAAGGTCACACAAAAGTAAGTTATGGATCTGGTATTCAAACCTAAGCAGTGTGGCCCCAGAGTCCTTGCTTTTAACTGCTTGCTGTGTGGCATCTACATGTTTGTTAACGCCAGGAGTTGAGAATGTTCGGGTGCATCACATTAGAGTTCTAAATTAGAGTTCCTCTGGGCTACTAGTCCTCTGAGTTTTTCCCCCCATACAAGGGTTTGATGTCAGTTTAATGTAGGGAGTGGCTCAGATTCCCTGCCTCTTGGAGATTCCCTGCTGCATCAACAATTTTCCAGCAGATATGCACTCCTAGCATTGTTTAACTTGGTGTTTGCCATCAGCAACCCATTGTGCTGAGACATAGTTTGGGAACTGCTGTAGGAGAGGGAGCTGTAAACTTGGGCTACAGGAAATGGAGGATATTTTTCTCTCTGTTGATTGCCCTTGCATTGATATCAAATTATGTATGAAGGTCAATCAGCTTCTCTTGTTACTGCTATGATTTCCACATGAAAGACTCTTTAGGACACGGCATAGAACACAAAGCCAGTCCATTTACTAGGAACCTCCTAGGCTAGACTTCTGGATGGTTTAGGGCACTATAAACCTGCCTGACCTACCTGGATCTGTCCCCAAAGAAAAGGATTATGGTGCTTTTCTTCTAAAAACCTGTGTTCTCCCTGTTCTCTGTGTCTGAAAAGGGAAGAGGTTTATGTCTGCTTCTTGGATTTCTAAGTCCATCTGTACATTCAGTCATGTTACTAAACTGTTTTCTAAAAAATTGTCAGTAGGTTTTAAAAGTTATATCATGAAGATAATTTTTATCAACTTCCAATATTGACAGTTTTGTTTTCTTCTTTCCAAAACATATACTTTTAATTTCTTATTTCTTTTCTTACTGTATTGGAAAATAAAAATGATGATAGCAGGAACCCTTGTCTTTTTCTTGCTCTTAAAGCAATGTTTGATATAGGTGCTTTAATATATTCATTATCAAGGTAAGGGAAGTACCATCTGTTTCCAGTTTTGTATGTTTGTTAAAATCATGAATAGGTGTTGAAGACCTTGATTGCTTCTTGCTTCGATTGTAACCTTGTCCGCTGGCTCTCCACTCCCTCTAGTTTTTTGAACACTATAGCTAAAGTCTTCCTTCTGAAGTACTACTCGGGATATGTCAATTCTTTACTCAGAAACTTTTAAGACACTCCTTTGCTCACTAAAATAAATTTGAAATTTTCAACTTGGTTTCTGAGATTCAGTAAAACCCTCCACAATATATTCCCTTGGTCCTTTGCCATGATCACTCTACTCCATTTCTCTGCCTTTCTCAAGCCTAACTGTACTACTGTATATCCCAACATTAGTCCGTACCTTCACTCTCAGCTTTTTATTCATGAGGTTCCCATCTCTTGGAGTGTCATTCCCATTTGTCTGTGACTCCTGAAATGCTCGCCCTCGAATCTCACTGTGAGGCATTTCCTTTTGCCTTTAGCCTTCCCTTTTTGGATTGCCCCACTTAAGATATGAGTTCCTCTCTGGTAGGGGGTTTGGTTTTTCCTTCCTTCCTTCCTTCCTTCCTTCCTTCCTTCCTTCCTTCCTTCCTTCCTTCCTTCCTTCCTTCCTTCCTTCCTTCCTTCCCTCCCTCCCTCCCTCCCTCCCTCCCTCCCTCCCTCCCTCCCTCCCTTCCTTCCTTCCTTCCTTCCTTCCTTCCTTCCTTCCTTCCTTCCTTCCTTCTTTCCTTCCTTCCTTCCTTTTTCTTCCTCTCATAACTTTTATTGAGCCATAATTGATTTACATTATTTTCTTACAAAAATTTTTGTTGTTGTTGACAGTATGAGATGTCTCCCATTTTCTCCCCTTTTGCCTCCCATCCACCCACCCTGATATGCATTGTTTGATTTATTTGCATATTGTCACCATATGGATAATAATGAGTACATAATACATGATGAAACAAATGAGTGACTAACTGAAAGAATATTCCTTGTGATTCTTATTGCTCATTTTTGTAATTATTTTTTGTTCCCTTGCCCCTCTCTCCCTCCCATCAGTTCCACCTGAGGACTAAGGGATCTGCTCGCTCACATATTTCTTTTTTGAAATTCATCATCATTGGACCAGATTGCATACAGGCATTCCTTATGGAGCACAATCCATTTATCCTATCCTCAACCAAGTCACTATCTAGTAAGAGATAGACAGACACACGCACAGACAAATAATGGCAATATAGCTGATAAGTGATTAAATAATACTGAAGGCTTATTGAGCATAAACACATTTAAAGTTGGGGGAAATTTTATAAAGTGGCTCCATTTCCAAAGGATAAAATTTATTTTGTATTGATTATCCAAAGTCTCTTTCATTCTACTCAGCTAGTAAGTTGGCCACACCAAAGAAGAAAGACATTAGAGATTCATTAAGTATAGAAAATGAGTGTGTTGAAATGATTTCCTCCTCTACTAAAATGTAGAAGTCACACACAAAATACTTTTCTCTTGATTCATAACTTATAAAATTATTTTAATTTGAACCGAAAACTGGCATCACAAAGAAAGCCAAAGTTAAAGACATTAATATAAATGAACCACACTTAAAATTCTATTGATATTCTCATTTCTGAAAGGGAAATGCCTTTACATTTAAGCAGATGTAATCGCCTAAATTGCCTTGAAAGGAAAAGAAGTGAGAGGCTTCCTTCCTTGGCTGACTGTTTCCTGGTGTTTTCCTAATAATCAGGCCATAGAGTGATTGAATTATTATAACCTGATATGATTTTCATTTCAAAAGAGTATAGGTTAATTTTAGCTGAAGGTTACATGTCAAATACAGTAAGCATATATGTAAAATCCTATCTAATAAAGAGGGAATATGCAAATTGACCATCACGCCATCACAAATATGCCAGTGCCCATAGCCACAAGATGGTGGCACCCAGGCCCCTCAGCCCCACTGGAGTCCCCCAGTTCTTTCAGCCCCACCAGGGGGGTAGCAGGTGCGCAGTGAAGCTGGACCTGCCCTTAGTGCCCCAGCTGCCTAGGGCAGGCCCAAGGTGCAGGCAAGCCTTAGATGGTGGCTGCCTAGCTGCCCAGGGCCAGCTGAGGCTCAGGTAACCAGTGCTGCTCAAGGCTCAGGTAACCAGGGCCGGCCAAGGTTTGTGATGCCGGCAGTGGCAGCACCAGAGGTGTGATGAGGGCGTTGCCTTCCCCTGATCCCGCATGGCTTCTAGCCCCTGAGGGCTCCTGGACTGTGAGATGGGGCAACTGGGCTAATTTTCATGCACCAGTCCTCTAGTATATAATAAATCAATATTGAGCCATTGGGTTTGAGGATCAGAATTATCTTAGATGAACCAATGTATTTTTCATAAAGATGATCAAGAAAATGAAACAGGGAAGGGATGAATAAAACGACTGTAAAGTAATCACAAATGTTCAGTAGCTTCTTTTTACTTCTTTTACTTTTTATTCTAAATATAACTATTATGTATATACTTCAAGACAATCAATAAGATTTAAGGAGTCAAATTTGGAAAGTAGAAATGTCCCATATCCCCTCTCTCCAGAGTAACTGCTGTTAAGTGATAGGTGTTATATTATTCCAACACCTAATTTTAATACATTCAATAGTAAAATATTTACTATACATAAAATAATATATATAACAGAATAAGTCGTGAGCGAAGCTAAGACAATTAATTCTCTGAGGTCACCATCCACCTGATGGCATGTAACCCATGTGTGACTCTCCCTTAGTCCCTGCAGTTACCCTCTCATTCCAGGAGGAGCCTCTTAAGGTTTTACTGCAGACATTTTTTTTTTTTTAGTCCTCAATGATATATTGCTTAATTTTGCTCGGTCTTGAATCTATAAAATATTTATAAAAATATTGTGTATATTTTTCGGTAAGTAGCTCTTTTCTCTCAACATTTATGTTTCAAAATAACTACTTAAAGCCACTGTGAATTCTGATGGTAGCAAAAGATAGCTTGTTCAAATCCAGTTTTGTATAGATGGTGTATTAGACTGCTTGGATTGCCATAAGAAAATACCACACACAGAGTGGCTTAGCCCAGCGTTTTTCAACCGCTGTTCCGCGGCACACTAGTGTGCCGTGAGATGTTGCCTGGTGTGCCGTAGGTGCAGACAAGACAAGAATTTTATAATTTTTCACTATTTTGTTTACTTAATATTTCATAATAAAGTAATTATAAAATACTTTCTTTGTGTTTATTTGATTCCTATTCAAGAGAATTACTTTATATATAGTCAATGTAGGCACAGAGTTAAATTTTTTAACATTTTCTAATGGTGGTGTGCCTCGTGATTTTTTTCATGAAACAAGTGTGCCTTTGCCCAAAAAAGGTTGAAAAACACTGGCTTAGCCAACAGAAATGTATTTTCTCATAGTTGTAGAGGCTGGAAGTCCAAGATCAAGGTGCCGGCAGACATGAGTTCTGGTGAGGTCTCTCTTGCTGGCGTGTGTATGGCACCTTCTCATTGTATCTATCCTCACCTGGCATTTTCTTTGTGCAAGCATGGAAGGAGAGGTTTCTGGTTTCTCTCCTTCCCTATTGGATTAGGGCCCCACACTTATGACTTCATTTAACCTTAATGACTGCTTTTAAGGCCCTAGCTCCAAACGCTGCCACATCGGAGGTCAGGGCTTCAACATATGAATTTGGGGGGACGGGTAGATGCACTAAGGCCCTTTGAACACTGCAGGGAGTTCAGGGATGACGACACTCAGACCTTCCCTATGGCGGTCATAGCCCATGGTGGGTTTCCTGGCTTTTTCCTAATTACAAGGCTAATGTTCCCCAGAGCAGAGCTCTTGGGGAGCATGAAGACAGGGGGATAAAGGGTGCAAGTAAGAGGATGCCAGCCTTTCCCAGAGGGGGCATTGTTGGGCTTTCGATCCCAAGTACTGGATGTGGCTTCCCTGACAGCCAGGCGCTGCTGTCAGTGAGGTGGATGGTTTGTGAAGCATTCTGTGGGTTCAGCGTTTGGATAAGGAGAAATAGACATCAGGTGAAGTAAAGCATATTAAAGGGACTTATTTTATTGTCTTGAATGAGAAAATCCTAGGCATGCTTCTGCTTTGCATAAAAAATGAGGATTAATATTCCTCATTTACCGAGAGCAGTGGTCAGCAATCTCATTAATCAACAGAGCCAAATATCAACAGTACAACGATTGAAATTTCTTTTGAGAGCTAAATTTTTAAAACTTAAACTTCTTCTAACGCCACTTCTTCAAAATAGACTTGCCCAGACCGTGGTATTTTGTGGAAGAGCCTCACTCAAGGGGCCAAAGAGCCGCATGTGGCTTGCAAGCTGCAGTTTGCCGACCACGGACCTAGAGATTCCTTAAAAACCGATTCAACAGATTTCCACCACCAAGTAGTAGGCATTTCTTCCTCCTGAATTCCGTGAGGTTGTGTCCTCACTTGTCCATTGTACCCTCGTGTCCAGCTCCCGAGTTCAAGGCTAAGATGGTCCTGGGGCAGGGAGGCAGCAGGCTGAGTTCAGATCCCATAGAAACGAGTGGTCCCGCCGGGCCCGGCACCAAGCTTGACCGAGACCGTTACAGAGACAATGAAGGTTGGTAGCTGCCCCAGAATTTGGCTGCTCAGTCAGCTTTATTGAACCATTTCCCTACTCTTCAGGCACCTTGTTTGTTCCTTGGAAGCTATTCTGCTGATTTGGTGATTTTTCCCGTTTGCCTTCTCTGCAGCTCGATTTTCAGTATTCCCCAAAGTTCTCTACTTTGACAACACCTTCTACTTCTCAGACCTGGAAGCAGATGGTTTTCCTGATAACTTATCTCCCCTCATCCCCCCCCCCCACACACACACACATTATTATGGTCACTCTCTGTCCCATACACCGCCTTGCCTCCCTTTTCTGTTTAAAATTTGTAGTCCAGTGATGGGGGTGCAGGGGATGCTTTTCTGTGAACGTTTCATGCTAAGCCCAGTAAAGGCCTCTGATTTGTTCTCAAAATCTGGGGCATCAACTTTAAAATTGTCCCTCATTCTTTCCTTCATCAGCAAAGGCAGATAATCGACCACAAGGCCTCGTCCCTGTAGCTAACCGAATCCTCTCCGTCACAGGCTGGCCTGGCTTTGCCTCTTCACAAGCTTCCTGCCTCCTTTCTGACAGTCACTTTCACTGTGACAGGGAGTTTGCATTTAGTCACTTCCATAGCAACACGGGCCTGGGAATCGATGCTTTAACTGTCTAATTACCATCTGCCGTGGGGAAAGGCTTTAACAAATATTTACTTGGTGCTTTCTCCTTAGGTACCAGAGTGTCCCTGGTGACAAAGACTGAACCCCAATCTTACAGACAGGTGGGGAGAACAGTCATTTCAGAGGCCATTGAGCAGTGTTGGGGGACATGGCAGGGGTGGGACCACAGGAAGGCACCTTGTCCAGAATGGGGCAGGGGTGGGGCAGGGAGCTGTATTGGAGGAGCCTTCACTGAGGGGTGAAATTCATCACTAGTCTCTAACAGGAACAGGCTATCATTATAGCGTTAGAACATGTATAAAAAGTCTCTCATCATGGTGACAAACCAAAAGGGAGGTTACTGAGGTGGGGGTGACAACGCGAATTTCTTATATCTTATTTTAGGCCATGGTTAAATGATTTTCAAAATTATCTAGAATACTTTATATTTATGTAAATATGTAAATTAAAGAAAACTTACTATGCAAAAGTTCTCTATGTAGTAATAGATGGAAAGATCATCAAGATACATTAAATGATGAAAACAAGGTAGAGACAGGTATATATCACATGCCACTCTTTATGGAAGAAAGGCAGAAACTAAGAGTCTATGTCCATCTGCTTCTGTATGTACAGAGAACTCTGGGAAGATAGGCGTGGGACTAGCAGCATTGGTTGGCTTGGGCAGCTGGGGGAAGGAGGACAGGGTTATAAGGGAGATTTCTCATTGTACACCCTGTTATACTTTTGGTGGTTGAATCATATAAACATGTCTTACTCAAAAGATGAACAAGAAAACATTGAAATAGTACAAGGGAGGTTTTAAACTGAAGATATAAATGGTTTCGTCCTTAATAGCAGGTTATTTACCAATTAAATGTTTTTAAAGCAGCTTCCTCTCAGCACTGTCTGGCAACTAGCCAGGCCTATGTGCCACCCCCATGCCGTGCACACCCACAGCCGGCTCCGGCACGCCTGCCCCCGGGGCCTTCCCAGCTCCCTCCGTGCCCCTGGAAACCTCCTCCCATCAATCTCTTGGGCACTTCACAGGAAACGTTATCTGTCCTCCCTTATGGGGTCTGGATAAAGGCTTATGTGAGACATGGCCTCAGTCACAGCCTTTTCTTAACCGGCCTGTTTCCTCTACACGGACTAGAACACTTAGGACAAATGTGAACAAGGCATACTTTGAAAAAACTTTGTTTCATTTCAGATATCTTTACTGAGATATAATTGATGTACAGTAAACTACACATATTTGAAGTGTACAATTTGATAAGTTTTGATATATGTGTATGTGTGTATATATATATATATATATATATATATATATATATATATATGCAGCCATCATGACAGTTAAGATACTGAATAACATATCCATCCCTCCAAAAAGATTCTCAGTGTTCCTTTGTAATCATCCCCACTTCTTCCTCCCTCCCACCATTCCCAAACACACTAATCTGTCCTCAGTCACTAGAGATCAATTTGTTTTGTCTACAGTTTTATAAAAATGAAATCATATAGTATGAACATTTTTTTTACAATATACTAGTAGTGATTGGACATTTATATAACATATAAAGTGAGCATCCTGATAAATGTAGTACCAATGTGGCACCTTACATAGTTATTACAATATTAGTGATTATATTCCCTATGTTCTACTTTACATGCCCATGACTATTCTATAACTGCCAATTTGTATTTCTTAATCTGTCACCTTTTTCACTAATTCCCCTCTTATCTGGCAACTGTCAAAATGTTCTACCTATGGGTTTGCTTCTGTTTACTTATTTTTTTAGATTTCCCATGTAAGTGAAATCGAATGCCATTTATCCTTCTCTGTCTGAACTACCCAGCACAATACCCTCTGGACCATCCATGTTGTTGCAGATGATAAGATTTCATTTTTATTTTTTTATGGCTGAGTTATATTCCATTGTATATGTTTCACCTCTTCTTTATTCATTCATCTATTCATATGCCCAGGTAGTGTTCTGTGTATATATACATGCATATATTAGCTCATCCAATCATCATAAAACCCTTTGTGATAATTACTATTACCTTTCTGGCTCAAGCTCAGAGAGGTCAAGTAACTTGCCTAAAGTCACACAGCTGCTAAGTGGTGAACCCAGGTTTTCAGCTTTAGGATCTGATCTTAACCTGTCTAATCAGTGAGTGAGGTACACTGAGCACTTAAGTAGGAGGCAGAGATTTGCATGTTCTTGGGAAGTTACTACCCTGGGCCCTAGTTCCCCATCTTTAAAATACAGGATTGGGTAGAATTGATAAAACCCCATCCATGCCCTAGCTTATTTGATTCTAAGTTACATATTGAAGACCTCTTCGAGCCACTCTAGTGCTCACCAGTAATCTGCATGTGCAGGAGATGTAGACTGAAACAAAGACTTGAACGTTCTCTTAGCTCACACCAGAATTATAGCTTGTCAACGGAGAGAAACTTATTTTCCTAAACAATTAGGACACCCGTAATTATGTTTAATTACATATTGAACGGTTCTCCTGTTGTGCCAACCCATTGTCTTAATTGTGCTTAAAAGCAGCAGGCTGTTATTTTGAGGTTTGTGAGGTTTAAAATTGCTTTGTGCCTCAGCATCGGTGAGCAGAAGAGTTAGGAGCACGGGTCTGGAGTCAGACAGGCTTGGTGCAGAGGCTGGATCTGCTGCTTCCTGGCCATCTTCGGCAGGCTCCTCATCTCTGAACGTTGGTTTCCTAACATTGGGAGTAGTAATGCCATCAGCCTCCTAAGGGTATTGTGCAGATTGAAGGGCACATATGTGAGGTGTGTGGTGCAGCATTTGGCATGTAAACCTTTCAGATACTGGCTGTCCTATTTGTTATTTGATTGATGAGACATATTTAGGGATGGACAGTCTCTGGACTCCTTGCCAGCTCTAGTGCTGATGGGTAAACTCCACCTGGGGTGGATGGCTGATGTTCTGCAACAGTTCTGACATTCTGGGTGTTTGTTGTCTATTTTGTTTCAATTTATGTCTATAATCTCATTTTCTAAGGACATGTGGGTTAGAAAGGAAATATGGTTAGCCATCAAAGAAGTCACAATTGTAAGTCTCCTGAAGAGAACCACGGGGGTATGAGAACTAATCCTAGTACTTAGTCAGAAAATTATTTTCATAGCTGATAATTTTAGGCAGAACACAGACATGGTCTTAGATAACATGGAGTCACACAATGAAAAGTTATTTTCTTTTCATTCCTTTTTCATTTCTTGTGATTCTGTCAGAGAAAGGCTCGGTTTGGTGCTAGTCTTTAATCTCTAATACTATGGGATTTTCCTTTTAACAAAAAGAAAGATGAGGTCTTAGGTTTGGAGCTCCTGGTGGGCCCTGGTATCCAGTTAGAATTCATTAATATTGCTTTGGTTTCATTGTATTTATTTTTACTGCCTTCTATTTTAATATGTAATTTTTTAATGCATAATAGTAATATAAAAGATTTGTGGAAAGTATATTTAAGGAAAAATGAATTGATTTAAAGAAAAATGCTAAGTTACAGGTTTGCAGATGGTATGTGGCTGTGGCAGATTGTGATGGTAACACACAAATCTCTGAATGGGGAAGCAATGGTTTAGAGAGGGCAGGGGGACGAGAACTCTATTGTAGGAAGGGCCAGTGTTCAGAAAGAAGAGAAGCGAGAGGAGCTGAAGGATCACTGAGGGAACTGAGAGCTGCAGGAGCAATCTCTCTGGAAGAGGGAGGCAGGTGCAGGGGCAGATGCTGCAGAGAAAGCCATAAGGTGACCCAGGGAGGCAGCTGGGCGTGCTGATGGGAGGACTGTGAGGCCTCTGTGGGTGCTGCTTTAGCAGAAGGGTTGGCACAGACTGAGGAGTGAGTTAGAGGAAGGAAGCACGGAGCATGTTCTGCTTTTTTTCTGAGAGGCTTGGTGTGTGATGATGTGATGATGGCACAGGAAGATGAAACAGACACAAGGTGGATGGGAAGTTTTTTTTGTTTGTTTGTTTTTAGAATAGCAAGAATATGGGCCTGTTTTCAGCTGATGGAGGAAGAATTGGAGAATATGCGTGTGAGAGAGGATAGAGGGAGCCAGGTCAGGGATGCAGGAAGGTGGGTTTACCTAGGATGGAGGGAGAATGAGCAAGGCTTTGCCCGTGCTGGAGGAAATATGGAGATGGAGGAGAGAGGGAGAAGTTGCCTCTCCTACCAGTAAATTCTGCAAGTAAAATTTAGCCAATTCTTGATGTTTAAATAATTCAACAGAAAAGAAGGGAAGAAATAAGTATAAGTGCTGAGAGGGCAGCAAATGGCTGCAAAAGTGGAAACTGAGGGACGCTAGGCAAATGCTGACTCACTGGATCCTTTGGAAGGCCCTGGGGAGGGGGTGTTTGGAACCGACTGCTTTGCTGCAGGAAGGGCTTGGTGTTCAGGAAAACGTGAAAACTGAGATGGACAATGACTGCAGCAGCTGCTTTTCAGACTGACTGAAGGGGAAGTAGCCTGCAGTCTCCCTTTGAGCCCTCTGGCTCTCGTGAGGTTCCTTGTGAGGGGCTTGTCTGCACTCTGAGGGGAGCAGGGGAAGTTCCCACCTGTGTGGCACAGACCACCTCCTCAGTGTGGCCTGTGAGGACTGCCTGCTATTGCTACACTCATGGCCCACCACTCATGGCCTTGGCTGCCTGTTGTCAAGGTCTTGGGCTTCAGTCACCGTGGCACTCAGGCACCAGGTGGAGTGGTGGGCACGGAAAGGGCCCACTCACTGCACAACTGGGCCCCGAGCTTTGCCCATTAGCTCGGGAGGCGGTGGTCTCTTGCATCTTTTTCCTGGGTGAGGGGGACCATGTGGCAGCAGAGTGACCACTGTGGCTGTAAGTCACTTAATCTAGGGAGAACACATCTAATCAAGCGAGACAAGCAAGTCATTTTCTGTGCATGGCTCCACGCCCAGTGCTTCCCGACTTCATACTCGGGTCTGTGGGCACCCATGGAAGAACGGGAGACCAAGGGGAGGCGTGCGCTGGTGTGGGGCTGGCCTCTGTGGCTCAGGTGGGCCCGAAGGAGGAAGGTGGGGAAGTAGGGAGAGGAGAGCATCTGTATGCCCCTCCCTGCTGTCTCACTACGGGGCTCAAGGCCTTCGGAGTGGTTGGCGACCTAAAGGCATGAAAGCAGGGACTGGGGCCCTCATGGTAAAAGCGATTTCCCGTCTTTGGTTTGTTTGGAGATCCAGCCTGTAGTCTCCAGGTTGGAAGTCCCTGTGGGAGTCTGTTGGCCTGTTGTTGTGGCTCCGATCTTTCCTATCCACTCAGTTGTTATTGCTCTCATTTACATGAAAGTTGTGGCTGGCCTGGCTCTCTTTTATTTCAGCACTGCCCACTGTCACAGCTGTGGAACTGGTCTGGAAAAGGCATTCCAGTGTTGACCAGGATCGAAAGCAGACCTTTCCAGACTGCACCAATGACTGCTTTCAGAATCACCGTCAATTTGCATTTCCCAGAGAAATGCATCTGAGACAGACGGGTAGGCAAGGCCTGGCTCCTTCTCTCCAGAGAGTTGCCATTCAGCTGGGGAGAAGACATATATTCTCACACAAAAGAAGCTCACCAGAGGAAAAAGGCTTCTCAGCTGGTGGGATTTGAAATAGTCCTTGCATTTGTGGCTCAGCAAACAATTATGGGAGACAGTGGAGCTCCCCAGGGTCCAGCAAGACTCCCTCTGTCTGTACACATGGTACCTCTGTCCTCACCTGCCAGGCTGAGGGGGAAAGCCTTTCCTTCTGCCCTTGGGGGCATGGGATGCAGCTGTCTCCATTTATTTTTTTTTTAAAAAAAATATATTTTATTGCTTTTTCACAGAGAGGAAGGGAGAGGGATAGAGAGTAAGAAACATCAATGAGAGAGAAACATTGATCAGCTGCCTCCTGTACACTCCCCACTGGGTATGTGCCTGCAACCAAGGTACATGCCCTTGACCAAAATCGAACCTGGGACCCTTGAGTCTGCAGGCCAACACTCTATCCACTGAGCCAAACCAGTTAGGGCTCAATTTATTTAAAAAAATACCCTGAAAATGTGATAATTAATCACCCTCCAAGATTTCTCCTCTCTGAACAAAATGAAGCTGGATCCATTAGACCACTTTCTTGTTTCTGACACCTCAGTCATCTTAAAGGCCCACCCTCAGTACCGTGGGTAGAGAAGCCTCGGTTTCTCTCCCCATGCTTGAACTTGGAGGTCAAAGGAGGGAAGACAATCTCTAAAGACTGAGAATAAGGAGAACTTACATCTCTGGGCCACCTCATGCAAGTCATTTACCTGCCCTAAGCCTCAGGGTTTCTCTACCCATAAAACCGGCATCCTAATGCTACCTATGTCCTAGGGTCCTTGAGGATTCAGTGAGATGGTTCTGCAGCACATCCCCGAGGTGCCTGGCTCAGGCAGCTAAGGGTTCTGTTACTATCATTCTTCTCATTGCACTTAGACTCCTCTCAGCTCTCTGTGAGGTGCTGATTAGCACTGCTGCTTAAAATAGAAAAAAGTTATTTACTTTGCATTTTTTAAGCTGACACATTTTTTTTTTTATTACACAGTACTCTTAGAGTATAATAAAATGGAATTTATCTGTGAAGTTATCTACATAATGAGGCCAGTGTGGCACTAAAGAGGCCTAGTCCTTGAAAATAGCAGCCAAATTTCCCGTGTCAGTTTAACCTTAGCATTTATTGAGCTTTAAAGGACTTAGGAGGGAAAAGCCACCTTCCCTTCTTGCGTCTTTGTCTCCCCCATCAGACCCTGGATTCTTGGTGCCTGGGTACTGTGTCCTCACGCTTGGCTCCCTAAGATCTATCGGGTTGCCTGAAACAAGGAAGCATCAATAATCATGTGCTAAATAAATGAAAGTATTCTTACTTAGAAAAATTTGGGGGGAAAATAGGGGAAACGGAAGTTAAGAAGTAGAAGCAGACTGGTTTCAGGAGTGAGTGTGATCAGCTCACGGTACTGCCGCCTCTGCTGTTTACTCTCCCTCTGGTGAAGTCTCTTGGGATCTTGTCCGAGGTTGGAGGAGCAGGTCGTCAGACAGACCAGGACTTGATTGTGGATCTGCCAACTACCAGTTAAGTGACATTGGAGAGCCAGCGTGTTCTCCCTGTCATATCGGGTGGAGATAGCACCAAATCTGGGGGATTGTTGAGGGCATGCAAGATGTTGACATGAGGAATTGGTATCTTGGGCTCTCTCTTTGCCTTGATTTCTGGACCATCTGAGCCAGTTGGCATGCTTGAACATGGAGGTCAAAGGAAGGAAGGCAATCTCTAAAGACTGTTTTGAGAATAAGGATGAATGGACCTTTCTGGCCTGTTCAGCCTTGAGATGGGGCTGACTTCAGTGAGTGGTATGTGGCCTGTGACTGGCATGCAGATCAGTTTACCAGACTCATGGGTATTCACAAGAGTTCATCATGTGGTTTCTTAAAAATTATATTTTTGGGGTGACATTGGTTAACAAAATTGTTTAGGTTTCAGTGTACATTTCTATGATATGTGATCTGTATATTGTATTGTGTGCCCACCACCCAAAGTCAAATCATCTTCCATCACCTTTACCCTTTGCTATCCACCCACCCCCTTCCCTCTGGTAGCCACCGTACTGTTGTCTGTGAGTTTCATGTCCTATATATGAGTGAACGCATGTTATTCTTAGCTTTTTCTGACTGACTTATTTCACTTAGCATAATATTCTCAAGGTCAATCCATACCATCACAAATGGCAGCATTTTATCTTTTCTTATGGCTGAATAGTATATATTTGTAGTTTATATGTACCATATCTTCTTTGTCCAGTTCTCTATGGAGGGACACTTTGGTTGACTTCAATTCTTAGCCACTCTGAATGATGCTGCAATGAATATAGGGGTGCATATATTTTTGCAAATAAATGTTTTTTAGTTTTTCGTATAGATATTCAGAAGAGGGATTGTTTTGTCATTTGGGGACTGTATTCTTAATTAAAAATATATATATTTTATTGATTTCTTACAGAGAGGAAGGGAGAGAGATAGAGAGCCAGAAACGTCAATGAGAGAGAAACATCGACCAGCTGCCTCTTGCACACCCCCTACCGGGGATATGCCCGCAACCAATGTACATGTCCTTGACCGGAATCGATCCTGGGACCTTTCAGTCCGCAGACCGACGCTCTACCACTGAGCCAAACCGGCTTCGGCACTGTATTCTTAATTTTTTGAAGAACTGCCATGCTGTTTGTGGCTCTACCTGTGCATAGTCCAACCAGCAGTGAATTGCAGGTTCTTTTTCTCCACAACTTCTCCAACACTTGTTATTACTTCTTTTGTTGATAATAGCCTTTCTAATAGGTGTGAGGTGGTATCTCATTGTGGTTTTGATTTGCATTTCCATAATAGCTAGTGAAGTTGAGCATCTTTTCATATGTCTGTTGGCCATTTATGTGTCTTCTTGGGTAAAGTGTCTGTTCAGGTCCTCTGCCCATTGTTTGATTGGACTGTGTTTTTGGTGTTGAATTGTATGAGTTCTTTATGTTTTAGATAGTACCCCTTGTCAGAGCTGTTTTTTGCAAATATCTCCTCCCATTCAGTTGGTTGCCATTTTTTTGTTTGTTTTGTTGTTGGTTTCTTTTGCTTTGCAGAGCCTTTTAGTTAATTTATTTATTTTTGCCTTTACTTCCCTTGCCTTTGGAATCAAATTTACAAAATGTTCTCTAAGTCCAAGGCCCATAAGTTTATTAGTCTATATGTTTTGTTCTATGTAATTTATTGTTTCAGATGTTATATTTAGGACTTTAATCCATTTGAATTAATTTTTGTGCCTGGGGACACACTGTAATCTTGTTTCATTGTTTTGCATGTGGCTTTCCAGTTTTCCCAGCTCTACTTTTCTCTGTTGTGTGTTTTTGGCTTCTTCATGAAGAATTATTTGTCCATATACATGTGGTTTTATTTCTGGGCTCAATTCTGTTCCATTGATCTGTGTGTCTGCTTTTCTGCCAATATCATCCGGTTTTGATATCACAGCTTTGTAATATAATTTGAAGTCTGATAGTGTGATACCTCTGACTTTGTTCTTTTTTCTCAGGATTGCTTTGGCTATTCAGGGTCTTTTGTGGTTCCATACAAATCTAATGATTTTTGTTCTATTTCTTTAAAAAATGACATTGGGATTTTGATGAGAATTGCATTAAATTTGTAGTAAGGCCATTTTAACTATGTTGATTCTTCCAATCCATGAACATGGAATATCTTTTCATTTCATTGTGTCTTTTTTCAACTTCTTATTAATGCTTTGTAAGTTTTCAGTATACAGGTCCTTCACATCCTTTGTGAAGTTTTTTCATAGGGATTTTACATATGGTTCTTTTTCACTCCTGTTTGCAGCATGGGCCCACCTCCCAGCTGTACCCCAAATCTGCCTCTTCTTTCCATCTCCATTTCCCTCTCCTTAATCCAAGCTGCCTCATATCTTTCTGGACTTCTGAATGGTCTCCTAACTGGTCTTCATGCTTGTCTTACTTCCCATTCCCTCCCCAAATACCAAGTCCCCACAGAGCAGCCAGAGAACCATTTTAAAGCAGAAGCCCAATTAGGTCATTCCTTTGCTTAAAAGAACGTTACAAGGATGTCCGACAGAGCTTTCCAGCACCAGGCTTCTGCCTGGCTTTCCTGCATCATCTCTTGCCGCCCAGCTCCTTGCTCTCTCCCATTACATCTGATACTTTCCATACCTGCGAGCTTCCTTACCGGAGGCTAAACCTTTCTGGTGATCTCTACCTGGAGCACTCTGCCCTCCCTCTTCCCATAGCTGTAAAACTCCAAGCCCCTGCTCTGTGTCACATGCTCAGAGCCATCTTTCCCACCCTCTTTATTTTCATCTCATCCCAACACTAGGAAAAATCAGTTTCCTCATGATTTGGTTCCTTGCAGCCTGTCTCCTCCTATTCCGTTGGAATGAAAGCTCCATAAAAACGGGATTCGTGTCTCCTCACTGCTGCATTCCCAGCGTCCGGAGCAGCGCCTGGCACGTGAAGGATCCTGCCTGTATCTGTTAGTAAATCAGGGACAAGGAACGTTCTCCATCGTAAGGATGTGTGAAGTGGCCCAGCTGTGGGGAAGGGGCGCTGATTATGCCAGGTTTGTGAGAATGTGGAGCTGTTGAGTGGAATCTGAGAGGGAGCGCTTAGTGCTCGTGACTGTAAAAAGGGAAATGATTCTGTGCTTCTGTGCGACAGGACTCCCCTCCAATGCAGGGACATTGTTGGATTCTGACAGCGTCTGGGCGAATTGGATCGCTGTGGTTGGAGTCTGCAGTGGTGGGAATCGTGAACTTTGACATTAGATCCTCCCTCCCCTGCGCCTCATTAGCTGTGTGCCAGTTCCTCACTGACTCTATTTCCCACATATAACCTGAGGACGGTGAGACAAACCCCCCAGCGTTGCTATGGAGACCAGAGATCGTCTGTGCCTGACACCTGCACCTGCAAAATAAATGGCAACCTTTGTTTTGGTGTGAAAATTATCAAAAATACTATTAATTCAGGACATGGCATCAGAAATTCAACTTAATTAAACGATTTAAACATTTAATAGTTATCACAAATGCTGCAATGAACCAAAAAATGGGTAAGATAGAAAACATGTTCTTAATTAAACATCTATAAAAGGTTAATATAAGTTATAATGATAACAAATATGTGTATAGTGCTTTGCAATTTGTAAAGTGATTTTTCTGTGCCTTTTATTCTTTGGTTCTCATTACTACCACTTTAAACAAATATAATATGGGCCTTGTGACCCTGGACAAGTCAGGAACCTCTCTGAATCTGACCTTGTCACTTGTGAAATGCCAAGAGTGACAGTCACATTATCAGAGGGTAGTTGTGAGACATCTGTGACCCAGGCACAGCTCAGGGTGTGGCAGGTGAGTCACTCAAACACATTATCCCTCTCCCCTAGTTTCTGACCTCAGTGGTGCTTCAGATGACTAATCTGTATTATGGCATAGTTTGTGATCATACCCTCCTGGAATTGTATCAGAGTGCCTGCGAGCTCAAAGGAGCAGGAAGGAGGTGGGGTGTGGGGGTAAAGGGGGAAGAGAGAGAGAGAATGAACCTGTGACGGGGGGGGGGGGGGGGGGAGGAAGAGGGGGAAGAGAGAGAGAGAGAGAGAGAGAGAGAGAGAGAGAGAGAGAGAGAGAGAGAGAGAACCTGCGGCAGCAGGCATTTATTCAGAAAAGCTTCATTGTGGAAGAGATGGCATTTGGTGTGAGTGTTAAAGAACAGGTAGTGATTTGACAGATGACAAGGTAAAGGTGTCATGGTGCCATTCCAGTTGGAGGGAACAGTTAGAGCAGTGAGGCAGGTGCTGGAAAGGTGCTGTGCCTGTGGCCCTGGAGCGTTGGGTGGGGAGGGACCACTGGGGGGGGGGGAGGGGGTTGTTCTACAGGGTTTGTATTGTTGAAGGCTTCTAACTAGGGGCCTATATACCTCAGGGTATCCTAGCAAGTGACAGAGCCACCTTTAGCAGGTGGGCCAAAGGAAGATGGATTTGGGAAAGGGTGTAGAATGCACTAGAGGGAGGAGAGACAAGCAGATTACTTGCACAAAAATAAGGATAATTGAGGTGCAAAGCAAGAGATAGACCAGAGACCTGAACCACCACTGTGAGGCAACTGCCTGCCAGTGGTGAGGGACTCTGGGCAAGGTGGCTCTGACTTTAGATGACCGGGGACAGTGGTAGAAAGGTGGAGGGGGAGGAGGAGAAAGGCTCCCTCCTCAATGTACATTGTTTAGGGTTTCGGGGGCATCCAGTTAGAGCCTTTAATCAGACAGTTGGTACCAGGGTTTGGGGCTCAGGGTTAGTGGTAGACTTGTGTGTGTCTGGCACACAGCAATGGCTGAAACCAAAGGAGTGTTTGAGTGTACTGAAGAGGAAGGTGTGAGAGAAGAGAAGAGGCGTGGTGGGAGAACGGGGGATGTCCTATGTTAGGAGTTGGCTGTAATAACCAGTGTCAGGAAGGGAAGGAGGAGGCAAAAGAGGAAAGTCCTGAGCAGGGATGGCAGCGCCCAGGGAGACGGCAGGTCAGGTTCAGCAAGGTTGCTGGTGCACAGTTCTGAATGGTTTGTAAGTTTTGAGGACATTGAAGCCAGTCCAGGTCCTAGACTTGAGGACCTGGAGACTCTGGAGCTCTTTAAGAAAGCAGCTGAATGCAGGCAAAAATTAAGTGGTGGGATATAAGGTGGAGGAGGGGTGAGGAAGGAGAGGCAAGAGAAGCAGACTTCCAAGTGGTTTGACAGAGGGCCCAGATGGGGCAGTAGTTTGAGGGAGGACAAAGAAAAAAAAATAATAGAAGAAGATAACACAGGCTTCTTCCTCCTCTTCTAAAACCATGCTGTGAAAGGGAGATGCTGGAACGAAAACTGACGGGGAGCCACAGTATACACAGGGCTCCCTTCTCAGGGAGAAGGTACCAGCAAGCGTCCTCAGGTATCTGAGTGTGGGCGTCTGTTAAACACTTCCTGCCCTCGATCCTTGGGCCAAAAGCGCCTGAACAATAGGCTTAAACGATTGCCTGCTGGCCCATCCGGGTCTGGCTGTGAAGGAGATGGCATTCGCCTTTGGTGCTCCCCTCCCACCCATCCTGATGTTCTCTCTCGGTCTGGGGGAACACCCCTCCTCCCGATGTCTACTCAGAAATGAACAATTGTTTTACATCTCTGTTCTATTAACTAATGAATCAGGTAAGCTAATTGCTGTTCCTGGCAAAAGAGTAGAGAACTATTTTTTTATTTCTGATCATAGCCTTCTGAAACATTGGTCTCTCTTATTGTCTGTTGCATTCATGGTTCACTTGTCTGAACTTCAGGAGAGAGGGCAGAAAAAGTATTGGGGGATTTTTGCTTTTTAAATTCCACCTGTTGGTGGCCACCCAACCCTTCCAGTAGCTTAAGCACTACACAGAATAGGATGCCATATCCTCCAAATAAAATTAAAAGTCTTTTTTTCTGATTACAAAATTGAGGCTGAATTTAGTAATACCAAATCTTTAAAGAATTTTTTATTTTTATTTTTATTTTTATGTTTTGTGGGCCCAAGCACTTCATCTGCCAGTGGGAAAGCCACCTCTGCCTCTGGGTCAAACTTCTCTCCTCCTGGACAAGGGCAGTTTCCCCGGACTGGGGACTGGGATGTATGAGCGCGTAGCCCAGCTCCAGCCCATCCATCCTGGACTGAGGCTGCGGAAGAGCTGTTTCGATTTGCCCCAGGCAGCTCCCCTTCCATAGCGCTAACGCACTCTAATCGGATGGGGGAGCCGCCTTTGACACTAATCACGACACAGCTACCCCAGACTTAATGGCCCTTGCTGGGTTTTGGTTAATGTAATTAATTGCTCTATTTTGAAAACCATCTTTTTCTGTAATTTATGGGAGCCATTTTATCAGTAATATGTAAAAGCAAGTCATTGCACTCAGGGTTATACTGTGTCATGTTCTAAACCCAAATGCGTGGCATTCTTTTTTTTTTTAAAATATATTTTATTGATTTTTTTACAGAGAGGAAGGGAGAGGGATAGAGAGTTAAAGACATCGATGAACGAGAAACATCGACCAGCTGCCTCCTGCACATTCCCCACTGGGGATGTGCCCACAACCAAGGTACATGCCCTTGACCAGAATCGAACCCAGGACCATTGAGTCCTCAGGCCGATGCTCTATCCACTGACTCAAACCAGTCTCGGCGCGAGGCATTCTTATACAACCTATAGTTGGGGGTTAAAAATGTTCCTGGAGGGTCATTGAAAAGATGCAATATGGTGTCAAGGGTTCAAGGCTCAGCTGGGAACCAGAAATTCTGGATCTTCTCGGTGCCTTTCGGCTGAAATCGTTGCTTTTCACATGGCCGTGACATTATTCTTCATTCCCGGGAAGGGAAGCTAATACTCCTGCCCAGACTCTCCAGTCCTGAGGAACAAATGGAGACGAGGGGCCTGAAATTACCATAAAAGCAAAATGCTATTCAATGTATGGGGAAATTATAATTTTAAAAGATATTTCTGCAGAGTGAAAAAAACAACAAAAACCCCAGTATTTTTTCATTCTGTTTGTAATAAATATTTGCAATTTATCAGAAGCCTCTATAGGTATCATACTTAGCCAAGTGAAGTTCTGGGCAAAAGTTTTTCTATTTCATTTTTTAACTGAAGAGAGGAGAACTATTATACGTGTGACCATGTGGCTTCTGTGTTGGAGGCGCCACCTGAGTCTCCGTGTGACGGGAGAGGCTTCAGAGTGACAGGTGGCCTGGTTGGCACGGAGCTGAGCCGGGACGCTGCCCTGGGTGACGTGCCCCCGGAACGGCTCAGTGTGGTCTGTGCTGAGTCCATCCTGCGTTCTCCCTTCAGTGACACAGCTTTTCGGCCTCCTCCTCTGCGAGGAAGGTTTGATTTTTTTTTTCTTTCTTCCTTTTCAGCCTTGACTTGGCAGGAAACCAAATCTGCTGAAATCACATAGCAGCAGTTTTCATTCATTTCCCTAAATATGTAGCACCCTGGGCTCAGTCCAGTTCACAGTTTACCTTCTCGTGTGCTGTGTGTGGTCAAGATAGAAGCCACTCTTACGGGGAGTAGCCAGGACCCGTGTGCTGCCCATTATTGCGGCATAGAAAGAGCCAATCCTTCACTTTACAGAGAGGGGAAGGCCCAGAAAATATAGGTCCATAGGCATGTGAGGGGCGAGGCTCTGGATTCGAACCAGTTCCCCTGACTGTACGCATCCCTGTATTTTGGTAGATTAAGGAAAAGAGCAGTTCAAGGGCAAAGATGCGGGGTAGGAGAGATCATTGTATTTTGATAGGAGATGAAAATCTTATACAAATAAGAATCAATCATGTTTTGAAACACAGATTCCATTTATTTCTTTAACTCTTCTGCCTTCACGTTGCCTATTAGCCAGGCAGTAATTCTGCCTTTCTTCATTATCGCTTGGGCGGGTTTCCTTTCCAGAGTGGTTTGTCACAGCTGTCTGTGGTCTTGACAGTGCTTGTGTGTCCCCACAGCAGGACTCTTGGCAGGAGGGGGAGAATTCTAGCCTGGTTTCCTCCGGTAAGGTTCAGTCTTCGGTGCTGCTTTTGTCCATTCTTGACTGCAGAGGTTGGCATCGCCGTGGCAACACCGCGGGAGCCAATTGCTGCTTTATGGACGTCAATGTCTCTCCTGGGAGCAGCCTTGGCTTTGGCCAGAACTGGCACCAGGGCCTTCCCTGGGGCACAGAGCCAGTGCGGGCAATGGGATGGGAATGACTGGGTCCAGCTCTGGCTTAGCAGTCATAGGCCCGTCCCAGAGCCATCCCAGCGCTGCGGGGCAGGGAGGCAGTGGAGGGTGAGAAGATGGAGCTGGAGTGGAGGGTTCAGCTGATGGGAGAGAGCAGGCTGCTTCACCATAGGGTTTCTTGTGCAGCTCCGATTACAGATTGATGAACCTGGGAGAGGATGTCACAGTGACAGGAAGGAGCTGCTGGTCACTGTCAGGTCCGGAGTGCTTCCGCACAGCGGGCTCCAGAGAAGTGGGAAGGTGGGGGTGGGGTAAGTAGTTGTGAAAGGGTTAGAAGAGAGGGCAGCTCTGTGACGGCTGAAACCACAGAGTGTGGGTGTGGGGAACGAGAACTGTCAGCTGGTAAAGTTTCAGACACACTAGATACTCTCCCTCCCCCAGCACCCAGCACCCGTTCACGCTGTCCTGCGTCTGATCTCCCAGGTGCTCCTCTGGCAGGTGTGAGTCCTCATCACCGTCCAGACTGTTCCCGAGCACCCACCCCACCCGTACGCTGTGCACAGGCGCTCTGCAAGACCAGGGCCTGCAGCCGCCGGCAGCAATCCTGTGTGATCTGGGCAGACGTGGCCCCCTGCGCCCAAGGGTTGGCAAGTTGGCCCAGAGCCCTTTTATGAAGAAAAAGGTGCCCTTTTTTCTAGGCCAGTGTCCCAAGCTCACAGCTTGTTAAATTTTAACAAGGATTTCCGTTTTCACTCACCCCCTTCTCTGGACATCAGCCAAATGTGATGGCTCCGTAAGTGATTCCACAATCCGGAATCTCTTAGGACCTGCTGAGCGAAAGACTGGAAAGCACGTCTAAGGTTTTGCCCGACTCTGGGCTTCCCAGAAGCAGATCCTGAGACCGGAATTCAAGTGCAAGCTTCCTTGGGAGGCCAATCCAGGGAACACTGAGGAAGGGTGATGTGAGGCAGGAACGTGAGGGAACCAAGGTGGGGCGGGGCATCACACCGCTTCCCGCCCCGAGCAATGGGAGTTTTTCCCCCGGTGGGGAATGCTGGGAGCCAGAATCACCCCCCCCCCCCCCACTTCCATTCCTGGGTGAGGGAGCTAAAGTATTTACCCCAACTCCTGTCAGCCATTGGTTGAAGACTGCTGGGTCGGTGCTGGGACGTCCTGGCCACCTGCAGGCCATACACTGGGTGCCAGCAGCCAGCGGCCAGGCAGAGAGATGCAGGTGTTGGAGGTGGGGCCGGCCTGTGAAGTATGGTGATGATTGAAAGGTCATGGTCAGGACCCGGGAAGCATCTCTTTCAGGATTGTAGTTGGGGTTCACACGAAAGTTTCCAGGGAGCTCTAAAGCTGTACTAGCAAAGAGGGTGAGTCTCCGTGGACTATATGGACTCAGCTCCTGGTTTTCTTGAACAAGCATTATGGCTGGATATAGACATTTTATTTGTTTTTACAGCATGTATAGGATCGCCTTGGACCCTCCGAAATTAAATGGCCCCGTGCTCCGTGGATCCAGGCTCATGAGTCGCAGACCTGTGGGCCAGAAGCTGCCCGAGGTGTGCTTTGCTACTTGGATGTTGTAAGGGCACCAGCATGCCAACCTTCTGAGTCGATACATTAGAACACAAGTACCTGGTTATAAATTGGTCCAGATTTCTTATTGCAAAAATAGTGCTGACCACATCTTGAGCATCTTCTGTAACACTATACTCTGCCCTAGATTCTTCATTTGCATGAGCATATCTAATCCTCACAGGAGGCCTGCATTGTGGGTATGATTGGCTCAGTTTTACAGATGGGGAAGCAGCCTCCAAGAGATGGGAATGATACCTAAGTGCCTTTGAATTCATTTCTGCTTTCCTTGGGCAACACTCAGAATTGGTTACTGCAGTGAGGGGCACAGAAACCCTACTGAAATCCCTTTTAAGTCCCCTCCTCCTGGTCCACTGTTCTCTTTCATAAAGCACATGAATGTGTATAACTTCTACTTTCATAAGATGTTTCTCTCATGTTGGGCCATTTTATAAATGTTGAGATAATAGCACAACAGTGTGTTAAAATGGTTGGCGACGTCTCTGTATCCATAATGTGTATGTAAAAATACATTTTATGGTATATTAAATTTAAATTTAAAAAAGTTCTCCCAAGATGTAAGTCAGCATCACAAAGAAATACCATTGCATACCTTAATAGGATGGTTATAATAAAGAAGACAGACAGTAACAAGTGTTGGCAAAGGATGTGGAGAAATTGGAGCCCTCATATACTGTTGGTGGCAACCTGAAATGGTACAGCCACTTTGGAAAACAATTTGTCAGTTCCTCAAAAAGTTAAACATAGAATTATCTTATGACCCCTCAAATTCCAATTCTAGATATAGACCCAGGAGAAAGGAAAACATGCATCCACATAAAAAACTTGTATATGACTGCAGCATTCTAGTAGCCCCAAAGTAGAAACAACCCAAATGTCCATCAGTTGATGAATGGACACATGATATGTGGTAAATGCATACAATGGAATATTCAGTCATAAATGGGAATGCAATACTGATTCATGATACAATATAAACTTTGAAAACATTAGGCTAAGTGGAAGAAACCATTCACAAAAAGCTATATATTACATAATTCAATTTATATGAAATGTCCAGAATAGGCAAATATATAAAGGCAAAAAGTAGATTAGTGGTTGCCCACGGCTGGGGGAATTGGAGCTTGGGGAGTCACTGTTTGTGGGTACATACTTTCTGTTTGGGGTGATGAAAATGCTCTGGAATTGGTGGTGACATTTCCATAACTTTGTGAATATTTTGACAAGCACTGAATTGAACACTGTTATTAAAGGGGTGAAATTTCAATAAACAAAACTTCTGGCAGGATATTTGTGTTGATAAAAATGAGTATCAACATTAACTGAAGGACTTCTACTTTTCACTTAATGTTTTGGAAACTTTCTGTCAGCTTGTTACCAAAAAGCCCTTCATGGTCTCTAGTTTATCTTATTTAATTTCTTCTTGTGCAAATAAACATAATGCTTTACTGATGGCTTAACCTTGGACATCCTTGGAGTTCTTCAAGTCAAGACAAATCCATACAACTTTTAGGAGGGAAATGCATTTGTCTTTCTCTTTTTCTTTTACCCTGTTTCTCCAAAAATAAGACAGTGTCTTATATTAATTTTTGCTCCCAAAGATGCGCTAGGTCTTATTTTCAGGGGATGTCTTATTTTTCCATGAAGAAGAATACGGTACACATTTATTGTTAAATGAAAATAAAGAAAATTTATTACCTGTATACGGTACAGTAGTACGGTAGTTGTCAACACAAACCAGACAAACTGTGAATCCTACAGTATCAAGAATTTACTCATTTATTCAATGACAATCATGTCATCATCTTTTGGAACATCATCATAACAATCCAATTCCTGAATTTCCTGGTGAATTTCTGTGACTCCATTTCTTTCAGAATCAGTGGACCAAATCTCTCATGGTTAGCCTAGTGGGGGGATGCCTTATATTTCACTTAGAAGGAAACCTGTAAGTAGGTTTTATTTTCGGAGGATGTCTTATTTTCGGGGAAACACGGTAGGTAAAATAAATTTGGAGGTTGAATACTTAGTTCTCCAAGTAAGACAAAGTTGCTATGTGGATGTAGGTAGGTCTTTGGTCCCGGGGTGTCTTGTTCTGGAGGACAATTCTAGGTCTAATGCTTCAGGGAGGCTGATCAACACAAGGACAAGCTCTCTGATACTTAGAGCTTGTTGAGTTTTGAGCACATTCACCATCACCCATCAGGCCATGGAGCGAGGCGTGCATTGAGAGGAGGTTGGATGGGTTGACTCTAACCTTCCTATTAATTCTAGCAGCTGGGGTTCTAATGCTTCAGCTGTACTACTCCAGTTCTCATAGCAATGACTTCATTCATGGAATGAATCAGTTATGTATTTGGAAATAATTTAGAATTGATTGGGAGGAAAGCAGAAAAAAAAGGACCAGAGACTTATGCTTTTTGTTTCCTTGATGTCTGGGGAGATTGGAATTGGTTCTAAAGGCAGAACTTCTAGAACCCCAGATAGGGAGCCAGGAGGTCGGGATTCTAGACACAGATTTGATAACTACCTAATTGGCTGGGTGACTTTTTGCAAACCATCTACCCTCTCCAGATTTTGTTTATTTGTAAAACATAATGTTGGTTTGGGATGGCCTTGAAGGATCTTTTGGCTCTTGAGAAATTCTACAATTTTTCTTAATAACTTCAACTTTTAATAGCAAGTCTTTGGTCTGTTACCAGGAAGGCTTGCCATGTGCACAGCCACACTTTTCTTGCCATCCTGGTCCTTCTTCCCTAATCTTGGATTAAGCGCTTCTTTCCTCACTGGTTTCATGTCAGCGCCACCTTCATCATGGTTAACACTTGCTTGATCGCTATAGAGTAGGGGTGTCGAACTCAATCAGAGAAGGGGCCAAAATCTAAAATCCAGCCTAAATCGCGGGCCGAATGGTTTACTGAACAGTCATAAACTGACAATGTCATAAACTGACAGCGGAGTGCAGTGATGACAGCGCGGTGCGGGCCACATTGCAAGGCCTGGCGGGCTGGATTTGGCCCGCGGGCCTTGTGTTTGACACATGTGCTATAGAGGCTACTAGGGTGGGTGTTTGTCTTTTGTTACCTCGTGAATCACTTGCTTTAATCTTTCATATTAGTCTTATGCTGTTCTGAATGCCTCCTACAATCACAATCAATCATAAGCTACTTAGGAAAACAGCAGAGTTTAAAGAAAGAACACTTGGAACCAGAGCCTTAAAATTATTTCCCAAAAGTAATAGAACTGATCATGTGACTGGGCCTTAGTTTTCCAGTTTGTGAAATGGGGATAATAATAGTTACCTCACAGAGTTACTATGAAAATTAAATTAAATTAAGACACAAAAGAGCTGAAACCGGTTTGGCTCAGTGGATAGAGCGTCGGCCTAGGGACTGAAAGGTCCTGGGGTCGATTCCGGTCAAGTTCATGTACCTTGGTTGTGGGCACATCCCCAGGGGGGTGTGTGCAGGAGGCAGCTGATCGATGTTTCTCTCTCATTGATGTTTCTAACTCTCTATCCCTCTGTTTTCCTCTCTGTTAAAAAAAAAAAAAAAAAAAAAAAAAAAAGACCTAAAAGAGTTTGGACCCACAGTGGTTGGTGATGGTGTGGGTGGACAGTTGGTGGCTAGAACAGGCTGAAAGGAGCTTTTCTCCTGTACTTTCAGGAATGAAGGTACACTAACACCTGGGCAGAGAGGTAACGATTGTTCTCAATAGTCAGTTCCTCTTCTGCATTCTCCACAGTGTCCAAAGATAATTCCATGGAGTGAGTTTAAATCTTGCTGTGGAAATTTAAAGCGCTCTCTCTTTTTTCTTTCTTAATAAAGATAGAAGTAAAGTCATTTACATCATTGGCCACCTTTGGCCACAACCCTTGGCTGGTCTTAGAGGTTGTTATTAGATTTCGTCTCGATGATCTCTTCCTGCTGTTAACTCCTTTCCGCTTCCTCAACACCCGCCTGGTGCCCATCTCCTGAACCGTTAAGTGGGTCTTCTGCTTTCCTCCATCTCCCAGAGTAGCCTTCCGTCCTGGCGGGAGAACAACTGTGGGCTAACGGGTCAAATGTATTAATAGACAGGCCATATGGTTCACAGACAGTTTGCTCTCAACAGCCCTGATAGGAATTCTGGTAGTTTGATTAAAAAAAAATTTTTTTTTTTTAAACTATAAAAATGTGAGAACCATCTGCTGTTAGTTTTTGTATGTGGTGAGGTCTTAGTTGCTCTGCTCCTCGCAGTTCGCACTGCTCCAGGTGGAGGCCTCCATGGCAAAGCTGGCTGACTGTGGTTTCCGTTGGGAAGTGTGTGTCCTTCATAAACTGCAGCAGGTTTGCCTACATGTAATTAGGTCTTGGAACTTGTGTAGCTTGTCTTAGCTGATTAAACGCTTTCATTATAGCAGTTCTTTTGATTGGTTGGGAATAGGTCACATACTAGTTGGAGCAAACTGAATAGGGGAATGTGATAGAGAGTGATGGCAAGGTGGGTGGGCTGCTTTGGTTAGGATCATGGAAGCCAAAAAGGAAGAGAAACTGAAGTTGAGATCTGAATGGTGTTAGAGAGCAGCCAAGTGAAGATCTGCAGTGCGAGAATGCTACAGGGAAGGAGAGTTAAGAGCAAGGTTTCTGAACCGAGGACTATGCAAGGTACGGAGGAAGTTCAGTGAGATGGAGGAACATGCAGGAGCTGAGGGTGAAGAGGGGCTAGTTAGTATAACAGGAGCCGGCTGAGGTTTTTAAGGAAGGGGATACTGGCATCTGACTTACAGGTTTAGCAAGTCCTTCTGACAACTCAGTGGAAATTGGATCCTCAGGAGCAAGGGTGGAGGCAGGAAGACCAGTGAGGAGGCTGTAGCTATTGTCCAGAGGAGAAACAATGGTGGCTTGGACTAAGGGTGTGTGGTATAGATGGTGAGATGTGATAGAATTTGGGATATATTGTAGATGTGGGACCTGTGGAGCATACTAAATGCTTTTAGTCTGAGTAACTGGGTGATTGGTGGTACAGTTCTTACTCAGATGTGGCGGGCTTGCTGGTTCATTTTAAGTTTGATATGGCTAATGGGCATCTAAGTGAAATATGTCCACCAGGCGATTGAGTGCATGAATCTGGAGCTTAGATGGATATGAAGGCTGAAATGTTCATTCAAGTTACGTGAATGTCAACAATGTAGACAGGAGGCTGCGTGTAGGACACACCATTAGCTAGAAGTTGGAAGGAGATACCAGCAAAGGACTCAAAGAGAGAGAGAGAGAGAGAGAGAGAGAGAGAGAGCGAGCATGCAGCTAGAGAGGTCTGAGAGAGCCCGTCCTGAATAGGCGCCTGGAATGGAGTGTTTCCTCCTCATCAGTGTCAAGTGTTAGCACCAGCATTTGTATGCACATGTCCTTCCAAAGATTATTTCGTAGCTATAAACTTAGTGACACCCAGAGCTAGCAAGCCCATTGGCAATGGCCTGCCCACAGAAACCCTCAGCTACAGTGGAGTCAGATATGAGTTTTGTCTGTCAGGATCTCTGAGACTTTAAAAAAATATATATATATATTTTTATTGATTTTCCACAGAGAGGAAGGAAGAGTGATAGAGAGCTAGAAACGTCAATGAGAGAGAAACATCGACCAGCTGCCTCCTGCACACCCCCTGCTGGGGACGTGCCCGCAACCAATGTACATTCCCCTGACCGAAATCGAATCTGGGACCCTTCAGTCCCCAGACAGACACTCCATCCACTGAGCCAAACCGGTTTCAGCAGGATCTCTGAGACTTTTAGACCATTACCAAAGAGTGATCAAATTTTTGCTGCTATTTAATGCAGTTCTCTATACAGTTGGCTATACCACAAATCAGTCCTTTGAAAATAATCATTCACTAAATTTTAATCCCAAGATTTTAAGACTCATCTAAAATAAAAGCATGTAACCAACTTAGTACACACATGGAAGGACAAATAAACATTCTTATATTTTTAACTACGGTACTTCATGTGTTAATCCTGGAAAGATAAGTCTTATAACAAACTATTTTTCCTAAATTTTATCTTTTCTTGATGTCAGCTTTTGTTGGGAGTTAATTTCAGTTCATGGGAGATTGTCGTACTATCTATTTTTCACTTGGTAAATGACATTTAAGTGAGTTAAATTTCACTTCCAGCTCTTATAGTGAAACTATAATACACACTAATACACTTTTTAAGTCAAAGGACAATATTGGAGAGTCCCATCTTTTTGTACTATATACTGTAATGTATAAGTCATTTCCCCGCCCCGCCCCCCCCCCCCCCCCCCCCCCCCCCGCCGCCCGCCCGCCGCTGTATTCTGTGTGTTTTCTCTAAAACCCAGAGCAGAGTCATGCTGTAAACAAGATGGTTTATTTGCTGATTCTAATCAGGTTTGGAGACATAGTGGATTTGTTTTAAACTAAGCAAAGCTGCATTTCCTTTCCAGAAGGTTTTATGGATGACAAATACTTAGGCAAACTCTGTGAGTGTTTTATTCTCACCTTCTACCCCACTGACATTTAGTTAAATGATACAAATAGATAAAGCTAATAAGAATGTAGTGGGTAGATAGTTGGCAATATATTGTGATGAGGAATAGTCTCTTGCTTATTCAACCAAGTAGTAATGAATGCAACTTGCTGGGAACAAAATATCAAAAAATGATCCTTTTTCATAATCTATATATATAAAAACCTAAGCATCCTTTTGACTGGTAGCTATGATGCACACTGACCATCAGGGGGCAGATGCTTAATGCACAGACATGGAAGCATGGGACAGACTGATGAATCTCAGAGGGAAGGGGGGAGGAGGAAGAGATTAACCAAAGATTTTATATGAATACTAGAGGCTTGGTGCAGGAATTCGTGCATGAGAGTGGGTGCGCGGGAGGTTGGCTGACTGGGTTGGGGGAGAGGCCATGGGAAGTTGGCCACTGGCCCCCAAGGATGGAGTTGGCCCTCAGCCCCCTGGGAAAGGGGCCACATCTGCCACCACCCACCCCTGGTTCCCTATCCCAGCCTGGGCCTGAAGGTCCCAGTGGGGTCGAGAGAGGAGGCGATAGTTACCAGGCTGGGTGTGGAAGGAATGAATGCTGGATATGCTGGATGCCACTGTTGGTGCCCTGCCACCATGTGGTTTCCCCCCTACTTCCCCCCCCCCCCCTTCCCATGTTGCTGCCACCACCTTGGTGGGTAGGTAGCCCCCAGGGAAGGGAGAAGGTGGGAATGAGACAAATCCTTGTGTCAAGGACTGACTTTCAGTAGTTTGCAGTGAGGGAGCTGCTCTGCTATGTACGAAACCCCAACCCAGAAGCAGGTCTCTATGAATAGTTTAGCAGTGGTGGCTGATGGGGCCGGCTGGCTAGGGTAAGGAGCCATGGAGGTAGGCTCTGGCAGTGCACTGACCACCAGGGGGCTGCTCTTGCATTGACCATCTGCCCCCTGGTGGTCAGTGCACTTCATAGTGACTGGTGAACTGATTGTTTGGTTGTAATGGTCACTTAGGCTTTCATATATATATATATATATATATATATATATATATATATATATATATATATATATATATATATATATAGACTAGGGTCCTGGTGTATGGATTCATGCACCGGTGGGGTCCCTCACCCTGGCCTGCAGGGATTGGGCTGAAACCAGCAGTCCGGCATCCCCCAAGGGGTCCCAGATTGCAAGAGGGTTTCACATAATAATTTCTACTGCTTTGTATAAAAACAGCAGGAGTTATTTGATGGCACCTTGAAATTCTTCATTAAAAAAAAATTATATATATATATATATATATATATATATATATATATATATCTTGATTTATTTCAGAGAGGAAGGTTGAGGGAAAGAGAGATAGAAACATCAATGATCAGAGAAAACCATTGATTGGCTGCCCACAACCCAGGCATGTGCCACTCACTGGAATCGAACTTGGGACCTTTCAGTCTGCTGACGCTCTATCCACTGAGCAAAACCAGCTAGGGCGAAATTCTTCATATCCCCCCCCCCCCCCCCCTTCAATTTGAAATAAGTTACTTCAAACTGGAAGTAGCTTACTTACCTGGTTGGCTCAATCCTATTTTCTAAGACTGTAGCTAAAGCATAACACCTAAAGCCTGGGACCTTACCTGCCCTTGTCATAGTAAGTAAAATGCTAAGCCAGTCTGACAGCTGTGTGCTTAGTTTTGCGTGAAGGTTATAGGATGTAACAAGCCTCGTCCCTGGGTCCCTCAGGAGGAGTTATCTTTTTGAGGCGTCAGACTTGTCCTTGGGTGGCTCCTAGTGTCCAGAGCATGTGTGGGAGGCACGGGGCAGGGGTGGGTGGCTCTGGATGCTCATCTTACCTCCTTTTCTGCCCTTCCCTCTGCCACGTGGGGAAAGTGAAGTGGAAGGGCCGCCTGTGGGTCAGGCTTGGGCAGCATTGGCACAGAAAAGGAAGAGGCTGTGTCTGTCTTACCCACCTCCTGCCCTAGTGCCCAGCACGGTGCCTGGCATGTAAATGCCAAGAACTCCTGGTGGACGCCGAGTGATCGGGCGGCAGGGCTCCTACAGTGCCAGGTGGTGCTTGTCCGCTTCCCCTCACAGTTACCTTCTGGAATCGCACACAGCCCAGCATCAAACCAAATCCCAAGACCCCACACCTGGGAAATCAATCACTGGGTCAGCTGTAAGGATGGCTTCCTTTGTCTCCGGAGCCTGACCCAGTGAAGGCACCACTTGGGCGTGTGAAGAAAACATTCGGGTTCTTTGGGACACGAAGCGGTGATGTCTTGCTAAGAAGAGCCGCTTCTTAGATCTGGTCTGTCCTCTTCCCATTGGGTCAAATCCATGCCCATCAGCCCATTACCTTAGGCTGGCAGTGCCCTGCAGGCACTGGCTCCGGCTTTCCTGGACCTGCCACCCCCCTGCTCCTCTGCACACCAGGCCCCTCCTGCTTGCTCCACCCTCTGTCTGGAATGTTTTTCCATCACCCTTCACTTGCCGCAGTCTTTCTGACCCATTAAAGGTCCACTTCATAGGCACTTCCTCAGTGAGGCCTTCGGGCCCTCTCTGTCCTCCCTTTTGCCCCACACTTAGGCATTTTGCATTTCCCCTGTGCTTGCTTGCTTGCTTGTATATTAGTTGTCTGCCACACCTGATAGTGCTTCACACGGGCAGGACTGTTTTCTGGGCAGCATCCAGTCTAGCACCCGGTTCAGCGTAAGGTCTCAATAAACCAGCATTAGTTCAAATGAATGAATGATGCGTCAACCTTCTTTTCTTCAGAAAAAGTATTTTAAGTAAAAAAACCCCTTTTCTCCTCTCTGATCCTCAACACTGGACACATATTTCCTAGTCTTGGGAAAGAACTGCCTTAAAGATTAGGGCCAGGGATTTAATGTCTGTTGTCTATACTAATATTAGTGCTTTTATTCCTAAACTTTTAACGTGTTTTCTCCTCTCCCTCCCCCTTTTTTCTTTTTTCTTTCCTTTTTAGCAAGGGAAGCCATATGTCTTCGACCGAGTCCTGCCTCCCAGCACCACCCAAGAGCAGGTTTACAGTGCGTGTGCAAAGCAAATTGTCAAAGGTAAGCGCCATTCCTTTATTTCCTCCTGAGCCTTTCAGAGTAATTGAAAACATTAAGTGGTATTTGCAGCTTAAGAATCAATGTGCTTTGACTGTAAGCAGAGGCCTGCTAATTGGGCCCACTGAATGATAGCCCGGGGTCTGGTCCTCATTTGCTGGGGATGTCATGCAAGTTATTTAACCTCCCTACACCCCCTTTCCAAGGAGATCTCTTTATTTCTTCTGCCACCTTTCTGGCAGAGCCATTTTATCACTTAGAAGCAAGGTGAGCTACGACCACACTTTTTCTCTGCTGGTTTTAAAATACTGCCGCAGGTGGCAGAGTTCTGTTTTCCTCCCAAGGAGAAATATATATATTCCCGATGCTCCAATTGTATATTTTTGGTGGGTTTATTTTGTGCATCGGTCTCTTCAGAAAGAAGCCTTAAACGTGGAAAAATTCTTGAGCGTCAAAGAATTTTTTCCAGCATCATAAAAATCACATCACCTTGCTGGTTATTGAGCTGTTTTTTGCTACTCGGCTTTCCTTAATTAGACTTTCCTCTAACCCACTTTCAGTCATCCCACTCCGATTCCGACATTGGTTCCTCCAGCGAGGCAGCCTGAAACCTACATTTGTGTCCCGGAGATCCGTCTTTTTCTCTGGGATAAGCCGTGGCCCTGAGTGATTTGTGTCACAGGAACAGTAGGGAGCGGAAGCATTTGCCAGTCGCCCTCCCTCACCCTTTCCAACCAGGGGCAGGTCGGAGCTTGCCTTGCAGAGCTCACCATCTGCACTGAGCTGAGAGCCATCTCCTGCTACTTTGCTTTTCATCATTAAATCCTTGCTTTCAAATGCGAATGCTTCGGCATTTGTGCTTTCAAATGTCTTGATGCTGCCACCTTTATAGGCCGCTCTGGATTTAAAGAGCAAAAAATAAAAAACAAAGTAAGAAAAAAAAAACACCTTGTCCTGTTAGAGCTTATTTTTAGAAGCAGAGATGACTAACCTAATGCTTTGAACTCATGAAAATCAGCCCTGGGTACATCTGTTAGATTAATTCTGACCCTGGCCACCTGCGTGGGAGCCTGTCGGAATGCAGTGTTCCTGCTGAGGTGTATGGTTATTCACATTCCTTTTGCAAAAGTCAATTAATTTTGAAGGTCTTCACAGTAACATTTTCAGAGAAAACTAAAAGGAAAAAATATGCCTGAATTTGAGCTCTTTTTGAATTAATAGGATAAGCCTACACGAATGGCAATTTTCATCTCCTCTTTATTTCTACTCTTTTGCTTCTCTTTCTACCTAAACATATTTTTTTCCCCCTCTGTTTTTTTGGAGCATATAGTTCTAGTTTGTCCCTAGCCAGCCTTCCTTTCCCTCTATTATTATACGTGTTCATATCTTCCTTAAAGTAAATTTAATCACATATGAGCCAGAATCATCATCTTTTTCTCTCCCCTTCATTATCAGGACCAAATAGTATTTACCACATGCTGTGCTAAGCATGAGGGCCATCTAAATACATCCCCACCCTCCCTAAATTGTCATCATAATTAGAGATAAACTCCATTTAAAAAAAAAAATCCTGTGATTAGCAAACAGCAATGATAATCTTTAAGTCTTTATTTACTAGAGAAACTCATGTCCCCCTTTCAGTGTGTGGATTTTTCTACAGTAAGAAATGTTAGAAATAGCCTGGGAGCTCTCATGAAGATGTGACCTAACTGTGGATAACTTGAGACCCAATGTATGGTGAGCCACAAAGAAAACCATTTAGCATAAAATTAGGCCCTGATATGATATAATAAACACATTTTTCAGGCACCATAAATATTGCATAAACATAGTCATTTTGTAACAAGAAAGAGTTCCTTAGTTTCCCTTGAAAGGAAATTAAGAAGGGAGTGATGAAGACCTGAGTTATCTTTTTTAACCCCCACTGAGGCTAGCATGAGGGGAAGTGGCCATGTATTTCGGCATCAGCCAGGTCAAACATAGATATGTAGGAAAGAATTCCTTGGGATAGATCGCAGTTACAACTAAGCTATCTCTTGCCATGACAAGCCCCGTTTAAATCAGGAAAGAGAGGTGGTGCTGTGGGGCCTTTGTTCTAGGGGCCAAGAATTAAATTAGATGACTATGAAGGTCACCATTGTCTCTGTGATTCATGACAAGCTGGTGGGCTCTGAGCTTTCCTTTCAAATCTGTCTAAACCCTTAATATTTTTGAGATCAAGAGGACTCCTTTTCACTGGCGACTTTATGCTCTCTCGGATTTTTTCATTCCCTTCGATGTCACTGGGTTTATTTAAGTGTTTTAAACATTTGATTCTAGAGTACTGGCATCTCCCACACTCTCATCTTTGTCTGGAGGTGCTTTTCAAAATGTTTTCTGAGAGAATATGTGGAATTTTCTTCTAGAAGAGGTTATAGGGTTTGTGACTACCAGCCTGGTATATAGGAAGGTTCCCATAAATACCGAGGATTTAAAAACCAGGGTCAGTGGATACTGTTGTTGAGGTAGAGAAACTATGTCCCAGACTCCAGAAGTCACTCAGGGCATTTGCCTTTCAAATTAACTAGATGTAGACTCTCTAGTGCTGGAGAAGGTGGTTTTCTAGATCTAGTTTCTTTAAACTTTATTCATTTGGTTGTTTCTTTCATCCATTCCTTATGCAAGTACTGCATATTAAATATCCACCATGTGGTAGATTCTGCTAGGGACTGGATAACAAAGATATTTAAGACTCTGCAAGAAGTTTTGAGTAAAAGAAAACAGACAGATGCAGCCATAATCATCATTCACATGGGTATTAAGAGTTTTAAGGTGGTTGTGTGTGCAAATGCTATTGGAGCACAGAAGAAAGTCACCGGATACCAATTTTGATGGGTATGAAAGGGAATTGGAGAATTAAGGAAGGCTTCTTGGAAAGGTTGGGTCCCCAGGACAGGAGAAAGGCTGTATAAGCAGAGGGAATAGCAAAAGCACAAAGACACAAATTATGTGGCGTGTTTGGGCAACTTATAGTGGAACAGGATGCAGGGGGATGAGACTTAAAAAAAGTTTGGCAGGATCAGAGTTTGGTTGGAATTGGTGGCCTTTATCCTGTAGGCAATATAGACCTATAAAGAATTTCAAGCTTAGAATATTTTCAGGTCTATTTTACTATTATGTTATTACATATGACTCTTAAGGAGATATGTTTACTTCTCTACTGTTATCTATCAGGCACCCTCTATGCACTTTACATATGTTATTATATTTTAAATCTTAACAGGTCTATGGGGTATAAGCATTATTTTCCCCATTGTACCAAAAAGGAATTTGAGGTGAAGCAATTGGGCCAAGTCAATTAAGGGGTAGTGAGGCTGGGATTTGAGCCTGAGTTTGTCTGACTTACATGGATTTTTTTGCACTGTCCTCCTCACACTTTTCTGGCAGGCCCATCCAAGCATTTAAATTTTTTTAATTTATTGATTGATTTTTAGAGAGGAAGAAGAAGGGGGAGGGAGGAGAGGGAGAGAGGGAGAGTGAGAAAGCGAGAGAGATTGATTTGTTCAAATCAATAATTTGTTCCATTGATTTATTTATGCTTTCATTGGTTGATTATTGTATGTACCCACAAACTTGGGGTATCCAGACAATGCTCTAAACAACTGAGCTAAGCTACAGGCCAGGGCAAATGAGCATTTAATAATAATTATTTTGTGAGTTGTTTCTTTCTATCAGCCATATGGACAGTTAACCCAGGCATTGAAATAAGATAGGGACAGGAATGGGGGTGGGAGGAAGGCAGAGGAGAAAGCATAGAGGTCGTGGTTCTAGAACCTCCAGATGGCCCTGCCTGTCTGCCAGTAACGCATTTCAGTTCGGAAGGTGCCGCAGGCCCTCACCTGGGTGCAGTGGCTGCACTGCAGGCTGGCTGTTAGCCCAGCATTCTGGTTGGCCCTGGCATTCAGCGGGATCGCCTCCACGTTCTCCGCACATGGGCTACTTGCATTCTTTGTTTGACTGGAGAGAGCCGTAGGGTTCCAAGCTGGGATGACTTGTGTGTCAGCCACTGGTGCCAGAGGCCCTGGTGCCGCTGCCAGGCCATTTCACCTGCAATGCTGGGAGGAACACTGTGTAGGTGTGATGTCACCCTCCCCAAATTCTCACCAGACAACCGAACTAGCCCTTCTGCTCCAGGAAGGCCTGGGCTCAGAATTAGCGAAACTAGGACTGAAAACTTGGCTTTTGAGGCTGCAGGAAGAGACAACAAGTATATTCAAGTATCCCACTCCCCTCCTCTCTCCTCCTGGGAGAGGAGAAGTCCCTTCCCGCCTGCAGTGGACTCTCTGGGGTTTGCTCAGCCACCAGATGGACGTGTGCTGTGTTTGTGGGGTGCTGCTGGCCGGTGGTGTGAGCTGAGATCACATCACGCCAGAAAAGGTCACAAAGGAAGGTTCTGTCTGGCTGAGCCGGTTCCCTGCTCTGTGGCTTTTGTCACGTAGAGACTGAAACAAATGCTTTCCTCTGGCCCGGGAGCTGCCACTCACCGTGATGAAAGTGCCTTTTGTGGGCTGTTTCTGCTCGCGATGGTGGGTGGCTGTGTGGCTTCGTGTGGCGCTAGCTCAGGCCTCCGGCTCCTGTCCTCTCAGTGGTCCGTCCCCAAAAGCATTGTTTGTGCTTTCCCCCCTCAGCTCTACCCACTTCTCCTTCCCACCTGGAGGAAATGACCACACTTAGAGTAAGCAAGTAAACAAACAAGCTCCCTCCCCAACGCAGAGTGGGGAGAAAATAGAGAACACTGGGTTCAGAGGGCCTTTTGTTTTCTTTCCTTTTCTCTTCTCTTCTTTCCTTTTCCTTTTAATTTACCTTCCAATTCAGAATTGAATTGATAGAGAGCAGCCATCACTCCGTTCAACCTTGAGCCCTAGGCAGTTTCTTCAACAATGAATTTATTGTAACATGATTGCAAAGACTTTAAGGCCAAGTGGAGTTTGTTCTATTGGGCTTTTATTTTCTCTCTTTTTCCTAAAAAAAGAAAAGCACTGTGCTCAGTGTTGAAATAGCAGCAGCAAGCAATCAGGGATTCTCTAATATAGCTCCATGTGCTCCCCAGCTCCTCACTGCACAAGGTCACGCATGTGTCCCAGTTCTTACTTCGCGGGCGCTCGGTGAGCCATAGCTGCCTGGGGTTGGCGGGGCTGCCTTCTGATGAGCGTGCGGCGAGTCAGGGAGGCGGACTGGGGCATCTGGGAGGCCCAGTCTGGTGTCCCGGCCCCATTGCTTTTCTGCAGGGGAAGAAGCCCGCACAGGCTTTCTCCTGCCAGCGGGGCGCGGGCTCTGAGGTGTGGTGGGTTGCTCAGAGTCCCCGCCGCCTGGGAACGTGGGCACTTGTAGGGTGGCCAGGGGCCCAATCCCAGGAGAAGAGGCAGCTGGACCCTCGGCCTTGGCTCCTTTAGCCCTGTCCTAACGCCTGAGCTAATGGGTCCCAGAGTGCGTCCTACATGGAAGCCCTTTCAGGTTGGGGATGTGGCGGGGAGGGGGGATGTTTAATGTCTGCAAAACAGAAGCTTGCCCTAACCGGTTTGGCTCAGTGGATGAACTCAATCATGGGTCCCAGGTTCGATTCTGGTCCAGGGCATGTACATTGCTTGTGGGCACAACTCCTGTAGGGGGTGTGCAGGAGACAGCTGATTGATGTTATTCTCTATCCCTCTCCCTTCCTCTCTGTAAAAAAATCAATAAAATATTAAAAAAAAAAAGAAAGAAATAGAAGTTTTAGTGGGGTGATGGAGCTAGAATTCTGGTTGCCTGGAGTTGTTTGTGCCATGAATATAGAATTTTAAAAATACAACGAAAGGAGCACACTCTCCCTCCCAGGAGCACATCACACCTTCCCCTTTCTCTCATTCTTCCCCCAGAGGCACATCTCTCTCTCCTCAGTTCCAAGGGACTGGCAGCCAGGGGAGCATGGGCAGCGTCAGTTAGTCCTGGGCTTACCCTGAAGCTGTTTTTCTCTGGCTTCCCAGGGAGATGACGGCAGCCGGGTCTGGGCTTATTTCTTTCCCATGTTTCCAGAGACAAAGCAGCCCTAGGCTCTCCTGCCACTTCTTCTATCCCAGGCCTTCCCTTGTTCCCTGTCCCGAGCTTTAATCAATGCAATATCAAAATAAAATAAAATAAAATAAAATAAAAAAATAAAAGTACAGCCAAAATGCAGTACCTTTTTCCTGGGTCCCTCAAAGCTTATCACATTCGTGTATGTGTAGAGGCTCTCTGCTCTGGCCACTGTTTTCAGCTCTGAGGAAATTTTTGTCTGACAAAGTTGGCATTTTCGTGAAAACTGAAGCTTGAACCTCCAGCCCTTCCATCTTCTTCAAGTTTTTGCTTTCCCTGTTACCAGGGAAACCATTACCAGAAGTCTGATATGTGTGAACATTCTCTCAGTATAGCCTGACGAGAAATCTTGAGGGCTGCTACGATTTAACAAATCCTGCCACTTAATTTTCCCTTTCTTAGTTTCCTAACGGACATCCCACTTTCTTTTCTGGCCTCAGTTCAGACTTCAGTAACCTCAGATCAGTAAAATGTATATTAAATATTTTTTTTTTTTAGGAAATCCAACAAAACAACAAAAACCAGCTTGCATCACACAATTTAGAGAGACCCACCCACCAGCCACGAACACCTGATCAGGACCTGAGCTAGATGGAGGGGTTGCCTGGCTCCCTCCCTGAAGAGGACAGCTGGGTGGGGTCCTCTCCCGGCACCACCCTTTGGGGAATGAAGCCTCCTCCCCTTATGTAGAGAGGGTGGTCAAGGATATTCATTATGCACCATTCCCCTTTCCATGAGGTTTATGTGGATGCAGGAGGAAAACAAGCACACAATGTATTTTGATGACCTCTGCTGCTTTGAAAGAATTTCCCACAGATAATCTTCAGCACATAGCAGGCTCCATCACACCCTCCCCATCCCCATGGGAGCCTGCCGCCCTGTGCCGGTGCCCAGTGCTCGCAGTGCATTAAGGGAACCCCGATGCTGATGGGTTCAGTCGCTAAAAACAGAGGCATTAACTTCGAGTCAGGGCCTTGGCGATGTCTGGGCTGACTGGATTGTTGCTGTGTGGCTCAGTTTACAGAGCGGGGCCTGCCCCCACGGCTCGGGACCAGCTCCCTCTGCAGGGGCTCTGGTGCGGCCTTCACAAGAAACCTCCCCAAGGAGCTCGCCTGGGCCAGGGTTCAGACCAACCCAAATCAGACCTTCAGGAAAGAAATTCTATTCTGAACCTCACTCCAGAGACTTAGGGAACAAATAACGATTCTTCCCCTGGCTGATCCCAAGAGAGCAACTTAGAGAAGAAAACCCAAGTATCTTTCTACTAAAAGGAAAATATAAGCTCCGTAATTTTTTGATGTTCCTGGGAGAAGTGTGTGTGTCTGCTTCCCTCTACCCTAACAAGTTCTGGGGGAACGTGAGTCCATTTCTCTTGTTTGTGGAGCGGGAGAGACTCATTTCTGCCTTTTCCCTCACAATTCTACTTAAAAATTTAATTTTAGCAAATGGAGTCGAAATATCAATTGTGTGAAAAATGAGATGGACCATTTGGAAAATGTAATTTAAAAATATGCATATGATCAGAGTAATGGGCTAATTTCACTTGTTTTTTCTTGCTTGCAGATGTCCTTGAAGGTTACAATGGGACAATTTTCGCTTATGGACAGACTTCGTCAGGAAAAACGCACACCATGGAGGTACGATTGCAGCGGGCAGCGATGTCAGGCTCTGAGACTGAACACAACTTGAAGTGCATGTGGCTTTGACTGGGCAATAGAGATGGTTAAGGGATGGTTATGTTTAGCCAGTTTATTGTATCCTTAAGAGTTTAAAAATAATGGAAAGTCATAAAATCTCAGGAGTTCAGTTTTTTTTTTTTTTAAAAAAAGTCCTTTGTTAATAGCTCTGTCATAGTAATAATAATTTTATTAAAAATTATCATCAACAGGCTAAGCAGGGGTGTGAGTATTCGTATGGACTGAAGCCCAGTCTAACAGAAAATCTCTGTGGAAATCATTATCCTAAGGAGGAACCCTGGGGAGGCGTCTCCTCAGAAATGCAAAAAACTGTAGGTCAGAGATGAAAGAAGTTAGCTTGTGGACCAGATTCAGCCCACAGATGTATTTTTGTTTGGCCTGCACAGTGTTTTGGTTTTGTTTATAATTTTAGGCAATGTTTAAAATGAAATGACTTCACACAATTTTAAGTGTCCAAATTTGGTTTAAAATTCCGAAGATCTAGCAACACTAGGTAAGATTTCACCATACTGTTAAGGGTGAGCTTCAAAGCAGGGATCTTCATTGTCCTGGTCACGTTTCTATTCACATGTCTAGTGTGTGGGACTAGGAGAGGTTTGATGCTGTTAAAATGATACACTTGTGGGGGCCCTGGCCTTGGCCGACCCATGTGAATGGGGCTGGGCTCTCTGGTCTGCTCCAGCCCACTCCATGCACACAATGAGTATGAACTCATCTTCAGCTTCCTTCCTCATTCACTCACACACTTGGCCTCTGTGGGCGCGTGAGCGTGTGACCCCAGCTTGATTGTGGGCCACGGAGCTCTGTGGCTCAGGCTGTCCTCCAGACAAAGCACATCCCGAACCTCTTCTTTCCCTGCTTTCCCCGTGGCCTCCTGGAGGCCTTCAGGGCCAGCTCTTTCTTCTGAGGCGGGGCCCACCTGGCATGTAGGAGAGGCGGAAGAGTGGTTATTATAAGAGACTGCACTGAGAAACTTTGGGGGCATTCAGTTTCTAAGAGGGGTAAGATGAATCCTTAATCCTTCAAGCTTAGGCTTTTCCATTTACGGTGCCCTCCTGGGAATATCACGGAGACGGCTGCTGCAGAATCAGTTTAGCTTATGAATCATTCCTATTGAAGAGGAGATTTCAAAGGCATGGGGCTAAAATCCTCGGGGCGCTGATGTTCTGCTCACACTGATTTCAAGCGTGGGGTGTGACTCTGGGGATCTCATTTCTGTTGTGTTGACTCGCTTTCACCATTTTGCTGGAGACAAAGCGGTTCAGAGGCTGCACAGATGAAAGGAAGCACGAGGCTTGTTTGCCACCTCCTCCGGGCAGGGCAGGACTGCCTCCTGACCCCGGCCTCCTCCAGCAGCACAGCTTGGCACGCAGGCCCAGGGTCCCGTGCTGCTGCCCCAGCCCCTCGCCTGCCCCTCGTACTGGGTCCCAGACCCTTACCCTTCTAGATTGGAGAAGAGTTGTTGCTATGCATTTTCCAAGTCCCACCCACTCCAGTAGCCTGGGACTGAAGCTCCTTCCTAGGTCAGAAGGCATAGGAAAGAGAGAGGGCATCTCCTGAGGATATCAATTAATCTAGGTCTTGGGAAAATTACCAAATAATATACAAAACAGCAACAACCTCCCCCAAATGCATTATTTAAAATTCTATAAAATCTTAGAGAATGTTTACAAGAGCGACCTTTTTAGCTTTAGGGATTAAGCATTTTTGGAAAATGCAAGGCGTTCGCTAAATATCAGGTATTTACATTGTAAACCATTGAAGGAAAGATTCTAGAGTAAAATCTGAGAGTGGGAAGAATAAGTGGGTGCATAATGCTGGCAAAGAGGTGTGTCGGCAAGTTAAAACTAAAATTGGAGGCATTTGGTTAATGAGAGCACCTCCAGCCTTCTGTGTTTCACGGCATGAGCCCCACCATGGCTGCAGCAGTGCTGAGTCCCAGAGGGACTCGGGACCAAAAGGGAACTGGATTCTTTGTGGATCACGCTCACAGCCGCCTGAATCCCGTGGCCCTCCTCTCCGTGTGGGTTTTAACAGGCTGAGAGCATCTGAGGGTGACTTTTGTAAATCACATCCTCATGCCGACAGGAGGAAGGAGTGGGGGACGTGAGGCCTTTCCTAGTGCCCCCACCCCATTTAATCTGGTTCTTTCTGGGGGTGATTATAAATTGGAGAAAAGGTAGGGGATCTTTTAGAGGAATAAAAAGGAATCCCAAGCTAACGTCGTGGAGACTGCAGGAGACCGAGAAATCCGGGACCCTGGGACGCAATTAAATGGAAAGAAACCCTGCGGGGTTTGCACCGCCTGAAAGGAGCGATGTTGCCGTTCGGAGTTACACACTGTGATCCTTCAGAGGCTTTGGGGAGGGGACGTGGACGCGCCGAATGGACAGAGCTGTCACATTGTAAAGCTGTTTTCATGTTAATCCCCCCATTTTTGTTCTGACATCCAGGGGTGATTCCATTACCTTCTGTTGAGGGGAACAAACAGATAAGCCTACATAAAATTGGGAAAGATTAGCTTTTGAAGATGGAGCATTTAAGGTGGATTTTCAGTAAAAATATGAAACCCTTGAGAGTGCTGGTGCTGAGCGGCAGGCCCAGCGGCCTGGCCTGGGCTGGGGGCCTGCGCTGGAGGCCTGCGCTGGAGGTGGTGCTGCTGGGTGCTGCCAGGGTGGGGGAGAGGCTGCCTGTGGTTCCGCCTGTGGTTCAGCCTTACCTCATGGCCTTTAGCACACTGACATGGATGGAGGAGACACTGGTGTTTTTCCATCTGCCCGAAGGGACACCTGAGGCCAGCGAAAGGGTATGGGCTGCCCTGCTGCTGAGAGAGCCCGCCAAGTGGTTTTAACGAGCCTGTCTGAGTGCATTGCGCTGGTGGTTGCCTGCTTTCCCATCTTAAGTGTTTCAGGAAACGTCCTCCTTGGGAGGTTGAGGAGGCAGCCGGGGCTGGAACAAAGGGAGTGTTGTTTTGTGGCCCTTGGCCTGGGTCTGGTTTCCTTTTTCATACTTGCTCCTAGAAGGCCATTCTCAGAAGTGGGGGACGTTTTTGAAGAAGATTATGCAGGATCAAATATTTTAAAAAACGTTCTTTTGCTCTCTGGGAGAGGCATGATGAAGAAGTGATACGTTTCTTTGCTATTGAAATCCATCCCTGATCCTACTGCCAATTAAACTTGTTCTCTGAATGAGCATCGTTCTCTCTTGGTTCATGTACCTTTGCTATGTTATTTCCATCTCATCCTCTCTGCCCGCATCCTCTCTGCCCGTCCCTAATCTTACTCGTCCCTCAGGAATCGGTTCCTCAAGGAAGCCATCCCACACCTCCCCACCCGAAGGACCTTTCCCTTCTGATAGCCGTCTGCTTCTTTACCACTTTTGATTGCCCGAGGTTAATATTTGTTGTATGTGTGTACATGTGTATTTCATTTGCAAGGTAATTAGCCTAGAAGCAGTGAAGGTCTTCTTAATGGAACACCTCTGTCTCACCCCCACCCCCCCACACCATCATCCCACACCACACATATTAACACATGTACACACCACTCACACCCAGACTTTGTACACACCACTCACACCCAGACTTTGTATACACCACTCACACTCAGACTTTGTACACACCACTCACACCCAGACTTTGCCTGCACACACCACATACCACACATATACATTTCACACACACCACATACCACACATATGCACTACAGACACACACCACACACACAACACTTCACAAATCAAAACCTTTCCCCCTCTTCCCCTTTCCCCGCCACACAGATTGTTTGAGCAGGCTCAGTCCACTGAGCATAAAGGCCCCCACCATTCTTGGGCTTATGTGCTAGATCAGGCATCTCAGTCCTTAAGCTTGCAGTAGATTGGGGATCACTTCTGTCTCCAAATGAACATGTGCTTCCCTCTCATGTGTTGTTGGGGTGGAGGCTTCAGGGAAACTAAACGGGGAGCGTCCTAGATGGACCACTGGTTCTGCCTCGGTTCTTTCCCTGACAAAGGCAAGCAAAGGATGTCAGTACTGTATAAACGAGGAATCAATTGGAAGATAAATCCGTTGCAAGGGAAAGTGTCTAGGGAAACAGATTCGAGTCCATTACACATGATATTTGGATTATCAATCATTCTTCTTTGGTTGTGGATACTGAGGAGAAGCTAAAGGATTGTGATGAATTATTAAAGAGCTCTGGAGAGAGTGGGGGTGGGGAACTTTTAGACTCTGAGTTAAGATTGGCGCCATGGTGTCACAGCATGTGACTGGAGAGATCTGTGTTTTCACCGCAGGTGTCATTTCTGCCAATGCTTCCACAGTTCAGGGCAAATGAGGTCCAGTATTTGATTTGTTACATGTTTATGCAAATTAAAATGACCAACATTTGAGCCGTTCAGTCTCTGTCATTTGATGTTGCTTCATAGGATACATATTAATGGTGTGGGGTAGAAATATGTTTCAGACCTCAGGTCAAATAAACTCCAACAACTGCTTAATGAGAGCCTGTTATGAACTGAATAATAGGATGCTAACGTTTATTGTCACTTATTTTATATATAACTGTTGCATTTCAATTCCACAATAATTCTCTGCAGTAGATGCTGTACCAAGTATAAGCAGTGGGTTAAGCACGTATGCATGGGTCACCTCTGCCTTTAGGGAGTGTACAAACTAAAAAGCAATCTAAACACATCAAATTATTTAGGATCTTAGCAGAGGAGGACATTCCAAGGGGTGCCCAATTTCCCAGGTAGGAGAGCTTTGCCAGAGACTAGAACCAGTGCTGGATCACATGACTTCTTGCTTTTGGTAACTCAACTGTTGGCTTGGAGGTCAACCTTTAGCAAGGCACTATCAGGTGAACCCCTGAAGGAAACAGAGGGTTTGATTGAGAAAAACAAAGCAATTTTCCAGTTATTGGGTAGATTTGGAACAAGGATATGAGTCAATATTGAAAGGTTGTGGGGCTTCCCTGCAACACTGCAGAGCACGCTGGGTTTTGTGCTTGTCTTCCAGGTCCATTTGTTCCCAGAGTTTTAAAACTTTCAAAGGGTCTGAAAAAATTCTTTGGGAATATAGTTGCCAGTGACCACTTAGATGCAGGCCATTTGTTCACTGAAGGCTTGTTTAACATGTAACTGAACTAAGTGTTCATTTGAGTGTGGGCATAAATACAACTCTCTGGGCTCTGGCCGGTGGCTCGCCAAAAGGTTGTGGGTTTGATTCCCTGTCAGGGCACATACCTGGTTTGCAGATTCAGTCCCCATTGGGGCATAAGCAGGATCGATATTTCTTTCTCACATTGGTGTTTGTTTTTTTTCCCTCTCTCTCTCTCAAATCAATGATTTTATACTTGGGTGAGGATAAAGATCAGTCTCTCTGGGAGTTGTCTACCCAGGTCCATGCTAAGGCTATTGCTTTAAATACTTGAGAACTCTTCTTTAGGAATTGCTTTCATAACCTGCTAGTATCTTTTTGAAAGTCTGGATCTTAAAAATTAATTTAGTGATAGTTCACATAGCAGAAGAATCAATCTATTCCTATACCCCTTAGATAAAATGAATAGAATTAGAAAAAAGAGGTAAAGAATAAGAGAATATCTTACATTTGGATTTATGGATTAGAAACTGCCAAACATTATTTGGAACAATTCAGGCTGGGAATTACAGATTTAAAAAAAAGAAATTAATAAAATAGATATTCTTGATTGGTTTGCAAAGTGATGAAGGTATTTTCTAACAAGGGTCTTAAGGAATATTTTAAAAAATAATGATATTAATGAATCTGTCAGCTCTCAAGGTAACTGCATTACAGCAGGTTAACTTGGGTTTGTAGGTTCTGGTCAGGTTGTAAAAATTCAAAAACAAAACCCACATTTTCGGTATGTGATAATCACCCATACATTCTCAGCCATTCTCCTTCCTTCCCTTCCTCCTTCCTACCCACTGACTCACATGCACCCTGACTTGAGTGGCAGCAGGAAGGAACACTGTGGGCCTTCACAACCTCACAACCTCGCAGAACACGCTGTCCTCTGCTGGGAAAGAAACCGGACCCGTGGAGTTATTGGGCTAACTTTTGGTGAGCTGGCATGCGGGTGGCTCCAAGGGAGTAGTCATCCATGCGTGGGTGCTCTGTTCCGCAGAGTTCTGTTTAAGAAACCAGGTGTGGTCTTTTCTCATATGTTTTCCGGTGCTCTAACACCCGTGCTTGTGTTTTTCTCCCACTAGGGGAAGCTGCATGACCCTCAACTCATGGGGATCATCCCACGGATCGCACACGACATCTTTGACCACATATATTCCATGGATGAAAACCTGGAGTTTCACATCAAGGTAAGTGCCGTTGATTGAGACCCGAGAAAAGAAACGGAGCCCAAAATTGTGTTTCTTGGCTTTCTTCTTATTGTGTACACATGAAAAAGATGGTCTTCTCTCATTTAAATGACATTCCTGTGCGAAAGCAGAGCCACATTTTTTATTTACTAATTAAGGTAATGCCTAGCTGTCTGGATGGTTTACTGAGATAATGAATTAAGATAAAAGCCCTCTTTTGGATGGAATCACCTTGATAGCTGCCCGACTCCTGCCCTTTGCCCTGTGGGTTCCTACAGATATGATTGGAGTGGGTCCACAAAGTGTGTTCCGTGGAACACAGCCCTCTTATTATTCATAGAAGTATGAATGCTATGGTTACCAGGGAAAATACTTATGTGGCCCTATAGGCTGGGAACATGCCTCATTGTACAGTGTTACATTTATCACCTGCTTAGGGATGCTATTGTGTAATGCGAGTCTGCAAAGGGGACATGGGGACTTACATTTGCCAGCTTGGCTGGGCATGCTTTTCCTCCCTGGCACCAGTGTGTTGAGGAGCACATGCTGAGAAATGTTGGGGAAGGGAATTCTCTTTCTCTCCCTTGTTTTGTTTGTTTGTGTGTTTAAACCAGAACTTACGTTTTTGCTTAAATTCATGTTGGTATTTGGGGTATATTCATTGGCACTTCTTTGTTTGCAAGTGACTGAAAGCCACTTGTTTAAGCAAACAGAGGAAGTGGTTCTAAGATAGAGAATCTGATAGCAGTCATGGAGGGGACCGAGTTGTGGAAAAGCAATAAATCCAGGTCCTACCTTTTTAACTTAAAAAAATTGAGTTATAATTCACATACCATAAAATTCACTCTTTTAAAGTATACAATTTGATAGTTTTTAGTCTCTTTCCAAAATTGTACAACCATGATCACTACCTAATTCTGGTGTATTTTATTACCCCCCCCCCCCAAAAAAAAAAAAAAGAAACACCACACTCATTACAGTCTCTACATTTCTGCCTTCTTGCTTTCTTTGGTGTGTGTGTGTGTGTGTGTGTGTGTGTGTGTGTGTGTGTGTGGTGCACCATGGCAGCCCCTTCTCCACATTCCCTTATTGCTAATTCCTAATTCCCTAGGAAGCTGGCCCACTGGCCCAGCCTGCAGTAGGTGCTCCCCAGTTCCAATTAGCTGTGTCCAAGATGCTCATGGCTGACTGTCCCCCACCGTGGTGACTGGGGCAGGGTGGACAGGGCCGGGCAGTTCTAAGAAGATGTGGAGCTGAGCAGATCAGTCAAGAGGCTGATCATCCTTGAAAGCTGAGACCTTATTCCACTAGTCCCAGCATTTTAGAGTCGAGGAAACGGAAGTTCAAAGAAATAGATCCAGATGTCCAAAGTTACAGATCAAGTCATTGGCAGAGTTGAGATTAAGCTCGTGATCGGACCAGCACATGCAGTAACTTTTCCATTATATTAAAATTCTATCCTTTTTATTTCTGCCAAGCACCTTTCATAAATTATATAAAAACAAGGCAATGACTGCCCAATTATAAATTGCATCTGGCGAATCTTTTTCCTTATGTTCCCTTTGTTGGCCGAAGCAGCTTTTTGCCAGGGTTCTTTATATCTAAGGACACAGATGCTTGTTGCTTTGATGGGATCAAGATTTAGGAGCTTAGTGTATCTTTAAGGCTGTTTGCATTTAAATACCTCCAACTACTGTGGGCTTCTTAAGGGATAATCCTGGAATAAGATGTTAAACCAATTACTGCCCTCAAAATAGGGTCTCCCATTAGAATGTTATTAAGGTAAGAGCAGCCCCAGCATGAAGGGGGAGGAGAGGAGGAACAACACCCAAGTTTCTAGGGCAGGCCTAATCAAGAAAAAGGGCCTTGATTAAAGCAATATTAAAAATCTGTCCCTAGCCGAAACCGGTTTGGCTCAGTGGATAGAGCGTCGGCCTGCGGACTGAAGGGTCCCGGGTTCGATTCTGGTCAAGGGCATGTACCTTGGCTGCGGGCACATCCCCATGGTGGGTGTGCAAGAGGCAGCTGGTCGGTGTTTCTCTCTCATCGACATTTCTAGCTCTCTATCCCTCTTCCTTCCTCTCTCTAAAAAAAAAAAAAAAAAAAAAAAAAATATATTTAAAAAGAAAAAAATCTGTCCCTTAAAGTAGGTCCCACAGTGATTTTAAACATTTCTGAATATGCATTTTTCTTTTTCTTTTTTAAAATATATTTTATTGATTTTTTTTTTTTTTTTTTTTTTTTTTTTTTACAGAGAGGAAGGGAGATGGATAGACAGTTAGAAACATCGATGAGAGAGAAATATCAATTGAGCTGCCTCCTGCACACTCCTTACTAGGTATGTGCCCTCAACCAAGGTACATGCCCTGAGACCCTTCAGTCCGTAGGTGGATGCTCTATCCACTGAGCCAAACTGGTTAGGGCTGAATATGTGTTTTCTTAATGCCAAACAATGCCTATTTATTTTTCTTTTACCTGGCCTCACAAAGTATTGGAAGTGACAAAAATGGCAAAATTAAAAGTCCCTGCTAAAAGCAGTCAGTATCTGCTATGGTAAAAAGAAATGAATAACTCAGATTCTCTTTCTACTTGTATTAAATGTAGACAGGGTTCTGATGGCCAGATTTGCTAATATCTAGTTCAATGACTGCATTTTATTTTTTTATTTTTATTTATTTAAAAAAATATATTTTATTGATTTTTGTACAGAGAGGAAGGGAGAGAGATAGAGAGTTAGAAACATCGATGAGAGAGAGTCACCGATCAGCTGCCTCTTGCACACCCCCTACTGGGGATATGTCCGCAACCAAGGTACATGCCCTCGACCGTAATCGAACCCAGGACCCTTCAGTCCCCAAGCCGACGCTCTATCCACTGAGCCAAACCGGTTTCGGCTCAATGATTGCATTTCAGATGTACTTAATGTTATCTATAATCTATGGAAATAAGGACACATGTTTAAGATCTCAAAGATACCAAAAACGTCTTATTGAAAATCAGACAATTCTGGAATACATAGTATGGGTTGAAGCCAAGGTTGAGTTAGCTGCAGGCAGGGCTAAGTTAGGGAGAGATATTTAAGAGTAGAAGCCACAGGCCTATAGGATTCCAGGAATGGGAGCAGTGGGTCTTTCAAAGGTCAGGTAGGTGTATCCTTAGCAGACCCAGTCAGTGAAGTAGGAGTGTGACAGACATTTGAGCAGGCAGAGAATATCAGGGAGACAGACAGCCTGGAGAGGATGCTCAGATATAGATTCCAGGGTTCGAAGTCAGGACCCCAGATCTCAGAGATACTAAGAAGTCATGAGATACAGACAAAAGATGACGAACCATTGCCAGTAATGAAGTCTTTGCTTGTTGCCTGACTAGGGGCAAGACTGGTCCAGAGCTGGGATGTGGAGGTTGAGGTTTCATCCCAACTTCACAACTATTTTTTCAACTTTATTTTTAAAAATAATTCCTTTAAAATTCTTTATTATTGAAAGTTTTACATACTATATATCCTTTTTCCCTTATTGACCTCTCCCCCAACATGTGCCCCACCCTCCTATTGTCTGTGTCCATTGGTCATGCTTGCATGCCTGGTTTAAAATAATTTTTTTGTCCATTCCTTTGTTTAGATTTCCAAAAATACCCTTGAACATAAAAGAGAACGTTTGGTCTGGGAGGCAGAAGGCATGTTTAGGTAGAATGGAAAATCCTATAGGGACTTTTTGACATCATCAAGTCTAATGGCTTCATTTAATAGATGGGAAAGTTGAGGCCCAGATCTTGGTTACACGTGAACTAAATTTTCAAGATCACATCTGGCTAAAGTTGTTCTCAGACCTTAGCCATCGAGTGGAGTTGAGAAGCTGATTCCTGGGACCTATTCTTTGAAATTTGGCTCCAGGAGGACTGCAGTCGGGTTTAGGCCTTTGCAGTTTAAACAACTGCTATGTGAGATGCTGATATAGGAGGTGCTGGAGCTGAGGGTTGAGCGTGATTAATTGGAAGGCTTTCTTTCCCTCTTAAAGGCTAGCTGACTTTCATTAAATCACATTTTGTTCAAATCTTTCCCTAAACCTGCCACCATCATGATCTCTCTCCCAGTTACTTTTCTGAGCTCTTCTAGTTCTAAGGAAACTACCTTTACCACCTTCCCCACCTCCTTGAATGTTTGGGTCATGCTCCCACTCTAGTCAGATGAGACTGTCATTACCAGGCATAAGTCAAGGCCTACTGGTTTTTGACAATTACTTGCAAAGAATATTTTCTATTCCAGCTGTTGTCATCCCCAGAAGTCTCCTTGGTGCTCATTTAAAGTAAAAGCTAGTGTCCTCCTATAAGTGATTGTCTAGCACACGATGTAAATAGCACCTGGCTCGAACCATAAGGAGCTGTGATGGGCGGGAATGGCGAGTGGCCCACACTGAGCCGGCAAAGCGTCAAGCCGGGGATACAGGAGAGGGCGGGGCTCCGCATGCTGTGGCTCTCAATCTTCATTCTGGACCCCTTCCTACTCTTGTTAGCTGATGCATGAAAAAAGCTCTTGTAAGTTCTAATAATGACATATTGGTAATATAGTGAAGCATTTCTGTCTCATACTTAATTTACTTTTAACAGGTTTCCTATTTTGAGATCTACTTGGACAAAATCAGGGACTTACTCGATGGTAAGTAACCCAAATGCTTGTCCTTTATTTGTTCTGTAACTAAAGTGCAGGGAGATTGAATTGATGCATAGCATTTCTGCTTAAGGAATTAATGAAAGTGTATTAAGATGTTCTCTTGCCTTCAGACTGTCTGCTTATTCTCACCCAAGGCTTAAACTTTCATATATATTGCAAAGAGATAGGTTTGCCTATCTTTTATAACAATTTCTACCTTTCCACCAATACAGGGTCTTTAACTTTTCTTTTCTTCTTTGCATGTCATCATTATTATCTCTATAGTATCCAAGACAAACTTGGCTGTTCATGAAGATAAAAACAGAGTCCCATATGTGAAGGTATGAGGAAAACTTGATTGATGTGCAATTAATTTATCTCCAGTCACTGTCAAAATAATTAGTACATAAGATGCCCAGAATATTACATATATAAAGCACATACAGATATTTAATCATGTTTCTTATATTTAAAATTCACCTGGTTAAAAAATAGACATTTAATGTCTTCAATCATATCACCTATGTGAATGTATCACAGATGTCTAAGCCCATGCTGAAAATTGCAGAGTGAGAAGACATCTATTATTCACATTTAGCAGGGCTTTGGTATTGAGTCTAGTTGTTCATACTTTGCTATTAAGGGAAGCCTATTATAGCATTGTGTAGCACTTCAAAGTGTCTAATTAAAGTTGGTGGCTAGATAGTAATAAATAAAGATAGAAGACAAAGCAAAACTTCATCTGTTTCTTTTTCTGTCATTGATTTTCTTCTTTATTTCCGTCTTCACTGCTGTTGAGTTTGAATATGTACTCAAAAATCTAGGGAAATTCGGCTACTTTTCTGGTTTATTTCTGGGTTTCCTAGGGGTTGCTCAGCCTTCCTTTTTAATGTAGAATTCAAGCCTTAGGCAAGGGGAGGAAAGTTGTTGGATCAGCCTTGCAGCCCTTCTCTTTCTCTGCACATCTAGAGGAGAAATGGGAATATATTTAGCTGTTTTAAACGTTGTGACTTTTCAGCATTTTCACAGGGAACCTGAACTGCTTGTCTTGCAGGGGTGCACTGAGCGGTTTGTATCCAGCCCCGAGGAAGTCATGGATGTGATAGATGAAGGCAAAGCAAACCGGCACGTGGCTGTAACAAGTAAGCGTGGTGTGGTGTTTTCTCCCCTCTGACTTTGGATGCAAATGTCTGCCTACCCACCAGGAGGTCCATGTGAAATAACGCCTGGGAAGGCGGATGAGTGCAGTGACCCAAATGAAAACACAGTGTATCAGGGCAGGCTGTGAGAAACAGAGCCTCCTGCTGTCCAGGGTACTCTTGGAAATAATGGGTGGGACTCATTGGAACAGCCAAAGCCTGAATCCTGGGACAACCAACCAACCAACCAACCTACCAACCAACTTACCAATCAAAGTGGGGGGAAAGTAAACTTCTAAGTTTACTTACTTTAGCTTTGTTATTGTTCAGGTATTTTTATAAATCCAAACCAACAAATTCTACAGTCAGACACATGGAAATTAACCATATTAGAGTCCTGCCCTCGGTGTAAAGGAAAAGGAAGGAAGAACTCAGAAAGTGGAGAGCATTATGGAAAAATTTTGATTCCTTGTTAATAACACATTCAGGCAGCTTGGTTACCTTTCCTTTCCTTCCGCGTGTGCACACATCAGGGAAGCAGGTCTGCAGTGTTTGAACGGCAGAGGTCCCATGAAAAACGGGGGCTGTCTGTCTTACTCAGAGGGAGATGGATGAATGAGAGTGACTGCCTATGAAGAGGAGCTGAAAGAGCTAAGGCTTTGTAGCTCAGAAGAAATAAATAAATCTAGGGAGGACTGTGGACAATGCAGTATTTCTTAACATATGTGAAGGACTGACATTAGGAAACAATCAACTTGCTTTGTTTGATCTGAATGGGTAGACCCCAGGACTGTCAAGCTACAGGGCGGCAGATTTTGGCCTAGTTACTACAGGGACTCTCATTCTGCTCCAGGTAAGCCTGACATCCAGAGAAGATGCGAGTCCCTGTAAAAGGTAGAAGAGACAGATATTGGTTGGTTGACTGATCTAGCCTCTTTAAGTCTCTCCCACCCAAGGTTCTATTATTTTGTGATCCAGCCCTGTAATTCTTTACCTCAACAAATATATCATATCACATGTTATTCATATATGTGGCAAATTTCATAGGGGAGCCTAGACTTGTATACTTCTTTCTCTTCTGCTTAACACTCTCTCTCTCTCTCTCTCTCTCTCTCTCTCTCTCTCTCTCTCTCTCTTTCACACACACACACACACACACACACACACACACACACATACATACACCAACACTGATGCACATACATGAAAGAATGTAAGCCTCATATTCTTATAATAATAGTAGCATCGCTCATTTATAAATAAATTATTCACTTGGTTTCTTAAGCTGTTGTTAGTCATGAATTATTCATGACAAGCCATCTTGGCCCCTTGGTTCAGAACATTACTATTTTCCTTATCATTTCAGTAAAGTGGTTTTTAAAATTATTGTGGTATAAAAAAATAACATAAAATTTACAATTTTAAGCATTTTAAATGTACAGTGCAGTAAGTACATTCACAATGTTGTGCAGCCATCACCAGTATTTACAGAATTTTAAAACTTCATGCACCCATTGAACTCCCTAGTCCCTAGACTCTCGCCTCCCAACCCCTGGTATCTACCATTCTATTTTCTGTCTCAAAGATTTTGACAATGAGGTACCTCATATAAGTGGAATGATACAAGTTCTTTTATGACTTGCTTATTTCAGTTAGCGCAATGTCTTCAAGATTCATTCATGTGGTATCATTTTGGAATTTATTCTTTTTAAGGCTGAACAACATTGCACTGAATGTATGTTCCACACTTTGTTTATCCATTCATTCATCCATAGATGGATACTTGTGTTGCTTCTATCTTTTGGCTACTGTGAATAGTGCTGTTTTGAACATGGATGTATAAATACCTATCCAAGTTTCTGCTTTCCATCCTTTTGGGTATATACCCAGAGGTGGAATTGCTGAATCATATGGTAATTCTATTTTTAAAGTTTCAAGAAACTGCCATACTGTTCCCTATAGCAGCTGCATCATTTGCATTCATATCAATAGTACACAAGAGTTTCAGTTTCTCCACATCCTAGGTAACACTTAACTATTTTCTGTTTGTTTTATTTTGGTTTGCTTTAGTAGTCATCCTAAAGGATTTGAAATGGCATCTCATTGTGGTTTTGATTAGTGATGTTGAGCATTTTTTCATTTGGTTATTGGCCATTTGTACATGTTTGGAGAAAATGTCTATTCAAGTCCTTTGCTCATTTTTAATTGGGTTGTTTATTTTTTGTTGTTGTTAATTTGTAGGAGTTTTTTTTATATATACATTGTGAATATTAATCCCTTATCAGATATATGATTTGCAAGTATTTTTTTCTCATTCTGTGGGTTGCCTTTTGACTCTGTTGATAATGTCCTTTGATGCATATAAGTTTTTAAAAATGTTTTTTTATTGATTTCAGAGAGGAAGGGAGAGGGAGAGATAGAAACGTCAGTGATAAAAGAGAATCACTGATTGTCTGCCTCTTGTACTATGGGGGATCGAGCCCGAAACCCAGGCACATGCACTTCCCCAGAATCAATCCCAGGACCCTTCAATCCGCAAGCCCATGTTCCATCCACTGAGCCAAACCAGCTAGGGTGATGCATAAAAGTTTAAATTTTGATGAAGTACAATTTATTTTTTTCTCTTAATGCTTGCGTTTTGTTGTCATTCCAAGAAACTATTGCCTATCCAGTATCATGAAACATTCCCCCTATGTTTTCTTCTAAGGGTTTATAGTTTTAGCTTTTACATTTGGGTCCTTGAACCTTTCTGACTTAATTTTTTGTATGACCCAAGGTAAGAGTCCAACTTTTTTTTTTTTTTTTTTTAATGTGGATAGCCAGTTTTCCCAGCACCATTTGGTAAAGAGATTGTATTCTCCCTACAGAATGATCTTGACACTCTTGTTGAAAATTATTTGACTGTATTATGTGAGGATTTATTTCTGGGCTCTCTGTTGCATTGGTTTATATGTCTGTCTTTATGCCAACACCATACTATTTTGATTACTGTAGTTTTGTAGTAAGCTCTGAAATCAGTAAGTGAGAGACCTCCAACTCTGTTCCTTTTCAAGATTATTTTGGCTCTTTGGGGTACCTTGAGATTCCATATGAATTAGGATAGACCTTTCTGTTTCTATAAAAGGAATCATTGATCCCACCTGGTGTGGCTCAGAGGTTGAGCATTGACCTAGAAACCAAGAGGTCATGGTGTGATTTCTGGTCAGGTCTCAATCCCCAGTGGGGTCATGCAGGAGGCAGCTGATCAATGATTCTCTTTCATCCCCAATGTTTCTATTTCTCTCCCCCTCTCCTTTCCTCTCTGAAATCAAGAAAAAATAAATTTGTATAAAAAAGAAAAGCATAATTGAGATTTTGATAGAGATTACATTGAATCTGAAGATCACTGTTGATAGTACTGACCACTTATCATTCCAGTAAAGTGGTTTTTAAAATTATTAAATCTTCTAATCCATAAACACAAATGTCTTTTCATTTTTTGTCTTCTTTAATTTCTTTAGCAACATTTTGTATTTTTCAGTGTACAAGTCTTTTGCTTCCTTGGTTATTTATTTCTAAGTATCTTTTTTTTTTTTTTTTTTTTTTTTACTGCTATTTTAAATAGAATTATTTTCTTAATGCCATTTTTGGGATGTTCATGGTTAGTATGTAGAAATGCAACTTACTTTCATGTGTTGCTTTTGTATCCTGCTAGTTTGTTGAATTTATTCTAACATTTCTTTGTGTGTGGAATCTTAAGGGATTTTTTCCATATAATGTGGTGAGGTGGTTTTAAGAAATGATTGTGAGTAGGAGTTGAATAAGACTGGTGAGGTGGTTTTAAGAAATGATTGTGAGTAGGAGTTGAATAAGACAGTCACTGGGGTCTCTGCCTGCCTGGTGAACAGAGACCAGGGAACAAGAAGATTTTTATTTCCAGTACTCAGTCCTAATGCAGCATATTTAATCTTTGCACCTAGCATGGGTTATAGAAGAGGTGTATGTTTTAATCCATGGTACTTCCTAAAGAAAGTTTATGACACTACTGATAAGGCAACACTACACGCATGAGGAAGATGGTGTACATCAGGGACTGATCATGATGATGAAGGCTGAGGAGTTCAGTGAGGCAGGGAAGGAGGCGGTGAGCTCCTCCAGGAGCGGGTCAGCTAGTGCTGGAGGTGGGTCTCTCGGCAGGAGCAGACAGTCTGTTACCTTAAAACATCGGCTAAGTTTTAGATTAATTTCTTTGCCACTTAAAGGTATTTAACATCTTTCATTTCTGGAATGAGCATTGCTTTTAAGAAGAAATGGTGGTCTCAGATCATTTTTAAAATTGTCTTGACTTTAAGAAATGGAGCTATTAGATGATTTGTTGTGCTTTTCAGATGAGAGGCTGGCTACCTAAGTGTGTTCTTTGTAGAGCAGTAACTATTTTCCTTTTTAGACATGAATGAACACAGCTCTAGAAGTCACAGTATCTTCCTGATTAATATTAAACAAGAGAATGTAGAGACCGAGAAAAAACTCAGTGGGAAGCTTTATCTGGTTGATTTGGCCGGGAGCGAAAAGGTAATTGGTTCTTTATTTGTATCAGCTATAATCTCCCCCTGTTATTTGCTTCACTGTGCAATGGTATAATTTTTATGCCTTTCTATTTCCTGGTTTTAAAGAGCTTTTAAAGTTTCTGATGTTGTGCCAAGATGTTATTAAATTTAACCTTTGCTTCCCTGCTCCTCTTTCCCGGCCCTGAAGTCCCCGTTCACGTCGCGGGGTGCTTTGAATGCCAACTCTGATTTATGCCTAATGGCCTCTGAAGATGACGCGAGGCAAGTGTAGGGGTGAACTTAGCTTGGCGGTGAGCATTCGCAAATCTGTCTTTGCCAAGCCCTTCTGAGAAAAGGGAAGCACTCCATGTTGTTCCAGACGCAAATAGGCCAGGGGAGAGCATTGCATTGGAACTTGGCGGTCCTGCCTCGGCAGGTGTGCTGCTGATGGAAGATCCGGAGCCTGGGGCTCTCCCCGCTCCCCTGCTTCTCTCTGCAGTCGGTGGAGACGGTGCTTCACACGGGCAGCCTCACTTCTTCTTCAGGCTATGGACTATGAGCCCCAGCCCTTCTCTGGTTTTGTCAGGGCTCTGGTTAGGCATCTGTATCCTGTCCCACGCTCTCCCAGGCCCTGACTGAGGCCATACTCCAGACTGAATAAGCTTCCAGAACCTTCTACCTGCCCCCACCAGCTTCACTTCCATGGCAGCTCCAGACACTCCTGCTGCCACACCCTGGCTTGGGGACTCTGCCTTACTTGGGAGACACCACCTGGCCTGTTCCTCATCACTGCCATTGTGCTCACTGTCCTCAATCAGGGCTGGCCCGGAGCTCAGTCAGTCTCCTGGACTGTGTCATCCATCCCCACTTAACTGTACCCTACTACTGAGGGCCGGACTCCACATTATGGCTACTAATATCTCTGTAAGTGATGGCTACTTGCATTGTTCTCAGGTATGCCCATGTAAAGCCGTGAGCAGAAAATCACCTGGATTTTTTTGGTTGGAAATCTAAAATCTTATTGGCATGTGTTTGTAACTTTAAACAAACCCACCAGAACGGGAATGCAGAGCAGCATTGCTTAGTTCCAAACTAACCATTGGCAGCCAGGATCCACTTTGTTGCCACATTAACTGTACGGGTCCCCACAAGGAGTCCAGTCCCCCTTCGCTCTTCCCAAGCTGCTCCTCTTCCCCTTTGGAGCAGAGGGCTGAGTACTTAGGGCCCACGTGCTGTCCTCTGATGATATTTATGAGACATTGGAGAGGCATGGTCCCACGCCATTTCTCCTGCTCACACGCGTTTTCCTTCGCCCTAGATGCGTCCACACGGATGTGTCAGTGTGATCTAGTAGAGCAGAACTCCGAGCTCTACTCCCTGATGCTCTAAGTGCTCTTCTTCCCTTAGGCTGGCGATTGCACATCCCTGGAACATAAATCTCCCTTGTCTGGAAGAGGAGGGAGTTGTACCTGTCCTGCATATTTCATGGAGTTAAGACGCTCCAATATGAAAGCATCTTAAGCAATGCCATGTGAATGGACTGTATTGTTTGTGGCCCACCAGCTGTATTAGTTCTCTATCTGTGTGCCCACACACACAATTCCCAGAGAGATGAGAATCTATCCTATTTGAAAAAAAATCTACCCCTGGACATGCATTCATCTCTGTTGGTAGGAATTTCTCCTTTATACATAATTGAAACCCGTCTTTGTGCAGTTAAAAATTATTTCCCCACCTTTCTCTCTGTAGACAGCAGCTGCTGACCCGGCATCGTCCATCCAGTCAGCAGAGCTATGAATCATGTTGAGTTCCCCTTTTTTCTAGCATCTGTGAACTGCTCTCTCCCGACAGCAACTACTATAAATACTAAATCACCAGCAGTAACACAGCAGAGGAGGAACTGTGTGTGCTCCCTCTGGCTGCAGAGGGGAAAAGACAACTCCTCGATGTAATATACATTTTCTTGACTTTTCAAACCTAAACTAAACATGTTGATGACACAGTAGCCATTTTTGTAAAGAGCTCTAGTTGAGTGTTTCTAAGATGCTATTTTCAAGTGCACCAGAGAGTTGGAAGGCGGGATGCATGCTGCCTGCGGGTTTGTCCTCTGTGCTCGTCCCTGACCTGGTCTCCCGTGGCCCAAGCATCGCGCTGCCCCGGCCAGCGCGTTCCATCCAAGTGCAATAACACAAGCTGCAGAGATCCTGTTTTGGACTTCCTCTGGCCTGTTTTAATTCCTGTATGTAAAGGTGATTTTTCAGAGTTGATTTTAAACTCTTTTGATGCTCTTCATGTAAACTATTAATTTTAATTAAAGTTGTGTTAATGACTAGAAAAAAAATAGTGTGTTTCCTTATTTTAAAATTTTATTGATTTTTTTTTTTTTTTTGAGAGAGAGAGGAAGGGGGAGAGAGAGTGAAAGGGAGAGAGAGAAACATCAATGTGAGAGAGACACATCCGTCGGTTGCCTCTTGCACACATCCTGACCAGGGACGGAACCCACAACCTGGTATGTGTCCTGACCAGGAATCAAACCTGCCACCTTTTGGTGTATGGAAGGACTTTCCAATTAACTGAGCTACACTGGCCAGGGCAGTTTTTATTTATTTATTTATTTATTTATTTATTTATTTTTATTTTTTATAATTGTACCTTTCTTCCTTGCTATGGTTCAGTGAGGAAGGAACAGACAACCATCCCCAGCCCTTGTCCTTTGCCTGAAGTTGGAGCTCATGGTTACACATTCCCGACATGTCGGTTCACTGTGGCCCAGACGGCGTTTGCTCCTCCAGCCCCCCGCCCCCGCCCCGGAGTGCAGGCTGCGGCTCAGTGTCCTAGCGCCCGGCCTTCTCCCGGTGACAGCACTTCAGAGCCTGCTTTTCCTGGACGATGTCCCCGGGGAAGCATCCGCAGCTCCACCACTGGAGGCTTTCCAGCCGTTCCCCTAAAGCTAATCGAGAGGAAAATGACAAGCGAGAGAGCAAATCCCCAGCCTCTGGCACCAGGGAAGGTTTTATCAGTGTGATCCTTACTTACTTTTCCTTCGCCTTGTATTTCAGGAGCCGGGAGGATTCACCGCCCCTGCCTGCCCCTTTGCCCTCCCGTGAATTGGAATTTTCTACTGTGCTTTCCTGTCCTGTGCAGCTCACTGCTCTCTCTCTCATAGGTCAGCAAAACTGGTGCCGAGGGAGCTGTTCTCGACGAAGCTAAAAATATCAATAAGTCTTTGTCTGCTCTTGGAAACGTGATCTCTGCCTTGGCAGAAGGGACAGTAAGTGATCGTGGCCCCATCTATTAAATGATGTTATGAGAAGTCGCCTTTTTGGGTCTGTGTGCTCTTTGCCACACACTCTAGAAATTTGCTTGTTTTGGTTTGGAAGGGACAGAGGGAATCTTGGTTGTGGACTCCTTGCTTGCTGGGGGATCTGGTCCATTAAAACGTGTGAATGGAAATGCTGATTTCCTGTGACCCGGGTCCCAGAATGGGCATGCTAAACTTTGGCAAGATCCAAAGACCAGGCAACAAGTTCTTATTTCACACATGTTTCTAAGTCCAGTGTCCTCAAAACTTGCTTGCCTCTGTGTTTTTTCTTTGAATGGGCTGTCACAACCAATCCTTTTTTCTTTTCCTAAATAGAAAACACACGTGCCCTACCGGGACAGCAAGATGACGCGGATTCTGCAGGACTCCCTGGGTGGGAACTGTAGGACTACTATTGTGATTTGCTGTTCTCCTTCTGTCTTCAATGAAGCCGAGACCAAATCTACATTGATGTTTGGACAAAGGTGGGTGTGGTCATGCTGGGACCTGGTTCATAGGAGTGGCAAGGGGCTAGTGTCGGAGAGGAAATAGAGAGAAGGGGGCAAGTGGCTTGTTACTAAATTGCATCTAGCAGGTGACCTGTAAACTGGAGGCATCACTTATTGAAGCCAAAGGGATAATCATGTTTTAAAATAATGGACAGGAATATGCCAATCAAACGTATGATGTTAAAAACAACACACAGACTTATGATAGATGTGATGTTTGGTAATTCAGTGAAGTGTTGCTTTTGTTCTTCTTAGAATTTAGCCTGAATCCCAGGCTCTGGCCAGGTAGTTCAGTTTGTTAGAGCATCATCCTGATATGCCAAGGTTGTCGTGGTTTGATCTTCAGTAAGAGCACATATAAGAATGCATAAATAAGTGGAACAACAAAAATCCATCTCTCCCTCTCTCTCTCTCTCTCTGTCTCTCCCCCGCTCCTTCCCCTCTCTCTAAAATCAATAGTAAAAAGAAAAAAATCTGCCCCTCAGGTTCACAGGTTTTCAAAGGTATACAACTCATGATTGGTAACTACCTTAACTCCAATATTTGAAATTCATTGCAGAGGTGCTGATTGCACACCAGAAACTTAAATGAATGTAGTGTAGTTGCATAAGTATTTAAATGGGAGGAAGGAAGCCTCGTACTAACCCTGGGGTAGGAGGTGCAGAATATATGCTGAGGAAAGGGCAAAGCAGCAGCCACCTTCTCGCATTCAAAATGCCCACGTGAGATTTCCTAGATGTCTGGACAATGGTAATAGGCAGGCAGCAGAGACACCTCAGTAACCCTGAAACAGCATTCAAGTTTGTGGATTGGTTCATACCATCCTTTCCTTTCTTGCCTGCCCCTAGGCCTAACCTGCAGTCATGGTCCCTCTGTTCTAGGTGTGAGTCCCAGGCTGCCAGCCAGTGCCCTCAGGTGCTAGTTCCCAGAATGCTTGGATGCTGTGGATTTGGGTGATCTGAGCATCTTTAGGGCTCAGTGGGTTGAGCCGGGACCTCCGGTTGGGAGATGTGAATTCCCCTGCAGGCATTCCCTTTAATTCAAAACACTTGTGTGATCTTGAGACTAGTGACCAGCTCCCTGTGGGCTTTAGCTGCTCCATTTTTAGATGGCTGTACAGAGCACCCCCTCTACCTTCCGCCCGGGAGCACGTTGTTTAGTTATACTCAAGAAATAGTGTAAGGTCCCTAGAAAAGGGACAGATGGGGGTGGGCATTCTGTATGGGAAATTGTGGCTTGTTTAAACTGCATTAAACCCCAGTCATTTCCTGAGCCCTCAACAGAACATAGAATTACACAGTCATGGCACCTGTGGGATGTCTAAATAAATAACAATTACACTGAAATGTTGTAGAACTAATATATCTTTTAAACTGGGTTTGGGGTCCTTTACTTCCTCTCAGATCACTTCCTTCATTAGCCAAATGCTTATCTCACTGGGTGGCAGAAGGATAGCACCTTCTTCTATAAATGAGTGTTTGCTATGGGCAACCGAGAATTTATGCCCATCACCCTGTCCTGCTCCCCCAGCTTCTTAAACTGAAGCTTTAACAGTTTCCTCTGAAGACACGTGTGAGCAAACCAGCACCAACTGTGTTTGGAAAGGAAACATCTCCACAAAAAGTCTTACCTGAATAGCAAAAATCACTGAGCCTTTGAAGCCAGAGCCGTGCCAGGGCCTTGGGCTGTCTCCCTCCAGGTTGCTGCTGTCAGTGGGCACTTGCAGCTGTCTGTAGGAAGAGTTAAAGGAACAAGTTCAAATGGTTAGTTTCTTTCTTCTGGTCTTAGTGAGGTAGTCGTTATCATAGTCATCATCACCGGCACTTTTTATTAGTGCCTAGTATGTGCCAGGCATGTCAACATCCTCCTAGAAATTTTACTAGTATAAGGAAATTGAGGCTGAGGTTCAGAGCCATTAGGTATGCTGCCTGAGACCACACAGCTGTAAATGACTAAACATGGAGGATATCATATCATAGGGTGGAGACTGTATTATTTGACTCGCAGCTTCTTACATCCAGGGTGCTGGTCAGGAACCTTGATGAGCATGGGCCCCTGAGATCAGTGACTCCAGGTTTGAAGCTAAGTTCTGCTATGGTCCACAGGGGCCCAAGGGCAGCCTACCAAGTCAATGCTCTCTCTCTCTCTCTCTCTCTCTCTCTCTCTCTCCCTCCCTCCCTCCCTCCCTCCCTCCCTCCCTCTCTCTCTCTCTCTCTCTCTCTCCTCTCTCCTTTGTCAGCCTCGCCTGTGGGAAGATCTGTAATCACACCCAGTTCTGAGAATTGTTGGGAGGATTAGATGAGTTGCTTCCGGTTTTACTTAGCACAGGGCAAGTAATCGGCACTCAGTGGTCTCAAGTTCCCCTTTCCCTCCGTCTTAAACCGTCTGCGACAATTGGATGTGCTGAGGCTTGGGAAAGGCACGGTATTGTACAGGATAGGACTGTAATATGACGGACAGGACCAAATGATGTGGACTTAGAGTTAAGTTTCCAGAAGGAATGATTAAGTAAGTACTGCCGATAATTTGGGATTCCAGGCATGCCAATTATATTTTCAAATGAAATTGGTTGGCCTCTAGTCTTTTGTCAGGGTCACCTGGGTACTGAGCTCCATGAGGGCAGGGACTAGGTTTATGGTTGACCTCAATTGTCCCAACAAGAGCCCAGCACCAGTAGCACACACTGGGTGGTCAATGACTAGGTGTTTACCAAATGAATGAACAGATGAATCTAAGGCAGACTGCGTAGGATTCATAGAACATAAGGGCACTTGCTGAACTGTGACACCATTGTGTCCTGAAGTTTGGCTGTGTTTAGATCTGGTTTGTTTTCCGGCCTATAATTAGAAATGTATGAGGTTTTGTTCCATGCCCTCTATCTCCGAGGTGCTTAGTGGATTCTTCAAGGACATCTAACTTCTCTGTGGGGCCACTACCTGCTTTATTGTTAAATATATGCATTGAACCCAATTACACAGCAGACACCAGTCTGAACATCGGATTAGACATGGCATCTGATAGCTAATGAGATTAAGCACTTTGAACTCAGACAAGACTGCCGGGCACATCTCAAATTCAGTGTAACGAGTGTTCATTATATTCTTGTTGCAGGGATGGCCCAACCTTAGGGCAGCATGAGGCTCCTCAGTTACTCCTACGCAGTCTTTCAAGGACAGGAAGAAAGTCCATGCTTGTTGCTAGGCTATACTGCATTGATGCTCCGAATAAAGCAGGAGGATAGCCTTTGAAGCAGTAGGAACATGGGATGGTCCACAGGGGCCCGAGGGCAGCCTATCAAGTCAGCACTCTCCAGGATTCCAGATTAGGCCCTGGAATTTAAAGGGAAATATTCCTTATGTCGGTTTCCAGCTTCCAGTGTGGAAGCCTGGCTCCTATCTGGTCAGGCCTGTCCCCTTCAGTCCCGGAACACCCAGCATTGTGCAAGGTGAGCAGTAGAAGCTCTTCTCTGTGTCCTCGAAAAGCTTTGAATTTAGTGGAGGAGGCAGCTGAATTTCCAGACAGCAGAGTGTCAAAAAGCTGGGCTCTGCGGGAAAGCTGAGCGTTCCTGCTCAAGGGATAGGGCACTCAAATGAGAGCGCTCCCATTGATCTTTCATTCTTCTGGCTCCCAGCCTTTTATTTTCCAGTCTTCAATTACTCTTCCCACTTACTTTTATAGCACTATTCGAAAAGGAGAGGGGAAAAAGTGTAGTCCTTTAAACAATAAAGAATTAAAAAAAAAAAAAAAAAAAAGATGAGCTGAAATCACTCAATTATCTGGGAAGCCTATTTAATGGACCTTGATTTGGGGTGGGAATGAGGGAAAAGGGAGCCCTGAAGGGACAGGCCAATCCGTTTAGAGAATTAGCACATCTTTGGCACCAAGAGTTCGGATTGATCCAGTATGAATAATTTAAAGGTTTATTTGTATGTGGACTGTGGAAGAATTGATAACTTAGGGAAAGCAATGTTCTTTCTTCTTTTCCTGTTGTGTTCTTTGTTGCTAATTGCATGCTCAGTTTAGTGGCAGCTGGATCAGGCAGAGCGAAAGCCCGAGTGGAGTGAATGCAAAATTCATGTCACCAGAGAGGGACCACAGGTTCCCTGCAGGGCTAGCGTGAGCACATTGGCCAATGCAGGCACTTGAATACACTTTTCACATAAAATGAAAAAAGACCCAAATCACCCCCTGCTGGGGGCCCTGACACCGAAGCACCATTAGGTTAATTACAGCTCTTGAAGGGACAGATCCTGTGGCTGACAAGTTTGAGCAGAGACCAGATTCCCATCCAGGTTGGTCATTTTAAAAAATATATATATTTTATTGATTTTTTTTTTTTTTTTTTTTACAGAGAGGAAGGGAGAGGGATAGAGAGTTAGAAACATCGATGAGGGAGAAACATTGATCAGCTGCCTCCTGCACAAACCCTACTGGAGATGTGTCCATAACCAAGGCATATGCCCTTGACCAGAATTGAACCAGGGACCCTCAGACTGCTGGCTGACGCTTTATTCACTGAGCCAAATTGGTTTCAGCCATGTTGGTAATTTATTAATGTTTCTTGAAGACTAGAGCTTTTCAGAAGATAAAAGTTAAAGCTTTTAATTTCTCCTTCCCTATGTCCCCCACTTACAAGAAGGGAAATGGCCTTACCAGGAAATGGGAAGGCAACTTGTAGCAGTCACATTTCCAGAAGAAAGTTAGGAGATTTATCTGGGAACTAGGACTCGGAGCAAACTGAAAGGTGTGTCAGTTTTATATGTTAACCTGGCTAGCCTATAGTAGCTGATTATTTTTAAAAAGTCATGTGATTTCACTTATATGTGGAATATAAAACAAAAACAACAAACAACAAAAAATAATAAAAAACAAACAGGCAGATAAAAGATGGGTGGTTATCAGTAAGGGGGCTGGAGGGAGGCTGAAATGGTAAAGGAGTCAGCTGTGTGGTAACCGGTGGAGGCATTTGGTGTGGTGAGCACAGTACAGTGTGTACATGTGTCAAATCATAATGTTGCATGCCTGAGACTTAAATAATGCTGTAAAACTATCTGACCTCAATTTAAAAAGAAAACTCCAAAAAAAAAAAAAAAAAAGGTAAAGCATATTACCCTCCATTACCAACCAATCAGTCGAAGGGCTTAAGGACAAAATTGGGAGTTTCTCAGAGAAGAAGTTCTGCCCTGAGACTGCAGCATCCATTTCTGCCTGCATGCCTAGCCTGCTGGCCTGGCTTGTGCTCTCAGACTTGCCAGTCCCACAATCATGTGAGCCCAGTTCTTTAGATAAGTAAACAAGTGCAAGAAATGGAAGCTATTGCTTATATATCACAGGGTATATGACATGTATATGATATCTATCTACCTACCTACCCACCCATCCATCATCCCTCTCCAAATCTGTCCTGTTGGTTCTGTTTCTCTTGAAAACCTTGAATGACAGAGAAGGCTGCTTCACCACCCTCTCCCACCCCACAGTGGGAGGATCTCAGTCTCTCTCATACATACGGGCACACCATTCATAGTGGAGAATTACACGTTACAGATGTACCCTGTGCATTGCCGGTGTGGGCTTGTCTGGAGCTCCTTGTTCAAATGCCAACACTGTCCTGAACATCTGGAGAAGGAAGGAGAATGCTGAGAACAAGGACAGGAAAGTGCCAAGAACAAGCGTCTTCCTGGCTCCTCCACACAGGACAAGATGTTTAGAAGAAGCTAAACAATGATACATAGTCAGTATATCATTTAGGACTGACTATGGCCAGAAAGTATGGGCAATTTTTGAGGAATCAGGTGGAGATGGGATTAATCAGGACGCAAAGGAATGTGAACCAAATGGTTCTAGGACTTCCCTTCCTCCAGGGTTGATTCAAGTGCCCAGCTGTGAGGATGCCTTTTGAGGGTCGTCATGTATGGGGACTTAACCTCGCTGGTGGAAGTGGACACGGTCAGCAGTTTTGGAAGCCTGGCCATGTGCTTCCGAACATGTGAACCACAAATTCAGTGAGAGAGGGACCCAGAAATGCTGGCGGGGAAATAACAGTGCTGCTCAGGGGCAGGGCGGCAAGGTCTCCCTCCTCCTGTTCCTTATTTCCTTAGTGATCACGTCCACAGAGACCTTTTCTGGCTTCACAGTCTCCGTACGGGGGTCTGGGTGGAAGATGTCCTGTGACCTCCGCCCTGCCTGCTGTGCTTGGCCCTCCTTCTCCAAAGGTGGTTAACATTCATTAGCTTTGAGGTCTTTTAAAAGTGGGGTCCTAGTTCTCTCCCTACCGGGAGAAGATATTTGGGGCAAACCTAGATTATCTATTACTTAAATGATGTTTCTGAAGCATGTTGAAACAAAGAAAACGACAAAACAGATCTCTGATCATTATACTTTCAAGAATTGGCTCATTTGTGCTTAGTCCTGCTGTTAGGTTGTAAGCCTGAGACTAGTGAAGGTTCTTTTCCTGAGTGGCCTTTGGTTAGGCGCTGACTCAGTGTCTGCTGTGGTTATAACTGTGGAGCAGGCATTTATTTGTGCATCTTGGAGCCTCTGGTTGAAAACCCGAGGGCTTTGGAAATGAATACCTAGGAAACTGTTGTGCTCCTTTGTGAGTGATCAGGTCACGTTGGGTTAATCAGACGTCACAGTGGGACTGACCCATTGACGCATGAAGGGCATTCATTTCCTGCCTCTCTCCAGGCAGGGTCACTTTGGGTGGCCGTGTCCCCAGATTAAAGACTGTCACTGTTCTCTGTGAGCAGCCTGCTCCTCTTAGCTCTCTCCCGTTGGGTCCCCTCAGCCCAAGGGTGGTAATGGCTCCCCATAATTAATATGGGGTATGCGTCCTCTCTCGTTATTTCCCAACACTCTCCCCATACCTTTGGTAAACTCGTCCCAAATCATGCGGTATCGGTGGGCCGTCAGATTCTTACCAGGACCGTGACTACTACAGGAGTGGAAGAAAAATAACTTAAAGAAGACCAGTGACACCAGGGATAGCCCTGCTGGGTCTGCTCACAGGCACCCCTTCTGGCTGGCCCTGCCTGAGTGTGGCTGAGAGGCTCTCCTCCTCTCGCTCTAGTGTCATTAGAAATCCTCAAGAGAACCTTTGCGGTCTAAAAAGTAAGATTAGTAGCCTCACAGCGCACCCTGCAATGTCCGCAAGCATTTTCAGCCACAGGTTGCCTTTTGCGTCTGACTCACTAAGTGGATAATGGGTGATGGATGCTGCGGTGTGTGTGCTCATGTCTGAGGAGCATCCACGGCACCGCCTGGGGCTGTTAGAGGGCGGGTGAGAGTGCGGCCGGGCACAGACTTTAATGTAGTCATACAACTGCTGCTGTTGGAAAGATCAGTTGAATCATGACTGTCGGGAACACAGCCTCAAGCTCAGTGAATGCAAAAGAGAATGATACTAATTCTTAAGTGGAGTCTTCCATTGAAATTGCTTAACTCCTCTTTTGACAGTTGGGTATTTAGTTATCTGCTGTAGGAATTAATCTTTGGAATGACATCGGTAGCGCTGGTGAGCACCGCAGAATTTCCTTCACGGAAATAGAAATCCTGTCCAAAATGTCATTTGATGACAACAGTAATTAACCTGAATCACATCAGCTCGTGCCAGCAAGTATGACAGTACAAGAACTGGTGGGAGTTTAAAATAAAAAAGGCAATAGCAAATAAAACAGGATATCACATACTTTTAAATAAAGTTTTTACTTTCTTAAAAAGTGAGTAACAAGTGGGATTCTGCATGGACAATATACTTTTTGACTGGACATGTCTGCTTATGTGTTCATGTACTTTTTACTTATTTTTTTTTTACTAGAGGCCTGATGCATGGAATTCATGCAAGAGTAGGCCTTTCCTCTGGCTGCCTGCACTGGCTTCCCTGGCAGAGGGAGGCCCACCCACCCACTGCAGCCCGCCAGTTGGGGTGATGGCTGGGCCCATGACCAATTGCATCACACCTGCCTTGGCTGACCTGTGCCAGTGGGTGTCATAGTATGGTCCTAGATGGTTGTTCGCTGTTCGGCCTATTGGTCGATTTGCATATTACCCTTTTATTATGTAGGATTATTATATAGGATTAATTCCAGAGAGGAAGGGAGAGGGAGAGAAAGAGAAACATCAATGATGAGAGAGACTCATCGATCAGCTGCGTCCTGCACACCCCTTACTGGGGATCAAGCCAGCAACCTGGGCATGTGCCTTGACTGGAATGCCAACCACGACTTCCTGGTTCATGAGTCAACACTTAACCACTGAGTCACACCAGCTGGCTTTATGTGTTCATTTCTACATGTAGCTAGTTGCCATGTTTGTTTATTTATTTTTAATGTAGGCTAGTGCTGCCATTGCCTTTGCTCTCACCAGTTGCTCCCTTTAGTTATTGCCCCCATCCTGACCCCAGCCACATGTCTTAGGAGGTCTTTATATAAGGAATGGAAAATTGGTGGCTTTTAGACATGTTTGTCTCACACATTATTTTGAAAAATTGTTACAAACTGAGAGACACAAATAAAAATCTTGATTTCTGACTTTGAAAAATGGGATGACCTGTGAATAGTGGCCCTCCTTACTCTGTGGCAACAATTGGCTGTGATGGGGGCATGTGCCCCGCAGAGAGCCGTGGCTTCACCTGGCCAGCTGTGCTCCGTTAATGACCTGACTGGCCCCGGTGGTGTGTGTAGACATGTGTTCAGCACATCAGGGTGACTTCAGGTAGTGTAAGGAAGAGAAAGGATTTGTGTTATTTCGGTCTGTATATTACTCGAAGAGAAAGTGGAGCTCTAAGAGGCAAGAGGCCTTGTCTCATTTGTTTTGGTACATGCCATGTTTCATACATGTTAACTGATTTGAAAGGAAGCTCTACTTAGGAAGAGGAATCTAGAGGTGTATGAAGGTGTTTAAAGGAGAATATTGACTCTTTGAAAAAGGCTTTAACTGTAAGTCAGGGCTGATAACACAGGGAATAGAGAAAGGTGACCCTGAGAGACAATTGGAATGAAAATCCACTGGATTTGGAGGTTGACAGGAGGTAATGAGGAAAAGGAAAATGTGCATTTGGAGCCTGAGGAGTCAGCAGTGCCATTAACACGGCCAGGTAAGAGGGCGGCAGGTGAAAGCCGCAGGGTCCTCCTGCTCCCGGTCCCAGTCTCTTGCCCTGAAAGGAACATGATTAGGCTGATGCTGATGGCCGTGCTTAGTCCTTCCCTTTCGTTTCTCACCCCAGGGCGAAGACCATCAAGAACACAGTCTCTGTGAACCTGGAGCTGACCGCTGAAGAATGGAAGAAGAAATACGAGAAGGAGAAAGAGAAAAACAAGACTTTGAAGAATGTTATCCAGCATCTGGAGGTGGAGCTGAACAGGTGGAGAAACGGTGAGGAGCGGAGAGGAAGAGCCAGGCGCAGTGTGTGCTGCTCTTCCCAGGCAGCTGGCCCCCGAGGCACCCGATGAGCGATGACGGGGGAGCTCGGTCCTGTCTTACAACAGCCTGTGAGACTGGCAGCTGTGTTCTCGTTCCCAGCAGAGTCCCCCTCCCACCCTGTCACCTGGCTGATGAGTGTTCTTAGGTGGGCAAGTGACTGTGTGCAAGGTTGCCTTCCTCTGTTTCCAATGAGATGCCCCTCTGTCTGTGACTCTCATTCACCCACTGGAAGCCGTGTCTGAGGGTCAGAGGGCAGCGCCTGAGACTCCGTGGCCCAGATTGCTTTCACTAATGAAAACTGTCCTCACCTCTGCGAGTTCTAGAATTGATTTGAGGTTAAAGTCGCCGCTGGTCAGTATTTGCTTTTTTTCTTTGTCCTTTCCCCCCATTTCATTTTCATGCTCTGCCTCTTCAGAGCCAGAAATAGAAGGCTCCTTCCTGAAAGCTTGGCACTGAAGTGGAGTCTTAAAGGCTTGTTTCGTGACTCGTGTTTCTTTTTCCTCAAAACAGTCTCTTCGGTCTGTTCTGCTGGGAGAAAATATCTCGGGCAGCTGACGCGCATGGGTGGGTGGGCTGTGGGTGAGGCGTTGAAGAGGGGTTTTCAGCTCTAACTGCAGACAGATCACTGCAGACAAATGCTATGATTTTAGCGTTGTGCTGGAAGTTCAAAGGTAGAAGTTGATCATTTTTTTAATTGCAATCAGGCAGGCGGGTGTGCATGGGGACAGCGGGTAGTTGGATTTTTGCTGCTGTGGGCCGTGTGTGTTCGGTGCTGCGCCAGACCTCCGCGTGGTGACTCAGCGTGGGACCTGCCTGTTGGTCACTGCAAAGTCAGCGGCAGATTGTCTTGCGATGATATGCTTTCTGCTAGGGAGGGTGGGGTGTCAGTGAGCTCCTGTTCAATGGAAAAGCAAAGCAGGATTCAAGAGCAGTTCAAGAAATGACCCAGTAGCCTAAATTACACGATTCTTTTCGTTTTGGGGAGATTTCCGAGCTGCACACGCATTTTGAAAGCTGCTAGAATAATTGAATAATTCAGCACCTGTGCTGGTGGATGCTTCCTTGTGCTTTGGCAGGAGCAGGAGAGTGGGAGGATGGTTGGCAGTGCAGGGAGCGGCTACACTAAATTTGGTTCTATTTCTGGGATGCTCTTGGGTCAGTTCTCTGCTGGGCGACTGGGATTTCAGAAAGCTTTTGGTACAGGGAGGAGGGCTGGCCTCGGAAATACTGTGGAGAGGGCAACTGACTTGTGTTTTCTGTTCTTTCCTGTCGCTTGCCAAGCTCTAACCTTTCTGTTTGCCACCCTCAGGCGGCCTGTCCTCTGGGTCTGCCCGCTGCCCTGCTTACCTGACCTGCCTCGTGCCTTGCGTGCTTCCCCCCTGCTCTTGGGCTTTGCATGTGGCTTCATTTTAGCTGTTTGTTCCACTATCTTGCCAGTCCACTTAGAAATTTACTGTTGTCCGTGCTCTGTAGGGTGAGATCCTACGTATGCCCTTAAGTTCCATAATTTGGGGAAACGGACGTATGGCTGATTTCTGGCACGTGGTGGGCTTTTATAAATGTATGTCAAGTAGACATAATGCAGTGCTGGAGGTCTCTGCCTTCACGAGCTTACAGTTTGAAGGGGGAGGAGATTCCAGCCAGAATCAGTAAACATGTTGGCAGTCCATGCCAAAAGGGAAAGTATAAGGTGCTAAAGATTATCACAACAAGAGGCCCTGACATTGACCGAGAAGTCAGTGATGATGTCCCCCAATAAGCAACACAGGGAATCAGATCCAAGAGCCACAGAGCAGTAAGCCAGGTGCAAGGAGGTGCAAGGAAGTGAGTTGAGGTGAAGGTGGAGGCAGCCACGGTTACAGTGTCCCTGAGGGGCGGGGCAGGAAGGCCAGTGTGGAAACTAAGGTGGGAGCACTGGCCTGAGCTGGGCGGGAGGGGCAGGCAGGCCGGTCCTGTGCAGAGCGGGGCAGCTCTTGTTTAGGATGTTGGTCATTATCTTGGAATCAGCGAGAAGCCATTCAAGGATATTAAGCTGCAGATCATAGGGTAAGATTAGCCTTTTGAAGATCCATTGATTGTGGGAGAATGGGCTGGAGAGGGGGGGAGGAGGGCCAGGAACCAGGGTGGTTGTGGGGGAGGGGGGAGATTTCATTGGAAAGAGAGAGGCATTTGGGAGGTGAAATCACACAGCCTGGCGAAGAGTGGCTATGTAAGAGCACGCCATGTCTCTGGCTTGCTGAGTTTGGTGGAGGGCAGAACCGTGCACTGAGACAGAGAAAGAACAGGCTGTAGACTGGGGAGAGGAGTAGGGGACTGCGGGTGCCTGTGGGAGATGCCAGGTCAAAATACCAAGTAATAAGTCAGGTCCGAGGGTCTGGAGCTGAGAGGGGCTACCTGAATTAGAGGGAGAAATTGGGGTGTCATCTGTCTCTAGGAAGTAACTGAAGGTCCCCTGTGGACTGGAGGGAGGGGAGAGGGAAGAAGAGCAGTGGAGACTCCCGCCTCCTGTTACCATGGAATCCCTGAGTGGCTGTGGTGGGGGAAGGGAGCTCTGCAGAGCTCTCCTATCTGCCAGAGCTCACCCGGCATTTTAACGGCGATTTTTCTGAAAGCGAAAGTTCTTGAATGTAGACAACCAACGCTGATATTATAAATTCCAGGCTGGTAGAGTAGTCCCTTGTCCAGCTGTGAGTGAAGGGCCATCTCACGGATTAACTGCATCACACATGCAGCCAGCCCCCAGGCTTGTTGTTTCAGTCCTAGGCTGGCGTGTAAGCCTCAGGCGGCCCTTGTGCTTTTGACAGATTGAAAGACACGCCGAGGTGACTCTGTCCCTGGGAGAGCTGGGATCTGAGTGGAGGAGCCTGACTCCCAAGTTCATCCCCCTCCCACCATGGGTGCAGCCTGCGCTCGGTCCTCGAGGTTCGTGACTGAGCCAGCTGGATGGGCCTGCCAGCAAGGAAGGGACTTCAGGGTGTCCCAGGCTCAGCTCTAACGCCTCGTCATCATGAGGGCATGGCTGTTTGAGTCAACGAGGGAACTGGGATTTTGAAAGTGGAGTGCCTTCCACTAAAACCACAGTGATAGGATAGTTCCAACGTCCTTTTGGTTCTGAACTTGTGGGAGCAGCCACGGAGTTACCTCATCGATTCCTGGCACTGACGTTTCGGCATTATGGTCTGAACAAGCATTGTCAGTAGCATGCGCCCTTCCCCGGGGGAGAGATTTCTTCCCTTGCGTGGTGTGTTTGTAATTTAAAAGATCGGCTGCCCTGCTGTCCTCCAGCTGTGGGGCAGTGAGAGAGATGGAGCGTAGCAGAAAAGAGAGAGAGAGAGAGTGTGTGTGTGCATGTGCTTTTTCTGTAGCATGAGGCAGGAGCACAGAGGAGCAGGAAAGGTAAAATGCTGTGATGCCCCAACAGCAAAGCGGGTCCAGGCAGACAATGGAAGTAAGTGAAGGGAGGAAATAAGTCGGCAGCAATGGGACTGCGCTGTGCAGTCACTCAGAGGTTGAGAAATTCTGTCCTGTTACTGCGTATGGGCTGTCCCTCCGTCCCCAGCCTTTACCCCCTCCAGCCCCTCGAGGCTGAATGGGCCACTTCAGAATGAAGCCTGGCCGTCAGTTTCTCCCCTGGGTGGAGGAGGACAAGGATTCTCCCAATGTGGCCTGTAATTGTGTGTGTATTCACGGCACCAGGCCTGAGGCATTTCTGCCTTACCATCAAGGCAGATGGTTCAGGACAGGTGCATAGAGGCTTAAGGAGAGGCCACGCCTTGTTTTTATAAAGAAGGAAGGACAAAGCCACCCACTCTCCTGGTGTCCTTCCCTCCACTGTGCCAGTGAGGGTCCTTGGGGTGCACCCTGGGGGCTTACACAGAAAAATAACGCATTCGAAGGCTCTGAATGACCCAGAACCAGAACAACAGCCGAGGAATTGGCCTCAAATGTGAAGCTGGGGCTGCTGCTGAGACACAGGCAATGGGGGAAAACCGATAGGTTCATAAAAGGGTGCACGAGAGTGAATCCCCGGGAATGTCGTCTCCTCCTTGCATTCTCTGATCCAGACCCAGGGGCTCAAGAGAGAAGGAGACAGAGTGCGGTGCGGCGCTTGCCTGGGGGAGGCAGGGCACATTCTGATTGCTGTCTGACCCAGGCCGCTCCGTGGAGGGCTCCTTCCTCAGGAGGAAGCCGAGGCGCTGCTATGAGAACGGGTGTTGAGTGGCTCAAAAACAACGCAAGTCCACCACTATCCGCTAGTGACATCTTGTGGGCTGAAATCTAGTGACAGCCTTCCCTCGGATCTGGAGGCTCTGGTGGCAGCTTCAGCGCACTGGGAATTTGTTCAGCCTCCCTGCGTAAGGACAGATAGAGTGGGCAGCTTTCAGAAATAAGATATCCCCGCCCCCCCCAGGTCCTGTTGTTTATTGATCATATGTATGGGAAGTGCTTGAACAATCCTAGAAATGGGGATAGATTTAGTTAGTTGGGTTCAGAGTGAATTTTGGCTCCCTCTCCCCCCAACCCATCAAGAAGACCACATAGAATGGGGGGTATGGCTGGGGCTCGGGGGGAGAGTTCAAGGACTGGGCGTGTGATGCTCAGAGGGTTGGGTGGATCTATAGCTCTCCCATTGAGAGCACTGCCACAGGCTCTCTTCTCAGATAACGTCTTTGAATCTTGCCATTTGAAAAAAAGATAACATAGGGGCTTACGTCAGAAAAGGAGGCCCTGAACTCCAGGTGTCACAGAGCCGGGAAATGACCTGACAAGGTGGCATAACTGCAGCGTCTCTTGAATAAAATATAACGTTAAACAACAGAGCAGATGCAGACCTCCCCATCTGCTGACATCATGCAAAAATCACGTCAACACAGGCTGAGAAGGCATGGAAAGTCGGCAGTCTCCTGAGCAGATTTCTCCGGGTTTACAGCCGGCCAGGCCAGCCGGCTTGGTTCCCTAACCAGCTAAATCCGTAACCGTGGGTCTGACTGGGGCTTCGGGGAAACTGGCTGGCACACAATTAGCATTCACTGTGCGGAAGGTGCCGGCCCCTTCCTGGGCTCCTGATTACCGCGGTGGATGCTCAGAAGATAGCATTTCACTGGCTAACTCTTGTTAGCCCTCTTGCTCCTTTTGGGCACACGGAAACCCTGACCACAGGAGAATAATGGAGCAGCCAATCTAGGAGTCAGGACTGTAAAGACGGTGCAGAGTCCTGGGTGACCAGCTTATTAGCAAATTTCTTTAGAAGGGATTAGAGAATGTCTTAAGCTGCTTACAATATTTTTAGGATCTAGGGTAAAAGATGCTATTTGCGTGCAAAATAATCCCATAAAGGAATGATTTTTTTTTTTTTAAACCTCACATTTCTATAATGATATCTTGTGGCAAGCTGCTCTTACCTGTCTGGCAACTTAAAGATTTCCTTTTCTTTCTATACCAAAGTTTCGTTGACATAGAAATGACCTACCACTAGGTCTGCCACTGGCCCAGTTTAATTGGTCTTAAAAGAACACAGCCCCTCTGCAGGTCTCTATGGTTTCCCGGAGAAGCTGGGAGGGGCCTGAGCGCCCTGCCCTGGAGTTTAGCGAGAGTGCAGTTACCTCCCTGTGTCCTTACCAGCTTCAGGCACTCGACCTATGAAAAGGACAACTAGCTCGTTGCCATTTCACGTGTGAAATTTTAATGAATTACCGGCAGTCTAATGGTGTGTTCTCTCTCTCTCTCTCTCTCTCTCTCTCTCTCTCTCTCTCTCTCTCTCTTTCTCTCTCTCTCTCTCTCATAAACACAAGATCAGAAAGCCTGTTTTGGAGGTTTTAAATAATAGCCCTAACAAGAATTTTTGATTACTGTTATTCTTGTTTATTGCAATTGATGGATTTCTCCTTTTTTTTTTTTTTTTTTTTTGTAGAAATATTACCTGTGCCCTCTAGGGTTTTCATTTTACAATTAAAATGAAAATGCTCCAAGTCAGTGCTCTGTGTACACACAAATCCTTTTAGTCCTCCAAGGTCATTACAGCTGACAATAGGAAATGCCAGAGTGCTTCTTTAAAGAGGGAAGGGCTAGGGGGAGGGGGAGGGGAGCTGTCATTCTAAAAAAATCAGGTGCTTTACCGTATTACAAGGTTTTTCCCTGTAGACAGGTATGAAGCCCCGGGATAAACGGAGAGAAATTTGCTTTTGAGGCAAGGAAGGAGAATAAAAATAAAATAGATGCTAATCTTCACTTGGTAATCCTTGTCTGTTCTCCCGTCACCCGATTTTAGGGCCTCATTGCTCGGGGTTTGTTCGCAGCTGTCTTCCTGTTACAATCAGTTACTCCTTAATCACCTCTTGGGGGCTTGTGGGGAGAGCCGCGCTGCAGCGCCGGGATCTTCTCAATTACGGCGGCGAGATTGCCATGGAGACAGACTGCCTCGCGTCAGGCCGCGCACAGAGTTGGGAATTTATAATCCCCAGACGTGTTTGTGAGCCGGACAGTGTCGTTACCGGGGACGCTTCTGGAAGTCATTTTCTCGGCCCTTTGAAGGGCAGCGGCGCTGGGAACACCGGCTCCCGGTCCTCTCTGGGCAGGGGCTGTGGTGCCTGCTGCTTTTGTTCCTGCGTGCTGCTTTGTTCCTGGCCCGCACGGCTGCTGCAAAAAACAATCCCGCCTGCCTGACCTTTAGAAGGGCTCGTTGTGTAGATGCAGCTTTGTGTGGGGGACGTGTTGATGCTTCGATTCAGGGAATTTGTCAAGAGAAACCAGAAAGTCTGCTGTAGGTTTCAAATGTGTCTTAATAATAACAGTGAAAGTAAACCTGAAAGAGGCTTGCAAAGACATATTGCATTTGAATGTTGGAAATGAGCTCTAACCACAAAAGTATTATGAAGAGCCCAGAAACACTAATCTCAGAATAACTGAAAATAGTAATTTATCTGCAAAGCCTAAAAGAGTTGACAGTTTGTTGGGGAGAGGAGGGGTTAAGAGATGGACTTTAAACAATAATATCTTTGGGTTGTACAGATACTATTTTAAAAATATATATATATATTATTGATTTTACACAGAGAGAAATTGAGAGGGACAGAGAGAAACGTCAGTGAGAGAAAACATTGACCAGCTGCCTCCTGCACCAACCCCCCCCCCCCCCCCCGGGGATGTGCCTGCACCAAGGTACATGCCCTTGACCGGAATCGAACCTGGGACCCTTCAGTCCGCAGGCCGACGCTCTGTCCACTCAAGCCAAACTGGTCCCGGCCAGATACTATTTTAATTAATCCTTAGGACAATGCTGTATTAGGGGCATTATCATTTCCTCTCCTTTGTAAAAAGCAAGCCAGGAGGTTAAGCCGGCGGTGGGCCTGTGATTCATTAGCCTGTGAAAGGAGCAGAGTGGCGGCTCAGTGGCCCGCCAAGTGCTGGAAACATTTATGCCGTGGGCGATCACTTTCAGGGACCTGGTGTTAGCGTGGCTGAACTTGGATCTCTGCCTGGGACAACCTGGCACTTGGTGTTGTCCTGATTCCGCAGTGGGAGACAGGAGCAGCTCCAGGGGGTGAAACCTGGAGCTTGCTTGGAGCAGGTGCTTGCTGCTAGGCTGTGGGGTTTCCTTCCTGGCTCCTGCCTGCCCCGAGGAAGTGAATTTCGCCCAGGGCAGCTCCTTAGCTCACATCAGCCTTCTGAGAGCACTGCAGCAATGGCCGTTTGGAACCGAAGGACACAGGGAGATGTCTCTTCTAGATGTTTTTGTATCACACTTCTGGACTTGGGGCGAGTTGGCCTGTGGGTACTATGACCAACACCCGACAGGTTTGTGGTCTAGTACAGTTAAGAATTCACCATCCTGTTTAAACTGGAAGATCAAATTCCTACTGCACTGGATTGCCATGTTCACAAATTTCATAAGCTGGAACTGAAGAATTAGAGATACAGTCACGAGCCAAGCAGAGAAAGGACATTTACCGAAGTGTTAGTGGTGACTTTGTCTCTGAGAGGGAGAAATTGGGAGGTAGGGATATCAAGTTTTGGTGTATACTCTGGGCTGGAAAAGATGTATTTGTGTGTGCAATTTTTTAAAGCAAAAATAATCCTTAAGAACTAAAACATGGTACTGCTTTTATGGCCTGGGATTTAGCAGGCTGTAGAGAATACAAAAGTCCTTTAATTGGGTGTAATTCAGTCTGCACACTAAGGTTGTTGGTGGATGTTTTAAACCAGGAATTGAAACTGAATGAAATATTGATCTGGTTCAGGGTCAGTTCAAAGGCTAATCTGATATTCTGGTTTTGCTTTCAGGTCCATAATTTTAGGAAAAGGTTTGGGTCTAGCTGAGGTTTAGAGGGAAAAAGGGTTGGCTCAGTTTTATATTCAACAAAAAGTAATACCATAGTTGATTCCAGGTTTTGATTCAAGTTTCTGCTTGAAACAGAGCTGTGATACAACTGAAATCATTTCGTGTTAATTTTATTTGGCATGAAGGCCGTTTGTGATGATCAGTTTGATAATGGAATCTTAAGCAACAAAACTTCCACATCACAAAGTGCTTTGTTTATAGTGAGACACATGTATACAGTGTTCAGGTGGGTTCCTGGAGGCATGACTTATACTGTTTGTGAATCTATGGATTAGGATCTCAGTCCTGTGTTTTGGGTTTTTTTTTTGTGTGTGGGTTTTTTGTTTTGTTTTGTTTTGTTTTTTTAGGACTTTCCTCTGGCTCAGAGCAGTTTTCCTGGGGAATTTCCACAAAATGCATTTGATGGGCTAAGTGGAGTGAGACTTGGAACAGTGCAGACACTCACTGATCATAGCAAACTGAGTGTGAAGTTGATGGTAAACATTGTGATGGTGAAAGTATATTTGGTTTTGGTTTGCTTTCCAAGAAGATATTTGAGAGACTCAGTTGGGCCACATGGTTTTCACAGAATCCTTTTTATGCAGAGCATCTCTGCAAGGTGATTTTCTTGGTGGGGATAGCCATTGGCCAGCTTGAGCATTGGCCACCTTTTCCCTCAATTTGAATGGTCAGACTTGGTAATGCTTCTTTCGAAAGCCCAACACCACCATCTGCAGACTGAGAAGTGGTATGTAAGGTCTCTGCAAGATACCCTAGATTGGCTGCTTTTTCTTTCCTAGGAAAACCTGGCATTGCAGGAAATTATTCTGTTTGAACTTTCCAGTAGAGCCAGTTAATTCCGACTTCGTGCAGGAGAGAGTGGCCGATGGTGGAATGTGTGATTGTGTGGTGCCAGCCAGGGTTCCTGGTCCCATGGTTACCTGGCTTCCTGCTTTGGATTCAGAGAGTTGAAAGTTTGAGAATTTGGGCTCTGCAATGTTCTTTTAAACAGTGGCGAATTTGTAACTTGATGTGGCTGTTTCCATTAATGAAATAGTAACCTAATTATTGATAATTGGTAATTAGGATGCCTCAGAGGTCTGTTTCCCTTTGAATCAGTCACTAGAGAGCGCATGATTCTAGTAAAGCCCCAGCATACTCTTCAGAAGTCAAGTGTAGCTGACAATTCTGAGCATTGCTGCAAGTTGGGTTAGTTAAGAGCTTCTATGGTAGGACCAGTTTTGGCCAATTAATTATGACCTTTCTCGTCCAATAGAAAGAACACGAACGATAGCTCCATATATCAGCTCTTCATTATGTCCTTCTACCTTGTTCATGGGAGTGACTGGTTTTGGAACTCCCCCTGGAAGGTTTCGTGCTGCATTTCTTCAATCCCCGCCCCTTTCGGCTTGTTTTGCAGGAGAAGCTGTGCCCGAGGATGAGCAGATCAGTGCTAAGGACCAGAAGACCCTGGAGCCCTGCGATAACACCCCCATCATCGACAATATTGTTTCCGGGGTCGATGCTGTTGTCGCCAGCATCTCTGCTGAGGAGAAGGAGAAGTACGACGAGGAGCTCTCCAGTCTCTACAGACAACTGGATGATAAGGTCTGTAGCCAGAGACTCGAGTCTTTGCTCTGGGGCAAGGACTAACGGTGGCAGGTCCCAGCACTATTGACCAGAAGCCGCTTCCAGCCCTGTGTTCTGAGGTAGGGCTGCAGACTGACGTTTATGCCTAGCTCCCAGTGTTTGCCCAGCTCTTGACTGGACAGAGTTAGGGAACTTGACTCACATGGAATGGGACTTTCATGGAAATTTGATTGGAAGAGGGGAGTGTTGGCCTGCATAGACAGATAGTCTTCATTTCTAGAAACTGGACTGGGGCTGGTCATACATGAGAGAAGGGTAAGGGTTGAAAGTGTGCATGATCTTTGTTTAATTCTCCCTCCTTTTCTTCCCTGGGCATCCTCTTCACCTCTGTGGAACGCCCACAGTGGTTCCGTCCATGGGGACAAGGGGGTGGGGGGGGGCTCCCAAACCTCAAGTGTGTGCTTTAATCTGTAGCTCATGGTGATGGAGCCCCCAGTGGTGGTGTGTGGTCTGATTGCTCCTGTGTTATTGGCAGAGCTGTTTTCAGAGCATGCTCTTGAATGACGTAGCTTGAATGTGCTGATTAGGTAGCTTGAACGTACTGATTAGGGATGCCCGTTTTTTATGGCAAACTTTTTGGGACACAGTCATGTCAGTGCACAAGTTGGAACAGAGGAAAAGAGATGTCCGAGAACATTGTGTATCATTCATCCCAGTGGAGGTCAGGTTAGGGATCCCAGAGGCACAGGAAATTAAATTGATGTTTTACATGATCTTGGCATGCTGCCCTTGAAATATTCGAAATCCTTTCAGTTCATTTCATCAGGGTTGCTGATATTTTTAGTCTGATTTAATCTTTTTTGCTGTCGTTCAGCTCAGAGTGCTCAGGGACACCTTTGGCTTGAATGAAACAGCTTTGTTATGTTAACTTTGCCATTAATCTCCCAGGCCTCCCTTTAGAGTAAAGCTCAGCCTCTGGTGTCACCTTTACAAGGGACATGTGACTGACTGGTTGCCTTAAGGAAGTTTGTTCTGCTTTGTGTTGGTGACTCTGGGACTTGGCATTATAGCGACAGTGTTGAACTGGGGTCACCCTGCCTTCTGATGACATGTTTAATAAGCTCTTCACACCGGTGAAAGCTGGGTTAATTGCCCGTTAGGCCCTTGACTTACAGTTACCCTTCCATTTCTACCCAGGGATTTTGCACAAAACATCAAAGTAAAAAGGAGAAAAATGAGAACAATAACAAGTTACCAATATAGGCAATTTCTTGATGTCTCCAAAGAAATGCTATTGTTTAAACCTACTGTAGTGGTTCCCCCACCCCCTCATTTTAGAAATTTTGGTTTCATTTTAATAATCCCCAAATAATCTTAGATGAGGGACGATAACTTGGTTTCTATTCCCTTTTCTCTATGAATAGACACCTGCCATGGTTGGAATTGGGATCATTTGCCTTTGCTGCTTGAGGTGCCTTCATTGATCTGAAAAAGTGTTTAGAGTTTTGATTGCAGCTTCCGACAGGGGATAATGCGAACTTATCTCAGAGTGATGCAAATGCCAATTCTTGGGGCATTCGGCAGGCAGCTGGCAGAGCTGGCCCTGGAGTCTGCCTCCTGATGACTGGCCTGGGACATTTTCTGTCACATTATTTCCTTTTAGCTCATGCCTTGAAAACCCTATAGAATATACATTTTGAGGTTAGCATTTGCGGTCCATCACAGGGTGACACTGAGAGGTATTGGAGAGGACTGAGCCCTCAAGCCTCAGCCTTAGGTGGCACCAAAGCTGGTGGTTTGACCTCCATGGACTGCCTTCAAGGTTTTTAGAAAGTACTTCATGCTTCTGATGGTGAAGGTGGCTTGATACTTTTGAGAATTCATGAGTTGGAATTACCAACATAGATTATTGAGTGGTTGAATTGAAAGTATCTGGGTCCAGATGAGAAACTAGCCCAGGTTATTGCCATGTTTTACCCAAGTTGGCATCACCCGTAGGTGGCAGAGCTGCCATGAGATTACACAACTTCTGACTCCCAGCTCAGTACTCACCCCATGTTGACCTTGCCCTTTAAGTGAGGAACGTGCCAGCCCTAATGAACCCAGTAGACTGTGGTGGGAGAAAGGCTACCCAGTCTCCTCCCAGCTGCCCACCCTGCCCCACGGTGCTGTCCCTTCAGGGATCTGAGGACAGTGCTCACCCAAACAGGGCTGTGTGACGGCAATCTTGCTCTTAAGAGTTGGTCTGTGACTTAAAATACTGAGACCTGCGCTGGTGACCAGGCCTGTGGAAGATGTTTTTCTTGTCTGCAGCATGGGCCTCACATCTGCTACTTCAAAAGTTAGCGATGGGGAGTAAAAGTTCCTCGTGCATAGCAGATGCTTTTCTGTCTTCTCCCTTTCTGTTTGCTTATGGGAGGAGCCACGTCGTATGTGGTATCAGAGGGTGATGTTTCACAGGTGAGCTGACAGCGGAGTTATGAGGTGAGCAGACTGCTGTTGGCACTGTCTCTCTCATCCCCATCACCTCTCCAGTGCTACTGTACTATTGGAGATATGTGAGAAGGAATAAAGTGTAAGTAGAAATACAAGTTGAACCTTATTTCACTGTTTACCATTGCAACGAAGGCATCTTCATAAATGACCTGTTGACAATTCACCTATTTCATGGATAAGAAAACTCAAGTACAAGAATGTTTTCTGAAAAGTGCTTTAAAATCTGGTGGACGAGATCTTAATAGCATCAGAGAGAGCATGCGTAAACATGGTGTGCGAGATGTACTTATGATAGATATAGATGACATGGCACATCTTATTCTGAAAGTTTCAAGACTTTTTTTTTTTTTAAAGATCACAACAGACTGTGCATTATTCTTCCTTAGAGCAGTTGCCTTAGTAAAGGGTAACTGTAGTTTTGGAGAAGTCTCTGGTACAGTGATTTATTTTCTCATAGTGTGATCCTTGTTCTTCCTTCTTCCCAGATGGGGAGAGGGGCCTGTGGCTTCTCACTATACCCCAAGAATCACTTCATTGTCCCCTGTCACCTGTCAGGCAGGAAGCCGGATCTCCAGGCTCTGAAATGGACACAGGATAAGAACAAAGTGCTTGTTGCACTATTTGTCTTCTCTCGTGATTTATATCACGTGTAGCTGGTGTTTATATGTCCTAGGGAAGATGGCAACTCCTGATGTTAAACACCCTGAGTTTTTTACGATGTTTAATATTTATGTGCTGAGGAACATAATTCAAAATTGTTCCTGGTACCCAACATTCTAAGTTTATAAAGTACAAGAGAAGTCCTACAAAATAGTCTCCCAGTTGTGGATGTACCATTTTTAGCACTTTCACTTTGGTGTAATTTGCCTAGTTCTCCTGCCAGAAATCAGGTTTGGGGAGGAAAGTCATGAGTATTTTGTAGAAGCATTAAAGAAACATCGATGTAAAAAATTCCATAGAAAAGGGTCTCCTTGAGGAGAGAATTAAGGCCAAAAGACGTGCTACATGAAGGAAAAGGAGGCGCAGATGCTGTAACATTTATTTCAGAGTTGTCTCGCTCCATGGGAAGCATTAGCTGTGACAAATACTGAGCTAATCCGGTTTAAATGTATGCACAGGCACGACCAGGAAGGCTGGAGAGTAGCCCGTGGAAAACTGAGCTTTTGCTAATAAGGTTTGCCAAGAAGGCCCTTGAATTTATCTCACCTCCCTTCCAGAAAAGGTAGAGAGCACAGTGTTGTTTTCTCCCCTCCCCTCAACCCTTCCCTTCTCCACTTCCCCTCTAGCTGTTGATGAAAACACCTGGACAGCACCTCATGGAGAGAGATCCCAAGACTGAACTAAATCTGTCTCTGCTTGGGGTCTCTGCTTGGGATCATCAGATAGGATTTCCTGCTGTTTCTGCGGGAGAGCCCCGTGGGTGTTCTTACAGGCTGTGCTTCGGATGTGCACTTGAACTCATGGACACATCCTCAGTGAACACTGAGCCTCCCGTAGCCGGGTGTTGGTGGCTAGCTGTGTGGCCCACACTGGGTGGAGGTGCCGAGGGAGAGGGAGAGACGATTGCCTGGGCAGCGAGGCTGGCAGCCCTGGCTTTGTGCAGCAACCTAGTGGCAGAGCATGAGAGTGAGAATGGATTTGCCTGTGGGAAGACCCTTTCCCACGTCAGTGACAGGCTGGAAAGTAAGAATTACTGTTGCTTCATTTTTGTGTGTTTATTCAAACCGGTAAGAAAAGTACCTTCCAATCAAGAGGGAAATCTGCTCATGCTAAAGATTAATTCTCCAGTAAATATTTTCCCAATCTCTCTAAAGAGGCTTGAAGTAGAAATACTGGTCTCTCCCACATATCACGTGTACACATTCCTGGTCACTGATGTGTTTGACAAGATGTGGGGCATGAATACATTATAGTGCAGATGGTCAGACATTCTCTGCCTTGCTTTCTGAGCTAGGGAGTCGCTGTTAACATCTTTACATCGTAAGAGGGAGCTCCAGGTCCCTTTCAGTTCCCAAGCCCTGGAGCTCTGATTTCTGGAAGAGCAGGGCTGAGTTTAATGTGTAGGATATTACATTTTCCATAATACCCAGATGTCTCATCTGCTGACAAAAGAGGGTGAGATACATTTTAACCAAATCAAGATCCCAGAGCCAGTCTCTCTTCTGTGGGGAAGCACCACACCATGCCACTCCCTTCATTTTATTAGGAAGCTCCCAGCTGGCACCCTAGTATCGGACTATCTCGAATATCAAAAATGACATAACTCACCGAAAAGAATTAAACATGATGTTTCATTTCAGGATGATGAAATTAACCAGCAGAGCCAGCTGGCTGAAAAGCTAAAGCAGCAGATGTTGGATCAGGATGAGGTAAAGTTCATAATAATAAATTTTTTCTTACAAAGTTCTTTTATTACTCTTTGTTGTTGATGTTTGTTCCAGAATTTTAATTTGCAAAGAATTTGTTCGAAATCACTGAATCATGTGGAAATTTCCTGGTAGACTTCTTTTCAAAGCCCGTTAAAAGCTGGTTTTGCCCGAATTTAGAAGATGAATGTCTGACTTGGTACAGCCCTGGGATTTGAGGGGGAGTAGCTGGTTGCTACACTTAGTGTTTGAAGAGCAGAGACAGGGGAACTCGATAAGTGGATAAGGCTGGTTTTAATTCCTCATACCCAGTGCTCAGCACTCTTGTTTTTTGCCATTTTAGCTTTTTTCAGCTTTGCAAATCAGCTGGCTCAGGTATGCGATACACACCGTGTTCTCATGCTATCTTGTAGGAGAAACAAACAAATGAAAATTAGAAAGTAGAGGAGGGAACCCAGAGTGGAAAGGGGTCCAAATGCCGCCTTCATATATATATATGTGATACCATAAAAAAGTGGCAAATTGTTTTCAGTCTCCCTGATGGCATTCAATTCTCCAGTAAGTGTCTTTATTGCATTGCGTTTTGCCAAGTATTTTACAAAACAGGGACCTAAGCAAAGAAGAGACAATCTATCAAGTATAGATGGCTCATAATTCTCTTTCTGAGGACCATCTAAATACTTTTTTTTCTCTTTTGTGCTTTAGGGTGCTTCCTGTTTTGTTGCTAAAATGCTATGGATTGTGTCAGGCGATGCAATTATAGCAGGTGGCATGGGTTCATGTCCCCAGTCCCAACTTCCCATAGATATAGCTTTTCATAACCATTTCCTTCCTTTCCTCTTTGTTTCGCTTCATCTCTCTGGGACAAGGATTATACCCCTGCCCAAATGCTTTCCTTGGCAGGGAGATCATGCATGCCTTTGTGGTGAGATGGACCATATTTAATTGATTTTCCTCTGAACTGTAGCTGAGCCTTCCATTTGCTTAAGTGTTTCCTTCCTTCTTCCTCCCATTCTATCCCTTTGCATTTCCAAGTTGGTACAACTGCCTGTGGTAAACATTCTTTTTTTGTTACAGTTAAAACTCCTTTTTTTGTTGTTGTTAATCCTCACTTGAGGATTCTTTTTTTATTTTTTTTTTTGCCATTGATTTTTAGAGAGAGTGGAAGGGAGGGGGAGAGACAGAGAGAAACATTGATATGAGGGAGACACATCCATTGGTTGCCTTCTGCACTCGCTCCGACTGGGCCAGGGTTTCAAGCCTGCAACTGAAGTATGAGCCCTTGTGGTTCGGTGAGCCAGTGGTTCGGTGAGCCTGAGGAGGAGCAGTGAAGGATTAAAGAAAAGACAGACAGAGAATATAGCTGGGGCTCGGTGGATCTTCTGTGCCTGGATGAAGGCCTTATGTGGCCCACCAGCCGGACCTTCCCTACCCCTGCCAGAGAAGGATCCAGCCAGCAAGCTGAGGCTTTGTTTTATAGTCAGAGAAAAATAAGGTAGTGGTTACCATAGTTACAATGTTCTTGTGAGTTTCACTTGTTGTGGCAGCACTTGCTGCACCTCCCATAGCCCATTAGCTACCCAGGAAGGATCTAGGTAGTGTCATAAGGTCAAAATTAATAATGCTAAGAGGGCTCTGCCCTCTAAGCTGGGACTTGTTTGTGGCTCTGCCACAGGTCAATCTGAGGCCTAACTCTAGAGCCACTCCCTACATCCTTAACTGGAATCAAACCTCCGACCTTTCACTGGGCCAAACCAGCGAGGGCAGTTAAAACTTTTAAAACTTTTTCTGTAGCAGGGGTAGGGAAGGTCAGGCGGGTGGGCCATGTAAGGCTTCAAAATCATTTGTTCCGGCTCCGCCGAGGCTTGAATGCTGAGTTAATTAGATGTTTGATCACATACAGAAGGCTACTTTTTAAGTTGATAATTGTGTATGGCCCGTAAGTGATGTTATAAATATCCTTGTGGCCTTTGGCAGAAGAAAGGTTCCCCACCTCTCTCCTATAGTGTTAAGGCAATATGTCTTTACTCCAGGGAAAACACACACACACACACACACACACAAAAAAAAAAAAAAAAAAAAAAAAAAAAAAAAAACAACAACAAACACCACAACACAAAACAAAACAAAACAAAACAAAACACAATAGGCACAGAGATAATGAAAGCATCTATATGCCCAGCCATTCACTTGTCAATCATTTCATTTTTGGGGTATGTGCTTCTCTACGTCCATGATGACTGTTAAGGAAAATTGACGGTTGCCCTTTTATTCTGTCTTGGTTGACTCTGAAATTTACCAGTCTACAATGTGAAATAATGATGATATTAAGAAGCCGTGTAAGTATTCGTGTCCTCAGAAATGATTCCCCCCATACATTGTTAGACATGGGGGATGGCCAGCCAGCTACAAAGTGTGGTGATATTTTATGTGTGATCAATTCTTCGAGGTAAGTCTATGCAGTTTTAAACAAAAATGAATAAAGAAAAAAAAAAGTTAGAAAGAAAAGAAAGAAGAAGCAGATTTTTTGAATAACATGCTGATTTTACATTTAACATCTGGATATACAGTAGGAGTTCTCGTCATCCTGCGCTATTCCAACTAGTTTTTTTGGGGGGTCTGTTTTTTAAAATGACTTTACTTTGGATAGAGAAGAGAACACATACATTAGGTTCACCAGTCCTGTGCCAACTCATTTCCCAGCTTTTAGCTTCCACAAGAAGAGACTATGAGAAGATCCAAGAGGAGCTGACACGGCTCCAGATTGAAAACGAGGCTGCCAAAGACGAGGTGAAAGAAGTCCTGCAGGCCCTGGAGGAGCTGGCTGTCAATTACGACCAGAAGTCCCAGGAGGTGGAGGACAAGATGAGGGCCAATGAGCAGCTGACCGATGAGCTGGCCCAGAAAACGGTGGGAGCATTTGTCCAGGGGGGACTCCTCGGTTGTCACTCTTGAGTTTGTCCATGGTTGTTGACAGACGGTGTAAAGGAGAAGGAAGTTGGCTGAATGGTTTTTCAGTGTTAGATTTAAATGCATTCTCTGAAATCCTTCAATAATTGAAATATTTTGTGTAAGTGACTTTCGTCCACTCATCCTAGAACTGTGTAGCACAACTGTTTTCTGTTCAGTAGATTTATAACATTAGCAGGGATGCCTTGCGGAATAGCCAAGAGAGTGCAGACTTTGGAGCCAGAAAAATCCTGGTTAAAAATTTCTTTAAAAACTTAAAAGAAAAATATTGGTATTTATTTATTTTACAGAGAGGAAAAAGTGGGGGAGGAGGGAGGGAGAGAGGGATGTGAGAAGCATCGATCAGTTGCTTCCCACATGAACCTCAACTGGAGATTGAACCCACAACTTGGGTATGTACCTTGACTGGGAATTGAGCCCACCACTTTTTGGTGTACGGGATGCCTCACCTGCCAGGACTCTGGTTAAACTTTTGACTTAGAACTGTTAAGCCTTAGTCAAAATATTTAAAAGCCTTGAGTATCCGTTCCCTTATTTGTAAAAATGGCAATAATAGCGTGCTTCTTTCAGGGTGTGAGAACGTGGCAGTTCACATAAAGCACTTAGCATGGACCTGTGCATTTGTTGTAGTTTCAATAAGCAAATCTCAAGTTCTTAAATCAGTAGGTGAGAGTGGGTGACCCTGGAAGGCAATGGTCTTCACTCTTCTTGTTATGTCCTTCTGAATGCAGTCCCTTCCCTCCCACACTCCCGTGCTAGCCCAGGCCTGGGCTGTTTGGTTGGTTTGTTGTCCTGTTTTCATCCAGTGCTTCAGTCGGCACATGTTCTCATTCTCAGATGCTCCCAGCGAAAGATGCTGCCGGTCCTGCACAGTGAGCTCATGGCATCAGGGCCAGTGAGCATTTGGCAAGGTGGCTGGTGGTGGGCTGTGTCCATTTTGTCCTTTTCTGTTTGGAAAATGGGTGGTAGGAAGCTGAATGGCTGCCCTTGGCACCTCAGCCCAATGGTCTGGTATTGTGAGATTGTGCCCAGACTGCTCTGTGGAAAGGATCCAGTCCTCCTGGGCAAGGAGGAGCAGCAGATGGTACAGGGAAGCTCTAGGCTGCTGACCGTAAAGCAGATGGAAAAGGCTCCTTGTTCCATACATTCAACTGCATGAGGTGGACTCTTTAAATGGCCTCCCAAGATGGGATCTCCTGCCCCTGCGGATTTTAAAACACAGTGATACCCGTGGTGGTAATACCAAAACAAAGACAAAAACAAGGAAAGACAGACTGGCCGTCACGTAGGGAAGGAGGAGACTTCAATTTCCTCTGCTTGTTTTCTTCTACTGGGCCCTTAGCTAGTCCTCGGTATGTGCTTCTCAAAACAATGGAACATTTTTCACAATACGGTTCTTACTTTCTGTCAAACTGAAGTATTACTGGACTCATTTAGAGTACTATTTTTAGTAAGATCATTAAAAAGTGCTCTAATAAAATAGCTGCGTGTGGAAGAATCGAATAAATGTCTTTGTATTAGCCTCCAGAGCTCCATAATTTAGGGGAATTATTTTTTTGTTGTTGGCTGAGTTAATACCAAGACACCAAAAGATGACTATTGTTTTGATGCTGAAAGTTTTAGTTAGTTAGTTAGTTAGTTAGTTAGTTACTTGATTAGTTCAAAATACATACCTCTTGGCAGCACACATGAAGGATGGAAAAGTATGGGTTTGTTAATGTTTGGAAATAAAATGGAGCTTCTGTTAAATATTAAGAAGGCCGATCTTGTTGAATTTGATTACTTTTGAAAGGAGGCGAAGAATGTTCAGATCAGCTTCACTGTGAAGGTGAAAATTTCTCTAAGTTGTTTTCTAAACGCATTACTGCCCCTCTGGGCCTTCCAGCCTGGAGTCAGATGGGAATGTGGAAGTGGTCCAGGGAGCAGGTTTGTTTGGACGTGGGGGGAGGGGGGTGCCTGCAGGTATGTTTAGACCCTTGAGGATGTGAACTGACACAGAACATCTGGTAGGTAGGAAGATGTGAATGCACGTTCTGAACCTCAGGGTTCCTTTGGGCTCTATTTATTTTTAATAACTTATTTCACTAACCTGGAGATTGTCATCTGATATGTAGACATAACATAGCAGGGTAAGCCTGCTTTCTCTTCTTGTCAAAGAATTCAGTGGTATGCTATTGTTTGACTTAAAGGAACCCTTATATGGAGTCACATGAAATGGTAACAGAACTCCACCTTACGTCATGTTGTTACTCATTGTGGTGGCTGAGTGTGTAAAATCGATGGGCAAGCCTTCTAATTTGTTGCGGAAATGCGTTTTTCAGACCACACTGACAACCACACAGCGAGAGCTGAGCCAGCTGCAAGAGCTTAGCAACCACCAGAAGAAGAGAGCCACCGAGATCCTGAACTTGCTGCTGAAGGACCTGGGAGAGATAGGCGGCATCATCGGCACTAACGACGTGAAGACCGTAAGTCAGCCCTCATCCTCTACCTGCTCTCCAACAGCGCGGTCCCAGCAAGGGGGTCTGTGCTCGATTCTCCGGGAATCCAATGCGGGGTGCAGTGCTTTGCATCTGCCACGTGCTTTGCAGTATGCGAGTAAGAATGATCAAAGGGCTGACGACTGACTAAGTGAATGATTGCTTGAGTAAGGAGGAGGAGAAAAATAATTACCTTCAGATATAGGAAATGTCTTCAAGTCTTGGTTGACCTGATGTAAATTGGTTTATTCCCCACACTTACATGGCAATGTCACAGAAATTGGGAATTAGATAGGTTAACCAACAGTTCTGGTCTCAGAATTGTGTTTCTCCTTTTCTATGAGAAACCAACAGAGCGAAAATTACCCCACCCATCAGCATGAATTAGGGGAGCTTTTAGCTGAAAGTAACAGGATTCTAATGGTGGCTTGAAAAACAAAGCCACATTTAATTATTCACTGTATGAGACTCTAGAATCTTGCTATCCAGGGTATGATTTGTGTCACCTTGGAACTTGTTGGGAATATAGACGCTCAGGCCTACCTCACACCCACTGAATCAGACTCTGCATTTTAACAAGATTCCTCAGGCCATTCTTTAGCTTATTAAAGTTTTAGAAGTAAGTTCTGGTTTGGTGTAGTGCTTCCCCAATGTCAGGCAGCCAGGACTTTTCTCTGTTTCCTTTGTGTCTTCCTTAGCCTGTTCCTTTTTCGTGTCTGTAGGTTTTTGTCTCGTAGTAGCAAGGTAGCAGCTAGAGCACCAGTCCGCACATCCTCCCACGACCACACCCAAGGCGGGCTGGGCTGAAACACAGCCAATTTTCATCCAGGAGGGAACTGTCTCCCAAAAATCCCCTTGACATCCCCCTGTGTCTTATTGGCCAGAAGTGGGGTGCATGCCCACCCCAAACTGCAAGGGAAGCTAGGAAAGTAGAGCATTATGGGGTTAAACTAACTATCAGTAATCCCCTGGGGTTGTGCACATTGGTGCCATTGATGGCGAGGAGTAAGGGAGATGGGAAGGATAGGGGTGGTAAGCATTGTCCATGAGCTAGGAATGGGGAGTGGGGAGAGAATAAACAAAATTATCAGCCCAGAAAAATTAACAGCGTGCCACAATATGGAGATGTCATTGAAAAATAAGATAGACATATTTTTAAAAATCACTTTATTGAGGTATAATTGATATAAAGTTAGTTGTACTTAAAGTGTACATTTGAGAAGTTTTGACATATGTATACACTTATATGAAGCCACAGTAAGATAAGGAACATATCCACCACACAGAAAATGTGTATACTGTTTCTGGACTTGTTTTGTTTCGTTGATCTGACTTTTATGCCAATAACACACTTTTGATGGCAGTAGCTTTATAAGAATACAGTACCTTGTACAGAGTAGCCACTGATAAATGTGTGTGTTCGTCAAGCCAGGAAATGGTGCTCTATTGCTCAGCTCCCAACCTCACAAGCCTCTAAAACAAAATCTTTGAATTTAGCCATTTGACATTTAAAAGACTGAATTCTGCTTTGTGGGAATTCTCAGCTTTTTAGTTGGGATTGTACTAGAAAAGGGTCCCCGAATAACATTGTTTATAGACATTTCTGAAAACATAGAAAGCCCTTCTTGTATGATGTCACAGCTCCTGGTTTAGAATATATGAGCTCTTGTAAACCTATCATTCTTTCATTGAACCTCTATTGTAATTGAATATTTCATGAACTTTATGAATGAATCTAATTTTAGCTAGAATTCCCAGATACTGTAGGGTGAACCCTATTAAGTTCCAGTTTGGTGATTTTATATTTAAGGATTGAGAAGAATTTTTAGAAGTATACACTGGCATTGAGCTATAAACTTTTGATGTTTGGGTGATTGAATGGCCCTGGAAATAGGAAGATGGAGTTGATTTATGGCAAGTTGGCGCCTGCTGCTGATACTGATAAAGGAAGATGTTTTTATGCTAAGTTCTAAAATAGAGCTGATGAAAAATGCTAATGAAATCAAGGAATGTCTTGGTGCTTCAGCATTTAAAAAAAGAGTCCTTACCTCTGGGAATCTGAAGTCTGAGGTTATTTTAAAATAACTCTTACTGGATGTTTTAAAGATATTTTTGGATTCCAGACATTGAATGCCCTGGTTAATTTCATTGATAACTCTCATTTGTAGAGCATCATACTCTAAATCATTTCATTCTTTTTCTTGTAATCCTGAATTAGTAGGACAGTGAGAGCTAAAGGGAAGAGTGATGTGACTTTAGACAAGCCACTTTGCTTCTCTGTAAGATGACAAGGTGAGCCAGATTATCTCAAAGGTTGTCAACTCAGAAATTACATGATGTATTCAGATATTGATTAGATATATCATTTTTCCCCCTAGCTTTTTTGAGATACATTGGACACATAACATTGTATAATTTAAGGTGTACAGTATCTTGATTTGATGCATTGTGTGTTGCAAAATAATTACAATTATAGTATTAGCTACCACCTACATTTTATCACAGTTAGCATTTCTTTTTCCTGGTGAGGACATTTAAGATCTACCTCTTAGCAGCACTCAATTATATGACCCAGTATTACTAGCTATAATATTGGTCCCTGCTATGCTAATATTAGCTCTCCAAACTTGTTAATGTTATAACTGGAAATTTGTACCCTTTGTCCAATAACTCCCCCATGTACCTACCCCCAACCCCTGGTAACCACTGTTCCTCTGAGTTTGGCATTCTTAGATTTTTCTATCTACCACATATATGTGATATCATATAGTATTTGTCTTTCTCTGTATGATTTATTTTACTTGGGGGTGAATCTTTAGGGTCCATCCATTTTATTGTAAATGGCAGGACTACCTTTTTTTCTCATGTTTGAATAACTTCCCCTTGTGTTAACCCCCCACCCCCCGCCACACACACACACACACACACACACACACACACACACCTGTGTCCGTTTATCTGTTGACAGACACTTTGGTTGTTTCCATATTTTGGCTATTGTATGCAATGCAGCCAAGAATGTGGGAATACAGATATCCCTATGAGGTTCTGATTTTACTTCCTTTGGTTATAGACCCAGAAGTATGGTGGCTGGATTATATGGCAGTTCTACTTCTAAGGAATTTCATTTTTGAGGAACCTCCATACTGTTTTCCATAGTGGCTGCACCAATTTATAGTCCAGCCAACAGTGCATAAAGGTTCTCTTTTTTCCACAGCCTTGCCAACATTTGTTATCTCTCATCTTTTTGATGACAGCCATCCTAACAGGTGTGAGGTGATACCTTGTGGTTTTGATTTGCATTTCCCTGATGATTAGTGATGTTGAGCATCTTTTCATGTACCAGTTGGCCATCTGTATGTCTTTGGGAAAATGTTTGTTTAGATCCTCTGTCCATTTTTTAAATTAGATTGTTTGGGATTTGCTATTGAGTTGTATGAGTCCTTTATATATTTTGAATATTAACCCTTATCAGGTATGTGACTTGCACATAATGTCTCCCATTCCATAGGTTGCATTTTAATTTTATTGCACAGAAGCTTTTTAGTTTGATTAGGCCCCACTTATTACAGACACTTGGACTACTCAAGTTAATATAGTTATTTTGATCTAAGAAAATGAGCAAATCTAGGAAACCTTTTTCAATGATCTAGTATTTTTGTTCCTAAAGTTCTTTCCGTTCCCACGAGGTCCCTCCTGGTAGTACTGGTGTGAGGGAAAGGATGGCTGTGGGAGTCTCCTCGTGTCAGTTCCAGAATACATCAGTCAGGCACCATATGGACACGGAAGGATCCCTGTTTCTCCAGCTCTATCTGGTCTTGAAACAGAGTCCAGGCAATATTTTATTTAGTCAACAAAAGGATGAAACCAGCTCATGACAAGATGAGTCTGGTGTGGACTTTGTCAGGTTTATTCACAAACTGCCTCTTTTTCTCATGTATTATACCAACCATGTCACTGGGTTTTCCCTAAAACAAAGATTTCCAGGAATCCAACCACAAACGAATAGGATGGAAGTAGAGTACGTGAAATGGATGGATTAGTTGCCTGATCCACACTGACTTCTTTCATCCTCCTCAGACTTTATGTCCTAGAAGCTGAACAGTCACCTTCCTTACCTTTGCTTGGCCTGGAAATGGCACCTGGCACAGCAGCCCAGGCTCCTGGGCCGGTGGTGTGTGTGTGTGTGTGTGTGTGTGTGTGTGTGTGTGTGTGGGTGTGTGGGTGACTTGTCCTCTGTAGGCAGAGTAGAGGAGAAGGCAGCCTTTCCCCTGGATTAGTCATTTGTACTAGATCACACAGTCTAGTGTCTACGGTTGGAGTCACTGTAAGACTCGGGAGAGTTATAAATAACATCTCAGCAGCAGACTTGGACTCTTCTTTTTGAAATAACAGTGCATTAGAATTACTTAAAACTAAGAATTCATGCGAATATAAATTCTTAAGGGGTGAGGAATCTTACAGTTAAAGACATTTGTTTGAAACTGTTTTGGTTTTTTCCCCCCCATCAGACATGGACTCAAATATCTTTTTAGATCTCCTAGGACAAGGGGAGGTAGGACAAGGGTGGGCTTCAGTGCTCTGGTTCTGGTTTGGGAAAAGAAACATCCAACTATTGTTTTGGAGGAAGCCCCTTATTGTATATACATTTCTTATCCTCCCAGTTCCCAGGGGATCTGGGCACAAGTAGAAAGTGTCCTTGTCTAAGGACACACCAGGACAGAGGAGGGTTCGTCTCCTCCCAGGATGCCCTGCCTGTTGGTTCAGCGATATTTACCCACCAGGCACTGGTGCAGATTGTGAATTCCACAGAGAAGATATGGATGTTCCTGTCCCTTTCTCATGAAACTGACAATATGCAGGACATATTCTCAGGCTAGAGAATGAGTTTCTTTTCTCTCCTCCACATTTTACCAGTCTTCAAAGGTAGAAGAACAAAAAATTTTTAATATTGCAGGCATCTCTTACTCATTTTCTCCATGCTATAGGATGATAAAGGGAACCCGTAAGGAGTGGTGTTGGTAGACCTATTGTTGGCAGTCAGAAATATAACGGGCTTTAGCAAGAACCTCCATTAATTTAAAATGGAGTCCAGAGTTGATACTTGTAGGTTTTCTTGCTGTTGATATAGATCTTAAGTTGTATTGAGTGACACTGATGTCACTAATACTGTTGGGGAATTCTTAGGGGAAGGTTCACACCAAGTTACGGGAGCTCAGCCTGCTGTCCAGTTTGTGTCCTATCTGCTACCAATTTTCAGGGCTGATACACAGTTCCTTTTCTCACTCTTCAATGTTTACTGAAACAAGAGTCATATGTTGAACAAATGAAAACATCAGTAACAAAAGTGGGCCGATAGAGTATACTGTGGAACATCAAAAATACCCTTAGAATCATGGTCTTAAAAGAAGCTGAAGCCTCTATTCACGGGCTGGTTCTGGACTGAGGTGCTAGAATGCCCTCTGGTGGTTAAACAAAATATGCACACAGTCACTTTGCTCATTTGGTCAACTTCCCTTCAAGAGCATGTTTGAGTCTCAGCAAGTGGGTTTCTGTCCCCAGTATCTTGTGTCAATTTTTGTTTGCAGGAGATCTCTGAAACTTAGAAACCAAACATGAGCTCATGCAGGCATGCTGGCTGTCAGATGCTTCTGTCTTAAAAGGGCACTTAGACTTATTCTCAGGTGATCTTAATAAGGTCGATTCGGGTCTGCCTGGAAGGGACAGGCAGGTAGAGGCAAGGAGACGTGGATTTGGTAATGGCACCTTCTTGTTCATTAGCTTTTGTTGTTGTTTAATTGAGGACTACATAGAAAATCCTTTTTAGTTTTCAATCCTTATCTGCAGAAACATATTCAAGCCTTTAGACTACTCCTCTCGCTGAATAGCAGACTCTAGAGAACATAATTGAAATTCTGGTTGGAGTTCCTATAGGGGCTCAGAGTCACCCTTAGAAGCACTGGGCCTCTGCTGGTCTAGGAATATAAGATGTAAGATGTTAAATGGAACACATCTTGAAAGCTACCTCTTGTTTTAATTTTAGTGCATTTTTCTTTTGATATTATCTCTTCCACCCTAATAATGAATTAGAAAGGAAAGCCTGGTTAATTGAGGATTACATTTAGTAGAGGTTTTCAGTTGAAAGTTTCACCTGAGGTTTCTGAGATCTTGAGGTTGAACATAGAGTGTTTGTTAGGACCATTTTCAGCTTGGGGTCCTATAAGTAGGGATTCTTAACCAGGAACCCACTGACCTCTTGAGGGCCCGTGGACGGGTTTCAGGGGCCCCACGGACCTCTGGGAGTTTCAGGCAGTAGCTGTGTCCCCTCCTGTGCCCAGCTGGCAGACGTGAATGGCATCATTGAGGAGGAGTTCACCATGGCCCGTCTGTACATCAGCAAGATGAAGTCAGAGGTCAAGTCCCTGGTGAACCGCAGCAAGCAGCTCGAGAGTGCCCAGATGGACTCCAACAGGAAGATGAATGCCAGTGAGCGGGAGCTGGCCGCCTGCCAGCTGCTCATCTCCCAGGTAGGCCATGCCTCCCTTCTCCCCTTTACACCTCTTCCCTTCACACCGTGCTCTGAAACCGCTTCCTCCTGCTCCAGTTGGGCTGATGGTGCGTGAGGGGGATTTGGATGAGCTTTGCGTTGTGTAGTAGTTGTCCGTGGCCTCCCCAGGCAGTGGCTGTCCAGGCTTATTTAACCCCAGGCAAGATTTTGTTGTGAGTTACTCAAATTACCTCCAGTCCCTTTTTAAAGGATGTGCCTATATATCTCTAGCTAGCTCTCTGTGGATAATAAATAGGCAGGTAGGTTGGTAGATAGATAGATGTATAATAAATGGGTGAGATTGGGATCTAAATCTCCTGTCAGTTAAGGCAGTATTCCTTCATCGTTTACTCTCTATCACAGAACCAATGTAATGGGTGAAAACAGACACTACAGCTACCACCCCTGTTTGTTAGTGGCATTTTATTCAGTGTTGACAGTGGGCCAAACGCTGTGCTAAGCAATTTATATGCCTGTCCCATTTGCTCTTTAAAAAAAAATCAAGGGTTTTATTTTTGTTTCTGTTTTTCCGATGAGGAAACTGAGACTTAAAAATGATTAAACGTGGTGTCCAAAGTCATGGCGGCCGTGAAAGGCAGAGCCGGGACTCCCCGCAATGTGAACCCAAAGCCGGGAAGGGGCCTCCAGGCCCCGGCACATTCCGCTCCGCAGGGAGCGGGGCTGCTCTGTTCCCACTGGAGTGGCGTTTTCATTTCGGCAAGGCGGTCTCCGAAAACGGCCTGGTTTCTGGCCTACCGCTGCCACCGGGGCTTGGTGTGGGGATTCTGTGGCCGCTGGAATGGTCTGGTGTGTGCTGCCCCTGCCTGATGCCAGGCATCAAGTCTGCAGGAGTGGTTTGGGGAAAACAGATGCACATCAGCATGAGTGATGCCTCCGATGACCCTGAGAGACAGACAGACAGACACATTCCTTGTCCTGCTGTGCTTTTTAATGTGATAATAACACGTCATCATAGAACCATCTCCAGCCTCCTTGTTTGCCACACCATCGTCTAACAGACGCAATTAAAACATCAAGGTTCCATTTTACAACCCACATAATGAGCAGCAAGGCATTGAGAAGATTATTCCATGCTAGTGTGTGATGGTGAAAGTTATCTATCTTGTTGAAAAAAAGTATGATTTGGTCAGTCCTTATGGAAAGCACTTGGGGAATATAAAGCCATGAAAAATGTAAGTGTACTTTGGTCCAATAATCTCATGTATGGTATTTTTCATTGGTAATAAAAAATGGAAAATTTACGTTTTATATAGCATTATCATTTTGTGATTAAAACTATTAAGGCCTTATATGAAAGTTGTTGAATGCACTATTTCTTAAGGTAAAATACCCAAATATTTATTGATAGACTAATTACTTAACGTTATATGGGAGAATGTTATGTAGCTCTCACCAAAAAATTATTAAGTCTAGCCATTTGAAAAGTATAATTACATAAAGGTAGTGAAAATAAAAATGCTGGTTAGTTCTTGTGTTGTGCTTTGCAACTTTGTAAAATATGTGTTCATATAGATAAAACCAGGAATATAAGGCGGAAACGGTTGATAAGTTAGAGTGGTTTATGGGTGGAATTTATCTGGACTTGCTTTACTGTTTACTTTTTATAATTTTTAAGCATTAGGACACAGTGTCTCCCCGCCCTTGCGCTCCCCCCCCCCCCCCCCCCCCCCAGTATGCTTCCCAGGTCCCCTGTGACACTGATGGCATGTGCTTTGGGGAGCCCTGAGCCTGTTATGAGAGGTCAAAACCAGAGTCCAAATAGAGGCCCCGCAGCCTGCAGCCCGCTGCTTCTCTTCCCACCTGGAGGTGCCAGCCTCTACGTCTGAGTCCCTCCTGCACTCTGTGCATAGGGGGAGCTCTGTCACTGCATCTGTGATCCATTTAAATAAATGCTGCGAGTAGCAGCACCGGTCCGTGGCTTTTGGAGGAGAGTGGATCTACTTCCCCGATAGAAGGGGATGTGGCCCAGGTGGGCATGCTCCCTTAGCCCGTGACCTCTGCTCACTGGAATGGGGCACAGCAACTCAGGGCCTAAGGGGTGTGCTGTAAAGTTTGGAGCCCACGACCAGGGTCCAGGTACCCAGGTCTTAGAGAATACCGGCTTTGGGAATATGAGAAGGGAGTCAAGAATATTAGGGCCTGGCTGGTGTGGCTCAATGATTGAGCATCGACCCATGAACCAGGAGGCCATGGTTCGATTCCCAGTCAGGGCACATGCCTGGATTGTAAGCTCCATTCTCAGTAGGGGATGTGCAGGAGGCAGCCAATCAATGATTATCTCTTATCATTGATGTTTCTCTCACTCTCTCCCTCTCCCTTCCTCTCTCTGAAATTAATAAAAACATATTGAAAAAGGGATATTAGGATGTTTGGGGTTAAAGAATCCCTGTGTCAGGCAGGATTTTCTTCATTAGCAATAGTTTTCCATTAGGTGCTGTTTTGTACTCTGCTACAATTTACACAGAGCTGAAGATTCCATCATTATTTCCTGGGTTTCAAATGTAAGAGAAACCTTGGTTGTCTGGTTGTCGACATGATCCAGGGAATCTGACAAGATATTGCCAGCTAAAATGCTGTTATCTTCCTTGTTTACACTCATCCTCTTCATCAAAAGCTATACTTATAAATTCACTGTTCCAACTGAGTCCTTCCCCCAGCGGTCATTTTGTTAGATCTGAGCTCAGTCTCCTGGGTCTTCCTGCCTAAATGGGATCCCTATAGACCTGGGGGTGTGGGGTGGGTTGGGGGGAGTCTGCCCATTTCCATATGCCTAGAAGTGACAATGAACTCCCATTCATGCATTCATCCCACTAATAGTTACTAAGCATGTACTCTGCCCTCATGAGCTAACAAGAAAGAAAGTGGATAAGTCATGTAGAAATTCAGGGCCATAAGAAAATGATGGGGTCTGCCTGATAAGGTCCATGTCTGGGAGGGATTGGGGAGAGCTTACCAGGGAGGAAAATGTAAAATGTAAAGTCCATGAGACAGGAATTGGTGAATCTGAGAGACAGAAAAAGAAAAGACATAATATTTGATTTGTAGAGATGTAATCCACAGGCGTGGGTTCAAAGAATGAAGCCCTTAGCCCCAGACCCTTCCCCACCCCTTTCTCTCCAGCGTTCTATTCTCTGCGAGGAGAAAACCAGCCTGGGCGTTGGTGTCTCACCACTGTGGATGGTGAGGAGGGGCGTGGCCGTGAAGGGTGTCTGTGGGAAGCGGAGAAGCACAGGGAAAAACAGAGGACCCTGCCAGTTTTTCCATGGCATTTTCCCTTTGGACACTCCCAGGCAAGTGGGGCGACCACTTCTAGTCGTTCATTCTTTTTATCTATTTGCTGTTTCAAGCACGAGGCCAAGATCAAATCCCTGACGGACTACATGCAGAACATGGAACAGAAGAGGAGGCAGCTGGAAGAGTCCCAAGACTCGCTCAATGAGGAGCTGGCCAAGCTCCGAGCCCAAGGTAAACGAGTGACCACTTTGCAGGTGTCAAACTCTCAGCCTAAGCAGGCACTGTCTGCATTGCTGAACCCAGGATGTCCACTTTTGCTCAATTAAAGCATTTCCAGATCTACTGATGACAGTGGCATCATGGGGGAGGGGGGCATAATCTAGAACACTGCCTTCACACACTATCTGCTCCACTGCCCACTTTCCCTGAGCCCACCCTGCCGCCCACGTCAGAATCCCCTCTTCCCTACTCCTGCTTCAGTCTATCAAAGGCCTGTCCGTTCCACCTGCTCATCTCCGTCTTCACTGTCACCGCCTTAACCTAAGAATTGCGATGAGGTCTATTTACCGAGGGTCCTGCCCCATTCTGCTCCAGGCCAGCCACAGGCTGCAACCCCAGGGACTGCTCTAAAGTCAAATCTGTCTTGTGCCCAACCCCAGGCTCTGACATTGTTGCTCTTGAGGTCAAGTGTGAACTTCCGCCAGTGGCTCGCTGTGCCCTCCGTCCTGGGACAGCCCCTCCCTTTGTCAGGCAGCCCCCGCGCGCCCCCCCCCCCCCCCCCCCGTCCCCCGCTGCCTTCGCTGAGGGAAGTACCAACGCAGAGGAAGCCTCCAGTAATCTGAGTAAACAGAAGGAAGTCGAGAGGAGGCTGACTAGACGTGCAGAGACCAGACAGACTTAAAATATACGCACTGAGATGAAACCGGAGCACCCGTATTATGGGTCGCAATGAAAATTGTTAGAGGCCTTTTGGAAACCATTTTGAAAAACATATTAATAATCATAGCATTTTTCTTACTTTGGGTTCTTAAATCTCAAATACTCATTACAAACTTACTTGTATTAGTAAAAAAAAGGAAGTCACCTAAATGTCCAACATTAACTGTGGTATCTTGTTCAGCAGAACATTATTTTCATATTGGAGATGAAGTAGGCCAAGGCTACTCAATGCCTACAATGTAACCTTAGATTAAAAATCATAAAGTGTATCTTATTTTTACTGTGGTTATAACATTTAGAAATCAATGGATGCTTGTGTTTCAAGGCCTGCACACTAATATTTGAAATGAAAATGGCTTTGATTGCAAAAAAGGATTGGTGATAAAACTATCCTTTTTAAATTTCCTTTATTATTATGTAGTTGTTTGTTCAGTAGGTACATTTTGTTTCAAAAGCCGAGGCAGATTTTAAAAAGAAAGAGAATATACCCACCCCCTCAGTGACCTTGTCATATTTTCTTTATGTGATAACGGAGGAACGTTAGGAATAGAGTGCTCCACCCGAGAGCTGGCACTGAAGAGAACGTTTCCCTCCCACAAAGGGCTTCTGCGGTGGAAAGGGCTGCCCGAGTGCAAATAAAATAGAAGCAAGAGAACCTGAAATGAGGGAAACAGACCAGAGAGGCAGCTTGATGGCTTGAGTGCTGCTGTCTTAAATCACTTGCCCCCCGACCCAACTCCGGCTGCCCATTGCACCCTGTGCTCAGGGGCCACTGACCCAGGGAGGCTGGGCCTGCCCCCCCCCCTCCCCCCCCCCCCCCCCACACACACACAGCAGCCCTTCCCACACAGGGGGCCTTCCTATTGAATTTGGAGAGTATTTTATATTTCTCATTTCTTTGTTCTTATCCTTAGATTGTTTTCTACCCCAGAACCTTAGCGAGTAGGCAGCGTGCCCGTGGGAGGAAAATTGGATCTGGGCAGCGGCATTGGTATAGATGCCGTTCAGCTTGGCAGAGTGCCATGTGATCGACACAGCCTGTTTATAACCACGGAGCACGTGTTTGCCTGGGGGGGGAGTCACTCACGAGGCCAGGTGGGGGCCAGTGCTCAGAGGCCCGCTCCAAATGAGCACTTGGCCCTGTACGACCCGCCTCCCCACCCAGGACAGAGGCAATGTCCCAAGGCCTTGCTTCGGCCAGAAGTCCTACCCTGACAGGCGTTCCTCTGTGCCGGGCTTATCATTAGTGATATACCTGATGTCCCTACCATTGCTGTTCTTCTGGTTTTGTTTTTTAATTTTTGTAATGGGGGGTGAGACCTTCCAGTTAAGTCTGAAACCGTCATTTAAAAATTAAAACAGAAAAAATGCACGAAGTCAGCTTCCAGGACAAGGAGAAGGAACATCTGACGCGGCTGCAGGATGCTGAGGAGATGAAGGTGAGCATGCGCCTGGGCTGGGCCGTCTTGTCCTAGGGAACCTGTCTCCTTCAGAGATGCCATGGGGGGGGGGGGGTGGCGGGGAGTCCAGCAACCCTGAGATGTCTGTAGGTAGTTAGGTTGTATCCATACATTATTCTCTCCCATTCCGGATGAAGGAGGACAGAGTGGCGGCTGCCTGGGCCACGGCGCCAGGTTAACCCCTGAAGAAAAATGCTTGTCCTTCCTTAGAACAGAAGAACACCCCCCCCCCCCCCCACACACACACACCTTTTTAAAGAAACACCCCGAATTTGAATTTCCATCTTAAACATAGTGATCTTTATTTTTGGTCACATTTTAAACAGTAAAGAAACATGCAGGAAATATGATTGGCAAATAAGGTTATTAAGTGACTAAGATGAGATATGAGAACATATATAATTTTGGTTAGTTTTAGGCAATCCATGAGCCCCACTGGGATAAGCCCATAGTGAAAGCAATGGTCCAAGGCAGGACCCTGCTCCACAAACAGCACGCCCTGCTCACCAACCGCCCCTCCTGATTCTACATCGCTTTGCGGGAAAGGTCTCCTTTGAGCATCACCATTAACCGGTGCAGCGGGTGAGGAGGTGTAGCTCACACAGGGGTCATCCGGGCAGTAGGAGGTCTGTGCCCTCTGACTGACCTGGCTGGAGACGTCATGTAGCTCGGGGGAGCTGGACTAAGATCCACTCGGTTTTGTAACAGATCCTTGGGTTTTGTTGTCTCAGTAAAGCACGGCGGGTTCTGGGGCCCAGCTTTGAGGTCTGACGGCAAGGGGCCGGGGGAGGGGCGGAAGGATCCGGGACTTGTCTCGGTGCGGGCTGAGAGCCAGCCTGGATGACACACTCTCGGCCCGGCTTGCAGAAGGCACTGGAGCAGCAGATGGAGAGCCACCGGGAGGCTCACCAGAAGCAGCTGTCCAGACTTCGCGATGAAATTGAGGAGAAGCAGAAAATCATTGATGAGATTCGGGAGTGAGTTGGCACGGGGCTCGGGGACCTGGGGTGGGCCTGGTGCGTGGGCCAGCCTGGAAGGACGTGGCTGTCAGCCAGATCCTCTGCTCTCCTGACCTGCGGGCTCTGTGCCTGCTCTGGGCCACAGCGGCTAGACGTGCGGCTCCCCAGGTCTGCTCCCCCATCTGGAGCTGAGCCTCAGGGGGTGCTGGTGGGGCAGGTGGCAGGCAAATCCCCCCCGGAACAGGGTCATATTGGTGACTCATGCAGGCAAACACATGTCCCAGTAGGTGGGGAATCTATGAAAGTACAAAAACAACAACAACAAAAAAAAACCCCAAACTCTAAATTGGTCTCAGGAGTTAAGTTAAAAAATACTCCAGGCCCTGGACAGTGGCTCATGTGGTTGGAGCACCGTCCTGTGTACTGGTTGCCGGTTTGATTCCTGATCAGGACACGTACCTGGGATTCAGGTTTGATCCCCAGTCGGGGCACGTATGGAAGGCAACCAATCGATGTTCTCTCTCACATTGATGTTTCTCTCTTTCTCCCACCCGTCTCCTCTCTCTCTCGAATCAATAACCATATCCTTGGGTGAGGATTAAAAAACACTCCAGCGAAGAGAGCTTGGCTGCCTCCTCATCCAGCACCCGCAGGCACACAGCACAACTCCAAGGCCCCCAACTGCACACGCACACCTCTCGGCCCTGGTGCCGGTGTCTGAGCTGTGGTTCCCTGGCACCCACCAGGATGGCATCCTGGCAGCTTGTCTTGGTGACGCCTCTCACGGCCATTCTCCTGTGACGGCCAGCCATTGAGGAGCCCTGCTCCCTCCTGTCCTCTCCCTCCTCTCTTACCGTCCACCTCACCACACAGGTCGCCATGTTCGTGGGGCCTTCAGGATCCTCTCCTGGGGGTTCTTAACGTTTTTTGCACAGTGAGCTCCTTGCTAATTTTTGAACTCTATAGGTTAATGTTTTTAAATGCCCCCAATAAAAAGCAAAGAAAACCAACTTTGTTGAAATACAGTCCCCTCCACTGCCGGCTCCCTGCCCCCGAGTGTAGACAGAGGTTCCGTCCCCTCCCGTTTCTGTAAATGAAGAGCCGTGTCTGTGTGGAAAGCTCAGGGAAATGATGAACTCAGGGTCATGCTGTTAAGTAGGAATCAACCTGGAGTTAGAGTTTAATTCTCCAGACCACTGATCCAGATCTCCTCTGTGTGCCCGAGGTGCTCACACACACATTTTGCATTTGAAGAGAGGAGAGAGGCAGCCCGAGCAAGTGTCAGGGATGTGATGGGCTGCACACCTCCACCTGAGGAGAGGTCTAATGGGCTGCACACCTGGGAGAGCAGGTAGCAGGACTGCGCTGGGCCACGGCCAGGCCAGCATGCATGCGGTGCTTCTCCAGGCGCCTCATGTTCATCATCCTGGCTACTCACCCTCACACTGCTCAGCGAAGAGAAAGAGGAAAGCGAGAAAGAAGAGGGAGGGTTGGAGACGGAGTTAGCAGGTGGGAACGTTTCCTGGGCCTGCTCCTCCCGGAGGGGCCTCTGGGTCTTCCTCAGAGGGCGTAGGACCTGCCCGGTGCAGACTGAGGGCCACATGGAAGGGTTTGCCAGTGCCGGCTGCTGTCAGTGTCGGCCAGATGCCCCAACAGAGGGCGAGTTTCTTTTTTGCAGAGATCCAAGACTCGATTTGTTTCCTCCCTCTGTCCCCCTCCAAGAGGACCTCTCACAGTGGAACTGTCACAGTGTGAGCCAGGAATTTGGATTTAGAAGATGTTTTCAGAACATGGGACCAGAGAGGAAGAAAAAGTTGAAATGGCCAAATAAAGTCCCTGAGTGGTGCACGCTGTCTGTAGAATTCTGACAGGCGCTCTGTCTCTGTTTCAAAATATCGGCCCTTTCCCCATCTCATTATTTTCCCCTTGAAGCTCTCGCCCAAGCCAACTATAAATATATCCTCAAAGCCGAGTGTTTCCTGCCTCAGGCGCTCCCAGAAATTCGTTTTCACTTGGGCAGGGAGGGAGCTGGGAAATTGTTCTCCGTCCCTCAAAATCCTCCGGAATTGCCGCCGTTATTGCACAGAACTAATGGGGCTGGGACAGAACCACGTTTCAGCTGGAGGACTCGGGGTTTCAGATTGATGGACTACATATTGCTTTTTCCTTCCCATTTCAGTTTGAATCAGAAACTGCAACTGGAACAAGAGAAGCTCAGTTCTGACTATAACAAGCTGAAGATCGAGGACCGGGAGAGGGAGATGAAGCTGGAGAAGCTCCTGTGAGTGCGCCGTACTCCTTTCCTCTGTTTCCTCTCTCCCCAGCACAGCCCTGCGGAGTCTGCTTTTGTGATTCCGATACTCACATATCCGGGCCAGGTCCGGCCAGTTTAGAGCAGACGATGGCTGTGTGTGAGTTGGTTCGTTTTGTTGATTTGTCTGCAGGTGCCAGTGGTGTCTACGGATATCTCTGATGCCCCCTTGGTGGTTCATGCTTCCTTTTCATTTTTGTTTTTTAGGTTGCTCAATGACAAAAGGGAACAAGCCAGGGAGGACCTCAAAGGGCTGGAGGAGACGGTGGTATGTCCACAAGTTTGCCAACTCATTTTCGGCTTAAAGACCAGATTAGTTTATGATTTGTTGACTTAATTTATTCTAGTTTTATCTGTGCAGGCCTTAAGTGTAAATAGGACACTCTCTGGGCTTTGGGGCTGGACCCTCCTCCTGCCCCATCAATGGGCTTCCTGTTTCCACCATCACTGTCCACGGTGACAGGACGCTGAGCCCTGAGCTTTCACACAAGGGCAGTGGCCTGTGCGGGGGGGCGGGGAAGATCTGAGGGGAGCAGTTTGGGGCCAGTGGGGAATGATGGAGGAAAAGCTGTTGCCAAGGAAGCTGACTGATAGTTGCCCAAGCACACAAGTGCACAAGCATAACTTCTAAACGGCTTGAAGGTCTTTAGCTGCTCCCCGCAAACTGCTGAATTCACCGAAGACCAGCAGAGAAATGCCACGGCACTCTGGGTTCAGTGTCACTGCACTTAAGCCCCTGCAGATGCTCTCCCGGCCCCGGCCGTCCCTTCTCATTTCCCTTTGATGTGGTGGCGGTTCTCATGGAAAATACTTTCTGTGATTACAGTTCAGTCAGTAAAGTCCCTGTGGTGGGAGGGAGGGCGTGCCTGGCGGGGCTGCGGGCTTGCTCCTGGGGCAGGACTGGGGAGTCTGCCTGCCTGGGCCCTGCACCTGCCGGGAGGTGGCTAAGCCTGGGACAGGGAGTCATCAGGTCAGACCCGTTGGCTTCCTGCGGAAAGCAATTTGCTTCATCGGAGGAAGCAATTGACTTCAGGTGCTTCTTATTTCAACACAGAATGGCAAAGGCCTATATGAATGTAGAACCTTTATTCCAAGGAACTTAGTGTTTCCATGGCTTTTTAGCTGGTCTCCTTTTTTCTGTGAGCGTGAATGAGCTTCATCCCTTGACATTTTTGTCAAAGTAGGTCAACTTAACAAACAGAAGAATATAAATGAGAGTTTATCTTTCTTCTCCTCCCTTATGGGAAAGTATTTTGCAAGGAACTAATCACAATACATGGAGACGTGAATGGAAGGAAGTATTTTCTGATCTTATCAAAGATCACCAGGTTTGACTCAGGCTCTTGTCTCAGCAATCAAATTCCTAAGGATTCATTTGTAGAAAATAATCCAAAATGCCCCTAAGAAGTTAGTTACACTGAAAATTATAAGAAGAACCAGCACAACGAAAGGAAACAACGAGAGCCTAACGAGGAAATGGCTGTCAAGTACGGGGCATCGATACATTAATCCTGGCTACTGTCTTCGGTGAATTCAGCAGTTTGCGGGGAGCAGCTAAAGACCTTCAAGCCATTTAGAAGTTATGCCTGTGCACTTGTGTGCTTGGGCAACTATCAGTCAGCTTCCTTGGCAACAGCTTTTCCTCCATTGTATTCATCATCATTCCCCACCGCCCCGACCTACTGTGTGCTCAACACTGTTCTAAGTTTTAGAAAGATCATCTCATTTCATCTTGATCACAACAGCTATGAAGTGGCTACTGTTTTGTCCTCACAGTACAAATAAGAAAACTGAGAAACTAAGGCACGGGATCACCTGGTGGAAAGTCTGCCTCATCCATACACTCAGGGATGCAAAGCCAATGGACCGGGGTCAGGGTGGGGGTGGGGTGGGTGCAGAAACACAAAGATGGTCGGTAAGTGTGGGAGGATGTGTGGCTAACTTTTCATTTAACCTTGTTGACATTATATATAATGTGCATGTGAGGAATTAAGAAGGAAAAAGGAATGCATTCCGGTGACGTAGCCCCTAGGAATTTTGGTGAGAAAATTTTTGAATTTTTGTGGTTGAGGGAAAGAAAGGTTCCAGTTAGAACACAGCAAGTGAGCCAGCGTTGCTCTAGTTTTCGGTTCACTGTGCGAGTTCCTGGTGTCTGCACTGTGGGGTGCTGCGGAGATAACGTCAGGACCAGTGGGGTGTGTGTGTGGTGGGCAAGTCAGAGGAGGTGCAGGGACACCGCGGCCCGAGGACCGTGACTGGCAGAGCGGTGGCCTAAAGCCTGTGTGCTGTACATCAGTGCGTCCCCACTCATGTGGCTTCTTCCAACTTCTCTTCTAGTCTCGGGAGCTGCAGACGCTGCATAACCTCCGCAAGCTCTTCGTCCAGGACCTGACTGCCCGGGTTAAAAAGGTGAGTTCTGCTTTGTGTGAACAGGACCCAGAAGAAAAGATGCTGGGAGGGTCCTTTTCAGATGAAATAGCATTGCTTAAACTAGGGCTGCTTATGCTTAAACATTAACCACGTCATGGCAGAGAGTGTTATTAAAAGAAAGTGCTAGAGGCAGAAACCATTCGGGAACGCTTTGCCATCTGATTTTTTCTCCTTGGTAGCAGGAAGTTGTAATCCTTTCCCTGGCCTTCATTTCAAGCGAGCCCCTGTTTATCTGGCTGCGGTGGAAAGCCATGTGCAGGCCGCAGGGACAGCGCAGAGGCCTCGGACTCCTGCTGGGCAGTGCCAGATGCCCGGAGGTGGCAGAGGCCCCTGGGGGCTGGTCAGAGTGTCTAAAGCACCGTAACACCTGGTCGCTCATGTGCTCTTCGCATCAGCCACGTATGTGGTGCTTAGTGCTCTGAGTTGCAGATGTGGAGGTAGGCTCAGAGGTTAAATGCCTCACCCAAGATCGCACAGCTGGGGAGAGCCAGAGCAGAGCTGGAATGCATGTCTGTGCGCCTTCTGAGTCTGAGCTTCAGTCCTCGTGCCACACACACTGATCTCGGAGTTGCCACATGGAGAATCCCAAGAGCAACTGAAAGAGGTTTAAGCAGGGAGAAGAGTGGAAGCAGCAAAGGGGCTGTTCTTTAAGATGTTTAAAAGTGATGGACAAGGGGCCATGGGCCATATCCAGAGGCCTCATAGAATGGAAGGAAGCTATACTTGAGAAAGTGTGTGTGTGTGTGTGTGTGTGTGTGTGCGCGCGCGCGCGCATGCACGTCTCTGTGAAGGAGCCAAGGGAAAGAAGTGAAATACATAGAGAAGAGGAGGTCATTGATAGAGTCCGAATTCTTAGCATAGATGGAAGTGTTAAGGAGAAGGGACACATTCTCCCAGAAGGAAGTCACAGGAAGTAGTAACCGTAGAAGGAGTTGCCCTGACAGCTTTGATCTCAGTCCATGTGGAGGCTCCCTCCTCAGTGTCAGTGCAGGAGGAGGAGCGTGGGGAGGTGAGGAGACGAGGGGAGGCTCAGGCAGCTGCGGGGGGATTTGCCAGGAGGAGGGACAGGACTGCTGAGCAGAGGTGTTAGTGTCAAGATGAGCGTCAGAGCAGGCATTTGCCATGGCTCTGACAGCATGGCTCTAGTGAGTTTGGAAGCTTGGAAATAAAAATAAAGAAAAGGGGGTATAGGGTGATGGGAGATTTCAAGGCCTGAATGGCAGTGGTCAGGCAGGTAGTAGAGCCACAATCATGAGACAAGAAATGGCGATAGGACCTGGGCCAGGTGTGGGAGAGAGGTCAGAGCAGAGGTGATGGAGGGGAGATGAGAGGCCACCACAAGAGCTTAAGAGACTCAGTCTGAGGGAGGAGGTGGTCTGAGGGAGGGTGAAGCTTGAGATCAGACCTCCCTGATTCCATGCTATAAATCTCAAGGAAGAAGCAGAGATTCTCTCAGTGTGGTCATCAGCCAGCAGTGTCAGCATCGCCTGGGAACTTGCTGGATGAGCAAATTCTCAGACCCACCCAAGACTCAGCCCACTGAGCCAGAGGCTGGGCTGGGGCCAGCAATCTGAGTTCCAGCAAATCCTCCTTCAGTTTCGGACTGAGGACACCCAGGTTTGGGATGTGCTCAGAAGAAGAGGATCTGTAACCAGGCGGAGCAAGCATGCTTTTCCGTTTCGTGTTCGCACGTGTGTTTCCTAACCTGTTTGGCTGCTCAGCTTGGCGCTGCCAGCAGGACACTGTTTTTGCCAATCTCAGGTTCTGATCGTTTAAGAGCTTGGATGCAGTAGTGACTAGTTGGAGGGAAATTCATTAAGGAAGTTTATGGAAATGGAAGCTGAATGGACAGCAGAGGCCGCCGAGACCTCCCCCTGGGCACGGACACTTGCTCAGCTGCGATGTTTGAAATCAGCGTTAGGTCTTGGGTTTATGTTTCCACATTGGTTCTTCTGAATGAGTTTTCGGGAGAATGCCATGCGAGACGCTTTGGAAAAGAAAAGCATTTATCTACCTGCAAGGGAGAAGTCTATATCAGAGAGAATTAATCTGTGTCTTTCAAGAGCAGATTTGAAGTTTTTTTCCCAGACCTCTAAAAAATAACACTTTGACACCAACAGAGGAACTGATTTGGGAGGCTGTTGAGTCTAAACTTTTAGAACCTCTGCTGGTTCTCATTTTCAGAACAGCCTTCAGGGACTGGGAGTTCTTAAAGGGAGGTTTAGGAAGCCTGGCCTGCACCACGCTGGGCAGAGGGTGGGCAGTGCCAGGCCAGTCTCACTGACCCTTGGTGTTGATGCAGAGTGTGGAGCTGGACAGCGACGATGGCGGGGGCAGCGCTGCCCAGAAGCAGAAAATCTCCTTCCTGGAGAACAACCTGGAGCAGCTCACGAAGGTCCACAAACAGGTAGGAGAGCTGTGCCCGCTCCTCTGCGGCCCCCTCTCCTGGGGGAGCCCGCTGTGTGGGGCCACACTGCAGCTGAAGAGCCAGAAGGCCGTGAAATCCTCCCGTCCTCCGTGGCTTCCCTTCTGTCTAAGATACTGTATTTCACCGAAACCAATGTGAGGAGCGGAGTTCGAGCTCTCCGGGTGTAGGGAGTGGGATGTTCAGTCCTGTCTTTTCCCGCCACCTGCAGCCCCAGCCTCAGTTCCCCTCGGGCTTCGGTGTCTCCCGAGATGTCCCAGAGCTCCACAGAAGGCACCGCAGGCACCCCCAGCTGGCCCGGGCCGTTGCTTTCACAGGCCAGGAGGCGGGCTGGCCCAAGCAGGGAGCTGGGAGCAGCATTGGCCCCTCTGCCCGGTTGCTGTCGCTTGGGCACCCTCTTCTGGTCCTTGCAACGCCCTGAGTCTGTCTGGAGTCGCCAGAGCAGTGGTGATTTAAGGCTTAGCTGCCTCCTCTCTGTCGAATGCCTGAATGTTCCTGCCATTTTCCCTAAATCCTAAGGACTGAGACATGATGGAAGGGCCACATGGCCGAGGGGATGTCCTTCCTTTTGGACTTGTGACGTCCTCTTCACCAGTACCGATGACGTCACTTTTCCTCAGAGGGAGGAGCGCAGGTGCAGAGTGGCTGGTGTTGCTTAGACAAGTTATTGGCAGAAATACAGGAGTACACACTGTCAGGGAGCAGGGCTCCGACACTCAGCAGTGTTTTCACTATGGACTCGATGGATGGTGACTAAAGCCCGCTGTCTGGCAGCCTCAGCACTGGCGCGGGCCCACACGGTGACTTCTTCTGGCACTTTCTGATTTTCACAACTTTTTTTTATCCACGTGGATTCCCACGTTGGTCCTATTCTGTCCCTTCTTATAGCTGAGAAACCCTGGTGGCCCAATGACTTACACCAGTTACACGGCCAGGGGATGATAGAGCGTGGGCCCAAGGTGAGCCTGTTGCTTCTGAACCGAGTATCTTCAGCGATGAAAGACAGCCAGTCTCCTGCCTCTCTCCTCCCCCCCTCCCCGCCTCCCTCGGGGTGCCTGTGAGCCTCAGGATGTGCTGCAGAGCAGGTCCCAGCCTCACGCTGCTGTGGACGGTGGGTCCTGGTGGAAGGAGGCCTGCGAGGGCCTAACTCACGTCTCCACGGAGCACTGTGCTGTGCATCTCTCAGCTTTCCCATGCTGCTGTGGGAGCACTGCTTTCTCACCAGAGAGAGGAAGCAAACCCTGCCCCGAGCCTGCCTTTCCTGTGGCGGGAACTGGCTTTAACTAGACACGGGTACCTGTGGGTCATGTAGTTAGTAATTCCTGTAGTTAGTAATTCGATCCCTTTGCTCTGCCCGGAGGTTATGGCCATGAGGAGGTTGTAGCCATGAGGAGGTGGTGGCCATGAGGAGGTTATGGTCATGAGGAGGTTATGGCCATGAGGAGGCTGTGGCCATGAGGAGGTTATGGTCATGAGGAGGTGGTGGTCATGAGGAGGTGGTGGCCATGAGGAGGTGGTGGCCATGAGGAGGTTGTGGCCATGAGGAAGTTATGGCCATGAGGAGGTTGTGGCCATGAGGAGGTTATGGCCATGAGGAGGTTGTGGCCATGAGGAGGTTGTGGCCATGAGGAGGTTGTGGCCATGGGAAGGTTATGGCCATGAGGAGGTTATGGCCATGAGGAGGTTGTGGTCATGAGGAGGTTGTGGCCATGAGGAGGTTATGGCCATGAGGAGGTTGTGGCCATGAGGAGGTTATGGTCATGAGGAGGTTATGGCCGTGAGGAGGTGGTGGCCATGAGGAGGTTGTGGCCATGAGGAGGTTATGGCCATGAGGAGGTTGTGGTCATGAGGAGGTTGTGGTCATGAGGAGGTTATGGCCGTGAGGAGGTTGTGGCCGTGAGGAGGTTATGGCCATGAGGAGGTTGTGGCCATGAGGAGGTTATGGTCATGAGGAGGTTATGGCCGTGAGGAGGTGGTGGCCATGAGGAGGTTGTGGCCATGAGGAGGTTATGGCCATGAGGAGGTTGTGGTCATGAGGAGGTTGTGGCCATGAGGAGGTTATGGCCATGAGGAGGTTGTGGCCATGAGGAGGTGGTGGCCATGAGGAGGTTGTGGCCATGAGGAGGTTATGGCCATGAGGAGGTTGTGGCCATGAGGAGGTGGTGGTCATGAGGAGGTGGTGGCCATGAGGAGGTTGTGGTCATGAGGAGGTTGTGGCCATGAGGAGGTTATGGCCATGAGGAGGTTGTGGCCATGAGGAGGTGGTGGCCATGAGGAGGTTGTGGCCATGAGGAGGTTGTGGCCATGAGGAGGTTATGGCCATGAGGAGGTTATGGTCATGAGGAGGTTGTGGTCATGAGGAGGTTGTGGCCATGAGGAGGTTATGGCCATGAGGAGGTTGTGGTCATGAGGAGGTTGTGGCCATGAGGAGGTTATGGCCATGAGGAGGTTGTGGCCATGAGGAGGTGGTGGCCATGAGGAGGTTGTGGCCATGAGGAGGTTGTGGCCATGAGGAGGTTATGGCCGTGAGGAGGTTGTGGTCATGAGGAGGTTGTGGTCATGAGGAGGTTGTGGCCATGAGGAGGTTATGGTCATGAGGAGGTAGTGGTCAGGAGGAGGTTGTGGTCACGTGGACTTGCCGTCCGGCAGGGGTGGTCGCTCAGCTGCTGAGTCTGCTTCTAGCTGCTCCCCCGTCACAGTCCTTGTCCCCCAAGGTGGGTGCTCCCCTTGCTGGCCTGGTAGCTCCCTGGTGACTGCCCCTCCCCTCCACCCCAGCTGGTCCGGGACAATGCGGACCTGCGCTGTGAGCTGCCCAAGCTGGAGAAGCGGCTGCGGGCCACGGCCGAGCGCGTCAAGGCCCTGGAGAGCGCGCTGAAGGAGGCCAAGGAGAACGCCATGCGGGACCGCAAGCGCTACCAGCAGGAGGTGGACCGCATCAAGGAGGCCGTGCGCGCCAAGAACATGGCCCGGAGGGCCCACTCGGCCCAGATTGGTACGTGCCTCTCCCAATCCCAGGCCGCTGCGCCTCCCGGCACCTGTGCCCAGCCTGGAGGAGGGGATGTCCTCACACTGAGATCCCAGCAGACATTGTGGTCTTCAGAGCGGCTGAGTCGAGAGGCCCCTGGCCTGGACTGTAGGCAGACGTGTCGGGCTGTAAAAGGACACGCTGTCAGATACACCAGAATGCACACCTATTTCTCGGCGAGGCCTGAAGGCCCCTGTCTTGGTGGAACCACGAGGAGTAAGGAGCCAGGGGCCTCAGCGGAGTTGCTTGCAGATGCAGGTCCTGGCTCCCAGGCCTGGCGACAGTGAGCTCCTGGTTCTAAACGCCAGGCCGGGGGCGGGGCATCCTCCCTACATGGGGAAGGAGTGTAGCTGCTGAGTCATGGTCCCAGGATGGAGCTGTAGGAATAACGGGTTTTAGGGGCGATCTCTGAGGTATTTTTTTAGAAAACTGAGGCATGTGCTGTTATTACCCATCAGGTTGTGCTGTGCAAAGGTTTTCCAACCCGCACCTTCCTATTTCTAGCTTTCAGGTTATACTTCAGATGAGTGGCTCATTGAACTTTTTCACCCTTTGCATTTATTGGATTTTATACCCTTAGAAAACGATGGACCCTCTCCCTAGAAAAGTGATAGCAGGCAGAATTCCACATCCAACTTCAGGGGCTCGAGAGATGCCCTGGGAACTCCTGGGAACCTGTGGGTTGGCCTCAGACCACAACTGAAAGTCCTTTGTTTCTAACTCTCCACAATCTGAGTAAAAATATTTGCTACCTAAGTTCTTTCTGTCTCCTGAACGCTGGGTGTCCTGGGTCAGCTCCCTGCCCTCATAAGAGGGCAAACCTGCTAGGGACTCTGGTGGCTGAGAATGGTGATGTGGATACGAATTCCGCCTTGGTCTTCACCTGTGGCCTGGGCGTGGCTCTGACTCCCGTCTGACGGCCTCTTCTCTCCTTTCTCTTGGTGACACAGCCAAGCCCATCCGCCCCGGACACTACCCAGCATCATCTCCAACAGCCGTTCACGCCATCCGAGGGGGAGGCGGCGGCTCATCGAACTCCACTCATTACCAGAAATAGGTAAGTCGGTCCCTGGTGCTGGGTGGCTTCTGTCTGGGGCAGAGCCCTGCCCCCGCCTGGCTTCCTCCCACGTGTGGGTGGACCTGCAGCAGACAGGAGACAGCTCTGCTCCCACAGGCCCTGGGGCTCAGGTATCAGGGACCGAGGCCTATCCTCAACTCAATCTAGTGCCCCGGGGTCTTCCAGCTGGGCCACCTGGCGCCCGGGTCCCCCGGAGGCAGGCGAGGGTGTGGTGGATGAGTCACAGGAGCTTGCTTTTGTCTGTGGGACTCCCCGCCAGAGCTGGAGCTGGCGTCCAAAAGGGCATTACCTGTTTGTCAACTGCTTTTACCCAGAACAGACAGACATGGGTGATTAAGTCTCAGGAACTGAATGTAAAGCAAGAGCCAGATAATGAAAGTCATATTTTTACAGTTACTATCTGAGCTCAACAAATGGAGTGTTTAAGAATTATGCTAATTTATATCTAGGTGGGTCCAGGTCAGTTTTTCCTTTGAGATAGTGGGCTGTAGACGTCTCTTTTCACAACCCACATGCCCAGTATTGTTCTACAGCAAAAAAAAAAAAAAAAAAAAAGGGATGGGGGTGCAGGGGGAAGAAAGGAAATATACTCTGGAAGAGAGAAAAGAGCACAAGCCAGTCCTTTTGTACACGGAGGTGGAGAAAAGGGGCTGCCAATTAGTAGGACAGACAGACAACTGGGTGGCCAGAAAACTGACTTTGAACCAGTAACCTGTGGAGGGAGGAGTTGGCTCCAAATGCTGGCCTTGACCTCTGAGCCCTCTCTGAGGAAGCCAGTGTGCAAGAGGGCGGGTTTGCACAGCAAACCTCAGTGACGGCTCCTCAGGAGAGCAGCAGCTCCTCAGCCCTTTGTGCAGCAGGGAAGGACGGTGAAGGGCAGGAGGCTGGAGCCCTCACTCAGGAGGTGCCGGCATTGCTCAGGCGCAGGCTAAAACTCCCAAGGAGGAAGCTTGGCGCCCCACCCAGGTACCATTCGAGGTAGCAGGGAAGGCCGAGGCAGCGTGAGCAGGCAGTGTGCCCACCACCATCTGCCGTGTCCGAGAAGGTTGGGTAGGACATGAATGTGGCAATAGCCCATCCCATTCAGATCTGTCCTCCACTTTCAATTGGAAGCAAATAAAACTGGATGTTTTAAAATTGCTTTGCCTGCCATGTGGTCAGTGTCGGGGTTAACACTAGAAGGGAACGGGAAGGTCAAGTTGGGCTGCTTAGCCCAGAAGAGCCTACGGCACTGGTTCTTGAACTCCGGGGGGTGTTGGCATCATCTGGCACCCAGGGACCCAGGCTCGTCCAAGTAGCATAGTGACCTTGATATTTTCACCAAGTACCCAGGTGTTTTGTTTGCCACCCAAGCTTGAGAACTACTATCCTAAAGTTACTGTGACTTAAATAAGAGGGGAGTTTATTTCCGTTACCTAAGGAATTTGAAGTGGTCTGTCACCACAGAAAGCTAGCCTCTTAAATTTAGACTTGTTGTCCTCAGCAAGTACCTTTCTCCCTTTCTCAATGTCATCTCAAGGCCACCAAAATGACTGCTACAATTTCCGTTCCAAGTGTAGGAAGCAGAGACAAGGCAAAAACAGCCTTCCCAGAGTCCCAAACAGTCCTGATGCCCACATCCCTCTGGTAGGACTGAGGTACACGGCTATGCCTAGCTGCAAGGGAGGCTGGGAAAGGTGGATGTTTAGCTGGGTGCTCACTGCCCCGAATAAGAGCTGTGTTTCTGTGCTGAGGACAGGAAGATGAATGCTTGTGGGCACCCAGCACTCAGCATCGCTGAACACCGAGCATGCAGCAGAGCTGTGCTGGATGTGGTACGTGCATCACCCACCTGAGGTGAGCTTGCAGACAGGTGTCTGTGCTTGGCTCCCAGCAAGAGACTGTGCTCTCCAGGTCCAGAGACTGTGCAGTGCTCACTTCACCAGGGCTGCCCCACGGAGGCCTGCCGGACCCACAGTGTGTGAGGCATGTACGGCGCATGTTGGCCATTCATTGCCTGGATATCCTCTTCTCACCCTGAAGACTGAAAATCAGTAGGTCAGGGGAGACTTACAAAGTAACAGAATGCCCTCACCCACCAAGGTGATTTGTTTCTTTACTTTAAGTAAATTTGTTACTTTAAGTAAAGAAACAAATGAGTGGTTTTGAGGATTTTATCTGAAATTGGACCTTCCTCGACCTCCTTCATACACACGTACATCTCCTGTGGCTTGTGCTTTTCTCACCACGACATGAGCAGGCCCTTTCCCGCTGCCGGGAGGTGGTATAGTTGCGGGTCTTGCCTTGACTCCTGGTTAGTGTCAGGTCCTCTGCTTCCTTCAAGTTATTTCACCTCGGAGTTGGTGTCCTCTTCTGTGGAGGGGGGGAGTCCTTTCCCTGGGCTGTCACCACTGATGTGAGGACTAACTGAGGTCATGCTTCTAAGCTGCTTGGCATGTAACAAGTGCTCAATTAAAGCACCAGCTTCTACCATTCAGGAGCAGTGCAGTTCTGGGTACATGTAGGTAGCTGGTAAATGTTGGTATATAATCTCCTTTATTTCACACAGTTGTTACAAAATAATTTTTAGTCTCTGTAGCAGTGGCTTATAACCACTGAGTGTGGAAGGCCTATGTCTGAGTAGCCTGTTTGCTGCTATGAGTATTTAAGGATACTATCATTTATATGAAAATCATGAATAAGACCATTGACTTTATTTTTCTTTTTAAAAAAATATATATTTTTATTCATTTCAGAGAGAGGAAGGAAGAGAGAGAGAGAAACATCAATGATGAGAGAGAGTCATCGATGGGCTGCCTTCTGCACCCCCCTTACACCTCCCCTCTCTCCTCACTGGGGATTGAGTCCACAACCCAGGCATGTGCCCTGACCGGGAATTGAACCATGACCTCCTGGTTGATGGGTCAACAGTTCAACCACTGAGCCACATCAGCCGGTCAAGAACATCGACTATTTTTAAGGAAGGAACATTTGTAAGAAAAGACTAGCATTTGATAGTAGAGGTTAAAAAAAGGACAATATCCAGTGGAGTGGAGAATTATAATTGAAAGTGAGGAAATGCTAAGTCATTTTAAAAGAAATCATTGGAAATATGAAATTCGTTGTTTAGATGAGCTCACTTTGCAATGGCCTTTCCGATCCTTGGGATTCTTGCTCTGAAACGTGTGTGGGCTAGGTGGAGTGATTTCACCTGCTGCCTCTCCCCAGCCCTGTGGGGCCAGGACAGCACGTGGATGGCTCTAGGTATCTCTGGGAGTTTCTTCTGCTTCATGTTAGGGTTCAAGAACTAGAATCACAATAAGTATTTTGGCTGATTTTCAAGGTTTCAGAGGAACTGCAGAAGTAGAAATCAAGGTATAGAAAACAAAAGAACCCTGGGTAATGCTGGCTTTTATCTGATCAAACTTAGATCTCGGGGATGAGGAACGATCAAAAGCTGGACATGGGCATTCCATGTGGCAAGTTAAGGACATGGGACATGGCCAGATGTGGGTTCCAAGTCTGGCCCTGACTTTACTCCCATGTGATATTGAGGCTGATTTTTTTTTCAGCCTCAGTTTCCTCATCCAAAGAATGGGAACGGGCATAGAGAGCCTGCTCTGTTCTTGGCTTAACAGTGAGTGAGACACAGTGGGCTCCGTGCGTGTGTAGTGATATGCTTGTTTGGGGAGACACAGCACATAAACAACGGAACTTCAAATAGTGGTTATTGCACTGAAGAAAGTAAAGAACAGGGTAATAGCATAGAGATGGAGGATGCTTATGTAGAAAGAGGGGCTGACATTTGAGCTGAGAACTGAACGATGAAAAGCCAGCCACCCAGTGGCCTGGGGCAGAGCGACACAGACACTAGTGGAAGGTGGGGAGACGGCATATCTGAGGAGCCAAGGAGGGCTGATCGAGCTAAAGCCCAGAGAACAGTGGAGACCACGTTCATTCGGGCTGTTGGGAAGGGAGGTGGGGACGGGATAAAGGTGGCTTTGAGGCTCCAGTGAGCAGTTTAGAGTGGAATCTATGTGTGCGGGGCTTTGGGATGGAAATGGTGGGACCTGGTTCATGACAGGAAAGGGCTGCCATGTGCTGGGCTTCGGAGAAAGGATGGGGCCTGAGAGTAAGAGTGGACTTTCCTAGTGGCTGCTGTCCGCTTGGAAGGAGGTAGCGTTGAGCCGACGTGGTGGCAGCAAGTGCTTAGAGTCAGCCCATGTGTGAGAGCTGAGGGAGAGGAGAGAGGGCTGTTTGGTGGAACTCAAAAGTGGTTCCTAGGTTTGGGCCCTAGCAACCAGGTGACTGTTACCTTTAGCATGACTGGGGACATTGGGTGATCAGCAGTTTTTGTGGAAAAACTGAAAGTTTGGCTTTCATCATCCTGGTTAGAGATGCCACTTAGACATCAACCCAGCTCACCGTCCACGAGGGTGTGTTGAGTAGGCTGCTGGATTGGTGAGTCTGCAGTGAGGAGAAAAGTCAGGGTTGAGATGGTGGAGACTATGTGTAAGGCAGTAGGTCTGGAGGAGGTAACTGGGAGGAGGTAATAGAGGGCCAGGGGAGTTAGGCCCCGGGACCTGTGAGGAAAGGTAGGTGACACCACCAAAGGGGTCAGAGAAGGAGAATGTGACACCCCGTTTTTAGAAAAAGGGGGTCAGGTGTGTCAAAGGCCGCTCAGAGCTGGAGGAAGATGACGACGGAGACTGGATGGTTGGTAAAAGTCAGAGGGAGGTGACCTTGAGCTGCTCAGCGGAGGGGGATGTAGCCCAATTAGCTTGGACTTCAGAGGTGGGTGGTGGGGAGTCTAGTCATCAACTGCACCAGCTTCAAGTTTTACTTTTCATTTTCTAAAATACATTTTTATTGATTTCAGAGAGGAAGGGAAAGAGAGAAAAGCATCAGTGATGAGAATCATTGACCAGCTGCCTCCTGCACAACCCACACTGGGGATTGGGCCCAAAATTCTGGCATGAGCCCTGACCTGGAATCCTACCAGGAACTCCTGGTTCGTCGTAGGTCAATGCTCAACCACAGAGCCACGCTGGCCAGGCAAGTTTTATTTGAATGGTCAGAGGAATGGAGGACTTGGGTTTAAGAGGGGGTTTGCATTTCTTTTTTTTAAAGATGGGAGCTATTACAGCTTATCTGTATGTGGATGGTGTTGACCCAGCTGAGAGGGGACATGGACAATGTAGGAGAATTACAGGTACAGAGTATTGGGTTCAGATCAGAGTGACACACACCCAAGGTGCTGGATAGAGCCCACAGGGAGGTAAAAGGGCCCTCTGTTGTTGCAGGTAAGCCAGGATATCAGCTGAGAGGGAGGTGGGAGCTGCAAGCTGGAGAAGAGGTGGGAGATAGGCCTGTCAGGCTTTATTGTGAGGCCCCACATTAATGAGGCAGCCCTTGAATACTTGTCTAGCTCCCTAGTTCTGAGGGCCCTGGAGTGAGTTGTCTTCCTTTCCTGGCCATGCTTTAGCTAGCCTGTGGGCACTTGTTCAAATGTGTCCACCAGGTGGCGCCAGTGGGGCATTGCTGGAACCACTGTTTTCTGAAAGATTTTGTGGCAGAATGGTGTTCTTTCAGTTTTTCTATATTTGGACCATTATTTCTCAAACTTGAATAGTAAATATAGAGTACTTTTAAAGAACTGAAATTCTCACACAGCCCCTAGAGTTTTACTTTAGTACACCATGTAAATATTTGAAAATTTAAAGCACTATACACTCTCTATACTTACAGATCTTACACATCTGTCAAGTCAAAACAAATTTAGAAGTTATATTAAAATGAAACCACAAATCAAAACTCTCAGTCACCAATGTTAATATAATTGAAAGAAAGCTGATCCTGCTGAGCGTGAAGAGCCAGGTGCAGTGCGGTGACTTTTAGCCTGGCACGCCTGCACTGCTTCCATGTGTCATGATGTGACCCAACTCTCCCACCCCCTTTCACTGTTAAAGCCACCGCAGAATCAGAGCATGCCTGCAGGGCATTCTGTCTTCCGGGGCTGGAACACATCGTTTTCCCACAGAGTGCCATCCCCTTTAGATGAAGACAGTTGAAGCCGTGAGGAGTAGCACCCACTTGGGCAGAGCAGAGGGTGAGTGTGGGCTTGCACAGGGTGCCAGCCACAAAGTGGTTGGCGGGGCCCTCTGCAGTGGCACACAGCGATGCTTCAGATTTCTGTGTTAAGAAAAACACAGAAGCGAAAAATATTGTAAAATTAACCAAAGACCCAGGATGCCTCTCACGGTGCTGATAGAGGAAGAGCCTGATTTGAGGACTGCACTTTTATTAAAACCATACATATGAAGTCTAGAAACATGTCCTATTTAATAAAGTTTTGATAAACTTTTATCAACGTTTATTTGATAAAATCACAGCAGTAAAGTCAGAAGGGACCCATTGGGGCTCTTCTAGGACATTAGAAGAAGCAATTCACATTTGTAGACGGTGTTTTTTCATGTTTTGAAGCATAAAGAAAACACCCCTGGAAAAGGGCTTCTGCGGTTTATGGCAGGGTTACCCAGGGGGCATGACTCTGAAGGGCCATCGGAGGAGCCTGGGTGTGCCGCTATGACCCATGTCTCTGATTTGTGCGCCTTTCCCAGGACCCAGGACAGTCTCTACAGGTCGCTCTGTCTGCTTCAGGTGTCACTACTTCAGGCCTTTATTATGAACTAATGGCCCAGTTCATGGATTAGTGCACATTGAAAGGAAATTAATTAGAAGAAATATTTTAATATCACTATCTGCCCTTTCTTTGTGATAGAATTGTCAACTAAATTCATGATCGACAATGACAGATGGGAACATGTGTGTGATCGGCACCAGTGAGAACTTTATATGTATCATGCATGTGGGAGTAACTTAGCCTTTTATATATATAGAACTAGAGGCCCGGTGCATGAAACCCGTGCAGTGGTCGGGTCCCTAGCAGCTGCCAGCTGCTGGCTGGGGCCTCCCTTCCTTCCCCCAGTCGGCTCTGCCCCCTGGTCAAACTCCTGGATGAACTCCCAGTCAAGGGGACAATTAACATACTACGCTTTTATTATACAGTAGGTCCTTGGGTTACCTTGGAGATCTGTTCCTATGATGTGACGTAACTCAATTTTCGCTGTAAGTTGGAACCCACTCACATAAGCACCTACGTCACTCACATGGAGCACATACACAGCAATAATGAAGTGAAACAGTAAAAAAAAAAAAAAAATTAAAAGAAAATTAACAATTCCTGACCTTTATTATGGTAAATAAATAATAAAAACATAAAGCACATATGTACATACATTGAAATGACTGAACTTTTTTTTTTTATAAATAAATGGGAGATGGTGACTCAACTACAAAACAATGTATATCGAGTCCGACGTAACCTGGGGACTGTATAGGATAAACTTGCTTAATTAGACCTGCTTTCTGATTTAGCTAAACTTTTTCCAGCCCAGTGAAGCACCCCAACTCTTCTTTTAGGTAATTGTCAGCAACATAGCAGAAAATATCAACATGAAGCAGATTATTATTGTAGCTCATTCGGGGAGAACAGAGGGTAAAATATTTAACTGCAGCAGTGTTTGACTATTTTCTGCGCAGTGAGAAAACCTGAAGTCATTTTCAAGGTCCACCATTTCTTTTCACTTGGGTCAAGTTTCCAAGCTTTCTAAATCTCTGTTTTCTGGCTAACGAAAAGAAAATAGGATTCCAAAGAGTCTCCTATCTACTTACTCCATGACTTCTGTGAGGATCAAATGAGATGAGGCAAGGGAAAATGCTTCACAGACATTTGGTTAAAGTGTAAAATGTTTGCACCTGGCTATAAACCAAGTCATGTTCCCGGTCTGAAGAAACTGCAAGGAGGCTAGTTGCTAGGGAGAGGAAGCCAGGTGTTGCTGCGTGACGTCATTATCCGACACCCACAGCCACCATTTCTGGGCTGGGTAGGGCTGGGCTGTGGGCATTTTGTGCCATGGGGTCTTGACAGCTTCAGCTGCGATTTGGTGGGCTGTCACTCCTGGGTGGTGGCAGGGCCTGTGTCCCACTTGGGGGAAGCTGAGGGTTTCTTTGTTGACGCCAGGTCTGTGGTGCTGTTTCTCTATAAATGGCCAGTGTGCGTCACGGCAGCTCCTGCATTGAGCATCTGCCCCCTGGTTGTCAGTGCATGTCATAGTGACCGGTTGGACAGTCAGACACTTAGCATACTAGCCTTTTATGTATATAGATATAGATATACGTTTTTGTTAATAAAAGTAATGTCTTTAACTTCTTACATGATGGGATGAAGCAGATACATAGCAAAGATCTGTGGGCTTTTCTGCCCCACCAGTCAGCTGTGACCAAGGGCCTGAGATCCTGATATGTTACTACTGTTAACATAAATGCCATTTTTAATGAAAAATAATTATTTTCTAAAACAAAAAACTCAGCAGAATGGCGTTGTTTTACATGCTTTACAAATCTCTACAATTTGGCTTAAGAAATGGCAGCTGAGTGCTCCTGCCTGGTGCAGTGTTGTTTTGGTTGAATTACATGAAGAAAACGCAGCCTTGTCACTGCTGACAAGATCCTTGGCCATTTAACAAGTAAGAAAACTATGACCTAGGAGAATTTTGCTCATAGTCCTGTCCTCACAGGTTTGCTTTGGATATTGAATGAGATGGAGTGAAGGAAGAGGGGAAGTCTCAGAGTCCCTGGCACAGGCTACCCGCCACAACATGAGCCAGTGTTTGGTTGTGGGACCGGCCTGGCGAGAACAGAGGAGGCAGGACTGTGGCGGGAGCTACAGAAGTAGCTCAGGGTCACTGCTGCTGTGCATGAGTTTGGCGCTGCAGATTCGGAGGCCTCAGGAGGAACCGGAGAGGGAAGTCCTTCTTTCATCCACAGGGCGGTGGGCTGCTCCATTTGAAATCTTCCCAATGCCTTGCTCTCAGTTATAAAGTCAGAGCAACTGAAATTGTTCCTCCCAGCAGATTGCACTAGTGCTCCTGTGGGATAAATCCACTTCTATTCAGTCCTGAGACAGAAAGTACGATCAGTAATTCTTATAATGTGGGGTCGAATTGCAGAAAGGCAGAAGAGAAGTTAAGACAGTGTACTGTTTGGATTAAGCGTAAATCCACTGCAAGCAATTGCAAAAGTCGAAGTGGGAAGGGGGGTGTCTCTAAATACTATTGCAAAATCCTTATATAATTAGCTTCTCTCAGTCTTCCCCACCTCTTCTAAAGGAGGTGGTTTCACTTCCTTCTAAATCTAGTCACCCTTTGCCATTCTGAATCACCATCTCTAGTTTGGCAGAAACCCAGGGACAGTCCACTCTGGTCACTTGGTCCAGTATGCTGCTATGAATGAATGAGTGAATGAATGAATGCATGCATGCATATGAGTGGATGACGATCTAAACCATCTCAGAGAGTTGGCAGAACTTGGTTTTAAGTGGCCTCAGAGTTCACCGGCCTGCCGTAATGGCCCCTCTGTGATGACAACAGTCAGAAACACCTTCCTGAGACTGTTTACCTTTGTAAATTTTATCCATTTTTCTCCTAAGTTTACCTGAGGAGATGAGCATCCAGCTCGTTGGGAGAAGATGGGAGTATCCTCCCTGAGGGTTTCTTCCTTGGGCCGGAAAGGCTGCCTAAAGAGCTGTAACTCAGGGTGAAGGGCGGCCTCTTCCTAATAAAGGGCCTTGCATTGGTCGAGGTCCTGTGTTTTCCTCTGGGCAGCCCGTCACAAGCTCAGTTCTCCCTCTCGCCCTCCTGGAGGTGATTGAACTGAGCAGGTCGGGCCTCCTTTGTGGCCCCCCATTTCTTCTGAGCTATTAGCCCAACGTGCTGAATCTTGCACATGGTGGGGAGTGGGGAGCCTCATGAAAGGCCTTCCAGGGGAAACCATGCCCCTTCATGGTCTGCTGCAGTTACTGAGGCGCCCCGTTGAGTCTGCGTGTCTAACGTTTGGCTCTGTCAACATGGCTTGCCTGCCATCGTCACGTTAAGCCATAATCCTACAATTGGAGGTATGCGCTCGTTACCTCCCTGCCTGCAGGCTCGCAGGAAGACCATCTCATGGTTCTGGGATGGTGTGGGAGAAAGGAACTAGGAGGGTGGCGGGGGCGGGGGTGGGGGTGGGGGAGATGGGGCTTTCAGCGTGGTGCTCAGAAAGCATGGCTGGGCTACTGGGTTTCAGCTCCATGGATTCAAGTGACAACTATGGCCATGCTTTCAAAGGTTCCCATTTCTGGGCCTAACATGAGCGAGCACACATCTCAGCAGAAAGGCTAGCCATTGAAGGTGCTCTTCCTAAGAAAAACCTCTTTCTGTGATTCTAAACACGGTGTGAGCATTACCCTACAAGGCTGTTCAAACCACTTTTAATTGGAAGCTTAATAATCATTATGATTATACTGTTGGAGCAAGAGAGGTACTTAACAGATAAGCTCCCCAGGTGTCTGTGAGGAGGTGATCTTCTTAAAAGGAATCTGTGTGTTCTCTCTCTCTCTCTCTCTCTCTCTCTCTCTCTCTCTCTCTCTCTCTCTCTCTCTCTCTTTCTTCTTCTTCTTCTTCTTCTTCTTCTTCTTCTTCTTCTTCTTCTTCTTCTTCTTCTTCTTCTTCTTCTCTCTCCCTCCCTCTCTCCCTCTCTCCCTCTCTCCCTCTCTCCCTCTCTCTCTCCCTCTCTCTGTTCTTCCTATTCAGTTTTTGTTCTATATTTCTTAAAGGTTTTTTTTCTCTCTATGCATTTTGATCTTATCTGCTTTTATAATCCCTTTCCATGCCTTGATTCTTCCTCTTATTTATAATTTATATCCTGCTTATTTATACAAAATATGGGAGGTTGCTTACATTAGTATAAGTCAGGAGAGAGGGGAGAAAGGTTAGAGAAGAAGCGAGCATTATCGTAGGAATCTGAGATACTTATCACAGTTGAGCCCTAAATTCGGTTATCAGCCTTCTAGAGGCAAAAACAGAAAGCAGTATTTGTTAGGCTGTGGAGTTCTATTTAAACCTTTTCCCCCTTCTACACAATTTCCATTTGCTTTTGCTCTTGCTTATCCTAAGAGCAGTTGGGTTTCCTTAGCATCTCATATTTCCTGTGCCAGGTAATCCCCACAGGGCGGAGGCTCCCATCCCTCTCTCTCCCCTCTCAACCCTCCCAACAACCACCACGAGTTCTGCCCAAAGCTCACAGGCAAGATGACAGACAGTCCTGGCTCCCAGCCTGGGTGAGGAAGCTGACCTTTCCGTTTCTTCGTGAAAGCTGAGCTCACTGGCGTTGGCGCAAAGGGCTCTGGGTCGGGACCAGCCCAGGCTCTCATCCTGGAGACCTGACGAGCATCTGTGTGGTGGCCAGTGGAGGGAAATCACAGGGGTGCTCCCCTGAGTCACCCTCAGCCCAGGCAGGCAGAGCACCCTCTCAGGGCCGGGAACCTCTGTCTTGGCCAGAGAACCTGAGGTTAGGGCTGTGTCTGACCTGCTTGGGATCCCCGGTGCTGGCAGGTGAGGAGTGGTGTGTGAGTTCCCTCGGGAATGAGAAAGTGAGTGCATCCTGTTTCTCTGAATATCTGCAGTTTCAGTAGAAGTGACTTTTAGAAGAGGATGTTTGAGGGCTACATACTTACATCCAGAGCAGTATGTAGGAGGCCGTGCTGTCCAAGCCACTGGCCATGCGTGACTGAGCACCTGCAATGTGGTCACGTCCACACTGAGGTGTGCTGGAAGGGTCAGGTACACAGAGGATTGCAAACCCTGGGAGGAGGACTGAAATATCTCAGTGATAATATCGTCATGTGCAACATCTCAACGTGGAATGCTGCTTACCCATTGATTGAAAGGATAATATAGTGAATGTATTGGGTTAAAGGAAATCTTACATAGTTAAAATTAATTTTACCTGTTTCTCTTTACTTTTTAATGTGGCCACTCGAAAATTTAAAATTGGGTGGCTCACATGGTATTTTTATTAGACATCTCTGGTCGATATGTCTAGAATTACAAACTTTTGTTTTCTTTTTGCTGAGGAGTGAATTTCCATTGTGTCTTCTAACACCTGTGTTCTCTCTTTTGTTCTCTTTCAACAGATCTGACTCTCCACGTAGCATGTCAAGGACGAAATTAATCACCAATTCCTCTCCCCCACCCCCTTCCTACACACTTTTCTTTCCCACTTGCTTACCCAGCCATCTGCAGTACACCCGTTTCAGGTATTTGAGCTGTGTAGAAGTTCTGTGTGCAGACGTGTGCTCGGACCGCTCTCTTCCTGAGAAATCTGAAGGAGTGATTTCAGAAGACCCACTCACTCCTGGGACCCACCACTTCGGACTCCGCCTTGGGCCTCGGGCGGTCTCTGGGCGGCCCCTGCGCTGTCCAGCAAACGCCCTAACTTGCCATTTGGGGGGGGGCTCAGGGGGACAACCGAGTGCCGTGGAGGCAGGTGATCACGCTCTGCTGAAACTGTCTGGTTTCCTGTAAAATAGACACTTTATAATTTTAGGGAACAAAGTGCTGCTACGGGGTTCAAAATTTTCATTCTGAATACTTTTCCAAAAACAGATTACTCCTAGGAAGCCTTTTGAATATCCTGGTCACATCTTTGGATCTGTAAAGTACGCCTTTTAGTATGACTTTCGTTAAAATGCAAAGCAAATTTCTTCAAGGCAGAAAAACAATCTGACAGCAGCAATGTAGAATTTGTTTACTCAAACACAGCTCTGCGAACATGAAAAGTCATACAATTCACCTCTGAGCTGTTTGCTATTGAACCTGCAGGGATGAGTCTCAGCCAGCCCGTGTGAGCATCCCTCCTTCAGCATTGCTGGAAATGCCGCAGAGTTGGATGAGTGGAAGTGGGGTTGCCCCCTTCGCCCTGATCGCCTGGAGTGGCATCTGGATGGCCTCTTTCTCTTGGGAGCCATCTGGAGTCTCAAGGGGGTATTGCTGCCGAAATCCAGGATCATTCCAGCAATTGAAAGAGGAAGCCCTGGGGAGAAAGTAATGGACAAATTTTTGTGCCTATGAATAAGTTGCCATGAATAAGTTATTTAGCTCATCATTCTGACTATTTGGGTCCTCTTTTTGGCATCAAATACAGGTTTTATCTTCTTAGGCAGAACCAGAAGAAATCAATATGGATGGATTTTTAAAAAAATATTTACCCGTTGCTATATTCAAATACATGAATCTAAACTGAATCAACTCCCCATGGTGTACATATGAAAACGATTGATTTCCAAGTAGTGAAGTTTTTCAGGGAAAATGACAAAGATTCAATTAAGTTGTTCTGTGCTGCTACTGTTTTGACAGATTTGAGGATAAGTCCATGACAACCAAACCAAACTCTTCGCTGGTCCTCCTACTACTGTGCCTGCCCAGAAGGAGCGAGCTGGCACTGCCCCCTGCTGTCACCGTTTGGCTTTCTAGTGGCTGTGTGGACAGAAGATTGTTCAAGGTGCATGTGCGTGCGTGCGTGCGGGGTGTGTGTGTGTGTGTGTGTGTGTGTGTGTGTGTGTTAGAGAGAGAGAGAAGAAAGCACTAAGGACTGAATTGACCTCCAAAATCTTGTATAAAATTTCCTAACGAAGCAAAGCTGCTTTATTTAATTTATTTGCTAAATGTTGCTTTTTGTTTGGGTGTGTTTTATTTTGAGGGCAAGAGGAGTAAGGAGAGAAGAGGATAAATTCTACCTGAAGTATTTATTTGAAAAAAATGACAATTTTGCATTTTAAAAATTCTTCTGTTTGATTTTCTTATGTGGTTGCCAGCACTCGTGCAGTATAAATTGCCCAATTGCCGTTTGCAATCTGATAGAAGGGTCCTTGTAGGACAGGTTCTGTAGCCCTTAGCAGGTGATAACATATGCCGTATTTATAACCTTGTCCCTGATTTTAGACGCTAAAACATTGGTCTTTGGGAAGATTACCAGTTACTAATGGTCATACCATGATTGTCTATGATGCAACTGTATTACTTTGTGTTTGGAAATTGAACCAAGGTCAATAATTTCTTTTTGGCTCTCTTGTTAATAGATTATTTTGGATTTTTTTCAAGGTGATTTTTTCCCCCTGGGTACCCCTTTTCTACTTCTAAAGAATTGCATGGCCCTTTCATGTTTCAAAAAAGCAGTCACTTGTAGTTCCGTATTTCTTGATCTCCACAAGGGACTCACAGAATTCACTTTACTTTTATTCACAGAGAAAGTTGGCTTTGATGTCTCTTAAAGATACTTCTGCTAGTTGCTGATCAGCCAGTCAGTTCACCTAGCTTTGATCTTTATAGGACCTCAAAACTAAGTTTCCTCACTGTGACTAATAGGCAGATTATTGGAATGGATAATACAGTACGTTCAAGTGGATTCCTAATATTACTCTGTGTAATAAGCTAATTTTGAGATCATATATTCTATACGCCAATTGTTTAGAAGGCCACATGTATGCAACTTTAATTTTTTTAGACTATTGCTCCATTACACTTGGATTCTAAATGTAAAAAGCCACACTTCTGAAGGCCAAGCCTATGGTTGTATATTGGTTGTATGCTGCTCTTTGCTAGCATGTGTGTATTTGTGTATAAGTGGTTTTTTGTGTGGTGTGTGGATGTGTGTGTGTGTTTGTGTGCGTACATGTGCACATGCGCTTTTCTTCTCTACATAATTTTATATTTCATGCTACTTCTTGAATGTTTATTTTGATTCTTGAAGGGAATACAGATAAACTACCTGCAGGATAGTAGATTGTTAATTTAGAGGAATGCTGTTGGGGATATCAGATATATGGTTGGAGACTAAACTATATTAATGCCAAATGTGTTCTGGTCACTTACCAGGAACTTCTGTACAAACGCATCATTTCTTTAAACAGTGTACAGTTGGCTTTTGTTGAATGGCGAGTGGTAAGAACATTTAGTGTAGATTAAGGGGTTTAAAGGAAATAGTATCATATGATTAAATTAGGATTCATAGAAATATCGGGATAAATGGAGAAATAAGAATGTCTGTCTAGAACGTAGCATCTAATGTATTTTGAAGCCCTAAATTCACACAAGAACCTGATCCTCCTGTCCAAGGCCAGACCAAGCTGTCAGCAGGACTCCTGAAGGAGCTGTGGATTCCCCTTTCCTGCAGGAGTAACTGAATCAAGTCAAAGCTCTCACAGTCCCCCCTTTGCAGTGCATGTTTTTAGCAGCACAGAAGACATATTGGGGGACTTTTTCATTGGCGAGGAGGGGGGCATTTTCACTTCATTCACTTCATTGTCTCACCCTGCATATCTTCAACAAGTTGAAGGAACCATCATAGACTACAACAGCTTCATTTAACATTCAACTTAGACTTTTTAGAAGTATTGGGCAAGGGCCAGGAAGCACTGCTCTATGGAGTCCGACTGTACATGACAGGTTGTGAATCCGTTGTAACTACTTTCCATTGGGTGCAGAGGTGAGGGGAGGGCATCTGTAGAATTATTCATGTCTAGTTTGTACAGTGTGTCATGTGTACTACAGATGTATGATTGCTGGGCTCTGTGTATCTGTACAGTAGCTTTCATTTTAAAAATTGTGGGCAAACTTGGTAGTTTGGAGGGAAGAATACAGTTTATATCAAGTAACGATCTGTAATATAATACATGTAACAAAAAAAATCTGGCAGTAAGCCTCCTCTGGCCCATGGGAACTTTGGGTATCTTCTGGGTTCTAAAATGAAGACGTATGGATACTCTGGCAGACTGCATGTTGTATAATTTGAAAAATACTAAAAGTGGAAAATAAACTTGACTTAAACTTTGGCTGGTCTGTTTTCCCTGATTTGAGTCCAAGGCCAACGTTTTTGTGAGCCATTTTCTGGCTTCAGAGGAATTCATTTCAGGAAGCTGGAGCTCACATTCAGCGCATGGCCAAAGTCAACCTTGGCCTTTTTTGCCTTTAGCTTAGACTGAATGTCTGGTTCTAATTTTTTTTTTTTTTTAATTGTAAAACCAAGAAACCTGACACTTGTCCTTTCAGCACTCAAACGATAGCGACTGATATAAGTAAACGTGTTAATGTTGGGTTAAAATTCAGTAGACACACCAGTGTCTTAGCCAAACATCTTGCCCGAGAAGGGCACTTATTCTAATAATATGTCCTGGAGCCTTGGCATTCTTCAGCTAATGCAGTGGAGTGCTGCATATGTTGGGAGATTACTGGCATCTTTGGAGACGGTGGGTGTTTGTATTTCTGTTTAACCTACTGATTATCAGCATTCATGTGCAGCGCTGAGATCTCGAGGGGATGCTGGGAGCCTTTGGAAAAAGAGCAAAAGGCAGGGCACAGGATTATGTTTACCTGCTCTCGGCAAGGGGACTTCCCTACCTCGGGTGTCTGAGTCACAGGGTTTCATGTATGGAAAACTCCCTCATTCTCATTCTTGATTTGGTTACTGTTGCATGCAAGGCAGGCCGCATACTGCTTCCTCAATTGCAGTGGGAAGGACGGTGCCTGGTGAACATTTTACAAGTGGAATTGAGGGCGATGCACATCATGTGCTTTTCTGATGTCTTCTCCATCTTTCTGGAAATGGTTGTTTCCCAAAGCACTTGGAAGGGGCAGTTTCCAGATACCAAATCATTAAAGGTGACTAACATAGTAAAACTACAAATGGGATGGGTGAGTTTTTAGGCCCAAGCCTGTTTATTTAAAATAGGAAGACAGTCCTCGGCAAGAACCCAGTTACAAGGCAGATTTCAGTGTCGATGGGAAATGCCACAGTCTCCGGAGCTGCAGGCTTGTGCTGCTCCCGGAGCTCCATCAGCCGCCCTGCACCTCGCGGGGCTGGGGCTGGGGAAGGGGCTGGGGAAGGGGCCGGGGCCAGGGCCGGGGCTGGGGCTGCGCCTCGGAAGTACAGGGCTGGGGCCTCTGGGAGAATGTGGAGCTGGAGCTGTAACCTGCCAAGGCAATTACCGGTGACATGTGCATTGGCAGGTTTAATGCTAGCACTTGTGACAGGTTTCATCTTGCGATGTGTCTTATGTACATAATAACACAGCAGGAGGAGGAGGAGGAATCTCTCAGGTGACACATCAGATGAAAATGTGGGCTCCCTTGGCAAAAGGCACCCTGAGCCACGGGACTTTTACTCTCCATTTGGCACAGGAAGCACCATCTGTGCGTGAATAACAGGAGACTTGCAGGTCACCGCAGAGCTTCTGTGTGGGAGCTCCTCTCTGCTAGGCACCCTCCAGCCCTTCCCTTGGCCACGCTGAGACCGCAAGGGATTCCCACAGCGTGCCTCACACCCTCGGAGCGTAAAAAAGGAAATCAGAGCCATTGGCCAACTTGTTCTGAACGACATGCAGCAGCACCAGAACCTCCTCATGCTCAGAGAGTGGCAACCAGCAATTCATGCGAGACTGCTCTGGCTGGGTGCCAGACACTGTTTTAAGTGCTTTACATGCATTAATCCATCTAATCCTCCTAATAAACCCAGAGGTTGGTCGGCACCATTGTCTCCACTTTGCCTGGGGGGAAACGGGCACAGAGAAGTTAAGTAACTTGCCCAAGGTCTCCCAGCTAGGAGGAGGGGGAGGCAAGACTCAAAACCAGGTGGTCTGGTCCCAAGGTGTGCGCGCTCTGCAGGTAGTAACCACCTCAGAATGATGCCTGTGTGTGTGTGTGTGTGTGTGTGTGTGTGTGTGTAATAACATGCCTCAAAAATCCTTTTGTGAAGAATTGATACAAAGCTTTATAGATTCACAGCGTTTCTGTTTCCTGCTTTGATTGGACTCTGAGACATCACCGTGTGAGCCCCTTTAAGCCATCAGATGTATCCAGGCAAGAATCATGGAACCGATAATGAAAGAGGATGCCTCCTGGTGGGGGGCGGGGGCTTCTAAAGCAAGGCTGAGGAGCTGCACAGTGGTCAGAAGTTTCTCCGTAGCAACAGACACTTAGACAGGAGGCGGACACTTCTAACTGTGTGGTGAGAATTCTACTGGTCATGATCCATGTCGACTTTTTTCTCTTTAAGGCATCTTCTCTGGTTGCTTGTTTAAGTACATAGCCTATATCCCCCCTACTTCTTAGGCCCGTGGTAGGCAAACCACAGCTCTCAAGTCACATGCGACTCTTTGGCTCTTGAGTGTGGCTCTTCCACAAAATACCACGGCCTGGGTGAGTCTGTTTTGAAGAAGTGGCATTAGAAGTTTAGGTTTTAAAAATTTGGCTTTCAAAAGAAATTTCAATTGTTGTACTGTTGACATTTGGCTCTGCTGACTAATGAGTTTGCCGACCACTGTCTTAGGCGAAAAGCAAAGCAGGGTTCTCCTGCCCCATCTCAGCTCGCTCCACCGGGGGTCTGAGGGGCACTGGTTGGGCTCTCTCACCCCCAGTCTGTGTGAGGCTGAGGAGGAAAGTGTTTAGGGAGCCCCGGTAATCACTGCCCCTGCCTCCCCCCCATCGTGAAGATGAATAGGGGCTCATTTTGGTGCTGTGGGTTTGGAACAAGCAAACAGGCCAGTCATACCACTCCTGCACATGCAAGTCCAGCTCCGGGAGGGATGGGCCCAGCACAGGCGGCCTCTCCTGGGAGCCCTGCTTCACCAGACTCCAGCGGCACCTCCCGTCCGAGGGCGCTGCTGCTGCAGGCTGGGAGGCACAGGCTGATGGCAGGGTTTTCTGGGCCAAGGGATGCCAACTTTCAGCCAGTGCCTACAGGTGTCCCTGCCCCCCAACCCAGGGGTTTGTGCTGCCCTGCGAAGCCCCCTCCTGGGACCCCTGCACACTGTCTACGGGGCTGTGGCCCCGCTGAGTACGATGCTCCTCCACCTCTTTACAGGGGTCATGTCCCAACAACACATCCGAGGCTGGGAATTCCGTAAGTCAAAAACACACATATACACCTAACCCGCTGAGCACTCACTTCGATGTGCCCAGAGCACAGTGCCCTGCAGGCACCGGGTTCTTGTCCTCTGAGCTCTGTGCCCGACGAGCTGCCGCTCCTGCCACTGCCCAGCACCCGGGGAGAGCAGGTACCACGCGTGGCCAGCCCAGGAGAAGATCATGGCATGGCTTTTGCACCATCCGAAAGTCGAAAGATCCTAGTGTTGAACCTTTGTGAGTTGAAAATAGTCTGTAATTCTGTAGAGGTAAGAAATGCCCACTCAATTGCTGGGAAGCAAAATCTCAACGTATTGAGAAAATGCTCCGGAAAATGGCAGTTTCACGACTTATTTTATACACCGGAATGAAGATGGTGTAAGGGGGTTACCTGAAATCCATTGGTGATAGATTAGGGAGGCACAGAAAGCAAAGTGTGGAAGCCTCTGGGGTTGGGTAAAACATAAAACGGAAAGACACACACTGCTTCTACATTGGTGGGCACAGGAGAGTTACTAATTAACACTTACAGCACAGAGAGCCGTCTGTGGGAGACCCAGGTAACAGAGGGATTCTTGGGTCTCCTGCTCTGGTGGGAGTTGTGCCCTGGGGGGCGGGGGGTGTCTGGGAAAAGGGGATTACTCTGACATTCCGAGGTCTGTTATTGTAGATGCAGGGGATTACTCTGACATTCCGAGGTCTGTTGTTGTAGATGCAACAGAACAGTCCACAGGCTCAGTTATGGTAAGGATTGACCTTGGTCAAGGAAAACACCAGCCTAGGCCCGTGGTCGGCAAACTGCAGCTTGAGAGCCATCTGCGGTGTGGCCCTTTGAGTGTGGCTCTTCCACAAAATACCACGGCCTGGGCAAATCTATTTTGTAGATGTGGTGTAAGTTTAAAAAATTTGGCTCTCAAAAGAAATTTCAATCATTGTACTGTTGATATGTGGCTCTGTTGACTAAGGAGTTTGCCGACCACTGGCCGAGGCCATGACTGCCCGCCAGGACTCACCTTTAGTGAGGAAGCGTTCCTCTCAGGCAGGCCTGTGTGGCACGTTAGGGCTCTGCGTGTGTAAGGCCTGCCCTGCAGGCCTCCCCTGGGCTTGTAAGGTGTACCATGTGGTCCCTTTTCCATCCAACTCCCAAGTGGAAAGCATGATGAAGCTGGAACCTGGGTTCGACTGTAATTTCCATTGAGCGGCCGGTGGAGGGTGAGCTGCACCGCATCCCAGGGCCTCTCTGCCTGTGGAGCGTGTTGGCCACTGCCTGTGCCACTCAGTTTGTGGTGAGGAGCAGCGGAGAAACTCTGTGCAAAGCGCGACTCAGGTATCTGGGATCAAACCATCAAAAACGCCCCAGAGAAGATGTTTACGCCTCAGACCCAGGCTGGGCCTTCCCATCAGTCAGTAGCTTTGCTTCCAGCAGGAGGAGGACGAACGTGCAGAGACAGGATCGCCTGCTTCTGCCCACAAGGCCAAGCCTCGCCGTAGCTCTCCATTTAGGGTTCTTCCTTTCCCACCCCTCCACCCTCCTTCCTCTTGGAGAAAAGCCGTCTTAGGCTATTTCAGGGGTTGATCACAGAATCCCTCATTGTTACCTTGTTCTCCCACATACCCTGCTCTCCAAATAACCCCACTGGGGGGCTCTGGGGCCAGTGCCCATATTGTGTGCCCAGGGGCCGTTCACACCGGGATTCCTGCGAGGCCCTGAGGTGGGATCCCGGGATCCTGAGTCAGGCCCGCTGGCTCCCCAGTAGCCACCACTGGGGCAGAGCCTGCTCCCCACCGCATCTTTGCAGCAGCTTAACAAGTTCCCCACAGAGAGATGAGGGGAGATCACGGAATCACTTAGCCAAGCTGCCGCACAAAAGCACTCTCGGCTCGTGCCAGCCCAGCGTCTGGAAACAAGCTGTCTGCTCCCTGGGCTAGAGAGCCCGTGGGAGGCCTCCTCCTGGTGCCGCCCCTGGAGGCAGGGCTGTCCTCTGCCCCGGGCCGGCCGCTCCTGAACACCAGGTAACCATGATCACAGCCTCTGCTTTGTCCTCGGCTCTTTCCAGGCCTGAGGCCAGGAGGAAACCAAAGTTCAAAGAGGTGAAGTCCTGTGTCCCAGGTCCCGAGGCTGCTTTGCTTCTAGAACTCAGGTTCCTTCCGTGAGGGCCCTTGGCTTGCCCGGCTGAGTTTTTGCCATTCCCAGTTCCCCCTATGAGTTGCTGCAGATAAATATTGCCATATATATATATAAAAAATCATATATATATATATATATATATATATATATGTATGTATATATATATATGTGATTTTTTTACACAGAGGAAGGGAGAGAGATAGAGAGTTAGAAACATCGATGAGAGAAACACTCATCAGCTGCCTCCTGCTTACTGCCTACTGGGGATGTGCCCGCAACCAAGGTACATGCCCTTGACTGGAATCGAACCTGGGACCCTTCAGTCCACAGGCCGACGCTCTATTCACTGAGCCAAACCAGTTTCAGTTAAATAGTGCCTTTTAAAGTGGTTTTTGCTTTACTGTATTGAATACATTAGGGAGTTCTTGAAGAAATAAAGAGTATGTCACCAATCCATGGAGCAGCAGAGAAATGTGCAGGGACACTGGGAATTGTCTGGATGTTAAGTGACCATCCTTATGTCAATTGCTGAGACCGAGCCCGGAGCACCCTGCTCAAGTCAGGGTTCCCTCCGTTGCACCACCCCTCTGCCTGCAAACATTGACCCTCCCATCGTAACCGGTGGCAGCGGAGCCTCTCGGACATGTGGTCAAGCACTGCGTGCGATGAGCTGGGTGGACACGTTTTGCCACAGCCCTTCGCTGTGTGTGCTATGTGCCGGGGGCCAGGAGAAGGGAACCATGGCAGGCACGGTGCCTCCGAGGAAATTCTGCTTGCTGGCCTGGTGTGTGAGATGTGAGCTGAATGCTCTCTGGGCTATTTCCACTTTTTGCTACATCAGGACTCTGTGATTGGCGAGCATCAAAATCCCAATGAAACACACACTTCCTTGGCTGCCCTCGCTCAGCTTGGAGAGAATTTTTCCGGTCCAAAAGAGAGGATGCTGGATTTGTCCGATAATGCTTGAGATGACACTTCTGGGCATCTCTGAAACAGGACTTTGATAACCATGCTTGCTGCAGCCGCTGCCTCCCTGGTTCCCTCAGACTCCGCTCTTGCCCAGATCTGCCAGGAGAGGAGCGCTCCCCATCGTGGGCCTCACACAACTAAATGGCATCAGGCTGAAGCAGGCTGTTCAGTATCTAATTAGCCTGTGGCTTCAGGAAGTAGAACAAAACCTCTACATGTTTGAAAGATGTCGCTGGAACGTGCTAGCTGAATAGCCTCAGCTGTTCAAACAGCAGAGCGAGACGAGACGCAGGTGGGGTGTGGAGGGAGGGGTGGGTGCTGCAGTGAGGTGTCAGGAGTCCTGGCAAAAAAAGGTCTCAGCTTCTTTGGATTTAAAGGGCCAACACAAAGGTGGCCGTAAATTTTATTTTCTTCTTTTGCAAAGCCTGGCTTTTTTTTCTCGAGTGCCCCTATGGGACTTGGGTTGTGGAAGGAACTACATTTTTCCTTTGTTCAGGTGGGATGAGGGCTTCATGTAGAAGGGAGGGGGGGCTCCTTGCAGATGTGGGATGGCAGCTGCTTCAAATGGAACCATCTCTGGGCCTGTTTATTCACCAGAGAAAGCAGAAGGTGGGACAAGGTCAGCCTCCAGGCTGCCTGGAGGCAAGAGGCATCTGGGGTGCTTATTCTAAAACCTCCCGCCCTCCTGAGCCCGGATTCTCGGGGGCAGAGGGATCTGTTTGGAGCGAGCATCCCAGGTGCCCCTCTTCCCCAGGTGCCTGGGGACAGTGGTCTGCCCCATCTCCAGCCTTCCAGCTCGGAAACCCTTGGCTCAGTCTGGGAGACAGTGAATCCTAATTATGTTCCAGACCCAAACCTCTTTGCAGATCTGATGACAGCTGTGGATACTCCCTTTAGAAAAAATGTATGCATACACAAAATATTAAATCTAGTTTCAGGGTTTCTGTCCCTTGATTAAGAATTCCTTCTCTAAAGTCAGTTGGAAAAAGAGAGTCTAAGATGCCCAGCTGGCATGGCTCAGTGGTCAAGCATCCATCTATGGACCAAGAGGTCAGGGTTCGATTCCTGGCCAGGGCATATGCCCAGGTTGCGGGCTTGATCCGCAGTGTGGGGCATGCAGGAGGCAGCCAATCAGTGATTCTCTCTCATCATTCATGTTTCTCTCTCTCTCTCTCCCTCTTCCTTTCTCTCTGAAATCAATAAAAAAATATATTCTAAAAAAGAATCTAAGAATTTAGGACTGTGACTATTGCAAAGTAGCGGCACACTGAAGATTATTCTATTATGTCTCTCAGCTTTCCTATGATATACGATTACGTCTAGTAATAATTAATGTCGTTTTCTAATACTTTTTAAAATCGAATTTATTTAAACAATACAACAAAATTTAATCAACAATATAGTTGCCGTTGTTTTCTACTACTTGTGCCCAACGCTCAGGAAGCATTTTAATCCCTCTGTTGTAAAATTCTTGTGATTTTGATGCAAAAAATTCAGTCAATGCATTTTTGAGGCATTCTTCATTATTAAATTTTTTTCCAAGAAGAAAGTTTTGCAAAGAACGAAACAAATGGTAATCGGAAGGGGCAATATCAGGAGAATATGCAGGTTGAGGGAGAACTTCCCATTCCAACTGGCGCAGTTTTTCAGCAGTGATTCTTGCAGTATGAGGTCATGCGTTATCGTGGTGAAGAATTACGCCCTTCCGATTAATCAGCGCGGGTTCTTTTTCTCTTAAAGCTTGGGCTAACCTTTCCAATTGGGCACTATACACTGCACTTGTAATGGTTTGGTTAGATGGTAAAAGTTCATAATGAAGAATTCCTTTAAAATTCCACCAAACACACAACATCACTTTTTTCGCATGCAAGTCAGGTTTTGGCGTGGGCTGCGGAGCCTCATTTTTGTCCAACCATTGAGGCCGCCTTTTCAAATTAACATACAGCACCCATTTTTCATCTCCGGTAACAATTTGCTCTAAAAACGGCAAACGGTTTTGACGAGAGAGGAGCGAACTGCAAATTGTGACTCTGATTACGGTTGTTGTTGATCAACTCATGAGGAACCCATTTTCCAAACTTTTGCCAAGTGCACGCAATTAATTGGAAATTGTTTTTTGTGAACAATTTAAAGTTGTCGCAAGCTCTTGTTGGGTAATTTGAGGATTTTGCACCAAAAGAGCTTGAAGAGCTTCTTGATCAAAATTGGACACACGGCCTCGACCACTCTTGTCATCTAACGAAAAATTTCCCTCGCGAAATTTCTCAAACCAACGCTGGTATTTTCTGGCGCTAACTGCATCTTGACCAAGAGCACTACAGATGTTTTTTGCAGCCTCACTTGCTTTTCTTCCTAATTGGAACTTGTAAAGCATGCAGTGCCGAATATGCTCTTCATCCGCCATCTTCTTAGCCCTAGTTTTGCAACAAAAACCAAACCAAACACAAACTTTTTCAAGCAAAACTTGTTAATTGCACTTCACACGTTCTGTAGATACCACGTGTTTGAAGGTTATGTCAATACAAGTCAACGCCAAGCAAGATTTTAAACGAATGTTGAAAAACGACATTAATTATTACTATACCCGATAGTATTCTTTTCATTTTACACATGAGCCAAGTGGGACATAGAGAGATGAACATACCTTGTGAGTGGTGGCTGGATTGAGCCCAAATAGTCTTATTCCAGAGCCAGTAAACTTAAAATTTTGAGTAACCTAATCACATAAGTAACAGATTTGCCTTCCGGAAGCCATAGCTCTTTCTGACTTGGATATTTATGGCCATTGCCCTACATTTCCCCCATATCAGTTATAATTAGTTGAGCAGTTACTGAGTAGCAGTGCCAGGAATGATCCTAGGAACTTTATGTGCATTGTTTTATTAAAAGATATGCCCAGAAAGGGAAATGCACTATTATTGTACACACTGAGTCCTAAGTAAATGTCGAAAAAAATTAGGGAGGGAGGAAAGCATTTCCTGAGGCTTAGAAACTTTCTGGATTATTTTCTCTTTGGGTAATTTCTCTCTCATGATATTATCAGAGACCTAGAAACAGACAAGAAACTGAAGATCTTCTAGTTCCAACATTTCCTTAGGGACCTGCAGAGAATAATAAGACAGTTATTTGCAAGGATTAATTCATCCTAGATTCCTAAGAGTCCAGCAGTGGTTTTTCCTCTATGCTCAGCGCTTTGGAGTCTACCAGACACCAGCTGGTCTCTGTGTGCTGCCAGTCGGAGCCACGTTAACCACAGTGAGAGCACCGCTGGGTGCCCAGGTGCTTTCTGCTGGCGCTGAGCTCAGGCACTGCGCATGCGCGGTTCCACCGCACCTCACAGGTGTATCAGACCTCCGCATGCGGGTGCCCCTTTCAAGCAAAGACCTTCGGGCAGAGATCTTGCCTGATGTGACGCCTGCACATTTCCCAAGTGGCAGAAATGCATGATTGAAGTACACAGCCAGGGATACGCAGGATCTGGAGACAGTTCCAGGCAGAAAACCCAGCAAGTGCAAAGGCCCTGAGGAAGCTTTTGCTTGAGGTGGGTTAATGGCAATAGAGCTCTGGTTTCATGCAAAGCACTCTCTCCACACTGGTATTTCAGTTTCTTTTTGACCTTGCAGATGAAAAAGATGGTACGTATGTTTGGGTTACCTTCAAAAGTAAGAAGTAAATTTGGGAGAATCAAGATCTTTCCTGGGGTTAGAAAGACATATCCGCAAAGCCATTTGGACATTTTTGTAGCCGGTAATTTTGTAAGCAGACCCACAGGACTTGCTCTGAAACCCAGGCGGAAGGGGCCAGCACCGGCCCAGCGGATGTCTTAGGCAGTCCGACAAACTCACCCCAGTGTTGGAGAGCGCGGAGGACACTGAGGAATAAATCTGGAAAAGCTGGCATGTGGCCCTGCTTCAGGGTCAAACACAGGCCGAAGGGGCCACCTGCATCTTTTCATGGTCCTCTTTTCAGGATTGGGAGGTTGGAGTGGGTGGGTGGAGGAGGAGAGAAAAAGAGAGAGAGAGTCAGAGTCCATGTGTATGCCAGGGTGGAACTTGTGCCTTCCTGATGGTTCCCAGGCCAGTTTGGGTGGCATCACTCACCCACTTACCAGGCTGGCCCAGCCCAGCTCACAGACAGCGGGAGGATCCTAAGTCACAGAGGATCACATGCTCCGCCGACTGAAACCAACACACAACAAGGGCTGGGCCACTTCACGTGGGTGAGTCTCAGAGGAGCTCACAGGCTCGGCCCCACCTGCTGCCAAGTGGCTGTCCCCGTGGGCAGGCCCGCCCACAGCCCCACCCTGGCACGCCAACCTCCGCATCTGCCACAGACGGAGGACAAGCGGAGCGGGGCACACCTAGGTGGGGCGCCCACTGCCACTTTTTCCCAGGTTGGCTTTGCCCAGGGTGACGTGCCCAGCCAGGCAACACCAGTTCTCAAACACCCATCCGCGCAGGACTCACTGGTGGAGGGGAATGGGGGCTCCGGGCCTGAGGGTGCTGGGCATACTGCTGGGGAAAGGAAGGAGCAAGCCGCTGGCCATGACCTCACCTCGCAGTCTCTAATTATGGCCTCTGAGGTTAACACATGCAGCCACAGACGTCTCCTGCAGTAGTTATCAGAGTGCTCTCCACCGCAGCTCTGAAGTTATGCAGCGTTCCCTGTACTGCTCTTGAAATGGATGTCTTTAATGAATCAGGACATTCGCAGCATCACAGGTTACCGTGTGTGTGTGTGTGTGTGTGTGTGTGTGTGTGTGTGTGTGTGAAGCACATTCATTTGTTCAATGGGACACACACACACACAAACATCCCACACTCTTTTATTCTATTTTGGTATGTCTTTCCTTCTTTTTATTAAAAAATAATTTATTGTTTTTATTGGAGAGAGGGAGGGAAGAAGAGAGAGAGAGGGGAGAGAGAGAGAGAGAGCGAGAGAGAGGGAGAGAGAGAAACATTTAAGTGAGAGAGGATCATCAGATGGAGCCTGAAACCCAGGCATGTGTCCGGACCGGGAACTGAACCGGTGACCTTTTGATGCATGGGTTGATACTCAACCAACGGAGCCACACCAGCCAGGGCTGATGTGTCTTTATGTTTGAAACTGTCAGGGACTCAGGGAATGCAAGTGATTTGGGCCAAACGACTCTGAGAGGCTTGGAAAGGCCACAAAGACCTCCGCAGAGGACCAAAGCCAAGCGGAATCTCTGCACCAGTTCTGTCCCCACCAATTCTCCCCAGCTACAGTCGCACTAGCACCTCATACTACCAGCGCCGGGTTTTGAAAAGTCAGTGGCCACAATGTTTCCACAGCAGGGCTGGCAGGATGGCACTGGAGTTCAGAGCCCTGCATGTGACAGGTCAGAAGTTCAAGATCTGCTGCTGGACAGCGAACAAACTGGTCCTGGGGAGGGATGTCGGCAGTACTGGCAGTACGGAGCACGGGTGGGCTGTCGCTGCTGAAGTGGGACTGAGCACTCTGGCCAGAAGTGAATGGCCAGCACAAGGTGACAGCGGGAGGATTCAAAGACAGGGCCACATCGGGTGTGTGTTTGTTCATTAGGTATCAATGGAGCACCTGCTCCGTGCTGGGTCCGTTCAAGGTTCTGATAATTGAGCAGTGGACAAGCAAGGCCCCTGCCCGTCGGGGGCTTACAGTCTAGGGGTGGGGAGGACAGCACCCTCGGAAATGATTTTATTTATAGCCTAATGCCATTATTAAAACGTGTGTGTGTGTGTGTGTGTGTGTGTGTGTGTGTGTGTGTGAGAGAGAGATGTAGAATGGGATAGGGTGGAATGATTGCAAAGTTTTTTTGAGTCCTTCCAGTTATGAACTAACTCGCCTGTGCCCTTGGCCCAACCACGCCTCCCCCCCCCCCCCCCCCCCCCCGTCTCAGTTTCTATGTTCTGCAAAGAAAGGGGGGGGCCTCCTCCTCTTCGAGCTCCGCTGCGCCCAGCTCCCTCCCTCTGAGTTCATTTCCTGAGCGGCCAGGCGGGTGGGCGCAGCTTCCCAGGCGCTGAGCGTCCCAGGTGTCACCCCGCGCGGCTGCCCGGCCGCCCTTCCGCCCGCGGAGAAACGGCGAGGTTTGCCCGCGGAGTTGGAGCCGGGCTGCTCCCGAGCCCGGGATCCCCTGTCCGGCCGAGGCCCGCGGGGTGTCCCAGGTGTCGCCGGGCGGGAGCAGCTGGTCCCGCCCCGCCGCGCCCCGCCCCGCGCGCCGCAGTCACAGCGGCCCCGGCGGCGCTGCAGCGAGGCGGGAGCCGGGAGCGCGGGCGGCGCAGGTGAGCGGGCTGCGGCCGGGAGGGGTGATCGGTTGGTGCGGGGGCAGGAGGGGGAGGGACGAGGAGGGGACTGCGGAGCCCGCGCCGGGTGCTGCGGGCGGGGGGTGGGAGCGCAGTGCGGGGCGACCCTCTCCGGCGCGCGGGGCCGCGGCACAGCCGGAGGGTCCGGTCCGGCCGCTGGCGTCCGGCGAACAGCTGCGAACATCTGCACCGGCCGGGGCTGGGGCGGCGCAAGCACCCCAGCAGGTGGGGAGGGGATGGGGGTGCGGGCTGCCTAGAGGAGATCTGAGCTGGTTCGGGGGTTCAGGAAGGAGGAGCCGGGGAGCTCAGCCTCTCCGTCCCGGCGCTTCCCAGGCCCCGCGCCGGCGCTGCTGCCCTCCCCCGGCTCCTGGCTCTCGGAGTTGGTGCTGAGTAGCCGCTCTGCAGCACCGTGTTCCCGGGGCTTCTGAGAGGCCGGTGCGAAGCTGCTCTGACCCCGGGGCCCCAGGTGGCAAGGTGCGGGTCTCTGAGCCCCGGGCGGTGTGGGAGCGGGAGTGTACTCACCACTTCCCCGGGCCTGGCCATCAGGACGAAAATGTGGAAAGAGTCTGGAGTAGAAAGTATTTAAATTCCAGTTACTGGCTGTGTTGCCCTGAGCAAGTTACTTAACTTTGCGGACCCCCAGTTTCCTGAAAGGTATTATAATCTTTTTATAAAGCACACAACACAAGGCCTGGGGAAAAAGTTCCCTCCACTTTTGTAGGTGTTCCTGCAACACGCTACCTTCCGGAGGTCCCCACGCATTCCTGAGCAGAAGGCAGAGCCTGGAGGCTTACATGGCCCTCCTTTAGGAGGGACCCTGCAGGTAGTGGCAGTGTGCTTTTTGAGAGGGAGTGGGCATTTTTTTTCCTTTCTTTCTTTTTATTTATTAATTTATTTGCTCTCATCCGAGGAGTGAGGATATTTTTTTAATTGATTTTTTTAGAGAGAGTGGAGGGGAGGGGGAGGAAGAGGAGAGAGAGACATAAGGATTGGTAGCCTCAGGGATTGAACCTGCAACTGAGATATTTGCCCTTGACCGGGAATTGAACCTGTGACCCTTCGTTCTACCCTTGGGTCTGTGCAACACTCATTTTGCTTGCTCTAACCATCGAGCAGCAGGGCAGGGCTCTTTCTTTCTTCTTCTTTTTCTTTTCTTTTCTTTTCTTTTTTCTTTTTGTACCACTCCGACTTGTTCATGGCTAGGCCTCCTCCCAGCTGCGTCACTTCCTGACACTGTTCTAGAGGCCAAGATGGAGAGGTGCGGGTGCACGGGGCCTGCGGACAGAGGTGTCATCAGCCTGCTCTCATTACATTTGTCAGTATTCTTTGAGTTGTTTTCTTCACGTGGAAATTCCCTTGAATTTAGATATCTACTGGCTCACAGGCCTGAAAGGCTGAGGGTTTTCGCTTCAGGCATTGTTAGTCCCAGGAGCTCCTATCAGGTTGCAGGGCTGCTCCTCTCTCATTTGTATCTTGGCTCTTGCCCCTCCCTGTTGACTGGTTCTTACTGGAGTGATAAATAGCATGGCACCTTCAGGCTCATCTGCTCCTTCAGAGAGAGGGTGGGAGGGGCCAGTCTCTTCTTCCATCCCCTCCATTATTTAGCACATCTTACTTATATACTAGACCAAAACAGGCCAGGCCATCTCCGTGGGCAGGGAGCAGGTTTCCACCACAAAGGTGGGTGCTTTACCCAGGTCGCACCAGTGTTTGGGGAGATTAGTTTAGCTACTAGGATAGTGCCACCCTGGTTGCTGGGGATTGGGGAGGGGCAGTCCCCAAAGAGAAGACTGCATCCTGGGCAGGTAATCAGAGGACATACCCATTGTACCCTCTCTGCCCTTGCTCGCCACCATCTGAAGAAGTCTGTAGCAGAGTGCACACTGCCTGGATGCCCTATTCTGTCTGTCAGTCATCAAGTCTTTATCCAAGGCACGAAGGCATCGCGCATGTTCATCCTTTCATTCATTGTTTTGTTCATTCATTCATTCATTCATTCATCCATTCAGCATTTAATTAGTGTCCAACATGCTAAGGCCTCTGCCAAGGGTGAAACTGCTTGCTTTTGAGCTCAGAGTCTAGCTGGAAAGGCCGTGTCTGGGACTGTTTTACTGGGGATGGAGTGAGGACTTCCCCAGGACATTGCAATTGTCCTTTAAACTGGAGATGAGTAGGAGGAACAGTCGGAGGGACTTCCCAGGCCATGGGCAGGGTATCATATAGAGCTTTCTATTGTAAGTAACGCTATTTAGGTGACTTTACCCTCTTGGGTAAGAAGTCTGGAGGCAGGCAGTTCAAAGTGGTCACAGCTCTAGGTTGGCTCCGGGAAGATGCCCGTGGTGTCCTCTGCCCTGGCACAGGGGCTCGGGAGCTCCATGCTGCCGTCACGGGGTAACAGCCAGAGCAGAAAGGAAGGGACAGGGGTTGCTTCTCCTGTTTCTCTAGATCACAAAGGACAACATTTCCTAGAAGTTCCATGTGCCACTGGCAGGAATAGTCACATGGCCACCCTAAGCCAGTGCCTATGAATGTTTGGGCAAGCAATCTGGGGCTGGGGGAGGGCTCACCTCCCCTGAGCACATTGATGCTCCAGACCCGAACAAAATCGGAATTCTGTTAGCAACGAAGAAAGCGAGACTGCCCAGCGGGCTGTTAAGTAGGCTGTCCACTGTGTCTCCCACGGCAGTGACAGATGGTGAAAGGCATGGCCTCTATGGGCGACCGGAAGTTCAGTACCATAGCTGGGTATGGTGTGGCTGCTGGGAAGAAAGGAGCTGAGATTGGAGACGCGGGCAGAGGCAAGAGTCCCCAGCGTTAGGTACCACTCTGGGTGTCACTGAGAAGCATGCATCTTGGTCCCACTCTTCAAATAACTTACACCCAAAAACTGGAAAAGTTTTTCTACTTTCATTAGTAACAGCAACAGTGTCTCGCTGTGTGTGGGTAACTCTCAGGGGGGGGACTAAGGTGGCGGGCTTTAGGGATGGGCCCTGTGTAGTTTGAAAAAGCTTCACAGATGGTTCTGCTGTGCCTCACACTCCCCAGCCTTCCCTGGTGCCCCCGTTCACCTCCCCCATGCCCTCTCGTATCATGTCTTCGCTTCAGTATTGTTACCTGCCTTTAAACGAATGGGCTGGGACTTGCTGAAGGTGCAGTTAGTGGTAGATCTTGGACTAGAAAACAGTTTTGCAGACAGTAAGTCCAGTGAGTGAATACTCCATAGGTGTGTTTCATAGGAAACCAGCCAGTCTATTGCTTTGGGAAAGTATTCAGCCTGTTTTCATTTGAGGTACGAGGTATGCTTTTTGTTTCCATTTGATATGGTGGACACTGCTGGACATTCGGGGTTAGATTGGATAACCAGGAGTGCTACTGCTCATGATCCCCCATACTCAGTATCTAGTTAGCATAGACACTGGCAACAAGACCGGGTCGCTAATCCTGGTAGAAAGGAGGGAGTGACAGGGAGCATTCTGTGTTGTTTCCATCAGCAGTACTGCCCTGGGTTGGCCGGGATCACTGGAAGAATGTGAGGGAATGAGGTGAGGAGATACCATGGATAGTCATTCATTCCATAAATATTTGTTGAGCATCTACTGTGTGCCAGACACCGTTCTGGTGCCACTGATAAAAGAGTGTGTAAGAAAGACAAAGTCTCTTCTCATGGAGCTTACAATTTCCTGGAATGAGACATTTATTTATGTTTTATTTCATATGTCAAGTGGTGTGAAGTACTATAATGAAAAGTAAAAACAGATTAAGAGAAGAAACGCGCTGGGCATAGCGTGATAATCTTAAAGGTTTATTGTCTTTCTTATTGCCAACAGAGAAATATAGTCTGAGCAGGCATTGTATTTGGGGACACACACACACACACACACACACACACACATTCACTTGGAAGAAGAAGGTTGCATATTGGATAACTTGATCTTAAAGAATTTCTTTCATGCAGAATCTGTTTTTATACCTGACATTGTTCCCAAACATGATTTACAATGACTTACAAAACATGCTACCAGGTGATGAGAAATAAGTGAAGAAATATGAGCAAAGGGATAATAAGGGTCATTTCTGTCATCATTGCGTTCCAGAATTGTTTAATTTTCGTAGCAGAGGAAGGAGGAAGTAAGGTGATTAAAAAATGTGGTGATTCATGTTCAGGGTTCATTACTTAAAAGGTGAGAAAATGAATTATGATGACTCAGAAAGTTATAACTTTTTTTTATTGTTGTTTAAAGCAGCGGTGGCCAACCTTTCGTACCTCAGGGACCACCGGAGGTCTGTGGACAATTGGTTGGCGGCCCCTGGTTTAAAGAATCAATTTTATTTGATAGGAAAAGTAGTCTCTTTACTAAGGACTTATGTAAAATTTATCTCCTGAGTTAGAAAACAACAACAAACTAACAGGTCTTTTTATATATAGTATATATATCAATCTGAAGTACATCAAAGGTTAACAGAGACCAAAGCCTCATTTTCTTGCCAAAGAGTATGGTACAAATGAAAATTGGTGAGAAGTTTGGACCTATAACTGACTGGAAAAAATGTACAAATTCATATAAAAATTTATAGCATAGAAATGTTATAAGGGATAATATTGATCACCTATTTTTTTGGGTTTCTTATTGTCAAGTTTTGAGAGTTCTTTATATAATCTGGATATATATCCTTTGTTAGAAATGTGACTTACAAATAAATTCTCCCAGTCTGTGCCTTATCTTTTTATTCTGGTTACAGTATCTTTCTTAGGGCAGATTTTTTAAAATGTTGGTAAACCAATTTATCAATCATTTTATGAATCAAACTCTTGTTTTATCTAAGAATTCTTTGCCTAACCAAAAGTCTCTAAAATTTTCTATATTTTCTTCTGGAAGTTCATAGTTTTATATTTAAGTCTATGACCCATTTGGGGCTCATCTATAATAATAAAAGCTTAATATGCTAATTAGACCGGACAGCCTAGACCCTAGACTAGGGGTGTCGAATTCAATCAGAGAAGGGGCCAAAATCTAAAATCCAGCCTAAATCGCAGGCCGAATGGTTTACTGAACAGTCATAAACTGACAATGTCATAAACTGACAGCGGAGTGCAGTGATGACAGCGCGGTGCGGGCCACATTGCAAGGCCTGGCAGGCTGGATTTGGCCCGCGGGTCTTGTGTTTGACATATGTGCCCTAGACCTTCTGGACGTCCTTCTGTATGTCCTCTGGACGAAACTGCATTTATCCTTTCTGATTGGTGTTTCTAGTTTCTGGGTATATATTCCTAGAAGTAGGATCACTGGGTCAAATGGGAGTTCCATTGTTAGTTTTTTGAGGAAACTCCATACTGTTCTCCAAAGTGGCTACACCAGTATGCATTCCCACCATCAGTGCATGAGAGTTCCTTTTTCTCTATATCCTTGCCAGCACTTGTCGTTTGCTGATGTGTTGATGGTTGCCATTCTGACAGGTGTGAGATGGTACCACATTGTCATTTTGATTTGCATCTCTTGGATGATTAGTGACTTTGAGCATGTTTTCATATGTCTCTTGGCCTTCCTTATGTCCTCCTTCGAAAAGTGTCACCTATTTTAACCATCTGTTCTTAAGTGCATATACATTTAGGATTTTTATGTCCTAAGAAAGGGAGAATTGATCCCTTTCTCAGTGTAAAATATCCTCTTTATCCCGGGTAATATTCCTTATTCTGGAGTCTATTTTGTATGTTAATAGTGTAGGTATTCCAGCTATCTGTCTTTTAATTGGTGTGTTGATCACTCATACTTACTATGATATCGGTATGATTTAATTAAATCTATTATTTTGCCATGCTGTTTTATTTTTTATTTTGTTCCATCTGTCCCCCTTTAAAAAAAATTCTCACCTGAGGATATATTTTTTAAATTTCTTTATTGATTATGGTATCACATAATTGTCTCATCCCCCCCATTCCCATCCCAAACCCTTTCCCACGTATGCCCTCCCCCCCCCCCCCCCCCGCCCCTGTTGTCCATGACTAGTGGTTAGGCTTATATGCATGCACATAAGTCCTTTGGTTGATCTCTCCCCTTTGCCCCCACCCTCCCCTACCTTCCCTCTGAGGTCTGACAGTCTGATTGGTGCTTCTCTGTCTCCTGGTTGGTTTCTGTTCATCAATTTATGTTGTTTATTATTTCCCCTAGATGTGTTAGATCATGTGATACAAGGAGTTACCTTATAAAAACCGAAACTGAGACAAGCCATAATGGTTATGTTGAGAGGCAAATGAATCAGTCTGTAGTGAGTTCCTTTCTGGGCCAACAGTTCTTTTGAGTCCCAATTTCAATGTCAAACAGTTCCATATGTGTGCCTATCAGCCATGGTATTTTAGATCTGGTTGGTGGACAAATGGTGGTGATGCAGGTCCGACCATCTCTGGTTTGTTCCTGGGCATCCTACAGCTACGCACAGCTGCTGCTAGTATGGTAAGGTGTTGTCAATGTCTTCCATCACTGGACTGAGGATATTTTTAGAGAGAAGAGAGAGGAAGAGGGAGAGGAGAGGGAGAGAGAGAGAGGGAGAGGGAGAGAGAGAGTGAGAGAGAGAGAGAGAGAGAGAGAGAGAGAGAGAAAGAAAGAAACAGAGAGAGAGAGAGGGAAAGAGAGAGAGAGAAGGAGAGAGAGAGAGAGGGAGAGAGAGACAGACACTGGCTATCTCCTGTACACTCCCTGACTGGGTATCAAATCTGCAAATTCTGCAATATTTTGGTTTTGGTCTATGGGATGATGTCTAACCAATACCAGCCAGAGCTTGATTTTTTTTTTTCTATTGAGAATTTTTTATGATTCCCTTTTATCTTTACTATGGACTTCTTTATTATGCTTCTTTAACATTTTTTAGTGAGACAGAGTTTATTTTCAAGTAAATTACTGTTTCATGTGTAAAGGACCTTTGCAGTATGTTCCCAATCCTTTTTCATCCTTTGTGCTGTTGCTGTCATTTTTCTTTTACACATAATGTGAAAAATACTACTGTTGTTACTTTAGACCAGGGGTCAACAAGCTTTTTCTGTAAAGGGTCAGAAAATAGTGTAGGCTTTGAGGCCACATTTGGTCTCTGTTGTATATTTTCTTTTTAAAAACATTTTAAAAACAAAACCATTCTTAACGCATGGATCATACTAAAGTAGACTATGGGGCTGGATTTGGCTTTCAAGCCATAGTTTGCTGACTCTTGCTTTAAACATTTAATTAACTTGTAGAGTAATTAAAATGAGAGAAGGATGAATTCTGTTTGACGTTCATTTATTCCATTTCTAGCACTTCATGTCTTTGTGTTGATCCAAATTCTTGTCTGGCATTATATTTTGCTTGAATAACTTCATTTGACATTTCTTATAGTGTAGTCTCCTGGCAATGAACTCTCAATTTTTGTTCGCCTACAAGAGTCCTTATTTCTCCTTCATTTTAAGAAGATATTTTCACTGGATATAGAATTCTGGGTTGGCAAAAAAAAAAAAAAAAAAAAAAGAATACAAAGATATTGTTTTCTTATTTGCCTAAAGTCTGGTAAGAAGTATCTTTGTAATTCTTACCTTTGTTTCATTGGTATTTGACCTGCTTGGTATTGTGGTTTGGTATTGGATCTGTGATTTGGTATCTGTCATAAATTTTGGAAAATTCTGAGGTTATTTCTTTAGATATTTCTTCTGTCTTACTATCTTTCTTTTTTTCTGCAATTTTGATTACACCCAGGTTAGAATTTTTGTTATTATTCCACAGCTTGTGGACACTTTTAAAATTTGTTTGCTTTGTTTTATCCTTTTATTCCTACTTGTTTTTGTTTGGGTAATTTCTACTGACCTATTTTTAAGCTCACTGATTCTTTCCTTGGCTGTGTAAAATCTATTGAAGAATATATGTTGAAAGTATTCTTGATTTCTATTACTGTGTTTAGCCTTTCAAGCATTTCCATTTTATTTTTATGATTTCTATTTCTCTGTTAAAATTATACGTTTACTCTTTTATTTTAATCATCTTTTTGGATAGGATATTTTACAAATAATTATGCTTATTTTAATTTTCATGTCGGATAGCTTCAATATCTGAATCTGGTTCTGTTAATTGCTATGTTTTGGGGGCATTGTAGCCTTTTTTCTTTCTTTTTTCTTTTTCTTTTTGGTGTGCCGTGCCATGTTTTGTTGAGAATTGGACATTTTGTGTAGAACATTAGAGACTGAGATAAACAGTTTTTATGCCTAGAAATGGGTAAGCCTTTCTGTTTCTGCTAGGCCTTAGTGTGCAGATCAGTGTGGTGAGGAGTTGAACTGGATTTGAAGTTTGTTGTTGCTATGGTTACCCTCAGTGCACCACAGAGTCCAGACTCCTATTGAGTTACCTTGAGTTCAGAGTTGGGGCTGCTTTGCTGAAGGGCTTTCCTCAGTATCTGTTTCAGTGTCAGCTTTAGGTATTCCCCTGACATTGCGCCTCTGAGTGGTCTGCCTCCATGCGCTTTCAACTTTTCCAGAAGCATTCCGTTATTATTTGTTACCTGATGCTTCTTAGCCAGTGTCCAGGTGTATTTGCCTCAGGTAAACTGTGCTCATGTCTTGTCTCTTCGGGCAGGTGCCTGGTTCTCTTAGATTTTGGGCTGGTGTGTTCCTCTGTGACCTCAGCTGTCTAAGGAGTTTAAGAACGTTGTGAGCTGGCAGTTTATCTGGCTTTTTATTTGCTGTGAGCACAGGAGGGATGCTCTTTTTAGCCCTGGGCGGAATTCAGCAGCCTTGATTTGATGCTTTCTACTCTTTCCTTTTACGATCAACTTGTAAAATCCTTGGGCTGTTTTCCTTCCCTGTGTGCTTTGTACAATGTTATGTATACATTCTGTGCATGTAAATCAGTGGTTCTCAACTCTTACCTGGGGAACATTAAACAAAATAAAAATCTTGGCCTCCAGATTCAATTGATATATGTTGGGGTCCAGGCCTGGGTGTCTTTTAAAAGCTCCCTAGGTGAGTCTGATGTACATCGAGGAGGCTGAGAACCTCTGGTTTAAGTATCACTTACAACCTTTCCTTTCACCGCGGTGCTGTTCCAACATAAACGACCAAATAAAATCCCAGGCTGTATACATTCACCCTTGTGACTGTGTGGAATTGTTTCCTTCCTTAATGATGCTTTCAGTGGTAATCACCTGCCGTCGGCTAATAGTCTCACAGAATGGGGAGGGACTTGGAGTTCTCGTTTAACTTCCCATTACTTACGTGCGTACCCTCCACGACAAGCTATGGCTTTGGCACTGCTTGGCCGTCTTTCAGATGCTGGAAACTCTCTGCCATTCAAAATGACACACCCCATTGTGAGATAGTTTTACTTGCTAGAGGTGTTTTTCTTCCATGGAATTGAAATGTGCCCTTCTGTAGTCTACTGAGTAATTTGTCCACCTTGTAAGTGGTTTTGAGAGAAATCCATTTGCATGACCTAGTGCACATGGGTGCACATAAGTGTGTGTGCATGCGTGAACATATGCACCCACTCTCATACCCATAACAAGCATTTTAAGAAACGGCATTTATTGTGAGTCTTGTACTTGTAAATTGATTTCACACCCCACCAGTGGGTTGTTTCTTGCAGCATGAAAAATGCTTCCCTATGAGACAAGCTTTCTGAGATTTAAAGACAGCACCGCTGGCACCTCCGAGTGTTCTTTGGCTGCTGCAGTGCTGGTTCCTTCAGCGATTTCAGCTTCCTCACTGCTCTGGCCAGTGTCCTGCACAAGGTGAATTTAAGTCCTGCATATGAATGGCCAAGGCCAGCGGCTGAGGCTGTGCAGGCAGGCAGATCCATTCAGAGTAGAGGAAGGGTTCCTTGTCTTTTTCTAGACACCATTTCTAGTTCTGGCCCAAATTTAGAAGGATGGAACTTGAACCCATCTTTTGAGGGACATTGTTGATGGCTTTTTTGGGGCAATTTTTATGTGTCCCACCTTTTTCAAATAACATGTCCTAATTAGCTACATATGCATCTTTCTTTACCAAGAGACTGTGAACTCCTTAGATGTCTAGAAGGATAGTTCATTCTTTTTCTTCAGAGTGATCGGTGCAAAAATGTTAATTTGTTGAATTAATCTTGGAAAACTGTGTTCCCAGTCAAGAAACTTTGGCCTTTAGCATGATTGCTTTGCTATCAGTTGTGCTTCTACATTCCCTATAACTTACCCACACAAGAGCTTGATAGCCCTGCATTTACTCAGGGAAGTGGAGAAGCTGGGTAATGTACCGGTAGATGTCCTTGTCACCATAGTACTCAGGCACATGACTCTGTGGCAGGTTCTGTGTGAGGTGCCAGTATTTCACAGCTTACAGCCTGCTTGGGAACACATGGCATGCAAGATGAATGTCAATGATTTGTATAGTGGGTATGTGTTCTTAGAGGTCACACAAGTGGTCAGGAAATAATTGATTTTGACTTTGAAGGTCAGCATCAGACATGGAGTGGAAGGTTATTTGTAAGTGAGGAAGATTTGGAAGGAGAAGAAAGCTATTTTCAGAGTCTCCCAAGTTGAATGAAATTGCAAGTTCTGCTCTCTCTAGGAGTGATTTGGATCCATAGGATCTGAGAGAAAATGCAGGTAAGATACAGAGGGAAATCAAATTTAAATTATTTCTATAGCAGGATAGAGATCCACAGAAGGTAATAAGCTCAATTCCCCCTTCCCCACTTATCCTCTCCCCCCCGCCCCCCACATTTGTACCTTCAGAGACTTTACCTCTGACAGGTGTAGTTTGTGTGCCATTCTGGCAGCTGCTCCTTGTCATGGGTTCAGCTGGCCAGGACCATTTCAAGGCTGGTAGCTCTGGCTCCATTGCTTTGTAGTTTTGTAATTTCTATCAGATTTTAGAGCAATCAGGCTTAGCCATTGACCAAAATTTTCTTGTTTTATTATACATATATTTTCTGTTGTTGTTAATTTCAGAGAGGAAGGGAGAGGGAGAGAAAGATAGAAACATCAGTGATGAGAGAGAATCACTGATTGGCTGTCTCCTGCACGTCCCCTACTGGGGATTGAGCCTGCAACCCAGGCATGTGCCCTTGACTGGAATTGAATCCAGGGTCCCTCAGTCAGCAGGCTGACACTCTGTCCATAGAGTCAGACCAGCTAGGGCCCTAATTTTTCTTCTTTCTCTTCTCAGAGGGCTCTTAATTGGTTGCATTATTAAGAAATGTACATTCTCAAAGTATACTGCCTTGACTACTCTTCATGATCCACTTCATCTGCGAGACCATCTTCTGAGTGAGCCAGTGACATCATAAAAATATTGCATCATTGGTGTCTTACTGAAAACTAATAATTTATTTCGGGGCTTTCTTGCTCAACAGAGGTGGAAAAAATATGCACCCTTTGTGTGTTATTTGTCCATTAGCAAGGTATGAGGACCAGAGTTCTTAAAGGCCGCTACAAGAATAGCTGAAACAAAGATGAGAGCTGTGCTGCACTACAGGATAGGTGTTAGTGTTACTGAGAGACGGACATCATGCTTTTCTCTTAGCATCTAGTGCTGCAATGGCCATTGATCTCCTGGGAGACCTAAATAATATTTTTTATATTTCTCCTTGTGCCATGGCAAAGGAAGCCCAGAGCAAAATGTAAAAGTACTCAACTGTAGTGATAATTTTATTTCAAATTCTAAGTACAAAGATTTCCTTTCTTAAATCATATGATTTCATTTTCTAAAAACAATAATTTTTATTTTTCTTATTATCACAGTGATACAAGTTCTTTATAGCAAATGTGGAAAAGAAGATATACCTCCCCAAGCAGACATTTTCCCATTATAGAGATAACCACTGTTTATGTTTTAATTGTTCTAATTTATTCTAGGCATAGACATGTGTGTGCATGTGTGTGTATATGTGTGTGTGTGTATATATATTTTTTTTTTTCAAAAGTGAAATGACATTTTTTACACTGTATTAAAACTCTTTTTAAAAAACATTTTTATTTGTTTCAGAAAGGAAGGGAGAGGGAGAGAGAGAATCAATGATGAGAGAGAATCATTGATTGGTTGCCTCCTGCATGCCCACTATGGGGGATTAAGCCCACAACCTGGGCATGTACCCTGACTGGGAATTGAACCATGACCTTCTGGTTCAACCATTGAGCCACACCAGCTGGGCCAAATTTCTCTCTCTCTCTCTCTTTTTTTTTTTTTTTAAATCCTCACGTGGACATGCTTACGGGGGGGTGGGGGGGATAGAGAGATAGACAGAGAGAGAGAGAGAGAGAGAGAGAGAGAGAGAGAGAGAGAGAGAGAGAGAGATTGGTTATCTGGTTGACTTCTATATGTTCTCCAACTCGGGACCCAACCTGCAATCCAGATACATACCCTGACTGGGATTTGAACTGGCAACCTTAGGTGCACTGGACAGTCCTCAACCAACTGCGCCACCCCAACTGGGCTAAACTCTCTTTCAAACTTCACCTTCACAGGCATTTTCCATGTCCTTAAATATTATCTTTAGTGGTTGGTATATTATTTCATCACGAAGCTGTATCTTGTTCTTTGAGCCTGAATCCAGCTCTTGCTGTCATAAACAATGCTGTCATGTATGTATATGCTTGTAGCTAGGTCTCTGAAGCGCATCCACAATTATTTCCTTAGAATAGAATTTCTAGAAGTGACATAATTGAGTAAAGGGCTATAATATTTTCAAGGCTCTATATATATATATATATATATATATATATATATATATATATATATATATATATATATATATATATATATATTTCCTTTTTGTCCGCCAGAAAGCATAATCTATTTTAGAGCTTAAGATTGCCTCTTCCCCAGGCCTCCTGCAGCACCAAGATGATTATTTCTTAAAATCTGTATTAGGAGGCTTCTGGCTGTGGCCAAGTGAGGAGGCTGCAAATCCTTTCCCCAGAAAGCAACTATAAGTCTGGACAAAATGAGCAGAAACGTCATTTTATAACCCTGGTCATCCATCAAAGGCGTACAACAAACTGAGAAGCATTATCCTGGAAAAAGTGCTGCACTTAGCCAAAGCACAGGGGGAGCCTGTGGGTGCTCCCGCCCCTCACCACCCCCAGCTCAGCGGTGCAGCGTGGTCTCAGCAAGGGGGGCTCTCAGGACCAGCCCTGGCTGCCAAGGCCAAAGGGATTCACTCCATTTGCAGCGGTGGGCGGGGCCTGCACCCAGGGAGTGTTTTCCCAGATCCCTCCTCCCTCCTTTAGGTTTACCTTGAATCTTTAAAAGATAGGAAATATTCTTCACTATAAGCATTAATATTTATTGTATAAAAAGGGGAGAATAAACATAAAGAGAAGAAAATTGAAGCCCACTGGGTGTGTATTCTTCTATATCAGCTCATTTTATAGATCTTGCTGTGATGACGGAAGTGTTGTACAGTAGCCTCTGCCCTCATGTGTTTATTGAGCACGTGGTCATGTGGCCAGTGCAACTGAGGATCTGAAACTTTACTAATTCTCATTAATTTAGATTTAAATATACACATGTGGCCAGTGCTATAGTGTTAGACAGACCAGTTCGATTACTTCTATAATATGGAGGCCTACACACATACCTACGTAGTTAAAAAACACAAAAATATGAACATATCACATATCGTATTTTATTTCCCTTTTTTCTGTTGAACAAGATGTCACAAACATAATTTTAATAGCTGAATGATGCACTTTCCATGGAATGAATGTACCGTAAGTTGTTTGATAAAATCTCTGTTGTGCCTTCAGGGTATTTCCAATATTTTGATCAAAGTCTTAGAATTTGAGTGATCAAGTCAACTTTGATAGCCGTTTCCAAACTTCTCTTCCAAGAGGGCCTTCCTGAGAACAGGGGTGAAAGTATCTCACCATTATTACTGTTATTTAAAAGTGGAGATAACTACACTTGCCTTAAGAATTATCCTTTTAAAGTTTAGGACTCAGTGGTTTTTAGACTATTCACAAAGCTGAGCAACTACCATCACTATCTAATTCCAGAACGTTTCCATGACTCCACAAAGAAATGTCATACTCATAAGCAGCCACTTCTCTTTCCCTCCTTCCTTCAGCCCCGGCAGCAACTAATCTACTTTTTATCTTTATGGATTTGCCTCGCCTGGACATTTCATATAAATGGAATCATTCATCATGCAACCTTTTGTGTCTGGCTTCTTTCACTTAACATAATAATTTCAAAATTTAAGATTCATAATGGTTTCAAGGTTATAGCATAAACCAGTACTTCATTTACTTTTATGTCTGAAAAATATTCTGTTGTATCAATATGCCATATTCTGTTTATCTGTTCATCTTGATGGAGATTTGGGTCGTTTCATTTTTGGGCTATGATGAATAATGCTTCTATGAACATTTATGTGCAACTTTTTTTTCCTCATGGACGTATTTTCTGTTTTCTTGGGTACATACCTAGGCATAGGATTGCTGGATCACATGGTGATGCTATGGTCTGGCAAACTGTTTGAAAAGCAGCTGCGCCTCTTTCCACTCGCACAGCAAGCTCAAGGGCTGCAGTTTCCATCCTCACCAACACTTTTCACTGTCCATCTTTTTGCCTATAGATATCCTAGTGGGAGTGGCATAGTGTCTCCATGTGGTGTTGATTGGCATGTTCCTAACAACTAATGACATTAAGCATCTCTTATGCACATATTGACCATTTGTGTATATTCTTTGGAGAAATGTCTGTTCAAATTATTTGTCCTTTTAAAAATTGAGTTACTTGTCTTTTTATTGTAGAGTTGTTAGAGTCTTTATGTATTCTGGATACCAGATCCTTATCAGATATATGATTTGCAAATGTTTTATCTAATTCTAAAGGTTATCTTTTTACTCCCTTGATAGTTTTCTTCGAAACAAAAGTTTTTTTAATTTTGATATCTTATCAATTTAAATTTTTTTACTTGTGCTTTTGGTGTCAGATCTAAGAAACCATTGACTAAGGTCACAAACGTTGACACCAATGGTTTCCCTAAGAGTTTTATAGTTTTAGCTTTTCCATCTAGATGTTTATTTGATCTCTTTTGAGTTAATTTTTTGTATATGGTATGATTTAGGGCTCCAAATTTATTTCTTTTAAGCATAGCTATGCAGTTATACCAGCACCATTTGCTGAAAAGAGTATTATTTCCCCCATTGATTGTCATAGCACCCTTATAAAAAATCAATTGACCATTAATATATAGTTTACTTCTGAATTCTCAGTTTTATTCATTGGTCTATATGTCTATCCTTATGCCAGTAACACACAATTTTGAGTATTGTTGTTTTGTAGCAATTTTGAAATTTGGAAATATAAGTTTCCAACTTTGTTCTTTTTCAAGATTGTTTTGGCTATTGTGGATCCCTTATATAGCCATACAAATTTTAGGATTAGTTTGCTAATTGCTGCAAAAGAGCCAGCTGGGATTTTGATAGGCATTTTAATGACTCTGTAGATCAATTTGAGAATTATTAGTTTGAGAGGCATTTTTTCAGTTATTTAGGTCTTTAATTTTTTTCAATGATGTTTGATAATTTTTTTTTAAACCTTAATATTGTTTTTTTTTTTAAATACATTTTATTGATTTTGTACAGAGAGGAAAGGAGAGAGATAGAGAGTTAGAAACATCGATGAGAGAGAGTCATCGATCAGCTGCCTCTTGCACACCCCCTAAAGGGGATATGCCCGCAACCAAGGTACATGCCCTTGACCGGAATCAAACCTGGGACCCTTCAGTCCCCAAGCCGACGCTCTATCCATTGAGCCAAACCAGTCTCGGCTGTTTGATAATTTTTATTTTATTTATCAAGTCTTGTTTTATTAAAAAGGTTAAAGTTAAATTTTTAAAAGTTAAATTTATTATTAATCATTATATTATTTCTGATACAGTGTAAATAAAATTGTCTTAATTTTATTTTTGGACTGTCTAATGGTAGTACATAGAAGTGTTATTGATTATTGTGGTTTGATTGTGTATCCTGAAACCTTTCTGAACTTGGTTAGCTTTGGTCATTTTTGTAGTGAGCTCAATAGGGTTTTCTGTATTCATGATCATGACATCTACACATGAGAGTTTTACTTTCTTTTTCTTTTTTCTCCAATATGGATGCCTTTTATTCCTCTTTTTTGGCTAATTGCTTTGACAGCACAATGTTGAATAAAAGTGGTGAGAGCTCATATCCTTGTCTTTTTCCTCTCTGATGTTCTTGATTAATGAGATGGTCAGTATAATTTGGGCTATTTTTGATGACTGTTTTTATACTCTAAGAATCTGAGTGATGGAGCAGGTGTTGCTGGCTGTTCCTCCTGGAAAGGGTTCAATCAAACAATAAAAATTCCCTTTGTCTCGTGCATTGGGAGGAAGCTTGGCATCGTAGTGAGCAGAAAAGGAGAATTTTAAGGGAGATTCTATTCAGGTGACATCTAGGTGCCAAGGAGTTCGATGAACATTTTCTAAGACAGAAGCATTCATTATTTAGAAATAGAATTTCAATTTTCCCTACTAGTTTTCCATCCTGCCTTCCCACATTTCTGATTGCCCACTGATTGCTGCAGGGACCGTGCTGACTCAGAGAGATTAAATGCGAGCCTTGCCCTCAGGGTGCTCGTGGAGAAGCCTTCTGGGGGAGACAGACCAGAGCAGGAAGTTGATTACTCTGGCAAGTGGCTCCCAGCAAAAGGTAACCTGTCAGAAGAGAACCAGTGCGGGATTGGGTTTCACCCTTGGAGTTTTTGGGTCTCAGTTCGCTGATGGAACATTCACTTTCAAACCCACGAATCAAAGAATTTTAGAAATGAAGGCTTGGAAAACCTCTATCAGTTTATCCAATCTCACATTTTTTGATAGGAGGAACCTCTTACCATGTGCAACAATCCCTGTTCTATCTCATTAGGAACTCTTCTTTCTCTGAAATGTTATATATATATATATATATATATATATATATATATATATATATATATATATATATATATATATATATATATATTAGAGGCACATGCACAAAATTTGTGCAAGGAGCCCAGCCCTTGAAGCCCTGACCAGCCCTGGCAGTCCTGTCCGGATGGTTGTTCTGCTGTTTGGTCTAATTAGCATATTAGCTCTTTATTATATAGGATTACACACACATGCACACCCACACCCACACCCACACACAAACATGACCTTCTCCATAGGAGGCAATCCATGTTTAGCCTACTTCCTGGCTCCATTTGTTGTGTCTGGTTGGGGTAATATGACACCAGTCCCCGTGTTCATCTTTAGGGTGACCCGTGTGGGATTCCTGCCTCACCTTGCCTGCGAAGGCTGCTCAGCATTGTTCACCTGATGTGAACCTGACAAGGACTGCATGTCATCCAACTCCAAATCTGAGTGACCCAGAAAGCTTGTGGAAGGCTTTCTGTTCTGGATTATTGAACAGTCATCTTTGTTCTTTTTGTCAGTCCTCACTTGATGATATTTTTTTACATTCAGAGAGGAAGGGAGGCAGGGAGGGAAAGAGGGAGGAGGGAGGGAGGGAGAGAGGAAGAGAGAGAGAGAGAGAGAGAGAGAGAGAGAGAGAGAGAGAGAGAGAGAGAGAGAGATAGCACCACACTGATTGTTTGCCTCCTGCAACACAGGTACATGCCCTTGACTGGGAATTGAACCCGAGACCCTTTGGTGCAGGGGTTGATGCTCTGAGCACTAAGCAGCACTGGCCAGGGCTATGCAGTCAACTTTGTAAAGAGCACACTCAGTCCAGTTTAATCTTGTCGGTTCAGAGGATTAATTAGTCTTCATCTAAAGTCATACCTGTGTGCTTACTGTAGACATTTGTCTAGAAAAGAATGAAAGGGGTATTAACAAAAGCAATTAAATTATTGTATATCTCAAATGAGTGATAGAGTGATTTTTAAATAAGTCAATTCAGAATTATATGGTGTTTCCATTTTTTACTTTGCTATTTAAAAATAAACCCTTGATTCTGGCTTTATTATATGTTATTTATTATTATGATTAAAATAGCATCAGGTTACTGTTACTTTTTTTTTTTTTTATCATTTCACTGGTAGATGGAACCGAAACCTTGTGGCCTTGAGCTATAAAAGAAAACGAATTGTCCCCACAAACCTTTCAAGTTTAATTAACTTTTAAACAAATATGAAGCCCTGGTTTCCTTTTCTCTTTTTTATTGCACTGCGTTTTCTCCTTCGATTATGTGAGGAGCCAGATAAGGATGCAGGGCTGCTTTCTGATTCCCACTGTTTACTGCATATGATACAGCTGCCGATTCAATCAAAAGGGAAATGGGAAAACAGCTACTCTATTTGTGCCTTGTAAGCGCTTTGCAAAGTCCTCTCCAGTCCCTGTGATTTAATGTTGCCTCCTCTCCTAGCAGACTTCTAAAATGAAATTAAAAAGTGGCACAAACAGCATTTTAGCATTTTAAAAGCAACCCCCATTACTGTGTGGGGACCAACCCAGCAAATTGAAGAATCACAGTATGACAGGCAGTCCTTTGGTGCAATGCTGCCCAGAATGCAACAGAGAAGGATATGGGGTGAGGACGAGATCCTGAGAAAGTTCTAGGTCTTTAAAAGCCTCCAATGGTTTTACCCATTTGGGGGGCCAGTTGGGGTGGGGAGTGGAGAGGATGCACTGGTGTTTATAGCAGGGATTTCCCAAGTATGTGCAACAAATGCATTAGTAAAACATCTATTTTAGTTTTTTCACTGAGTTATTCTTTCCCTCTGTCTACGCCCCAGAGTGGCCCCAGGACTTGACAGTCAGGAACCTGAGTCCTGTTCTTGGGCCTTCTGCCTCTCGGACCCTGTGACCTCGGAAGAGTCACCTTACCCCTCTGCAAAATGGGTTCCAAACTGCAAATTACGGGTTTGGACTGAGTCTGATTTCCCAGCCAAATCCCCAAGCCTCCATGAAGCCACCTCAGTGGTTGTCCCTGCACACACACTGGGGGTTCCTGGCTCCTGCCCCCCAAAAGAAGCAGCCTCAGTTTCCTGACCTACCTTTATGCTTCTGCAAGCTGCTGTTGGACCAGAGCAGCCACTAGCCAGTGCTTGAAAACTACTAGGAGGCCTGACCTCAGAGATCTTCTGGCTCTGACATTCCCGTTGTCTATAACGCTGACGCCCTGTCCATGCTGAAGGTGAGAGGGATCGAGGAACACCATGATCCCGCCTCTCTCTTCTTTCTCAGGAAACACCAGACAGGCGTGTCTTCAGCATCAGAAATGCACTCCCTTGTGAACCTGAAGCGGCAGCGGGGAAAGGAGTCTGGGTCTGTAGGACTTCAGCCTCTGGCTGCAGGAATATCTCCCTGAGCGGATGCAGTTTCTCTTGGCTCTGAGGTTAGGACCTGGCCATTGTCAGTGGCCTGGGAGCCATGTGGATGTGAGGGCACTGAGGCCTCGTCTGCTGTCTGGTGGCCGAGCCCCACACCCACACCGTGTGTCTCTGAGGTCCAGGCCGTAATCACCCCTTGTCTTCTCTGCACGTGGGCGTTCTGAGAGCGGGGCCTGCCCAGGAGTCACCTGCTAGTTCCTATTCAATAAGGGTTATCTCCCATCTGTGCCCTGTCATGGGAGTCTTTCTTTCCCGCCTTAATAACATGCCTTCCTCTGCCACAGACTCTCCTCCATCTCTTTTGAAATCACAGTGCACATACTTTGGTGTTGTCAGGAGCGAACATTTAGGGAGTAGGCCTTCAGTTTCCCGGCTGTTGCAAGCAAAATGGAATGCCTTTTGTTACTCGTCCCAGGATGCTCTGGTGAACACATAAGCCTGCGAGGAAAGGTTTGGCACAGGGAACCGTCATGAAAGAACTATTTTAATTGAAGAATATATAGCTGGAGACTCAGGGGTGTTGAGAAGTTTAATTAATGCTTATTAGAAATGAAGACTTACCCTTTAAAAATGAAAATTCAAACCTCCTGTCTCCGTATCCTTTTCTCCATCATGTCATTGTTCCCTTCACCCGCTTTTTAATTTAGCAAACGTTTACTGCGTTCCCATGAGGAGACCAGACACCTTGTGAGTCACTGGGCTGACAAAGATGGCGCTGGTGGCCGGGCTCAGGGGAAAGCTCAGCAGATGCTAATGGTCCCAAGTGCCCTTTGGAGAGGGCCCTGCAAGCGAGGGGATGCCCAAGACGAGCTGGGTGCCCTCGGCTGGGTCAGCGAGTAGTTCTTGCAGGAGGTACCCCGGGGTCTGGGACCTGAGGATGACCTGGAAGTGGCCCAAAAAGGAGGGGTGGGCATCCTGGGTTCACTGGGGAGAGGGAGTTGGTGGGATTGGTAAGTGTAGGAGCTCAGTGTGGTTGGAAGCAGACCCTGGGGGAGGGGTGAGGATGGGAAGGGGTGAGGATGAGGGAGCAGAGGCCTCGACAGGGATGGGATTGTGAAGGGCCTTGGGTATGTTATCAGTTTGGATTTCCCCCTGAAGGTATGGGAACCCACTGCAGAATTTTCAGTTGCCTGGGCTAGGTTTGTAAGATTGTTAAGCGTCGTAGCCAGGGGCTCTGGATCCAGGTGACTGGGGTTGAATCCTGCTGTGGGCACGTTACTTACCTGGGCTGCCTCATCTTTAAAATAGGAATAAAAATTGTAACTGTCTTTTGGGATTCTTGTGAAGAAAAAATATGTAAATTTACCTAAGGCTCTTACAGAAACAGGTTCATAGGAAGCACTTATTGAAATGTAGTTATCCTTTTTGGGGATGGGGCATATCCTGTTTTCCATGAGCAGTCTCCTTAGACTGCGGGTCAGTTATGGCCTTAATTATGTCCAGGCCGGGGTGAAGGATGGTGGCCAGTCATGTGAGGTGCCACAGGCTGCACTGGTGTCTCCTATAAATGCAACTTTCCACCAGGGGCAAAGCCAGCATTCAGCTTGCAAAAGCCTAAACCCCAGGCACCTGGCCTCAATTGTGACCTTCCTGCGCTTGTCCCAGTGTTGACCTTTAGACCTTGCAAATGCCTTTTCTACTGCTTCTCAGAGTCTTTGGGGGAGACTGCACATTTTAGGGGAAAACCTAGACTGTGGAATGAAATGGGGCAATACCCTCAGCTACTGCTTATGGGGAAGATTGGCGAGGAGCAGAGGCCGTGCCTGCAGGATGCTGGGTGGCCTCTCTCTCAGACTTACCAGGCTGCAGTGACATTCTTGAACGTGCCTTGTAGGAGGCGTGAACTGCTACAATAAGACTTATTGTATAAATTACAAGGGTAAAGTGTGTGTGTGTGTGTGTGTGTGTGTGTGTGTTTACATGTGTCTCTAGATGCCTCTCTCCCAGTGCAGTGGAAGGAATTGCCTTTTTTAATGTCCCCCCAATTCTTCCCCCACCCTCCCCCCGGACATTTGCCTTCTACTCTCTGACCTCCTGTGCCCAACTCTCCAGTGGACTCCCCTGAGCAAGGGCTGGAGACAGGGAGGGAGAGGCAGCCTGGATAGTATTTACTGGTTTGTCATTTTATTCTCCTTCTCCCAGACTCCTTTGGGCTTGGGAGTAGATTGCGGACAGCGATGGGAGGAGTCAAATACAGTCGCTTTGCCAGCATGTAAGATAATCTCTCTCTTCTTCCCTGGTCACTTTATGCTGTTGACAAACGTAGCCATTCTTCTCCAACAGAGAAGAGAGAGCAGGGACAGGGGGTACATTCTTATAAGTTAGCCTTTCCTACTTTATGTACGAGACTAGAACAATATTATGAAATTAAATATCAGATTCCTAACATGCTAGTCATTTATTAGATTAAAAATTAAGCAAGAGCTCTAAAATTACACTTAATAATTAAGTATACTATTAAATTGAGCAATTCTTTTGAAGAAAGAGAGGGAATACATTCTAGAATTCTTTTGGTGACAAACACAGCACTGGAAATAACAGGTCAAACATGTATGTAAGCTGCTCAGGGAGCTGTAGCATCGATGATGGTAGTGCTTTCTCTGGTTCATTTATTGGTGCAGGGGATTAGCACAGGGATTATAAGGCTGAGACTCCCTCCGCTGCCTCACCCCTGAGGACCCTCCCTCTGCCATTCCCTCCCCACAAGGAAAGCCACAGGAAAGGGAGCCCGGGAAAGCTCATATTCTAAAAGCAAGCCACGGATATACCTAAGGAGTTGCAAATTTTTTCCCCCCTGCAAGTGGTTACTTCTAAAAGGCACAATTCAAAATAGTCACAGCAAGAATAGACATGCCGAAGTCCTAATGGTGCAATTCTACTTTGTTGAGTCAAAAACTAGGGCTGGGTAATGACAAGTGGTAGCTATGCAAATGCGGAGACAGATCATCCCATCTAGTGCTTCAGGGTGTGAGTTGATGGCAGAAACCTGTCCATATGACTTAGGAGGGATGATTAATTCATATGAAAGCTTTCATATGATATATGTTCTTTTGCTTTTTCCTTAAGCATCCTTTATGGCTGAAATTGTAAATAGTTGATCCATTGGCAGCCTTTCCTGAGTGTTCACTGTGGGCAGGGCTTAGCCAAAAGGTTTGCAGATGGGTCCTCCCTTCCTCCATTCCTCTCTCCTCTCCCTCCCTCCCTCCCTCTCTCCCTCCCTCCCTCCCTCCCTCCCTCCCTCCCTCCATTCCTCTCTCCTCTCCCTCCCTCCCTCCCTCCCTCCCTCCCTCCCTCCCTCCCTCCCTCCCTCCCTCCTCTCCCTCCCTTCTCTCCCTCCCTCTCTTCCTCCCTTCTTTTCTTCCTTCGTTGATGAACACAGCTTTTGCTTTTCAGGAGCCTAAATCTTATTTTTATTTCTCACAGGAGGATATTTTTCCCATTGCTTTTCAGAGAGATTGGAAGGGAGGGAGTTAGGAGAGAAAGAGAGAGAGAGAGAGAAAGAAAGAGAGAAACAGCGATGTGAGCACAGGGGCAGGGAGGGAACCCACAACCCAGGTACATGCCCTGGACTGGAAATCGAACCCAAGACCCTTTGGTGCATGGGCCCATGATCTAATCACTGAGCCACATCAGCCAGGAGCAGAAGACTAAATCTTAATGGGAATGGCAAGATGCACACATTAGAAACTGAAATGCACACACACACACACACACGTGCACATTTATATATAGTACATATTGTATGTGGTAGATTTCTAATATATCTGAAGGGGAAAAAATAGAGTAAAAATGATGGTTCTAAAATTGATTAAATTAAACAATGAATTCTTCAACTCCTTTTGCATTCAGACCGAGTGGTGCTATTTCCAGGCTTGTCAGGGTTAGAATAACATTGCCACCTAAGAAGTAACCCCTCCCCATGAAATGAGCAGAGAATCCAAATAGTAGTTGGTGACTCAGCTACCATATACTTATAAACCCTGCAATTACCTCCCCAGAGCCTTCTATTGAATAGGAAGACTGATTTTAAACAGGAATCATTTGCTTACCTGCCCGGTGCCCCACTGAAGGTGAAATGAAATGGCTTGAGGAGGAGGATTTTATTTGTTCCATGGTTTCTTATTGAGATTTCTTACAAAAATATTATGTATTTTTGGGTTTTACTCTGAGGTTCTTATACTTTATATTAAAAAAGTGAATTGGAATTATTTCCTAACTACATATAACACAAAAGTGCTAAAGTTTTCAGAATAAGAAAACGTGGAGGAATGATTTAATAGATATTTAAATAAAATTTTTTGGACATAGTATCAATTGGATCCATTGATATTATGGATATCAAACATATCGTATCTCAAAGATAAACTCCAGAGAATTAAATATTGCAAGTTAAATTACAGAAAAACTAGTAGAAAATATTTATTAGGTCTTCATAGGAATGAGAATTTTTATGGCTTTAAGATAAAGAAGCAGCCAATGAAGAAAAAAAATGAACAGATTGAAATATGTTAGAATTTAACATTTCTATACAAACGAAGAGACAACAGAAAATTTGCATTAACTTGTGACACAAATTATTAACATGAGCTATAAGTTCAATATATAGCCTACTCAAATATATAAGGAATAGGCTGGGACCATAATAAGTAGACATAAAATATAATAGCTACCATTTATTTAATATTTTGCTGTGCCCACATAGATTTACAAAATCAGATTATACTGGTTGTCTTGTATATATTGATAGAATGTTTTTTATCACCAGTTTTTCTCACATGTCCAGAATATGTTACTAACTGGTCTTCTACAACATGGTTTTTAGTGGTTGCAAAGTATTTCATGGGTAAAGAAGGACAGTCCAGTTTAACTTGACTAAGTTTTCAGTGCTGGAGGTTAAGGTTATAGAAATGTAGTTTAAAGTGATTTCTAAAGCCAGGGTCTTTTGTTAGAAGTATGGGTATGGAAAAATATATCCCATTGAATGAAACGGAATGATTTGCAAAGAACCACACTTGATACTCTTTGTTTTTTCTTTATTTTTAGTGTTGACACTACAGATGTCCCCATTTCTCCTCTCCCCCCCCCCCTTCAATTTGCCCTCTTCCCCCAGCTCCCACCTCCTCTTCCCTACGGCCACACTCTTGTCTGTGTCCATGGATTATGCACTTTCTTTCACCTAGTCCCCATCCCTCCTCCTCATACTGTTTTTTATCAGCAACTTTATAGATAGCAATTGCCATTGAAACCTGTTTTAGCAAAAGAGGAAATATCATTTGAGAGCCCATGCTTTTCACAACATGTCATCAGTTATCTTTAAAGGCCTTAGTAGAGAGACATGTTAATTAGCATCCCCCACAAGCATCTCTAGGATAGGGATGACTATGGTATTATATGAGGGCACTTTGTCAAGCATGTCATTCCCTTATCTTCTTTTCGCGGCAGAGGAAATACAGGCACTCGAGAAATATCTTTGAGGTCGCACAGCAAGTTAACAGCAGATAAACATTGGAACCGGCAGCTCCAGAATTCCCACTGTGTGTAATTAGTTCACCGTGGGCAGGAAATGACAGCATTGGGGATGAATGGCAAATGTGGTGCTTGGGGACCCGGTGGCTGGTGGGAATTCTGTGCTCTTCTGAATGGTTAATTAAGTTAGTTCTGTGTGTTCTCACTGCATAGACTTGGAGGCCTCTCGGCCGGGGACCTTCTTCCTTAGGAAACACACCATCACCTGCAGCATTCGATGGGCTGTCGTGTCGGGGTGGAGGAGATTGAGTGTGGCCCGTGCGGTGCCTTACTGAGGTTCTGTGGTGTTTCTGAGTGTGGGTTTTGTCTTTAGCTCCCGAATGACCCCGAGGAGACTGGGAGTGAGCGGTTGAGTGAAAGGGCGGTAACTGTTTTGACTCTTTACAAGTTCACCTCCCTCCCCTGCACGCCTGTGTTCTCAGAGTCACCTGGCGGTGCTTGGTCAGCTCACCGTTTGTTTTTGTCCCTTTACGACTGGAAGATACTGAATCCACGGACTGCTTCCGGTTTTTAGGCACCTCACAAAATCGTTGCGGCAAACACAAAAAACAGGGTCTTTGAAAACTACTGCCAGGATATTTGATATGTTCCTGGAAAATTCTAGGGAGTCCAGAAACAGCCTCCCAAGGCTCGTTCTGTCAGAATTCCCATTGCTAACAAACTCATTAGGTCCTAGAATCTGGATTATCTTCATTCCTTATCCCTCCTTGTAAGGACAGGAGCACATCTATAATCACCAAGGGCTGGCTGGAGAGAAATGGATCGGTTCCCCGAAGGAAGGTGGGATCCTGAGTTCCCTTTCTCTGCTGCCCAGTCTAGAGGAACTGGACCTGCTTCCTGGGAGAACACAAGCTGGACTCAACTCCTTCTCCGTGGCATCACACCTGGCTGCTCCAACCAGGGCCATTGCTTGGCGGCATCGCTGTCACCTGAGAGCTGTCTAGGAGAGCAGCTGCACTGGTTCCCGAACCTGGGTTCTAAAACCCCCCATCCCACCCCCTTGGTGGTTCCCATGCATGCTCGAGTTCCAGAAGCACTGGTGTCCGACACGTAAATTCTTTACCTGTGAAAGGAACTTGGTCAGTGGTGAACGCTTCTTTCAGATCCTGTTTTGAAGTTATACACTTATGACTCTTGATAAAAAAAATTTTAGCCCCCTGACACTTTCATAATTTAAAACATCTTTTAAAAAGTGTTTTGTAAGTATAAATGACTACATTATCATTATAAAAGCGTCAGAAAAATACAGAAAAGTGAAAATAAAGAGCAATTTACCCCAGCAAGTATACTTAATGGTAACATTATAAAGGTACCTTGTTTCTTTCTTTTTTTTTTTTCTTCTGTGTATAATTTAAAAAAAGATTTTTTCTTGACTTATAGAAATTATATATTATTTTTTAGAAAATCAAGAAAAAGCATAAAACAGACAATGGAAACCATCCTATTTAATTAGGTTGGGGGTTTTAGAGAGTGCTATGAAGTGGGCCTTCGCGGTCTTTGCTTTGTAGAGGATCCTCTCAGATAGTCTTTGTCCTTAGTTTTTATGCTACTTGTAAGTCCTGTTTCTCCATTATTGTATGCAATTTAAAAAGATTCCTGGTATAATCATCCATGGCTCAAATAGTTATGTACAGTCAGAATGGAGACTTTATTAAGTTCTCTGTGAAACGGAAGAAATAATTGCCTACTCACCGGTGGGACAGATTCTATGTTATGTCTGAATCCTCTTCGACCAGAACCTTCCCGGAGCGGAAAGCCTTTGCCTTTGAAGGGTGCGTGACCACGCTCCTTTTACTGTGACTGGAAGGTGAAGGGGGAGACTGGTTAGATGGAGAGTCCCAGGAGAAAGTCCGTTTTCCCTTAGGCCAGTTGCTTCTAGATGTTGGGGAACACCACTGTCAGGAAGCTGGTTTTGTTTCTCGAGCTCTTTGCTGAGAAAATGCAAGGCAGAGTGAATCTTTCCCCTAATCTCTGCTTTTTGGGGTAAACTGACATGTGATTTGTAACATCCATAGAATGACTGGCTCCAATGTCTCAGGCAAGGCAGGGACAGCTGGGTGATTGCCCTGTCACTTCTCTGCCAGCCTTTGTTCTGGAATACATCATCGCCCTCCATAACGGACTGCACCACGTCCAGGGCAGGATTCTCTGTGTGTCTGTGCCATGGACGAGGCTCCCCGCTTCCAGGTGTCCCAAGAGGACTTGTGGCATTTTACCAGTCAGGGGAACACAGCTCACAATCTCAAGTAACTAAGGACTAATTCCCATATTTCACACTTGATTTGTCTCCTTTAGAGAACATGAAGAGGGGAGGGGTTCAATGCACATTTCTAAACATAATAAGTAATCTCTCTAAAAATTCTCTCCCGCCTCACACTGTTCTGGATCTCCTCTCCTCAAAACGTACATTTACTCTTCCAATCCATACCTTTCTGAAGTTCCGGCGCTTCTTCTCCCAAAGTTCTTCCTGTGTAAATCACTGTAGCCCCATTGACTTCTTTTATTTTTTATTTTATAATTTCCAACCCAGGAGAGCCATGAAATGACCCAGCAACAGCATTTATTCATTTTTGTAGGACAGGCAGGGGGCGTAGCTCCAGTAGAGCCTGATGGTCAAAGATGGTCACTACTTGGTCATTAATAATAATAGCTGTGTTTTGTTACACAACCTTCAGGCCATGCCCGGTAGTCCATACTTGTCTTGGCAACACAGATTGTGTTCTTAAGAACAATGCAGTCACCTTAGCTGGGTAGCTCAGTTGGTTAGAGCATCATTTCTATATGCCAAGGTGTTGGGTTCGATCCCCAGTCAGGGCACATACAAGAGCAATCAAGGAAACCATATATAAGTGGAACAACAAACCATTGTTTCTCTCTTTCTCAAATCAACAAAACAATAATAAAAAATAACAGTGGAGTCAGTTGTTTAGAATTTGTTATGAGTATTGGTGAATTGGAAAACTGTTTATATGTTGCATGAAACTGGTTGATCAGGATTGCATAGAGTTGGTAGAAAGCAGACCTTCAGGTGGCACCCCCAACCCCTGCTGTGTCTCAGATCTTGGCTGATAGCATCTTATTCATGTGGAGAAGCTGGTTGGGCAGGATGTATGTGTGGTCTGGATATTACATAAGCCAGCTTGCCATTTAAATTTGCCAAAGACCTTAAGGCATTAAACATTTAAAAAATGCCTCTGTGATAAATTTCAGGCTCCAGAGTCCTGTAGTTCTGCACATTATTCATTTTAACCAGCATGACATCTTTTTATAGCATCATTGCACGTCCAGTTGCCCAAGGTCCTGGGCTGAATTCTCTATGCCTGGTCCCAGCCTCATGTATGGAAGCTTGCCGCAAAACCAGTTTTCATTTTTATTAATAGAACTTAGGGTTTTTCCCCAGGTAAATATGCTGGCTTGCTGTATAACATTTTTTTTGGGGGGGGGGGGGTTGGGGGCAGGTTGTTCACTTGAAATATGGAGAAATAAATTCTTCAAGAAATACCACTGGAGAGTTTTGAGTAAATGAAAATTTGGTAAATGTTTGGTCTTTCTGTACTTGAAAAGGCATGTTTTGGAAGCAAGGTTCTGTATGGTCTTGCTCTCTGCTCCTCTCGGATCTTATTTCCTGCCTCTCTCCCTGTGAACATTAGGTTCCAGCCACATTGGCCTCCTCAATGCTCCCCAACATGCCCGCCATGCTCTGCCACAGGACATTTGCACAGAAGTCTCCCATGCCTAGAATGCTCTTTCCCATTTATCTTCAAGGCTGGCCCCACCCGTGAGACTCTAATATGAATGAATCCTCACTGAGGATGTTCTTGGTCACCCACATGTAACCTCACTCCCTCCCTTTAGCCCTGTGACATTTCTTATTCTGCTTTCCTATATTGTGTTTTTTTTTTTTTTTGCTTTTTGTTTTTCTCTTCTTAGCACTTACCAATACCTAACACAGTATAAATTTTACTCACATATCTTGTTGTTCTCTCTCTCAGTAAACTACAACCTTCAGGAAGGCATGGTAGGGTTTATTTCCTCTTACAGTGCCTAGAATGGAGAGCTTGGAGCATCATATAACTCACATGTCGCCATATAAAATGCTCAGTAAATAATGGCTGGAGGGGAGGAAGAAAGGTTGTGGATGACTCTTGTTTGGCTTCTACCTGTCCTAATTGACCCCTACATCTTAGACAACCCTGTGAAAACTAGCGATTAGTGCACTCCCTGACCAGAGAATGGCCTGCGAGGTTGAGGGGGATTTTGAGGCTCCTGGGTTCTGGCAGGCTTTACTGTAGGTAATCACAGGAACTAAACTCTCCTTAGTATTTGGAGGCTTGTCTCGTGAAACCAGTAAATCCCCCTCTCTCTACACAGTTCTACAGTTTCATTTCCAAGAAGTCAACAGGTAGTAGCAGATGCAGCCTGATTGATTTGTGGGAGGGGAGGGACAGAGCATATTTGCTGTGGGATAGGTAAATGCAGTCTCTGGCACCGAGATTCCATTATCTTTTGTCCAGGGCTAAAAGGTGTGTGACTGACTTATCATTTAATCCCACAGGCAGCATTAGCTGCAGTGATCAGTGAGGGTGTGAGGAGAGGGATTCTTACACAGTGATAAGACGGTGGGAATGTGAAACTCGGCTTGGCAGGGTCTGCCTGGGATTTTGCTGAGTCCATGGCAATATTTAATTAACTGTGCAAACATTCTATTCAAGATAAGACTATAACAGTTGCCTTGGGGAAAATTCTTTTGAGTCAATATTTGTTTGATCTTTTCCTTATGTAGTATTTTGGCTCTGCTATTCATGCTATAGCGAAGTTCCCATTATAAATGCCATTTTCAGAGATTTGCTGTGTTTGCACACCAGGTCAGTCCTGGAAGAGGTAAAGGATTGGAATCACTTTTAAATAGAGTTTCTAAAGGGTTTCAAATGAATCTTTAAAACAGAAATTCTGTGTATCAGTCACTTGACAAATAATCATTAAAAACCTGTTAAGTACTCTGGGGGAACCCAAAATATAGGATAAATTCTTTGCCTTCAATTTGCTTATAATTTAGTTATAGAAATAAGATGTTAATCAGTACATGCGATAAAGATGCAGATAATAATAACAATGGCTACACTTTAATGACCCGTAACAGAACTAAGCACTGTCCTAGTGCTTTTCTAAGCAGGAACTAACTCAGTAATCCTCTCAGTAAGGGGGTGATTAGCCCAGGGAGGTCAGTGTGAAGTTTGTCTAGAATAGACAGTGGGAGCGTGAAGACAGGGGAGACCAGGGAAGCGGAGAGACAAAAAGGAAAACTTTAAGGAGGGGGACTCTCACTCTAGATTAGGGGTGTCGAACTCAATCAGAGAAGGGGCCAAAATCTAAAATCCAGCCTAAATCGCAGGCCGAATGGTTTACTGAACAGTCATAAACTGACAGCGGAGTGCAGTGATGACAGCGCGGTGCGGGCCACATTGCAAGGCCTGGCGGGCTGGATTTGGCCCGCAGGCCTTGTGTTTGACACATGTGCTCTAGATCTTAAAGATCAAGAAGCCAATGGCTGTACGATGGGAAGAAGGAAAGGGACCTAATAGACATTTGTCGTTTCTGCCTGTAATATCCCTTTCTCTCTCCGGAAGGTTGCTTTATCCTTCCTAGACTGTCCGCACTGGTGCTTCTGGTGAAGGGGACAATATGCAAATATGTAAGTAAAACACAGAATGTCAGTGTGATAAGTGCTTTGAGGGAAACAGGTATAAGGGAAGGAGAGTGCCAACCCAGATGGTAGAGGAGCTGACTGGCCATTTTAAATAGGGTGGTTAAGGAAGGCTAACTGAGACACAGGAGTGAATGAGGATTGCAGGAGGAGAGAGAAAGCTGTGACGGTACCTGCAGGAAGAGCCTTCTAAGGCAGAAGGAAGGGCACGTGCAAAGGCCCTGGGGTGGCGACTTGCATGGTTTGCTCAAGGAACATTAAAGAGCCAGAGGGGCTGAGAATGGTGAGCCAGGAGGAGAACGGTTGCAGGTCATGTCTTTAGAGGCAGTGCGTGCTCAGTCTCTGTTGGTTTTGGTGATGATGATGGCGGTGCTGGTGTTGGAGGAGGAGTCACTGAGAGTGTTTGAGGGAGTGGCATGGCAGTTTGGTAGCTGTCACTGCTTTCTCCAGCCCTGAGCAGCTGTAGCACCTCTTGGTTTTCACTGGCAGCCCCAGCTCAGTAGCTCTCAGATCTCGATCCATTTGTAACGTGAGCAAAGGCCCCTTGGCAGCCTCACACCCGTCCCCGGGCAGGTAGGAAACTCGTGGTACAGCTCAAGCCCTGGGTGAGAGCAGGTGTGTGAGCTGAATGAACCCTCGCCTCAACCCTCAGGATTTTCTTGGCCTGTAATTGAGTTCCTTCGATTTCCTGTTGGGACCGCTGCCCTCTTGCCTGGGCCCTTGGATCTGCTTGGTTCCCGCCGTCCTCCCTGCCATCCTCTGTGTTGCTGGGAGTGGTTGCTGGTTCTGGACTGTATCTGTAGCTATTTGGGAGAGTTAGGAAGATCCACAGAACTGCTGGGCCTCCTTGCCTCGCCCCAAGTTTTTGCTTCTCTTCCTACCATGGCCGCAGCTCCTTGGGTAACAGACACGGAGACTGGAATTAGGCATGGTTGATTGTGCTTTTTCACACACATGGGCTGGACTGTTGCCAAAACTCCTCCAGGCTGGGCTATGACGTGTGGATCCCTCTGGCTTGGGTTTCTCTGTCTCTGATCCTTAGCCCATGCAGCCCATCCACTTAGCTGTAAGCACAGGCTCTGCCACAGAGGGAGAGGATGGGAACCTGGGTGTGTGTGTGGGGGGGAGATGAACCCCAGCCAGGGCACCGCAGTGTGAGTTGAGGGGGGCAGAAGTGAGAGTCTGGGGAAGGAAGCCTCAACAGAACGTGGTACAATCTGCTGTGATGACTCAGTACTAAGCGGAACCAAACAAACTGTTTAAAGGTTTCCACGTGAATGTTAATTCAGAAGTTGCAAATGCAACTAGTACTTTCAGAGTCTTACACCTGAGTCATGACTAAATTGTGTAAGAAGGATGTGTCTGCTTTGGAGACCCTGGGAGTGTCCAGGTGGGGCTGGGTCAGTATGAGTTAAGGTTAGGTCAGAGGGCTAAGCTAACGTTTACTCCAAGGGTCAGCTATGGGGTCTCTTAATAATGACACACCCGTGCACACACACCATGCACACACCCATGCATATACATATACATACTATACATGCACATACAGGCCATGCACACACACACCAGGCACATGCACACATATACACACTATGTATGCATACACCATGCACACACACAGCATGCACATGCCCATGCACACATATACACATCATGTAGGCATAGACCATGCACATGTGTACACACATATTCTTAACCAGTGCCTCCTTTGGTTTGCTTTCAGTTGCAGTTACTTCAGCATATGTAGATTTAAAACACCAACTTGAATGCCATTAATAGGAACAATAAAAATGCAAATAGGCCAGGTTCCCAAATTTATGGACCAGAGGTTGAAATTACAGAAAGTCCCTTGCAGTTTCCTCCTGTTTCCAGCAGCAGGAGCCTGGCTTGTCACAGGGGCACATCGAAGCTCTTTCGAATTTCCTGTGCATCGAGATGTGCTGCTGGGCATTTCCATCCAGCGCCAAAGAAGAGTAATTGTGCTGAAAATGTTATTATAAAATATAATATTGGATCGTAGAAGGTGGTGAAACTGAGATATTTCCTTTTTGAAGAAAGTGCTAATTTATTTAAGGTACTAAAGTAAGGCCTGCTACTTACTTTCCTGGGAAATGGATTAATTTGAATGAACATTTATTGAGTTTTCAGAATATCCTATGAAATGCTTTAAAATTTTAAAACGCCATTTATTTTTTGCACAGGTAATTCGCTCACGGGGTTCAATATTGAAAAGCTGAAAAAGGGTGTTCAGTGGAAATCCTCCCTTTCCTCCTCCAGTTGGTCAGTTCCTTCCTCAAGGCAACTCACTCATGTTACCAGCTTCTGATATATCCTGTTAATAGTCTATATTGACTCTTTTTGCTCAATCAGCGTGATGTGAAAACCAAGGTGTCTTTTCTCTCTTTAAAGATCTTATATTTGGTTTAATAAAATAAATCTATCCAGTCAATCACTGATAGGTGCATTTGGGAAAATTTTGTTATAAATCCAGTGATAACAAAATCCCTAGCTACTGAAGGCCATTTGATACGCGGAGTTTGGTCCTCAGACTCAGGAGCTTGTTAAGATGCAGGGTCTCAGGGCCCCATGCCCCCCGGACCTCCTGAACCAGAATCAGCATTTCTCACATTCACAGGTGACTCAGAGGCACATGGCAGATTGAGAAAGTTTGAGAAGCCACTGGGTGTATCGTTGTCACAGCATTGGCTGCAGAGTAACCTGAGTGTATGTTCTGTAGTGTGCATGTACAGTTTATTACAAATTTTACATTTCTGAGCAGTTTAGGCTTAATATCTATATCTATATCTATATCTATATCTATATCTATATCTATATCTATATCCATATCTATCTATATCTGTATCTGTATCTGTATCTGTATCTGTATCTATATCTATATCTATATCTATCTATAATTGCACTGTGCATCTTTTTAGTTAAGAAATTGGGAATTTAATAACGTAAAAATTGAAGTTATTCATGCTGGCGTCTAACTTGCGGTTGTCATCTGACTGAAAGTGAGCTGGTGTCATTAAGAAAGAAGGGGAGTTGAAGGGCATCAGGTCCCAGGGGTGTAGCTTTGGGTTAAAACCTGGCTGTTGCTCCCTGAAGCAAACGCGCTGCTGCAGGAAGGGCAGGCTTTGTTAAGGGGAAATCGCAGAATTCACATGAGGAATGTGACAGTCAGCATCATCACTTTGCCTGGGAGGCTGACCTGACAATGTCAGATCACAGTGACACATGCCCGGCCAGAGGAGGGTCCTGGAAGGACTGCAGGCACCCCAGGTGTGGAGGTACAGGGAATGCCGCCCTCACCTTGCACCCCTGCCTGCCCCCGGGAAGGTGCCGCCATCCCTGGATAGAGGCCCGTTTCCTGCCATTACTGATTTTCCTTTGAATCGGCCTTTGCTTCCCTCTCTGTTCATGAACTGCTTTCCCTTCATCACATCTGAGTGTGTGTGCGGGCAGGGTTCCTTTCTGTGATCCAGTGAATTGAACGTGGGGTTGCCAGCAGGGATTGTAAGTACAGTGTGTTGAAGTCACCAGGTCCTTGGGGGAGGACATCAGCGACTTTGGCTTTCTCAGGCTACCTACCCACTAGGCTGCTTCGGAGGTTGGTGCTCACCCTCAGGGAGCACTCCCCCCTCCCTTACATTGTGCCTCTGAAGAGCCCGAAGCTCAGCCTCTGCTACTGATTTCAGTGGGAATCATGGAAGCCCAGCTAATTTTCAAACTTGGAAGAACAACAATGACATTTTTTAAGATTGTTGACACAAAAACCTTATGCTTTAAAGACCATCAGATATTACCACTGCATGAGTTACCCCTGAATTACAGGTTGTGAGCTGCCCTCTAAACGCACTGAGGGCAGGGCTAGTGTCTACTTGGCTCACTGCAGGATCTGACCTTCAGTGTGTGGCCTGCTAGCCGGTATGTGATGGGTGCTCCATTCATATTTCTTAAGTGAGTAGAATTTCATTGCATAAAAATTCACTCCAGTCAAATTTTCTCAGCTAATCTTAAAATTTAATCTAGTAGGTGTTACTGATGTTTGCCATCATTTGGACCTTAGTCAAAGCTGGCACATACTGGAGATCAATTCAAAATCCCATCCTCGGGCTGATTGCTTTCAGAGGTTCATTTGTATTTTCTGTGGCTGCTTTGAAATAGACACTGTTGTGCTAAGTTTCTGCTGGACCTACGTTTTTGGAAGACAATGTACATTAATTCTACATTAAAGATCAGAAGTGATTCTGAACCACGAGCCTCCCTTGAAGTCTTATTACTTATTAAAATGCCATTTCTATTCACATTCTTTTTTTCTCCTGCATTATTTTCAGTAATCACATTTTTTGGAGCGGATTCAGGCCTTTGAAAAAAATAATTCATTCCTGCAGCGGGAGTTACCAGGCTAGGGGGAAGGTGTGCTGGAGCTGGCTTTGGGGACCTACATCAGCCACCTTCCTCTTTCGATAGAACCATGCAAAGCCATCCCAGATGGAGGCGTTAGCAGGCCTCCAGGGGAGAGAGTTTGCTGTTTCTTTCTTGCTTTTACCTCTCACAGCTTTTTGCAGCACACTTTTTATCGATTCCTGAATTCTAATCTCGGTACATGTGCCCTGCTCTGGGACATAAAGCAGTCTGCTTTATCTTTCTGCATTTGTTATTTCATCTCCAAGATGAGACTAGAACTGCCCTGTTGACCAACACTGCCAGGCCCAGGCTATGTAAAGGAGCTGGTTTGCCAGGGCTGCCAGCACAAAGTAACACAAACTGAGTGGCTTAAACAACAGAAGTGTATTTTCTAAGCCCGGAGGCAGGACCTGTTCCTTGAAGGCGCTAAGGAAGGATGTGTTCCTGGCTCTTTCCCAGCTGCTGGACTTCTCTGGCTGGTGGCAGCATAGCTCCAGTCTTCACAAGGGGTTCTTCCTGTGGGTGTGCACACAGTCCCTTTTTATAAGGACACCGGCCATGTTGGTGTAGGGGCCCTCCCTACCCCAGTATGACCTCATCTTAACTAATTGCCTCTGCAATGATGCTGTTGCTAAGTAAGGTCACATTCTGAAGTGCTGGGGGCTTAGGACTTCAATGTGTGAATTCTGGGGGACACACAATTCAACCCAGAACAGTAGGCGAGAAGGTCAAATAGAATCAGGTGTTCTGAAGCAAAAGGGGGTGCTATTTCTTTTAAGCTCTCTGTTCTTTCTTCCTTTTTAAGAATCCAGTATATGAGGGAAAATGCCAACCTGAGGCAGGTAAAGTTGCTCTAAGACTGGGATCCCGCTCACAAAGACCAGATAGAAATTAACTTACCTGGAGCCTTGATTTAGTTGTGATATTAATTTCAGGACGCTATAGCACCTAGACCCTCTCCTGAATGTAGCCCTTCCCATGCAAAGGTGCAGGATCTGGCCCGGGTGCCAGTCAGAGCACTGCTGGGCCTCATTTGTTTCCTGGCCTCTTTGAGATCCCAGATAGAAGACACACTAGGAGATCAAAGGCCTTGGTAATTACTCCCCCCAGCAACTCTTGCTAATGCCTGCAGAGTTATTTGTATGCTATTGCAGGGACCATGTCTAATTTTACTTTACATATAGACATAGATGTTGGTTCCTAATTGCCTGAAGCCCTCATATTTCTTATATAATACCATTTCTTAAGTAAAGTTTCCAATGTAGAAGTTAGAGATCTCTTGGTATAGAGGCATAAAATTAACTTCATATTTTAAATCAAACTTTTATGGAAGTATTACATACATGTAGAATAGTACACATGAATTTTCATACACTTAACATACCTGTGTAACCAGCCCTGGCATTACCCAGAGACAATCCTTGCACTAGTTACTCTCTCCAAAAGTAACCATTATTCTGAATTCTAACAGCATTGCTTATTTTTGCTTAATTTGAATTTTATATACATTTTAAATATATTTAAAACTTTTTAAAATAAAAAATTTTAATAAACAAATTATACAAATACATTTTATATAGTCATAGTATGCACTGTTTAGTGTCTGACTTCTTTTGGTCAACATGTGAGATTTCATCCATGTCATTGCCTGCAATCATATTCCTTCATTGTATTGAAGGAAAAATAAGTTTTCCTTAACTCTTCTTGGTTAAGACCCCTGTAAGAAAAGACAGATGAACAAGAGAAAAACAAGCAGTTGTTAAATGTGTACTTCATGTATACAAGACAGATACCTAGGGGAAAATGTGTAGCTTCCTGGGATAGTTGGAATTCAGGCTTACATACCATCTTAATAGGGGACAGGAAGGAGGGATTTTGGGGGGAAATGGGTGGACCCCTGAAGAATAGATGGGAGGTATGATAGTTTGTGACAGTTTTTCTGGGAGTGGTGTCGACTTTTAGAGTCTCCTGTTCTGTGATGGAAATGTCAGTCTCCCCTGGCTGATGAAACTCATGGGGAAGGGATTCATGACAGGTGAGTTCCTTTGGGAGGATCTGTCTTTCAGCAGATGGGGGAATTCAAAGACAGCCTCTCCCAGAATTTTCCGTTTTTCAAGTACCCACAGCTCAAAATAATCAGTATACCCAAGGTTTTCAGGTAACATATCCTGAACTCTGACAGTCAGATTTTAGTCTGGCATATTCTGTTGGCCTCCAATTCTAATTGCTTCGTGATATTCCAGGGTAGCCTTCCTATTTTATTCTAGTAGTTACTATGTAGTTAATTTCCTGAGTCACCTGCTGAATGGTCTGCCACACTTCTTTGTTGTACATCTTCATGTAATTCAGCGGCTGTTTCCAAGATTCGAATGCTTGCCCGCCTTCCTTGTTGCTGGAAGGTCCCTTTCCCCTTAATTCTATCCCCACAGGATATTTGAAGCTTAATTTCCCCCTTAATAACTCCCCGCGGTAACGTTGAGGAGGGAAACATCTGCTCTAGTCTTTTGACTCCTCCAACACGAACGCGAAAAGAGCTGTGAGCAACAGCAGCGGCCGATTAGCATGGCCCGAGAGGCCCAACTGGATCAAGGTAATATATCTTTGCTTCTCCTGCTTTGATTGCCAGGGTAGACAGCTGGCGGCAAGCTGTGATTTTGATTTTGATACATTCTTTCTCATGATGAATGGTTCTGGATGCCTAGACATGCAAACATTTCATATTTTGCATTAATGGTTTTTCCGAGAGAATAGTGAATCTCTCCCCTCCCCCAATTCCCATTTTTTGAAACAATGACAACTTAGCCTTCTGAATATGAATCATATTACAAATTACCTTTAGCCTTTAGTTACAGTGAGTGTTTCAGTCAGTGCTTTAGTGTAGAACTTAATGTGGTAAAGACTGGCTGTGTCTGGAAATCCACACATTATGGTCCATGTGAGGCACTTGGAATGGTGTCTGGCACATAGTAAGTGCTCACAAACTGGGGTTGTCAGGGTTATTCTTTGAAATTGTTATTGGTGGAAGTGGGGTTCTTGGGGATACCTCTGGAATAAGCATTTCCAGAGGTCCCCATGAGAGGATGAGATATGATAGACAACTTTATTTTCATAGAATTACATCCCTAGGTTTCTAAAGTCCCATTTTCCTTAGTCCAGTTGTAGAAGTGTAGCTCCGGTTTCAGTAAAGCTGGAAGCAGAGCCAGAGTTCAGAGTTTCCGTTCCATGTTGGAGCTTGGTCCAGTACAGCATCAGGTCAGTTACAGTCCATTGGTCCATTGTGTGTGGGCATCTGCATGGCCCTAGTCCACACGAGAGTGCCAGGAAGCGTGGTGGGAGCCATGAGCCACGCGTGCCAAGAGGAACCAAAAGCACAAGAAAGCAAACTTCTTTGTTCAGGGAATTAAGTATCCCAAATTGCTGTGCTTGCAGGAGCCAAGCCCATTCCGGCCAACCATCTCCATCCCTGGGTGTGACTGACAGCAAATAACTTGGCTAGTCCCCCAGTGTTACTGGGCATGCGTCTCTCTTCCCTTGTTGGATCCCTGGAGAGGGTAAAGTTGTAGCTTCTTGGCGAAGCTGCTTCAATGACATGCCTGCAATATCTGGCCTTCCATTTGGTCCTTTCCTGTTATTAATAACTAGCTAATTACAACGCATCATCATTATTCGGGATTTTCATTGTGCCGGCAGAGGGCCCAGGTTGGCTGGACTCCATTGCATGGTTAATAAATACCATAGAGTTAGGCAGCTGGAAAACCTTGTCAACTGAAGGGGGCTGGGTAGAGCCATAATTCAGACCTCCCTTTCTACCTCGTTGCCCATAGGAAATGAGGAATTCAGGGTGTAGAATAGCTTTCTCTGCCTGCCTGGGTGCTCCTGGGTCTGACTTCATAAAGGAAACCCAATGCCGCCCTGAGCAGATGTTCCTGCTGCAGGAAACGAAGCCAGTGCAGAAACCCGCATCTCCAGGTTAGAGTTTGGAGACATTGGACGAAGTACCCCTTGAATGGAAAGAAAATGGGACAATCTGGCCCAATTGTAAAAGTTAAGAATTTATGCATGCCATGCCAGGACACTGCACAGCGGACAATGAGCATTTTGCTCTATCTGCTATTCTTTCTCCCACACCTTTCAGACCTCAGAGCATTTCACCCCTTAGTAACATTATACCTAAAAAAATTAAAGATTATCGTTCTGTGATCTAATATCCAGTAGTTTCAATTTTTCCTTGTAGCTTTTTTCCAGCATTAGGATCCAATCAAGGTTCGCATATTGCATTTGGTTGCTCTGTCTCCTTAGTTGAACTTGTCCTCCATAGCTTCTCTTTATTGTCTTGCAGAGTCTGGGCTGGTTGTCTTGGAGGATTTTTCCCATAGTCTGTGTTTCTTGATCATTTCCTCATGAGTCATTGGCTTAATCTCTTTTGTGTGTATATCCTGTAAACTGGAAGTTAGGTTTAGAAGTGTGAGTAGAATCATGTTTAATATTATCTTGGTCCCTTCAGGCTGCTATATAACAATGTACAGTAGACTATTTTAAAACAACTGAAATTTATTTCCCAGGGTTCTGAAGGCTGGAAGTCAGAGATCAGGGTTGCAGCATGGTTGGGTGAGGGCCCTCTACTGGGTGCAGAGTTCTTCTTGCAGCCTCCTATGACCCAGGAACTAGGCAGCTTGGTGCGGTCTCTTATAAGGCACTAACCCCATTTATGTGGGCTTCATCCTCATGACCTAATCACCGATTAAAGGCTCCACCTCAGAGCATTTCCCATATTCTGGGTTAGGATATACCTTTGGGTTAGGATTTCAACATGTGAATTTGGGGGGACATAAACATTCAGACAATAGCCAACGTTTTTGCCCAACTACCAGTACTTCATAGGTTACGCTGTGAATTTCATATCTCATAATATCCAGCTGTCTCAGTACTACTGATGCAGAGCTGATAACTGCCAGATCCCCCCCTTGTACAAGGACATTTTCTTTTTGCAGTCAGTGAGAATTTGTGGGGTGATTTCTGGCAAAGTGCTGTTTCCTAGCAACTTTTCAACCGAGTTTTATGCTTTCTTTGACCCCTCCCTGGATCAGCTATTACACTGGAGTTGCAGAATGGAGATGTAATTCTTTCATGGCTTCTTTGTTGAGCTGCTGGCAATTTTCTGTAGAGAATTTTCCTCACTCACCCATTTTCTGAGCATTGCTGCAGACTCATGGGTTTTTGTTTACTTAATACATTACAACAATTACGGCCATTAGTCTTTTTGATACTCTGGTTGTCCTTCATGTTGAAGGACATGAGGGAGTTGAATTGGTTTATTGACAAGTTCTCTTGGTAAAAATAGGGCAGATAAAGTAGTTTTTTTAACTATAGGCAACTGACTTAAAAACCGGTTATGTTCAGAAGTATTTAGAATGTGCCAGCAATGGAGGTGTATCTGTCAGGGAGTTAGTTCTCTTTCAGAATCAGCTCTTTTGGGGGGCAGTTATAAAATTGTAGAACCTAAGAAGGGATTCTGAGTATTGCTAAAGCAGAGAGGAAAGGAAGGAGCTCATTTACTCTTATATTAAGTTAACTGTTCTTACTTTTTTGGCTGATTTGAAGTATTGTTCTATTTCCAACATTCCTATCACTAATATGGAAGGAAAATGAGGAAAGACTCCTGGGAGAGGATAGGAAGGTAGCCCTATTCCGAAGGCTAGTCAGCGAGGACTGGAATGATCTGAAAAAGGAAGCGAGGCTACCAGTGCCTCCGGGTTAATGCAGACAGCAGGAGAAAGGTCCATTAAAAACAGCTCCATCAAAATCAAGACATTGCCAGGAAGCTGCTCTCGGCAGAGGGTCTGGGTCTTCTCAATGCTTGGATGCACCTTAAGTGAAGGGTTTTTATCAGTGCGGAACACAGCCAATTTTTTCTTCCAAAGGGACCATACATTCTCTCCCTGATGAAAAAGCAAGGAGAAAGCCAGTTGGTTTGGGGATTGTGAATACTACCTTCTTCCTGCACAGCCCTCACCTCTCCAGACCCCACTCTGCTCATGTGGTGCTCCCAGGAGTTTCAAGGTATCCCAAAGTGGAACATTTAAAATCCAGTGCTTTTTTTATCTCCCTCCTTTTTCTCAGTCTGAGCCCAGAGTGTCATCTCTGAACAAAGCTGGCCTCCTTTCAGAGCTGGGATAAGGCATTCTGTCTTGAGGAAGGTATCAGATGAAATAGGATTGTCTTGCTTTTTATTTGGAGAAATGTATTCGTTTGCGAAGGCTACCATAAGAAAGTATCACAGACTGGATGGCCCAACGAACAGAAACTTTTTCCCCCTCACAGTTCTGGAGGCTATAATAGATGTTCAGGATCAAGGTGTCAGCAGGGCTGGTTTTCCTGAGGTCTCTCTCCTTGGACTGTAGATGGCTTCCTTTGTCTCCACATTATCTTCTCTGTGAGCTCCTCTTCTTAAAAGGACACCAGTCATATTGAATTAGGACCTTCCCTCCTGAGCTCATTTTAATGTAATTACCTCTTTAAAGGTCCTATTTCCAAATATAGTCACATTCTAAGGTCCTGATATTTGGACTTCAAAAATAAACGAATATGTATATGAATGTTATATCTCCTAATAGATGTAGTGTCTGATTTCAATATTGAAAATCATTAATATATTTGTAACTTAATCTCTTAAAAGCACACTTCCTGAATGCTGCTCTGGTGTGCAACTTATTCTTCTCTCACCTGACCAAAATAAATAAATAAATAAATAAAAAATACCAGAAATAAGAGCAAGGGCACAGTTAAGGTGTCATCTATAATGACTGAATTTAGTCAGAGAAAATATTTAATTGGTGGTTTCCTTTTCTTCTGCATCTGTTACTCTAGATTCGATTTGTAGGTGCATAAGGAAAGGAGAACTCAGTTATGGGTATACTATTCTTTAAGAGTTATAATATACTGCTCTGACACAGAGATTGTGGATTTGTTGTATAGTCCCCACACCTGTGGAGAGACTTGCTGGGAGGAGGGGGGGGGCTTGCTAACCCACTAAACTCTGCATTGTTACATTTCTGTGAGTGTCACATGTCTTCTGGGTTCATGCATCTCTGTGATGGTGGGTAGCTTCTAGAACCTTCTGAGACATCTAGAAAACAGACTAATCATATATCTTTCAGAGGATTTCTTTGAAATGCTTAGGACCAGGTTATCTGGGGATATTTTTCTAATTACTTGTGGTCTGTGTTCATTATAGGCGACTACATGATAACATCCAAGAATATGGTTATCCTAACAGGGGAGTAAAATATGAACAGATAAATTAATATAATAAATGTTCTTTGGTCTAAAGTTGGTCTGTTAGCTTCAAAATTTAATTATGTGAGCATGTTGTCTTTTGGGCTTGATCATTTGTTTTTTTGGACTATTGGTTACTTGGAAATTCTAATGCCCAGGAGCAAACCCTAGACACATTGCCATCTCTCTTGCTTCTGGTGGTGACCCCATTCCACTTCCTACAGCCTAGGATCACCATGTACATCTCTACCACACTGACACCTCTTTTGAAGTTTATCTGCTAGTGAAGAAATTCTAAGCAGTATTCCATTTGAGACAGTATATACAAAAATATTCATAAGATTTAAATGGCATGTTCAGTGTGTAGTGTTAGGACCATGTGCAATGGTTAAACAAAGTGTGGAGTTGAGAGTTTAGGGAATTTTCGCAGTAGTCATTAACTTTGTCAGGGCCAAGACTCCAGCACATGTGTCAAACACAAGGCCCGCGGGCCAAATCCAGCCCACCAGGCCTTGCAATGTGGCCCGCACCGCGCTGTCATCACTGCACTCCGCTGTCAGTTTATGACATTGTCAGTTTATGACTGTTCAGTAAACCATTCGGCCCGCGATTTAGGCTGGATTTTAGATTTTGGCCCCTTCTCTGATTAAGTTCGACACCCCTACTCCAGGGCAAAGTGTGTGAAATCCTTCTGATAAACGTAAGTAGTTGTATTCAATTGTTGAGAAGAACAGAGGAGATAGTACAGTGCAGTGGCGAAGAGCACAGTTTTAGAAGTGAGAACTGACAGACCTTCCACATACTTCTTGGGCGTCTTTAGAGGAATGGTTTAACCTTCCAAAGGATCAGTTTCTTCTCCTTAAAATGGTGATAACAGTACATAACATAGTGAGGATCAAAAGATAGAACATGCCTGGACTGGTGGCTCAAAGGTTGAGCATTGCCATATGAACCAGGAGGTCATGGTTTGATTCTCTGTCAGGGCACATGCCTGGGTTGTGGGCTCAATCCCCAGTGTGGAGCGTGCAGAAGGCAGCCAGTCAATGATTCTCTCTTATCATTAATGTTTCTATCTCTCTCTCCCTCTCCTTTCCTCTCTGAAGTCAATAAAGAATATTTTTTAAAAGGTGGAAGAGATGTAAAGCATACCATATAGTGCCAAACATGGATAGAGAATATTCTAGGCAATTAGTTCATTTTTAGTTGTGTGTGTGTGTGTGTGTGTGTGTGTGTGTATATATATATATATATATATATATATATATATATATCTCCATTATGAATTCAACTAGAAGTTGGTTAATATATTTAAGTTTGAAAGGGGTTGATTTCAAGCTGGTCGGATGGTGAGGCTGTATCTGGATACAATGGGAAGTGCTGGGGTTAAATGTTTCTATACAGGGAAGATTGATGACATATTGTCAATCCTTTATTATAGCTAATCTCTTTGGTCCAGTAATGTCTTCCATTTTTTATACTAAATATTAACAAATGATCTATAAGATAATTAAAATACTTCAATCTGATGTTAATGTTTTTCCTGGGTGATCATCCACACTATATTTATGGTTTGGATATATTGTGCTTCAGTGGATGTGCTAGAAAATTCAAGGGAAACATCATTTTGAATAAGTCCAGGAAGTACATTACTGACTCATGCTGTCTATTAACAACTCCTGGTTTTTCATTTGGTTAGTTTTAATTTTGAGAGATTTTTAAAATATGTATTTCAAAAATTTTAAGTGGTTCAATAAAAAAGCAAATGCATTTAAAAATCAAAATTGCATAATTGTGCAGAGGCTGGATGGGTAAGTATATGACTCTGCTGCTGCAGCCAGCTGCACTTATTTTTCAAAGCTGTGGTAGAAATTCCAGCTCTTCATGCTCAGATCCTACCCCACATTCTTTCTCTGCAATATGCACCTAAGTGTGTGATGGAGATGAACACGACCTATTCTGGGAACCCCAAATTCATGACTCTGCATTGATTTTCATATTAGAGAGGTCAGGGAATTTGTGGCTCTCTCTGCATACACTCCCATCGTTCCAGTGTGGTGAGGATTTTGTGTCATCGTAAGATGTTGAATCTTAGCCTATAATAGAGAAACATGTAAATTGACCATACCTTCACTATGCCCACAGCCAATCAGAGTGAGTATGCAAATTAACCCAACAAAGATGGCAGCTAATTTGCATACAGACATGGGTACTGGAAACCTCCTCGGCACCCAGGTCACTCCCAGCTGGCCATCGGGCAGAGCCTTTAGGCTTGGGAAGGGGCTCGAACCTGCAATTGGAGGTGTGGGTGGGAGAACCCCTGCCCAAGCCTAAAGCCTGGGGTAGAGGCTTTAGGCTTGGGCAGGGGCCGAGCCTGGGATCAGAAGGAAGGGGATAAAAATCAATGGAACCATATCCTCAGGTGAGGATAAAAAGAAAAAGAAAGAAATGCCATATTCTATGAAAGACACATCTTTAAAATGCTTAAAGAAAATTGTCATTTTTTCATGGTGAAGGGACTGGAGTCCATGTTGATAAAAATACCTTGGCGACTGCAGTGACTGGCTGTGACTGCAGCAGTGGGGTGATGGAGCTAGTGCCTTCCCCTGATCAGCCTGGATACCTTCTGCAAAGGGAGCCAGACTGCGGCTTAGGTCCCCTCCCAATGGGGAGTGGGCCTAAGCCACCAGTAGGACATCCCCTGAGGGTCCCAGTCTGTGAGAGGAGGCAGGCTGGGCTGAGGGACCCCTCCCCAGTGCACAAATTTTGTGTATAGGGCCCCTAGTTAATGATAATAGGTGATAGTATGATAAAAGACTATATTTCAGAGATATACATGTAAAAGACTATATTTCAGAGATATATGAATTCATCCTTTGGGGGGCACTAATATACCCTAAGATATTAACATAACATAGACTCACATGCAATTAATAGACTTTTTAGGAGATGGACTTGTTTTCCTAGAATTAAAAGCAAAGTGAAATCAACATGCATTGAAATAATATGAATAAATCAATATTTCTGGATGATTCCTCTCCATTTTAGACTTCGTTTCTTTTGACTCAAGCCAGAGATCAGAAGTATTCACAGAATGTTAGGAGTGGAAATTATCTTTATTGCTATTGTCAGTACTCTTAGCTTCTTCAAATAGGATTGTTCATATAAACCAGATTTAACAAAATTCTCCATATAAGGCATAAATGGAGATACTATATAAATCTTTTAGTTATTTTGAAAGAATACCCTATTTGTTAAAAAACTAATCTCAGGCCATTGGGGAGATAACTCAAACTGGGACCGAATGATATTGATTATGTAAAGCAAATGAAAGGGTATTAAATCTTTAAAACTTGATACAAAGCAATAAGAGCTTGTCTTTACTCATTTAATTATTTAGCTGATCTTTACTAAGAGCCTATTATATGACAGGCATTGATCATTTTGAAACTCTGAGGCTGTAAAATTATAGCATTAAGCAACATCAGTGTGGTAAGCATGGGAGCAAATGCATCGATTAAGATACAGGCCTTTCTCATGAGCTTTGTGAGGTTGCTTTTCTTTGAATATGTTCTGGTTGGTTCATTTCATTCTGAAAATATCTGGGTGCCCTGCATTAAGCACAGGGTTGAAGTGTGATTGCACACAGAATCAGGATTCATCTGATGCTTGATGTCTGTGACGTACTATGCAGTAGCATTAGCTTTGGGAGAGCTCTTTATTCAGACAGCTTTGCAATACAATTTTGTTTATTCTGTTTTACCTCTGCACTGTGAAGTTGGGGTTTTGTATCTAAGAAAAGAATCTAAATGAAATGAAGGCTTATATTTGTCCTTATTTAAACACACACACACACAAAAACATAGGGAATCTGTATTTCCTATGTTTGTTTGTTTTTTGTGTTTATGTATATATGAAATTGATTGATTCTAGTCTATCAAGAGTCTTTGGATCTTGTTTTTGGCATATCATACTTATTTTATTTATTCTTTTGGCTTCAAGCCTTTGGTATTTTTAATAATCATGCTAGCTATGTCCTCATTCATTTTGAACAGAACAAGCCCAAGGATAAAAGTTTGAACTATGCCTTTCATGAGCTTCCCTTTGGCTTATGTTCATTATAATTGGCATCTTTGTTTCTCTAACTGGCTACAAATCTATCTATGTTTACTATATCCCAGTATATATTTTTATTACCATCAAGTCATTTATCTGTCCATTATGCTACCCATAATTAATTGACATTTACCAGGGGACTCCTGTGAATCACATCCTGTGCCACTTCTGCAACTAAAATACAGAGAAGGCAGAGGGCATAATCTAGTAGAGGGGATCTACAAAAGGACATTTTAAACCTATGTGACAATTTTAAGCCAATTTTGAGGATTATTGTTTAGGAAATAATTTATTCAGGATAGAGGTTTGCCAGGAAGATAGTTAGATAGTTCATGTGAACAACTATCGTGTCTATATTGGTGAAGGGAAGGAAAGGAAGAAAGATTGAGAGGGAGAAAGAGAGATTTGCAGAGGGAGATTGAGAAAACCTGACCGATTGGGAAAAATGTGGCTCTGAGGGGACTAGTAGTCTTCATGTTTGACAGAATAGGAAAGTAAGAAAGCTGGAATGATAGGAAATTGGGATAGTGGGGTAGAGGGTTGAGTTTAAGATGTCAAAGATCAAGTATATTGGTGGGAGAGGGGATAGCAGAGTTGGAGGAAAGGTGAAAGTGTTGGCATTGAGGAAGTAAAATAATTGTGATGGTATCTATATATGCATAAAAATCATTTTTAGATGCTAGGAAGACTTGGCATGTTATGAAGACCATGAGCCAGGTGAAACTGAGAATGTGGAAGCGACTAAGCAATCTGTAAACCAGGACAGGCAAACAGTTCTGAAAGTGGCCCTAGAATCAAAGATTTAGATCCAAAGCAGATACTGTGAGATGACCCCCCATATCTGTTCTTCCTTGACAACATAATCATGAATTTTATGTGATCACATGGCCTATGTGTGGTCACATGACCAAGTTCTGACCAATAGAATATAAGGGGAGGTGGTGTTGATAACTGACACAAAACTTTCTTAGAGAGAAAAGAGCCTTCTGTGGTCTGGCTAACTTTAACCTGTTAACCAAGCGGGACGTATAAATACGTCAAACGTAAACAATATCGGGTACGGGTAGGACATAATCAATACTTCCTTGAAATATATGTTGCGCCCTGAAATGGGCGGGACGAATATTTCCGAACAACAAAGGTATTAGTCATCCATACATGTCTCAACATGAATTTAAGACACAGAGGGAATCAGTATAATTTCGCTATTGAGAGTGGTGGACGTGTTCTGGGTGAGCTGTGACGGGTACGTACTTACATTTACCTACCTATTTTCGTATTATATATTATTTACTTATATTTTTTATATCTCCAACCTTTATATAATAGAAAAACATATAAAATTGATCCAATCATCAATAATTTGTCAGAAAAGTTTAAAAGTTTTTATGTATGTGAACGAGAAATATGTGTAGATGAATCTCTTTTATTATGGAAAGGGAATTTATCTTGGAAACAATATATATATCTACAAAATGAGCTAGATTTGGAATGAAGTTGTTTGAGTGAAAGCCAATCTGGATACGTACAAAATATAATTTTATACACATGCAAGGACACAAATTATGGTTCAAACTACCCACAAGAAAAACAATCAACAAGAATTGTTTTGGAGTTAACACATGACTTACTGAATAAAGGGTATAGGATTTATTTAGATAATTTCTATACATCAATTCATTTGGCTGAACTCTTGTGTCAAAACAATACAGACATTGTTGGAACAATGAGGATAAACAGAGTCAGAATCCCCAGTGAAATAAAAACAAAAAAATTACAGAAAAATGAACATATAGTAAGAATCAAAGACAAACTTATGGTTTTAAAATGGAAGGATAAAAAAGACGTATTGATGCTCAGTTCTATTCATAACGATGAAAAGACAATGATTGAAAAGAGAGGAAGAAGGCAAGAAAAACCGAATGTTGTCCTGGATTATAACAAGAATATGGGCAGTGTAGATTTGGGAGATGGAGTTATGGTGGCCTACGTGGCTGCTGTTAGCCAACACTCTAACCACTGAGCAGAACTGGCTAGGGTATCTGATTTCAATTTTATAAAAAAAAATTTTTACGATTAATTGATATGTGCTGCTTCAATGCATATATTATATACAAAAAAGATAAAGGTCATTTGGATTGATTACACTTTTTGATAGAGTGTGTAGAGAAATTGGTAGATAACAACATAGTGAAAACCCACCCAAAGACATCAACAAGCAGCTCTACATCTAAACCATCATGCTTAGTTAAAAGGTATTTTCCAGAACAAATGAAAAGCGATATAGGAAAAACTAAATCCAGGAAATGCCAAGTTTGCTACAAAAAAGGTGTTAGGAAAGAATCTACATACTGGTGTCCGGATTGTAAGGTAGCACTATGTATCAACAATTGTTTTAAAATATATCACACGGAAGTTGAGTTTTGAATTTTTACATCTATATTTCAATTTTTTAAACTCAATATTTCTATTTTATTTGTGTGCTTTTGTTTATTGTTCTGTAATTGTTAACTTTTTATATTTTTATTGTGTATAGAAATAAAAAATATATATTTTTTGTAATCTTTATAATTGTTTGTAAAATTTATAATTTTTTAATTCGATGTTTCCATTTTTTTGTTGGTATTCTTTTCTATTTGTTTGTAATTTTGTATTTTCCTTTGTGCTTTATATATAAATAAACGAAAAAAATATATATTTAATTTATATTAATTAAGTATAAATAAAAATAATAATAATATAAAATTATGTCCACTGGGCGTGACGTACTGACACGTCCTAATGAAAGAGTATGCGCTCGTTGTACGTTGCATAATTAAAAAGGGAACTCCCCGGTTAACAGGTTAATATGCTTATGCTCTCTTGTGAAATTAACAGCCCTCTTGTACTAGTAGTCTGAGGCAAAAGCTGTTGTTCAGGATGCTGGAACAATAAGATAAGAAATAACCTGATTCTTTCTGATGAGAAGCCTACCTCTAGATATTTCTTATGTGTAAGAGAAATATATTGTTTTATCTTCTAAAGTCACTGATTTCTTGGCGTTCTGGGGTTCTGTCATTCATGGCCTAGTGAATACACCACCATAGTTTAGGATTGGGAAGAGCAGGTCATTGGCACCAGGAGGGAAGAAGCAGTACTCTAAGAGAAAGCCTGATTTTAATTTTTTTTTTTGTTTGTTTTTTTGTTTTTTTGTTAATCCTCACCTGAGGAAATTTCCCCCCATTGATTCCTAAAGAGAATGAAAAGTGGTAGGTGGGTGGTGGGTTTCACAGAGAGAAACATTGATGGGAGAGAGACACATCAACTGGTTGCCTCCCCCACATGCCTAACCTAGGGCTGGGTTTGAGCCTGCAACCGAGGTAAGAGCCCTTGACTGGAATTGAATCTGTGACCCTTCAGTCTGTCAGCTGTCAGCCAACACTCTAACCACTGAGCAGAACTGGCTAGGGTATCTGATTTCAATTTAAGCCAGGAAGTTAGATTCTGAAAAGAGCTATGGATGCTGAAGGACTGTTTTTCTTGGAAACAAAATTGTCAGAAGGTATAGCTGAAAGCTTTAAGGGGCAGGGAGCAGAAAAAGATGGCTGCTAAGGAGAACAAGGTGGGGAAGAGAGTTTGAGAATCCATAGGGAGGAATTTACATTTGGCAGAGATCAAAGAGGTCAAGAATGTGAGGTATGGTCATAGAATTCCAGCAGATGTTTGATGTGGTCTATGTTGGTCCACATGCAACTTAGATTGGTCTAGATACAATAAACTCAAAAGGTAGGGGGCCGGATGAACATAGCAATAGAGAGTAAAGTCTGTTGGTGCCTAGCCTGGACCTCTGGTCTAATGAGATCTCAGGATAGACTCTCTAAATATCCTATTATCATTTCCATGAGTAAGACTCAGAACAATATTCAAAAAGGAAGTAAGGGTAGTCTACTGTTTATTGTTCTGGGACAATCCCTGCTAGTTCCTGACCTCTAGTCTTTCACTAAGTGTTCATGGGCCAGCTCTTTAAAGATGAAGTTCAGGTACTTTCCTTTGAATTTGACATTTTCAGCTGTATGTGGTTCACTGTTCATTTTCTAGACAGCACTGGGTGTCTTTATTCTCTCTTTCCACAGTATGTTCTAAAATCACATTTTTTTTTCATTAACTATAGCTTTTACAATTTGTAATTTTCTCTTTCCCCAAGAATTTTCTTTTACATCTTTTGCATATACCAATATTAGGAATTTGCATTTTGTTTTACTTCTTTAGCTCATGTCAGGGAACAATCCCCCGCCCCCCCTCCCACCCCGGAATATTACTTTGGTATTGTGGAGTCATTATAGATGGTGGAGCAATAAGTGGGTAAAATAAGAAAATAATTATCTATTTAATTTTTGATACTGATTTATTAGTTATTTGTAATCCCTGTGAGTGAATGAACAGACATAATAAATAGTACATAGAGTAAAAATCTTTTGTTCCTTTCTTTTTAAATGCTCAAGCAAGGATTTGAATGCCTGCTACAATTTCACTAAATAAATGTAAATGAACTTTTGACATAGGAATGTTTGGATTCTTGTTCTCATAAGGAAAATTGAATAAAGCCTTGTAACTTCACTTTTGGAATTCCAGGGACATGATATAATCCTGGAGACATATTTTGGCACAGGAAGGTCATAATTGGACTTGCTGAACCAAATAGTCAAAGGATTGTCTGGAAGATGCTACTGAACCCCAGGCAGGTGGAAACGAATAGTTAGGAGACTGTTCTCCTGGGGTTAACCACTTGGGATTAAGTTCTGGACATGGTGCCTTATAAGAGCCAGGAGAGTAATTCTGCATTTCCTCTAAGACTGGAATTGTTGACAGCATTCATTAACTCTCAGATGGATTCCGTTTTTTAGGGAAGAATGAGATAATTAGATTTTATTTTAAACAAATTATTTAAGACAAAACCACATATATAGACAATAAGAATGTAAGCACCATTTCCAATTCTTGTGTTCATGTCTGATCCTTGTCAGTAAACAACAGCTAACTTGTTAGTTATTACAAGGGGCTTCAAACCAACATATTATTGCATCTTTGCTTAGTCACTTGTCAAAGGACTTTTAAGGAGGAAGGGCACCAAAAATAGCTATCAAAGCAATAAAAATTATTAACATGTGTGCTTTTATTCTGGCTTGTGTGACAATGGTTAGGAATTTTTGTTTTAAAGGATTATAGCATGAATACCATAGCTGGTGTAATAAAATAAAAACAAAAGTTGAAAGGACTTTTCTCTTTTTCAAAGGATGGCATGCCGTCCCACGTGATACTATGCTTCCAGATGAAGACATTTTGTTCTCGAGGTGAAAATTAGTGTATCTGGCTGAAGCCAGTTTGGCTCAGTGGATAGAGCGTCGGCCTGTGGACTGAAAGGTCCCAGGTTCGATTCCTGTCAAGGGCTTGTACCTTGGTTGCGGGCGCATCCCCAGTGGGGAGTGTGCAGGAGGCAACTGATCGATGTCTCTCTCTCATCAATGTTTCTAACTCTCTATCCCTCTACCTTCCTTTCTGTAAAAAATCAATAAAATATATATTTTTTAAAAAAGAAAGAAAATGAGTGTATCTGGCTGGGCTCCCCCCACCCACAATGGGAGTTTGTTAGAACACAGCAGTGCTTAGTGGTTTGTATGCATTTGAGCAGAACAATAAAAATCATTTACACTTAGCTGATCTGGTTAACTATTGCTCTGTGGTGTTGAAGCCATCAGATTGGAGGAGGTCAAGGAGAGGAAAATGGGAGGTAGGGAGTCAAGTCCGAGGAGGCCTTGTGTCTGCTGGGCCCCTAGTAACGGCCAGAATTCCTTTTGTGAGCTATCATGGAGCAAATGTCAGTAAGTTTGTTGTATGCCAGTTAAGGAACAGAAAATCATTTGAGAAACAAGTAGCACATTTACCCTTATGGGTTAAATATCTGTATTTCTACTTAGTCCAGGCTTTCAGATATCAAGCTTGGGTCTTGAGCTGTGTTAATCATTACTTAATATTAATATGGAAATGAGCTTACCCTGTTGCAAGTCCCAGGTTCAATCAGTGAGTAATTATGAAAATTAGTCTTAAATATGCCACGAAAGGGTGCTGCTCTGCAGGCAATAATTAAGCCTCTCAGCCATCTCTGGGTGGTTGACGTTTTTTTTCTTCTTAAGTTGTTTATTTTCCTAAACTTATTTTCTGCAGGTGAGAAAAGATGTCAAATTCCTGCTGACTGAGGGATTTGTTAGTTGAGGTGGGCAAGGTTCCATCAAAAAAAGAAGAGAGTGAGCGGAATGTGTTAGAGCTGCTTTCTTCTGGTCTGAAGCAAAGATGATTATTTTTTTTAAGTGGGAAGAGAACCTTTAAAACTTTAGTTATTTTCACAGGAATATTTTGGAGTCAGATCTCAAAATGTGAAGCTAAATCTCCATCCTCAGTGGAGCCAGCCAAACATGCTTGCCAATTTCAGTTTCTGGCAGTTAATAAACAGATGCTCAAAAATAGCAACTCATAATAATAATACTAATAATACTACTACTAATAATAATTATTATTATTATCATCTATACAGTGCCAAGGGAGCATGAGCATCACTACGGAAGTGGAGGAAGGTCTGTAGGCACACTGCTCTGGTGGCACTGTGCACCATTGTCCTTGTGCTCCCCACTTCCTTTCTCCCCAAAGGAAGCCTCTTTAAACTAACAGAACAGGGCAAAGCCACTCTGAAAGTCCTTCAAGTATGAAGGCTTCACAGACATGGTACATATGTAGGCACTGTTCTTAAAATTTTTTTTAATTGATTTCAGAGAGAGAGAGAGAGAGAGAGAGAGAGAGAGAGAGAGAGAGAGAGAGAGAGAAACATCAATGATGAGAGAATTGTTAAGGGCTGCCTCCTGCATGCCCCCACTGGGGATCGAGCCTGCAACCCGGGCATGTGCCCTGACTGGGAGTCGAACTGTGACCTCCTGATTCCTGGGTGGACGCTCAACCCCCTGAGTCATACCAGCCAGGCTGTTCTTCAATTTTATATCTGCAAAAATTGCAGTCTCAACAGGATGTTAGAAAGGAGTCACTTCAAACCATACACAGGAGCTCATTGTGGAGGAGGTAGGGTTGCCATATAAAACACAAGATACCCAGTTACACTTGGGTTTCAGATAAGCAATGAGTAAAGCATTATTTGTTGAAATTCAAATTGAACCGAGCCTCCTGTATTTTTATTTGCTAATGTGTCAACCCAGGTTTCATCGCCTCTTTTGGGGGTACCAGACCCGAACAATCTCGGCTGGGCAGTGAGTGAGTCTTTCATTCCCAGGGCTGTGATGTGTTCAGATGTTCAGGGACCCTGGTACCTTCTTCCCAAAGGTAATTTCAGAGTAATTGAGAATAACTGTTAAAGGAGGAGGCAGAATTTTTGGTTTAGCTATCATCAGAGATTTAAATGAGACAGAGTAGGCAATAAAATAAGCCTCTTAAGTAAATTAGGTTGTTTTACTGACTTTGGGAAAAGTCATTGGCTGTTGATGTGTCAGTGAAAAATACAAGTGGGCTTGAATCTAAACATCAGCAGTTTTCTTGGATTATTTGGTCCTTTCATCATGAACTTTCATCATGATTTTTAAGGCACAGACACAAGACTTATTTAATGAGGAAATAGAAGGGAGTATATATTTTAAAAGTCATTGGGTCAAACATTGTACTTTTGATCACTTTGAGGAAGTGTTTTAAAGATCTTGCAAATAAAAATTGTAAAAGAATTGCTTACTTATTATAATGTTGCCTTCTGTTTGCCTTTTGAGGGAGTTAGCCTAGAGTGATGGCAGACCCTAGGAGTTAAAAGACCCAGTCCCAGTGCTCTCCCTGAATGGGTGAATGGGTGCCAGTGTGGGTACATCCCGAGTTTCATTGTGAATTCCTGAGACTTAAGTTTTCTGGGGCTATCTTCACTTTTATGTTCTGACCTGTTTTGGATCCACATGGTCAAAGTCAGTCGTCCTGTATGAGTTGTGTAGGGCATGGCCATAGAGATTTAAAAATGGGTTTGCTTTTAGCAGTGCTTCTGTAAGTTAAGCTTATCTATTAAATGAGCATTTTGTAATGTTGATGTTACAGACATAGATACAGATTTCCCATACTGCTTTCACAGTGGGAAGTTAAGATAGATGTGTGATGACGGGACTGTGATGCTCAGCCACGTCCTGCATTTTTACAAGAATCCCAAATGCCTTTCCCACACACTCAACTGTCATAGCAATGGCCGAACGCCTCCTGAATTCCTGACTGGCTGCCAAAACAATTGTGTAAGTGAATGTTTCCTGATGTCCAGTGCCCATTAATGCCCCTCATATACAACTGGTGATGAGCTGAGTTTTTTCCACCCATTTTTTTTCTTTATTGTGGAAAGTATTACAGATATCCCCCCTTTTCCCCCCATTGACGCCCTCCACCCTGCACCCACCCCTCCCAGGCCTTCACCACTCCATTGTCTGTGTCCATATGTGCATATAAATTCTCCGGTTAATCTCTCCCATCCACCCAGCCTTCCCTCTGAAATTCATCAGTCTGTTCCATGCTTCTGTGCCTCTGGATCTGTTTTGTTCATCGGTTTATTTTGTTCATTAGATTCCACATATGAGTGAGATCATTTGATTCTTATCTTTTTCTGACTGGCTTATTTTGCTTAGCATGATATTTTCCAGGTCCATCCATGTGAGCTGAGTTTTTGAAGGCGTGCTGCCTATACTGCAGTGAAATCTATAAGAGAGCTTTGCCTTTGTGGCCCACTGGACTAGGGGGGGGGGGGCAGACAAAGCCCTGCAGAGGGACAGAAGCTCTTCTCTTTCATCTGTTTCTGCAGGGGCCAGAGTCGGTCTCTGAGCTGCCTGATAGGATTCCAGGAGTGCCAGCAAGAGGCAGTCCATGTTGCACGATCCCTTAAGCTTGGAGCCCAATAGAACTCTGACTGTTGAATACCTATCGCTGAATTATGAGGTAAATCCTGGTCACCAGGATGAGCTAGCCCCTTCCCAGACTTCTCAGAGTTCTCCAAAGCTCCTTGACCAGGGGAATGCCGAGTCCAGGACTGAATGCCTCCTTTTACAAAGGCCTATCTTCAGGAATTACAAGTCTTAAACCGAGGGACTTCTAAAACCCCCTTCCCAAAGACTGAGAGGAGAGCAGGCCCTCAAGGTGAGACATGCCTGTTTGCCCAGCCTAAGGTTAGACCACTTGTAAGTGTGTTGGCACAGCAGTGTTATGTTTAATAAGTAGGTGGCCCAGGGCTTTTGTCAGAGTCATTTCCAGGACTCACACAGGCTGCACAGAGCTATTCTCAGCAGCAGTGGCCCCTCCGCTGTTCTCAATGAGCAGTTGGTCCTCATTCTGTTTAGTCTGAGGAATGTCACACTTTTGTTCTAAGAAGGACCATTTTATACCAACTTATTTCCTGTTGGGAGACGATTGATTATTGATGTCTGCTGGGGATTGCTGGGGAGGCACAGGGAGTGGTGGAGTCCGTGATAACTATACTGGATCACACTGTATTTTAAAACCATTATACACTTTTAGCTTCTTTTCCTTTGAGCTAGTGTGACCACCAAAATGTTTCTTGACTCTGTGTTCAAGCAGTCATTGCTGGCCAGTTGGCATTGATTGACACATTGATGCCAGCTTACCACTTGTGGTTTTGCTGGATTGTCTTCTGCACTTCTTTCTCCAGAAATTTGTGTTCAAAAGCAGTGGGTCTCCCCCAGGTCCCTCTGCTCTGTCACCAATGGGCAGAGGGTCCTTGGACTGGCCTAGAGGACCTAGTAGAGCCTCATCTTCAATGAGAGCTAAAGGGCCAATATTCCTTCTTGGAAAGTTGCAGTTCTTCCTCACTACCCTCTCCTGCAGGCTTTATGAACCAAGTCTGTCTTATTCATGTGGACTTTTAAAATGGTGGCTTCGTGTAATTATAGTAAAAGCTATAATGAATCCATCCTTGAAATGACTAACATTGAGGATTCTCCTTTAAAAATTTTCATGTAGACGAGGCTGTGAGTTACCCCGAATTTGAAGCACCAAGACCAAACCAAATGGAAATCTGCTTCCTGTTTGTGCTAAAGGAACCCCAGACCCTCATCCTGCTGCCCAGCTCTTTGTGGCATTTTTCACTCATGTTGCTTGAACTAACCCTTGTCAGAGTTCAAATCTTGCAGGGAGAGCTGTGTCTTCAGACAGTCAGAACCCATGTGCTTAAACAATAGGCTCTCTTTTCCTCAGTTCTGCTGCTTTCAATAAGTTACCTGGACTCGATGCTCATTAGTGCGTGCCTTTGGCAAAAGGGGCATGCCTCCAAACCCGGCTAATTGCTCAGCTCTCCAGTACCAACAGGACTGACCGCAGACCAGCCACCTCAGCAGGGCGCTTCTCGGCCAGAGCCAAGTGTAGCAGCGGTGGGGACAGGGCTGAGGTGATGATAAAACCAGAGGCGATTGGGACCTCTCCAGGGAACTGTTAGTGCTTCTGTTTGTTCCAACATGTTTCCCCAATGGAGGTACTCCCAGGCCACTGCACTGCCCAAAGGCTAGACATTAAAAGGAGCTGGGAGCCAAAACCGGTTTGGCTCAGTGGATAGAGCGTTGGCCTGCGGACTGAGGGGTCCCAGGTTCAATTCTGGTAAAGGGCGTGTACCTTGGTTGTTGGCACATCTCCAGTAGGGGGTATGCAATAAGCAGCTGATCGATGATTCTCTCTCATCGATGTTTCTAACTCTCTATTCCTCTCTCTTCCTCTCTGTAAAAAAAATCAATAAAATTAAATTAAAAAAAAAGAGCTGGGAATTGGGGGTGGGGGTGGGGTAGGGGTTTGGTTGGTGGTGGCACAGATAGCCTTAGAAGGTCAGCCACTGGATAATGAATTTGGTACTAACTAGTGGACATGCCGAGGCTCAGGTAATCCTTGGCAAACCCTCTAATACAGTTGTGCTTATTGTTCACCGCACAAGGGCACCAAGCCAGGGGGTTGAGTGAGGCCAAAATCCAACCTGTTGTCTGTCTGGCAGAAGGCTACTGGTATGTTGGCCTGGACAGAGGGATGCCTCTTCAAATGCTCATACAGACACCATCCCCTCATCAAGCCCTGCACATACGTAGCGCCCATCTGCCAGAGTGGGGGCCTTTGCCTAATTTCCCCAAAGCTGCCATATGGGCTAATAGAGGCTCTCATGCTTCCCCCAGGTCCTCAGAGTAGGCCACACTTGTGTGTGAACTCTGAGTCCACCTTGGCCTCTTGGCTCAGGGGACGGGCTCTTGGAGATCTCAGAGCTGCCAGGACTGCCTGGCACAAGGTGAGTTCAGGGACACACACAACACAGGCATGAAATGGTTCCCTTTCAACTCTTTCAGTCCTACTTGTTCATCAAGAAGAAAGTATCAACCCTGGCCAGGTAGCTCAGTTTGTTAGAGCATCATCCCCATACACCAAGGTTGTGAGTTTGATACCTAGTCAGGGCACATACAAAAATCAACCAATGAATGCATAAATAAATGGAACAACAAAATCAATGTCTGTCTCTCTCTCTCTCTCTCTCTCTCTCTCTCTCTCTCTGTCTCTCAAAAATCAATCAATAAAAATTTAAAAGAGAAGCAAATATCAGTTTTGTTAAAAAGAGATAACAGCAAGTGCTAGAGTTGCCTTTGTCAGCCACATCATCCCAAAGAGAGAACTGACTGAGACCCCGAGGTTTCTGCAGGGAATGATTGCAGGCATTTCCTGACATTTTTAGTGCTCATTGTATTTATGTTTGAGATTATCTTCTGCCTTTGCCCACGGAAACTGATTTTCTATTCAAAGCAGAGAAGTAACATTTAAAATATAACTGTATAAAAGAGATGAGTTGATTTCTTCCCTCTTTCAGTCAAATCCAAGTTGTCACTGGCTTGGACTGCATTAAGGAAATACTGATTTAGTATAAAAGAACCAAATATAAGATGGAATTGTGGAATTGTTTGAGCAAGAGAGGCCTTCCCAGAAATGCAGGTTTTTGATAACTTCTGCTAAGAAGAGAATAAAAAGGAACATTTGCACTGTTGGAGGAATTTGGGTTCCAATGTGCATGTGTGCACGTGTGTCCCTGTGTTTGTGTGTACTTGTTCCAGAGATGAAGGCGGAGATATTGTCGACTCCCTGAATTCCTGAAGGTGGGGCAAGAAGATGTAGGAGAGACTAGAGCTATTTAGAATTCAAGCAATTGAACCACTTTTTTTTCTTTTTTTTCTTTTCTGTTTTAATCCAGCAACTGGCTGGATTAAAGCCAGAAAGTTCCAGAAGGACAACACATCTATTGATACTTGACTCAAGGTCTACCTTCATATGTTCCTCTGTGTGTGTCTGTCTCCTTCATTCTCTCTCAGTTTCTTTAATACACGAATACCTCCTTACTCTATCCTCCTGCTCCCCCCCCCCCACACACACATACACACACAATCCACCAGTGATTCAGATTTGCTATCTCTCTTGTAGAAATCCGTGCAGAAACCACCATGTAAAGTAACACAGGACACAGGGAACTCAGGACACTGTTCTCAGACATTTTCAGGTGACATAACACATTCACACTGTCGGTATGCACAAGGTTGAGCTTACTGCAGTAGAGGCATTCTTTGGGATCCAGTGGCAGCATTAGTTTATGTTTACACAAAGACAAAAAGTGCCCTCTGATATAATCTCAGAAAACTGCTGCCACAGGCCTTTGAAACAATTAGTTTAGACGATTTCACAGAGCATTAAGCTTAACAATGTCAGTCTGTTCCTAAATGCTCTGCAAGAGAATTTTTGCAATGAGGCCAAAATTTAAGTTGGCAAGAGGGCAACCTCAAATGGGCAATCTCATCCTTTTTTAAATGGCTTTTTTGAGATATAATTGACCTACAACAAACCGCATGCAATTTGTTATGTTTGACATGTATATATCTGTGAAACAATCACCATAATGAAGATAATGAGCACACTCCTCACTCCAAAGTGCTCCCTTGTGCGCCTTGGTGCTCCCCACCTCCCACCACTCTGTGCCATCCTCTTCCCCCGGCAAGGACATGCCTCTGTCACTAGAGATCACTTTGCATTTTCTAGAGGTTTATGTTAAGAGTACTGTATGAACCCATTTTCATCTGGCTTCTTTTACTCAGCATAATTATTGGGAGATTCATATAGGTTGTATATGTCATTAATTTATTCCATTTTAATGCTGAATAACATTCCATTGTTATGGTTATGCTTCAGCTCTGTATCCTATTCACCTCTTGATGGCTATTTGGGTTGCTAATAACTCTGGGCTTTTACAAATAAAGTTACTGTGAACATTTCTATACGAGTGCCTTTATGGATGTCTTTTTTCTTTTCTCTTGGATAATCACCTAAATGTGCAATGGCTGGGTCATAAGGTAGCTGTATGTTTAACTGATAAACCATCACACTGTTTTCCGAAAAAGTTATTCCATTTTAAGTACCCACTAGCAGAGCATGAGCTTCAGTTTCTCCACATCCTCCTCAACATGTGATATGTAAGCCATTTAATCTCATTGTGGTTATTAGCATTTTCTGAGTACTGATGTGGAATACTGCTGATATGCTATTTGCCATTCATATATGATCTTTGATGTGGAATCTACTCATTCACAAAGTTAGACTATTTTCTCGTTATTTTTTGCCATTCTTATATTCTGGATGCAAGTCCTTTATCAGATACATGCTTTGCAAATACTTTCTTCTAGTCTGTGGCTTATCTTTTCTACTTCTTTAGTCTTTCAAGAAAATAAAATTTTCATTTTGACGAAACCCAATTTATCAATTTTTTCTTTTATGATGATGAGAAGGAGGGGTTAAGGGAGGGAGAATGAAATTAACAAGGTTTGTTGTTGTTAGTTTCTGCAGCCCCCACTCTTTCTTCCATCCCACAATAAGAAAAATAAAGTTGCTTTTTATTGGGATGGAGAAAACTGGGAGAAAAGATGCAAAAGCTCAGTTTTTACTTATTAAGTTAGAGTCTCTATAAGGTGGACATACAGGTCTGGAGTACCTGAGAGAAGTCTGGACTGTAGTCTGAGTTAAGAATCATCAACATACAGCAGGCATTTAAAGCACAGGCCTGGAGAGGCCACCTAAGGGAGTAAGTGTAGATGGAGAAGGAAAGAGGGGTGAGGGTTGGGATTGCCCAACAGTCAGAGGTCAGGAAAATGGGGAAGAGCCATCAAAGGAGACCAACAAGGATGGCTAAATAAGCAGGATGAAATGCAGGGAGTGGCCTCCTAAGAACCAAGAGAATAAAGTGTTTCAAGAAAGAAGATGCAATATCCAATGTCAGTTGCTTTTCAAGTCGAGGAAAATGAGGTCTTAGAATTAATTAACTTTGGAAGTAGGCAATGTGGAGGACATGGTGACTTTGACTAGTACAGTCTTACTGAAGTGGTAGAAATGAAAGTGTGATTGGGGTGATCTCAAGAGAGAATATAGGCGAGGTAGTGATGACAGAGAGCATAGATAGTCCTTGGAATCGTGTTTAAAGGAGATACAGGAATAGAGTGTAATCAAATGCACATGCCTGAGATCTTAGATGTCTTAAAGGAGACACAAGAAAGGATTCCCTGTGGCTACCTCTGAAAGAGAGATGGAGTGGACTTGATATAAAGGAGACTGAGGAAGATTTTCCCCCATCAAACTTGCATTGCTCTTATTAAGAAACAATCCTTACAATGTTTATATTAATAAGTGAAAATGCATATAAACATAGATTGTGGTATACATAGCATGATTACATTCAACAAACAAAAACTATGTAGAGAAAAGACAAAAAAGAAAATAAATAAGCTATTAAAATTAATTTTATATGGTAAAAATGGAACTAACTTTGGAATCTCCAATAATACATTAAGTCCCTGGAAATTAATAGGTTCTTGGGTCATTATTTGCATTCCTTATAATTTTTCAGTGTTTTGAAGGGAGGAAATATTCATACCTATTTATACATTACTATTATAATCAAAAGTCAGAAACACTGAAAACAGACTGGAATAATAGTTGCTTAAAAGTTAGCTGTGTTTGGTTCTAGGTCATTTTCCATTTGGTATATTCCATTCTGTGTTTTTAAAACCAATGAGCCAACAAATAAAGAGTTCCTTTAAGTGGAAACATCAGGTGATTTGTGTTTTTCTGCCCGGGTCACTGACTATTTTATTGGAGTACATGGGAGAAATCTGGACTGTAGTCTGGGCTAAGAGTCATCAACATATAGCAGGCATTTAAAGCACAGGCCTGGATGAGGTCACCTAGGGAGTAAGTATAGATGGAGAAGGACAGAGGGGTGAGGGTTGGACAGAGGGGGTATAGGAGAAAGCTCAGTTGGTACCTGCCATCTGAAAAATCAGCTGGAGAAAATGTAATGCATCAGCAAAAAAGGCTAATGAAAAGGTGATTTCATTTATACATAGCCTTCAAGGCTTGAATCTCCTGCCTAACTTGAAGTCTACTTGTGATTCTTGTAACTGTTTTCCTGGTGTCAGTACTTAAAGAGTCCCCTCTTTCCCTTCCAGAAGTGTCCCAATTTGGAGGATATATTATGTAATCCCCTACTTAAGGGATATACAATAGAACTCTTAAAAGTTATCACAGGATCCAGAAACACTCTTGGATAGTTTTTGCTTTGTATCAATATATCAGGACTAGAGGCCCGTTGCACGAAGAGATTCATGCAATAGGCCTTCCTTCCCTTGGCTTCCAGCACCTGGGACCCAGGCCTTCACTCCAGCCTGAGTCTGCCTTCTTCGCTGCAGACTCCAGAGTCTGCAATCTTGTCTTCACTGTGGCACTTCGCTCCTGTAGATCCCTTCACCCTCTGCCCTCCCTCTCATAGCAGATGTCCTACTCTGCCTGGCCACTCTGCGCCTAGCGCAGCTGGGCAGCTACCATCTTTGGCCTTCTAATTTGCATACTCATTATGATTGGCTGTGGGCATAGCTGAGGTATGGTCAGTTTACATGTTTGTCTATTATTAGGTAAGATGGAGAATATGGTTTAGTTTAATGGGCCAATGACATTAAAAGGTCAACTACCAGATTTAAGTTCTGTGATGAAGTTGAGAAAAATAAACAACATTCAGGAGGGAAGATAGATTCCACAGTAAAATTTTCTGTCTTTGCTGGTTGGGCAGTATAAGTATGGGTTCTTAATATAGACCAGGGGGAGCAATATTAAGTAAAATATGTTGCAAACCATAAGGCTCTATTAAAATATAGAGTGCTTTTATTTGGATCATTCCATTTGAATCTATCATGTTCTCTATTTTTTAATAGATTTGAGACTAGCCAGTAATTGATTGATGTGGGGATAAAATTAATGTCTTCTCATGCTCTTCCATTATAACACACATCTGAGAGTCTTTTCCACACTTTCCAGGTGGGGCTTTTTCTGACCAGGACAAAGAGTGAGCATAGCTGGCTCCCTGAAGTAAACTGCCTGGTTACTTGTCCAGGAAACTGAATTATCTTCACCAGGTAAGGTTTCTTTGCTACAGAAGGTATTGAGAAGGTATAGTCTTGCACTGAAAAAATCCTTGTCTGTTTCCAAGATGGAATAGTAGTTGGTTGGCTGCTATCGGATTTGGGTATGTGTCATTTATCTCGACATTGGAAATTTCACCCCTTTCCCTTTCCCTTGCAAAGCCCAGTAAAGGGAAGTAAAACTATGGATGGGACAGTTGGAAGAGCTTTAAGGGGTTGTTGACCTGATACCATTTGAGGCTTTTATTTGGTACTTTACTCACAAACCAACTCTTAAATTAAGGATTACCGTTTGGAATTTAAGGGCCGAAAGAAAAAAAATAAGAGCTTATAGCTAATAGCTCTTTCAACTCTTTCTGAATACACAATCTTTGGAGAAAAGTCTTACCATTGTAAGTCATGCTTTTATCTCAGTGCCAAGTGATATTTCATTTTGATCTAGGAATGCAAGATTTGGATATATATTTCTTTTTGAAAAACAATGTTAGCATTTTGTGCTACTAAATTAAGTAACTGCTGATAAAGAAAACCCCCAATACAGCTCTTCCCTGCTGTCCTAAAACCATATCAAGACCCCACATAGCTGAGAGAAGGAAATTGTATCTTAAGGCTGGCCTTTGTTAAAGCTGGCTGTCAGCGGTCTGTAAATTAGAACTGTAGGGAATGTTGAAACTCAAAGTTCATCTTTAACATGAAGAGGGTTCACACATGCTCTTCTGTGGGCTAATCTTTAGTGACAGATGCAGAGAAAGGAAACTCAAGTGTTATGAGGAAAACCCAAGCCTTCCATTTTAGCTTTCATTTTAGGCATCAGCCAGTCACTGCCAGAAATACGTCTGAAAGGATTGATCCCAGCTATTGCAAAGGGCCTTCTTTTGTACAAAATACTTAGGGAATCATGCAATATTCTACTCTGTGGCATATTTTATATATACCAGTAATTTGTAATTACTACAAATATCAGTAGTCCTAATGAATTTTCCCCAAGTTAATGGCAGTATGGACGTGTGTGTGTGTGTGTGTGTGTGTGTGTGTGTGTGTGTGTGTTGGGGGAGTGGGAAATTCATAGAATTGGGAGGCAATTCTTACAACCAACAATTTAAATTAGATATTACCACTAATTAGATAAGTTAGTTAAACTTTTTTTTATCTCCATTTTTACATCTGTAAGTGAAGATTCTAATAACTTCTCTACTTACCTTAATGGGACGTTTTATGGGCAAATGGATGATTAGATGTCAAATCTTTCGAAAAATACAACCTGATTGTGGTAGAGTGTGCATCTTCATGGGAAGATTTCCTGGCTTCCCTTCCAGTTGGGCAGGTCATGTGACTCTTTCTGCCAAAAGGATTGTGGTTGAACATGAGTCACTTCTGGCCAGATTCTTTAATTGCTGGCGTGAGACCCTTTAGAGCTCGCATCTCTTGCTGTGGTGATGGTGTGTTTCTACATTTAGAGTTATCTGGAATGCTGAGACAACACATGGAAGATAGCTGTCTGGGAGAGGTGCCCATCATGGGCTTAGTCAGCAAGAAATAGACATAGATTGTGTCAGATCACTGAGATTGAGGGGTTGTTTATTGCGGCAGCATTACCTAGCCTATCCAGACTGCTCTAGGTACAAAGATGTCATAAAACTTTTATTGCAATTCATAGTCAGAAGTCTCCCAGATCCCTCCTAATATTTACCAATTATTTACTGGTATGCCATTTTTTTTTTTTTTGACATCTAATGGATTAAAATCTGATTATTTTTACTTTTCTCCCATTTCTCTACTCCCAAGAATCTCTAACACCCTTTTGAGTGTAACCTGAAAGAACAACTATTTTGGCAGTCATAACATACTGGCTACATAAAAGGAGCTAAGTTCAAGAAGTACTGTACCTAGCATATAATGGGCACTCAATAAACATTTGTTGACAATAAGAAGATAAATAAGATGATATGGCTGTTACCAGTCATTCCATGTTGCAAAATCTAGTAGTCAACCTGCAATTCTCATCTTAGTTGATCCTGCAAGCAGGGTTTGACACATCTTATTACTCCTTATTTCTTGAAAAACTTTTTGATCCTTGGCTTCCCAGACATCAGAATCTTTTAGTTTTTCTTCTGCTGGAATGGCCATTCCTCTGTTTCCTTTGCTGAAACCTCTTCTTCCGGACAGGTAAAATACTAGAGTGCCCCAGAGATCAGTCTTCATTTGCACCTCTTTTATTTGAATCTCTCAGTCATACCCGCTTTCTGTTTTACAACGAGTGATTTTAATTTATACGTTTTCTTTTATATAGAGCATTAACACTCTGTCTATTCTACATTGTCTATTCTAATTTTTTCTCATTTGCCATTAGATTTTTTACTTTATAGTTTTTCCATATAGACATTTTACATTTTTATATATCAAATATGTCAGTTTTAAAGGCTTCTAGAATTAGTGGGGGTTTGGGAACTCAGTTAATGTGCGATGTGATAATGCTTAAAATATGAAAGTGGTCCTATATTAAAACCACTTTCTTCTGCATAGCAGGGCTATGTTGGCCATCTGTCATTGTTTAGATATGTCCTTTGGGTTATGTAGCTATATGGTGAGGGGTCATGACATTCTAGTCCACATTCTTGCCAGATTACCCTGGTCACTGTAATAATAGTCTATCACTATGTAACAAAGCACTCCCAAATTTAGTTGCTTAAAGCACCCAACATTATTTATTATCTCTCATGATTTCTGTGGGTCAGGAATTGAGATGTGTCTTGCTGAGGCTAGGAGGATCAGGGTTTCTCATGAGTTGTAGTCAGATATGGCCAGGGCTGCACTTATCTGAAGGCTCATCTGGGGCTGGAAAATTTATGTCTATGGTGACTCATGTGGTGGCAAGTTGGTTCCTCTTCACTTAGACCTCTGAATGGGACTGCTTGGATATCCCTATGACATGGGGCTTGACTTTCCCCAGAACAAGTGATCTGAGAGACCAAGGCAGAAATTACCATGTCTTTTATAACTTGGCCTCAGAAGTCACACATCATTATTTCCGTCTAACTCTATTGCTTGCATCATAGACCAGCTCTGCTTCAATGTGTGTGTTGGGGATGAGGAGGGCAATACCAAGGTTTTGGCAACGAGGAGAGGAAACCATTAGGGATCATTGTGGAGGGACCACAGTAACCAAAGAATATTAATTGTTTGAGATACTTTAAAAACTTAGAATGCAAGGATGTTAACTGATGGGTACTGGGGTTTATCCAAAGCATTACAACCCTTACACGCTACTCAAGTAGGAAAAAGATGGGTGAATTTTTACAGACTGTTTGCTTGATACTGGGCCTCTGGTACACTTTCTGAGGCTAACACTGTTATTCTTGATTTTATACTTCCTCTATACCTCTCTGAATCCAAATATTTTGAATAATATAAATAATGTGGGGCAAGGAAAATGTTTAAGACAGAATAAAATAGCTGCCAATAATGGTACTTTTTACTTATTGCGCTCTTTCTGTGTGCCAGATGTATAACTGACCTTTTTCATAAGTTACATTTGATTTAGTACTTCTGTAGCCATTGATGGAAAATAATACTATCCTCATTTTAAATAGAACAAAACTGAAGCTTATAGTAATTTGTCCAAGGTCTTGCAGTAAGCGGTTGAGCCTTCAAAGGTCGTGGTCATTCTGCTACCTCTGACCATATCCAGCTGATAGACAACATATGCATATAAAATGTTTCGGCGTCAGAAAGTTGAAGAACTGTAGAGCTGTGTGTTATCTGGAAGGATCTTTCAAAAATAAAAGACCCAGGAAATTGTATTCCCAGGTACAAAAGCACTTTGCAAATGAAAAGTGCTTTATACATGTAAGGTGGCAGTGTGATTAATATCATTCAGCTCAGAGAACTAATTAAATGAATCATGTATAATCCCTGTATTTCTTCTTCAGTCATATTATAGCCGAATACCTGCCCATTAATCCTTCCCCTGCTAAAACATAAAGTGCCTATCCAGGTAATACATTGGGATTAATGTGTAATTAAAGAAAATGATCATCCACTCGGCTATGACATAGGGACGACAATATTTCAAGTTAATATACATTCTAGACCAATACATGTTTGAGATTAGGAAACTCTGCTAAAATCTATAATTTAGGGAGCTATCAAATCATCAGTTTAAAGTGAAAGCACAAAAGCCTGTGAAAGCATTTTGTTGTAATATCGATATGGTGTCAGATTTGTCTTCGATGGGAAGACATTGTCTTTCTGAAAACTACAGTTTACAGAAAATAAGCCTTGGGGGTGGGGAAGCATTTTTCTCTGGGATTTCCCCTCTTTTGACATGATTGTTGGTGGCATTAGCGCATTACCGGCGAACTCAGATGATGGTCTTGAGGTGACATGTGTCCCTCATTACAGTGGCTTGGCACCTGGCCCACAGACACCAGCAGCAAGAGCCTTGATTTCATTTTAAAAGGAGTTAGAATGTGAGGAAGGTCACGGCCATCAATCTGTTATCACTCTGCTAGATATGATCTCTTAAGGAGGAGCATGAAACATATTTTAAAACCTCCAATGAAAGCCCCAAATGACAATGTTCATCTTACCACTTTCTAATGAAAGTGCTCAGTCTATGAAAGAGAACTCACAAGCACTACGCCAGAAAAATGTATCTAAGAAAATGCCAGAGTCAGCATATACTGTCAGTATTTACAAAGAGGCAAATATATGAAAGCAACAAAATATTTCGCAATCCTCTTTGGTTTCATTAACTTCACATTCTTGTGAGAGGGACGGTACCCATGCTATTACAGAAGAAAGCAATGTAGATCGAAGCTAAATGTCCTGATGAGGGCAGCTTATTGATTGGAGGGTACAGCAAAGTCTGGAGGAGCCCTAATCTCCCAGAGTGCACCTCTCCCATCACTAGCTGTAGCCATGTGGTCTCTGGATATTATGCTCTTTGTTTTATTTTTAGAAATACTTTAGAAAAGAAACATGTACTTAGAAGTTTGAGTCCTTAACATGGGATTTAGTTTTGTAAAAGTTTATCTGATGTTTTAGGTGCATGCATTTTTACTTTTACATAATTAAAATTTTAATATATGTTCAAATATCTATTAAAATATCCATTTCATTTACCATTATTATTATTATAATAAAATGTGTTTTTGCTGCTATAAAATCTTTCTAATATTTCATGGTAGCATCAAAGTCCATCAAGTTGATGTGTCCTGATTTAATTATTGCCTTACTACTGGACATCAAGATTATTTCTAAAATTTCCTCTGCTATAGCTGATAATGTAATACACTTCATAAATACAGCTCTTTTATTTCTTAAGGTTTTTTAAAAAATTCTCACTGAGAATATGTTTTTCCAGTAATTTTTAGAGAGAGTGGAAGGGAGGGAGAGGAAGGAAAGAGAAATGTGGGGAGGGGAGAGAGAGAGAGAGAGAGAGAGAGAGAGAGAGAGAGAGAGATGTGAGACAAGAGACACATCAATTGGTTGCCTCTTGCACATACCCCAACTGGGGTGGGGATTGAACCTTCAACCTAGGTATGTGCCCTTGACTGGGAATCAAACCTGAGACTTTTAGATCTGTAGGCCAACACTCTACCCATTGAGCAAATGGGCCAGGGCGGTGTTATTTCTTTAAGCTAAAAAATTCACTAATGGACTTGCAGGGTCAATGCCACTTTTGTCATTTATATGATTATCTTCTAGCTGTAGTGGAGGGAGCAGTGCCTGCTGGGTCTGGGCCTGGTTCTGAGGGGTCCAACTCCACCAGGGATGCTGAGCTGAACCATGTGGTGAGTGGGATGAAACACCTCCTGCCTCCCTTCAGTCTCCTGCCCATGCTCTATTGGTCAGAGCCAACCAGAAGTCAGCTGTCCCTCCAACCTGGGTGACATGGTCTGTGGGGTCACCCTCCTGGGGCACAGAGCAGGACAGACAGCTGACCTTGGGTTGGTGGGGATGGAGATGCAAATGACAGAGAGACTGGCACCATGATGATAGGAAGCCTGTTTCAACAGAGTAGTAGTATTTTGTAGAATCACAAACTAATGTTATTAGTTTGAATGCTATTTGATGTATAGTTTGGGTTGCATTTATCTGTACATGTACTTTGGTTTGTGTAGATCAAGGGCAATACTTCTAAGGATGTTGTATTTGGTTTGAAGTGGTGTTTTCTAAGGAACATTAAAAACAATAAAGGTAACACTGGGGAATGTGAGGGAACATTTTCCTTAAAGAAAGGTCTGCATGTCTGCATACGTATAATTCAAGATGGACAATTGCTGTGTGGAGTTAAGAATACCAGTCTGGACTGTAGTCTCTGAGAAAGGCCTTCCATATTGCACATCCTTTATGATGAAAACCAGGTCACAGTGAGAGAGCAGGGGACTCAGCGAGAGTGCTCTGCCCTGATATGTCCCAGGTCTGCCGGGCTCTGTGTTTACTTCTTGGCAGTCTTTATAGCTCTATGTCAGCTTTGATTTCATTCCTCACAGGAGCTGTTCCACATCTCCTCCAGCTCCTAAACTCACCCCTCAAAATTTTAATAAAAATACAAGTATTTTTCTAGTTTCAAGGGCACTCCAAGGGCAGATTGTCTATTAAGAATCTGGTCACTGACAATATTCCACAGGGCAGTTTCTCACACTAAAACCTAAGGGCCTCTAAGCGTTTGAGGACATTGTGGGATTGTGAATCTTGTCTACGAATGTTAAAATGTTCTTTCATTCAGATTACAATGAAAATTTAATGTGCTCATATACTGAATCTTTGGATGACTTTCCTTGCAACTGAGCACTTCGACATGATTTCAATGTCTGCACCTGAATTCTGGTTTGTGCTTAGGTTAGTGTCAAGTAATCCAATTTAAATGTAGAGGGTGCTTAAGAAAAATCAGGGAAGAATCAATTTGGTGCCTAAACAATATTTAAAGGCCAAATGCTCCAGGGCAAGCTGATGAAGACAGGTGTCACAGTAGTTTCAGCAGGGGAACTGGTGGGAGAATCCAGTCATTACAGAGACCATGGAAGTCCATGCCGACCTAAAAGGACCCAGTGACCAGCACCACCTATATCCTCATTTGGGCAACAGCGTAGTTTCAGCAGAACATCATCTATCTTGTAATATTTATGTTATTAGTTTGAATGCTATTTGATGTATAGTTTGGGTTGCATTTATCTGTACATGTACTTTGGTTTGTGTAGATCAAGGGCAATACTTCTAAGGATGTTGTATTTGGTTTGAAGTGGTGTTTTCTAAGGAACATTAAAAACAATAAAGGTAACACTGGGGAATGTGAGGGAACATTTTCCTTAAAGAAAGGTCTGCATGTCTGCATATGTATAGTTCAAGATGGACAATTGCTGTGTGGAGTTAAGAATACAGACTGCTAATCTCGGCCTCTGTGAACTGATTGAGGGAGATGGAAGGATGGAGGGAAGAAGGGAAGGAATTTTAAAAATATCTTTTGGTTCTAAAAAAAACCTTTGTGAATACTTGCCCTAATAATTCATGAGGTTTGGATGATTTAGTGGCACATATTTAGGAAACACTCCTAGTACTAGCTGGCAGGATTCCCCTGGCTTGTTTGTTTCATGTTTCTCAGGACTCTGTCCCATGGAATTCAAAGGTGGTTTTACCTTTTCTTCCAGAACCAAGGAGCATGGTGAAACCTCATAAATATTTGCTCACTGATTTTATGAAGTGTTAATTTCATTGGTCACAAATATTAAAGAATGTTCCTTCCTTTTAATTCCTCACTGTGCTACCCCTCCAATAATGTGGATTTTGAATGTAACACTTCTTAGGAGATACCAATAGATACTACTATTTCTCTTTGGAGCTGGGGAAGACTCCCTAGTAATGATCAATGACAATTTTCCCATTGGATATTGTCTCTTCTGTGCATGCAGCAGGTAATTCATGTCAACACTCAGGTAGTTGCATGCCTCTGGGAAAACTGTGGTGTGTTTGGTATTACATGCATAAGTCTGTTCTTTAAGCAGAGGTTATAAAACACATTATGTAACTGAGGGATCATGTGATACTGGGAACAGGTGTGCATGGTGGAGTGGTCCGTTATTCTCAACTAGGCAACACCTTTTGTCCTTAGCAACTCTTGAGAGTAGAACCATTCATTTCTAATGATTCTAACGTGGTGAGAACAGGGCGGTTATCAACTATTGCCACTGCTGACTAATTCTTCTAATGGAGTTCATCAGAGGGGGCTTTTATCCAAATAATAGATCATTTGTAAATAATTTGTCACTGGAGCTGAAATGTGTCCTGCAGTTTCTCCTTTGCCAGTAGACCTTTCTAGTGTTTGCTTTTGGATTATGTTTGAAGGAGTTTGGATCCCATTTGCAGTCCTGCCCTTCCCCAGCTCCCTTCCGACCTCCTTCTCCCCATACCAACCCCATTGTTGTGAAAGGTGATGAAGAAAGGTTCACTGGAAGTTTCTTTGGGTAATTTTCTAGGTGGCCAACCCCAACAATCAAGAAGACCTAGGCTCAGCCACAGGTTGAAAGGAAGCCTTTGAAGAAGGAAGGGCGTGGCCGTGACTTTTGTTTTCCTAAGAGGAAAGTTGATGTGGGTTGATGAGGTCAGACTGCCTCTAACAGAATAATTCCAGGAGGAAATTGGACTTCCTCAGCCAAACATAAACCTTTCACACCATTTCTCCTCCATCCCAGACCGCTCGATTGGCAAAGCCCAGGAACTCAACACACCCTCACCTGCCAGTCCATGCAGTGGCTTCACCAGTCACCACGCGCTAAGCCTGTTTGCTAAAGTCAAACAAGGCCCAGCCCCAACAAAGCCCTCTGCAAACCAAGCCTTGCCTGGCCTGCCAGTTAGGAGAAGCAGATTACTTTCTAGACACAACTGAAAGTTTGGCCGAATTTCCTCTTCCTCCAGGCCTTGGATTTGCTCAGAGCTCCTCCTCCTTCCAGCAGCCACTCTGCCTCCGGGGATCCGGAGCCCAGGTAGGAATCTCATTCTGTCAGGAAACATCAAATTTGCTAATCTCTCCCCAAACCCTGCTTCTGGCCAGGATTACAGCGGGAGAGGGGCAGGTCTAGGGTGGGAGGGAAAATGGTGAGGTATGGTATAGCCCAAGCAGATTAAGGCCAATGTGATGTTTTCTCCCACTGAGGGTGAAGTGAATCAGGATCTTAACCCTTTTCTAAACCACACAGCACCAGTACTTTAATTCTAATCATCCTCTCTCTCTTTTTTTCTTATTGAGATATGTAACACTATATTTGTTTCAGGTATACAACATAATGATTCAATATTTGTCTAAATTGCGAAATGATCACCCTAGTAAAGTCTTGTTACCATCCATCACCACATATCGTTACAAGATTTTTCCTTGTGATGAAAACTTTTAAGATTTAACCTCTTAGCAACTTTTAAATATACAATGCAGTATTAATTGTAGTTATAAGGCTGTACCTTACATTTCCATGACTGACTTGTTTTGTAACTGGAAGTTTGTACCTTTTGACTCTCTCACCTCTTTTTTGCCCAGCATCTACCCCCACCTCTGGCAACCACCAATCTGTTCTTTGTATCTATGAGTTTGGTTTTTTGTTTGCTTGGTTTTTTAGATACTACCTGTTAGTGAGATCATAGGGTATTTGTCTTTCTCTGTCTGACTTATTTCACTTAGAATAATGTCCACAGAGTCCATCCATAGCGAGATTTTATTCTTTTTATGGCTGAACTATATTCCATTGTGTGTATATGTATGTGTATATACATACATATGCACACATACACACATTTTCTTTATTCATGTGTCTATCAATGGACACTTAGGTTGCTTTTTTTTTTTTTTTTTTTTTTTGTAAATAATGCTATAATGACATGGGAGGGAAACTACCTTTTTGAGTTAGTGGTTTTGTTTTGTTTGGATAAATATCCAGAAGAATTGCTGGATCTTATCATAATTATATTTTTACCCTCTCTTCAATTACATGCTACTGTTGTCTAATATTTAGTTCTGACCTTTTGCTATCACAAGTTTTAATATTTATTAATTTTATTATTATTTTACAGAAATACTTTAAAATATCTATACGCAGTTACCTACATATTTACCAACATTTTTGCTCACTACTTCTTGCATACCAGATATTCCTTTGGTTTTATTTTCTTTTTTTCTGAATTACATCCTTTAGACATTTCTTTAGTAAAGTTCTATTGATAGTAAACTCTATCCATTTTTATTTATAAGAATGTGTATTTATTTAATATTCATTCTTTAAAAACAGCTTCATTGATTGTTCTAGTTAATAGTTTCTCCTAGCATTAGGTAATTTCTGTCTTCCTCGGATTACTTCACTTTGTCACTGTTGTCAGTCTAACTGTTGGTCTCTTCTGTGGCTGCTCTTGTAATATTGTCATAGTATCACGTCTCTCGATGTGGAATCCTTTTTATTTGTTCTGCTCACTGTGTAATGTGTTTTTTGCATCTTTGGATTGGTGTTATTCATTAGCTCGAGAAAAACTTGGGCCACTATGTCTCGATGTGGAATCCTTTTTATTTGTTCTGCTCACAAATAAAAATTTGTATCTCGATGTGGAATCCTTTTTATTTGTTCTGCTCACTGTGTAATGTGTTTTTTGCATCTTTGGATTGGTGTTATTCATTAGCTCGAGAAAAACTTGGGCCACTATGTCCTTATACTGTTTCTCCTCTTGTCTCAAATATCTCTATGACTTACATTGGACTTATGTTCAACTTTCTTATTCTCTGCTTTGTGCTTTTAAATATACATTAATGTTTTTGACTTTATCTCTGCTGCATTCTGATCAGCTTTTTTCAGACTTCTTATCAGGTGAATGATTCTATCTTCCACTGTGTCAATCTGACCTAACCTAGCCTTTGAGTTCTTAATCTCAGTGATTTCATGTTGTTTTTTCTAAAAATCCTCTTAGGCTAATTTGTAAATCTTTTTAGTTATTTTAAAAGTCTCCATTTTCTTTATATTTTATTACAGGAAATATTTCATATACAATATTCTGTATCTGAGAATGTTAAATATTTGATAGTTGAGGGTACACCTATCTATTGTTTATTGTTTCTGGCAATTCTCATTTATACTGCTTTGTTTCTTTGTGTTTTAAAGATTTTTTTTTTTAGTTTATACTTGATTAAATTTAATTTAAAGCAATATTAAGGGCTTTCATTGATAGCTGTGTCCTGGAGCTTGGAGCTACATTAGCAACCTGACCTAGGGCCACATTAGCAGCGTTCAGGGTTCTCTGTATTTTTGTCGCATCAGCCTCAGGTTCACCTTCCGCACCAGGTGAGGGATCTGGTGCCGGTCTGAGCAGCATCTGCTTCCAAGGCAACCTGACTTGTGCATATTCTAGCCACTTACACTTTTCATTTTATCGTACATTTCTTCCCTTCCCCTCCCTTTCCTCCATTTCTTCCTCTCCCTTCTCCACTTCTCCCTTCTCTTCCTTCTTTCTCTCCCTCTCTGTTTATATACTTCTTTGAAATATTTTTTGTTCAAAATGCATTCTAGAGTTTGTTTGTTCTATTACTTAGGATGCTGTTATGGTGCAGCAAGAAGGCCTCTCAGAATGTGTGCTGGAAGCGGCAAATGTGACTGACACCTTTAGAGGATGCCCCAGTTCCTTGTCTCCCCTCAGGCACAGTTAGGTACACCTAATTTGTGCCTGTGTGTAGGCTGAGTTTGGAAGTATTTTTGGCTCATGGGTAGAATGGTGCCCTAATCACCCATCATTTCACATATTTCCTCATGGTCTTTTTACTGATTACCCTGTTCAGAGGAGTATCTTCAAAATACAATACAGCATAGGCTAATCGCTCTTTTCAAAAAAAAAAAAAACACAATTTGACCCTACATTTGGGTATTTAATTCCTTTAAAATATACATTTTCAACAAACATATGTCATTTAACTGATTTCTTAACTTAAAAGAAAAAAACACATAACCTATTATTCAAATGACTTTTTTATACTTGGATATGATATTGCCATTCCTTGCTTCTAGAAAGTCAGGTTTGTGTCTTATTTTCCTTTTTTAATACAACTACCGTGTGATATACTTTTCTGGAACTGAAAATCCATCATTTTTTGACTCCAGAGGGTTTGACAGGGATTTGCATATGGCATTTAGGGATGTGCCTTCAGATAGCATTTGAAATCTCCTGATAGGCCAGTCTTAAGTAGTAGAGCAGGTCATTTGGATCACGTTATAGATCCAAATCATGGATTTCAGGGATATTTTCTGAAAACGGATCCCTTGTCCTAGTTCTGGTCATTGGTACCACACCTTTCCCATCACCGATGAGCAGCTGCTGCAGTTACAGGAGAGAGACCCTCAAGGACGGAAAGTGAAGACAGAGCTGGGTTTTACTTGGTGTTTATCAAGGCTGTCTTCAGTGTGGCTGCCTCATCTGGATGGAGGCTGTTGAAAACAACGTGTAAGGTTCTCAGAGCTCTCGATGAATAGTGGCAAGAGGGTCTTTGTACATGAAACATTTCCTAAATTTTCTCTTTTCAAAAATAACCTTTCAAAACAAGCCAGAACTTCTTAGGCAATTACAGAGCCATTTGTATTAAGAAAATGGAAGCAGGATGTATTGTAGATGGTTATGTATATGTTCGCGGCCCAGATGCTTATGGATGTGTTCATGAAGAACACACCGCCTTGCCTTTTATGCTCTTTTGAGAGACCTCTCTATTTCAAATCCTGCCTACTGTTCCCATCCCCTTGATTGCACATCAGTAGACAATCTGATGAAAATGAGGCAGGCCACCTGCCTTAACCTCACAGATGAGAGAAATGGAGAACTCACCTGGGAAATCTCAACTCTTTTCTGATGCAAAATGATGAATAATTCCTGATTGGGTGAGATGTAATGCTGAGGGGGTGAATAGCAAAGGGCATATGGGATTTTGGGGTCCATTGAATGCTTCCTAGTACTCAGCATATAGGAAATACCCTTCATACACAAGAAGGACCAGTACTGGTTATCTGATGGGGACGTGCAAGGCAAGTGTCAAAAGGGTCCTGAAAAAGCCACCTCTAAGATACTAATAAGAGAAGAAAAAAGATCTAAGTGTCATAGCATGTGAGATTGCTTAGAGCATGAATGATTTTCCAAACTTGAGAATATACAAAATATATATTGCAGCATATTTCTTGGAAGTGGGACTTGAAGAAATGTGGACAAGTGTTAGGCCTGGCTGCTCTCTGCATATATTTCCTACTTTTAGGGCCCTGGTCTGCAAACGATGTGAAAACCTTCTCTTTGAGAAGGATATAATTAACTCCTTCATATGGAGGTATAGATTATTAATAAGCTTCACGGATGTCCTCCTCCTGTTTTTTAACTGGAGATAATCTTTCATTCAAGGCAATGCAGCTCCAGTTTATGGGTGTTGGTATATACCTTTTTAAGGGGTGGGGGATGCTAAGTATTCTTTAGAATCACAAGGCTTTTCTTGTCATGAGGGGCAGCACCCACAGCTGCTGGTGCTCATAAGGAAATAGACATGATTCATAGTGGACTTGATCGAGATTTCTTGATGGGGCTTTGTATCACCAGAGCAGAGACCTACCAGAGCTCATCTTTGCATCCTTCGTTTCTAACTCAATGCCTGGTGCAAGGTAGGAGCTCTATGAATATTGACTATTGAATGGATGTGAGCACAGGACCTGCTAATGGGCTGAGGGTATCTGGGAAGGAGGAAGAGAGGCACATAGACAGGCAGCCAACACAAAAGGCTGAACAACATTGTCTCACTCTTTCTCTTGCCATGGTCCCAGTCCTTCTTAATACTGTCTTGTGTGTGTGTGTATGTGTGTGTGTGTGTGTGTGTGTGGTGTGTGAAAATGGCCTTTTTCTTTCTTTCTACTTCCCTAGACTTCTGCTTCTGCTCCATCCCAGGCCCTGACCTTTAGTCCAGGAGCCTGGGTGCAGTTGGCCTTGTGTTCAAGTATAGTGATGGCATCCCCCTCTTCCCTGCATGCCCTTGAGAGGCCTACTGGGCCAGGTGTCCTAACTGCAGCTCTTCTCCCTTCACATCTCAGGACAAGCCTTGCCTTCCCTTGCTTTAGATTCATCTAAAGACATAGCCAGGAGTTTTGTGCCACTCATGAAACTCTCGCTGAAGACATAGTTTGTGCCATTCTGTTGATCAGTTCTCCAGTCCCTGCAACAGAAGTGGCAAATGTCCAAGCTCTGGCTGCTGTGGCTCCATTGGTTGGGCATCATCCCGGTCACAAATTCGATTGCTGGTCAGGCACATACGCAGGTTGTAGGTTCGATCCCCGGTCAGGGTGCATACAGGAGGCAGCCAATCTATGTTTCTCTCTCACATGGGTATTTCTCATCCTCTCTCTCTAAAATCTATTTTAAAAAAACAAACAAAAACCCAAACATGTGCTGAAGTGAGAATGGCCAATTTCCAGATGTATTGCATTGATATTGTTCTACGGGGAAAGAAAAAAAAAACAACAACTTTTAAATGGCTTTTGAAGGGGAAGAACAGGGGGGAAAGTCAACTACGTTAATTTGAACATAGAGTTTGGCTCCTGTTCTGTAGCTACTTTGTAACGAGTCTTTATTTAGGCACGCGTCCATGGAGTGATTAATCCAGGAGAGACAAAAGGTAGCCATCCATTTTAGGGACCTGGAAAATTCTGTTTTACACCTGGAGGGGAAGTTCATGGTGCTTATTTATTTTTTTTTTTTTAAAAGGTTTTTGGGTCTGAAAGAGGAAGGTAGGCCTAGTCCCATTGAATTGCAGCCAGGCCGGATTAGTGATTCTCCATGACTGGGGAGGGGAGCGGTGACACTATTCCTGCTGCTTCTGAAAATCTGTATCTGCTCCACCTACATCCCACCAGATCTTTCCAGCTGGGGACAGGAGGACACGGTCTGACGTCTGCGCCTTCCTTGTACCTGTTTGTGCCTGGGAAAGGCTATTGTGCCTAAGGACCTCTAAAAGACTTGTCCCCTGCCTAAAACCTCCTACTTACTGGAAAAGCCTTTTATCCCAAATGTCTACAACACCAGCCGTAATGATACCTTCCCGTGTTCATTTGCTTAGATGTGCCGCACCTCTGCCTGCCGTTGGCAGCCCTCCTGGACGAGGCTGCTTCTGTTAATCGCATGGCTGTTGAGTGTATTATGTTCACAAGTGGATGGAGAGAAGATATTTTTATTGAACTACAAATCCTCACCGCACGAGCTACTCATGCTTAGCAGAAATGTATTAAACGGTTGTGATCTGGAGTTGCATTAATCTCAGGGATTATGCTGTTCGCACACTGGTTAGATACTGTGGTTTCTGGATCCTCCCCTAATCATATTGACGTTTTACGAAAGACCTTTGGACACAAAGCTGTATCTTAGAATGTTTCCAGAATAAGATAGTTATTGACCTTCACTGGCGATTGTGCATTCATTTCCACTCACGTGGTTTTGCATTGCAGCTTTCTTAACGCTGTCAGCAGAAGCCCCTTCACTTAGCTCTCCATCCTAATCTTCTGTTCTGTTCACTGCAGATAAGCAGCAATTTCTTATTCAGTTTTATTTTCCTGTGGGTTACCGGTGGGTCTAAATAATCCCCTTAGTGTGCTGACTGGACCAGCTGAGAAGAGATGAAAAAGGGAGAGAATAAAAAGAGTGAAAAAGTATAAGAAGTATAAAGGAAACGGAAAGAAGAGAGAAGCATGTTGGGAAGGTGATAGAGGCCACTCACGCCTTCAGGGCCGCAAGCCTCCTGCATGACAGTGTATAAGCCAAGAGTTAGAAAGGACGTGTGTGGGCCTGGGTGGGCAGTCGGCCACTTCTCTCCTCCCCATCGGATGGTGAATGGATGGGAGAGTTGTCAGGGCTCTGGGCAACCCTGAAGCTGAGGTCAGTCTCCTACGGCAGTGGTCAGCAAACCTTGGCTCGCATGCTGCATGTGGCTCTTTGGCCCCTTGAGTGTGGCTCTTCCACAAAATACCCCGTACGGGCGTGCACGTACAGTGGAATTGAAACTTCGTGGCCCATGCGCAGAAGTCGGTTTTCGGCTCTCAAAATAAATTTCATTTTTAAAAATATATATTTTATTGATTTTTTTACAGAGAGGAAGGGAGAAGGATAGAGAGTTAGAAACATCGATCAGCTGCCTCCTGCACATCTCCTACTGGGAACATGCCTGCAACCAAGGTACGTGCCCTTGACCGGAACCCAGGACCCTTTAGTCTCAGGCCAACGCTCTGTCCACTGAGCCAAAGAAATTTCAATCATTGTACTGTTGATATTGGGCTCTGTTGACTAAAGAGTTTGCCGACCACTGTCCTATGGGATTTGAAGAGGCTCACAGAAAATTCTCTAGCAGAGGGCAAAGGCACCTGACCAGCAAAGTCTGTAGGAATAAAGAAGAGGACAAATAAGAGCTAAAAACAGAGTGATAGGTCAGAAAGAATTGATGGTGAAAATACTTCTTTCAAAGAGAGATACATCTCAGAAAAGTCCACAGAGCCAGAGACTGGAAGAGTAGACATATTTCGTTTTAGTCTCATCTTTGAGCTTTAAAAAATGGGGAAACCAAGACCAAGTGAGGGAAAGTGGTGTGCCCAATGCTATATAGTTAGTGGCTGATCAAAGCTGGCATCGTGGGTCCTTCCCATACATTAATGTTGCCTTTTTTAGAATCGGAATCAAAGGCAAGTCAGAGCTGTGTTGCATAGAATAACATAAAATGGAGCAGACAAGGGTTTGACTCATTACACCAAAAGAAGAGCATACCTATAATGGAGTTCATCTTTCTGCAGTCTTGAAAACTCATCTTTTCTAAGGCTGAGCCAGATTTCTTGTGTGCAGCAAATAGAAGCATTCTAGATGGAGAGAAGGCTGCCTGCTACAGACTCATACTCAAAAGGCTGCTGTAGAGATGGGTCTATCTTCCATGTATCATGATTTGATTTCCACTGGGCAATAGGACAGGACCTTAGAAAAGGCATATGGGTTAATAACCAATAGAACATGATTCCATGGATTTTTTTTTTTTCTCCAGAGAAGGTGTCGGGTGTAGCTCAAATTTCTCCATCTGTGGCAGCTCCAGTAGGTACCAGGCAAAGGCCCCACATTCTGGCAGCCTCATCTCTCCCCCCCTCCCCCCACTCCTGCAGATAGATATGAAATCATTGGCAGCTACACAACAAGAAGGAGAAGGGCTCTTTTAGAGCTATTTAGTGAGGAGAGTAACTGATGATGACGAGGACACCTTATTTCCATCTTACAGATGTATAGTAGTCCAGTTTGTTAACTGCCCTGGGTCCTGCCCCATTCAATCAGCCTTCAGCTCTCAGCAGCTTGTTGAAAGACTTGATAGGCTCTGCTTCTTTGCTCCTTGGCAGGCAGTTTCATAGAACACTTTGGTTGCAAATGTCAAGACAGAATTCTGAGACATAGAATTAAGGTTTGTTCAAAGTCTCTTAGCTTATGTGGCCTGATGCTTTTATTTAATTTGCCCATTCTTAATTTTTTTTTTTTTTTTTTTTTAGAGTATGTTCCCTTGTACAGAGCCAAGAGCAGTGATGAATCAGACACTTTGTTGCTTCTTTTTTTTTTTTTTTTAAATATATTTTATTGATTTTTTACAGAGAGGAAGGGAGGGAGATAGAAAGCTAGAAACGTTGATGAGAGAGAAACATCGACCAGTTGCCTCTTGCACACCCCCTACTGGGGATGTGCCCGCAACCAAGGTACATGCCCTTGACCGGAATCGAACCTGGGACCTTTCAGTCCACAGACCGACGCTCTACCACTGAGCTAAACCGGTTTTGGCACTTTGTTGCTTCTTTAGTTGTATTTTATGGTTCTTGTTTTACTGGGTTCTAGATCTCCTGTGATTTAAGTGACTCACGGCCTCTCATGTCTTCACCTACCTGGATTGTTTTCCTTTAGCTAAACTTAAGATTTAATAGGTCTTACAGATGCATATTCAGGAAGGTTAATGTTTTTGGCCACAGAGATTCTGAAGTGTGAAGTAGCCTGGGTGTCCTGGGGCAGCATGGTCAGGTTAATGAGGCTCTTGAGTGTGCAGTGTTGTTGCTGGTCTCTGGTCTGAATACCTCTCTCCTACCCCCCACTCTTAACTTTAGCTGCTGGAAAGTCAGTCAGTAGAGCCAGTGTAAATCTGTTTTATTTCAAGGGTGTACCCAGATATTCTGCTTGATCAGGGAACATTTTGGGGAACCATGCAGAGTAGGCAGGTCCCAAGAATGTCAGAGCCCCTGAGTCAGAATGCATTCCGTTGTTGGGCCCTGTGGTATAGTTCTAGATGTATCGCTGCACAATGAACAGAACTGGAGGTATTTGCTCCAATCAACTATGACTTTTTTTTTGGGTAAGGATGCATGGATGGAAAGTGAGTGAGTTATTAGAGTAAAATAGAAAAACACACACATTAATCCAGCAAATATTTATTAAATGCCTATTTGGTGCAGATGTTGAAAATATAGTAATGAGCAAAGCACAGCCTCTGATCTCTAGGGCATATGTTAATTATATTGAAGGAAGAGGGAAAACAAATGAACAAATATGTTTCTGTAGTGATAAGAAACAAAGGAAGGAAGGAAGAAAGAAAGGAAGGAAGGAAGGAAGGGAGGAAGGATGGAAGAAAAGAAAGAAGGGAGGGAGGGAGAAAGGAAAAAAGGAAGGAAGGAAGGAAGGAAGAAAGGAAAGAAGGAAGGAAGGAAGGAAGGAAGAAAGAAAGGGATAGGAGAAAGGACAGACCAAAGAACACAATTATAAAAGAACCAAAGAAAAGCAAGCAAGCAAAAGAGGGGGCTAAGGAAAGCTGAGGCCTATTTTAGAGAAGTGTCATGAGGAAAGGCCTTTCTGACCAGAAGACTTTTGGGTAGACAGCTGAAGAAAGGGTGGGGAGGAGGAGGCCATGTGGATGTCAGCTGGAGAAAGATCTCAGCAGAGGTACCTTGAGGATCGAGTCCACTCCTCCCTGCATGCTCCCCTGAAAGGCACACCTTGCTGATTCTGATTTATAAGCTGAATATGATTGTTTTTACCATAGGGGTTTTGAAGTAGTTATTATTAAGTGAAAATTATGCATACAATGTCTTTTATTAAAGCAGTTGTTGTTGTTATTAAGCATCAACTTCATCATATTTCTACTGCAGGGAATTCTGGTGTTTTTTTTTTTTTTTTTTTTTTTTTTTTTCCAGAAAGCCACAGAAAAGACTCTAATCCACCAAACTCATTCTTGCTTCTAAGATATTTGTAGGCATATAACACTATTCCTTAGGGGATGGGAATGCTACATAAATGTAGAATTGTTTTACTGCCCCTGCAATTCAGATCGCTAGAGTGTTCTTCTGAAATAAAAGCCGGTTTGCTTGGGGATAGATTCAAATCAATGATATAACTTGAAATGTTGCCAGCAACCCCATTCTCTCACAGTGCATGATGTGGTGGAGGGAAATGTAGGTATAGGAGGAGGCAGAGGAATGCACTGGCTTTGAATTAGCCAAATCTGGAAGTAAGCCAAGATCCATCAAGAAATCATGTCGTTAATCTGTGTTGTCAGTCACTGTCTACCAGTCCAGAGCTCTGGGTCAAGGTCTTTGGGTTTGGCATGCTGGAATAAGCAGGAGTGAAGCAGACAAGGTTAAGACTGTGCTAAATTAATAAGAAGATGCCTTAATATTTTAAAACCAAAGTTATTTTGGAATCTTGGAAAACATTCATGGCAAGGATCAACTCTTCAAAGCAGATTACTTCTAGTTATGTCTGATTTTCATAGAGTCCCTTATAATACCCCATTGTAAGCTTTATTTTATAAAATCTGAGGATTCCTTTAGGTTAAAATGATATTGTTTAGGAAGTTTTGTGTGCATATGTATGAATGAATAAATAAATATGTATTTTTCCCAGCTACTTCTAAGAAAGTTTGAAATTTTACAGAAAGAACCAGAAACATCAAAAATCAAATGAGAGATAATTTACCAAAACCCACAAATGATATATAGGGTGTCCCACTAAAAATTTAGACACACTCTGAACGATTACAAAGTCAGTGTTACGAACATACAGTTCATTTTCAAAATTTAAAAAGAATCTACAGAAATGAGTAATTTTTTTCCCAATGCCTGTTTTCAAACTAATGACTGTTCTGGTCCAGGCAGTGCTGATAACACAAAGCAATGGAATCACAAACATCAAGAGTCATTTGGTTTGGTATTTGTGTGTCCTCAATTCATCAAGTGTTGCAAGTTTTATACTGTAAACTTTACCTTTTATGAACCCCCCATAAAAAAGCATAGTGGATAAAATTTTCTTTGTTCAAAGCTCAGTCTGGCTTCACCCATTGTTTCAAATCAGTGAAACCTGAAAAGGAGAGAAAATTGAGTTATCACCCTATGTCTCTCCCTCCCCTTACCAACATGTATACACACTTTGAATAATTATAACAACAGTGTTTGTACTTCAACTGCATTTTCAAACTTCCAATAGCATTTTAGGATGAATTTCCTTTGTTCAAAGCTTGGCTGAAAAGAAACATCACTTGAGCTATCAGCTGTTAAAGAGTGTACGCATGTTTTTGTTATCCAATGGTTGGCAAACTCATTAGTTAACGGAGCCAAATATCAACAGTACAATGATTGAAATTTCTTTTGAGAGCCAAATTTTTTTAATTTAACTTCTTCTAATGCCACTTCAAAATAGACTCGCCCAGGCTGTGGTATTCTGTGGAAGAGCCACACTCAAGGGGCCAAAGAGCCCCATGTGGCACAAGAGCTGCAGTTTGCCAACCATGGCTATACCTGTATTATTTTTAGGGGAATCCTTGATTCTCCCTGCCATTGCCCACCACCTTCCTTCCCTCCTGCCATCGCCCACCATCTGCCCACGCTGGGTGAGATACTCTTCTGAGTGCTCAGGATACCCTGTGCATCTCAGTCATAGTATTGGCCACCTGTAAATTCAAAATCTGTCCAGGGTTTTCTGGAAAGCTGAGTTCAGAATCACCAGCACTTTGTATGGTGCCTCACATGTAATAGGGTCTCCATCTGTGTTTATTAAATACATGAATGAATGAATGCGTTTAAGATTTACATCTGGTTCTGAACTTTCTGTTAACCAAGCACGAAGAAAAATACATTGATTACACCATTTTCATATGCATATAAGATTAAACGGTATTACTTCAGATCCATGTTTCTCTTGGTGTTAACTTCTTAAAAGCATCTGATGAAACATAATATCAAGACAGTGAGTTTTAAGAAATGTTATTTGCAATACTTCATGAGCTACTCTTACCTGGACTAAATGAAAGAATGTGCTTTTCATGGCATCGTGGCTGCAGGCAACTCCAGCTCCTGGAGGGTCTGGGTCTGCGTCAGCATCTCAGCGGGTTCTCTGCTAGAACTTCACCTTCCCAGGTGGCAATGGGCCCATGAGACAGCACATCTATGCCAGTGGATTTTATTTTCATGATTGCAGCTAATAGATACAGTACTGAAAGATTTTATTGTGCTCGCAGGCTGAGGCATTAATTGAAGAGTGTGAATTAGTGGAAAACATCTAAAAGAAAACAAATTGTGAGGATGCTGCAGTCAGTTTACTAGTAGGATTCCAGCATGCCCTACTAGGTGTGGGTCTTCCACATTCTGCAGAAAAATTTGTCCTTGCTGACACATGAAGACTTTATGAAAAAAGAATTATTCCTGGAAAGAAGTGTAGATTTAAGAATACAGGCAAGAATAAGCTAGTGGATATCTGCTTAATTAAAAGGTCTTTGAACCAGCTTCTTCTGTGGAGAGGGAACAGTGCTATCAAATACAAGGATGTAGTTGTTGAAGGAAAGAAGATTCACCTTTTTTTTTTTTTTTTTCTATGTGTTTAGGAGCTAAGAGACAGAGAACAATGAAAAATCCCTTGATACACAGCAAGAATAATGATTGTTTTTAAATGTGTTTAAATGACATATTTTCTTTTAAGTTGGGTAATCAAATAGTAGAGAAAGGCTTATCATTAGTTGAGTGGTTACTCAAGCACCTAGACCCAAGCTCAGCTTAGCAGGTGCTCAATGAATATTTGTGTGTGTAAGACTGAGACAATCATTATAATTCTTTAAACATGCCATGCTTAATTTAGTCAACTTTCTGTCCATCGATATTTAGATTGTTTTCAGTTTGTTTCACAAACAATACTTATAGATACTACAATAAGTCCTTATACATTCATCTTTGCACTTCATAAATATATTTATGTTATTTAATTATGATAGATTCCCAGAAGTGGAATTGATGGGACAAAGGAATACATGTTTTAGATTTTGATGCAGCCTTTCTGCGGGTGTTTTGGCACATCTATCAGTGACACTACCTCAAAGAGCAGGTAAGATGATTTGTTTCATTGCAACCTGGCTGACTTTGGAGTTATCAGAGCTTTTCACTCTTTAGAGTATCATTAAATTCCAAAATTTGGAAGGCTGAATGCTTTCTTTGGTTTCTATTATCCTGCTTAGAAACAAAAACTATATAGTATATTCTTTTCTCCTGGGTTGAGAGAGTATGTGATATTATTCAATGAAATTAGTTCTTTCTTAAACCCCAAGTTACGTTCTCTTTGCTGCACCTCTGTTTGAATACATGGAGTCTCTCTTGTCATTGCTAACTGTGTACCGAGGGAAGAAAAAGCTAAGTCTAGACTTAGTTGTACTTCATTGGCAAGTGGGTTCTGACCACTTGCTGGGAAACTGGGGCTGCCTTTTCTAAACCACATTTAACCACTGTGGGAATGACCTTCTGGGGGAGCTTCTGCACGGTCTCTTGTTCCAGGCTCAGCAGCCAATGCGAGCAGACCAGACTCCATAGCGCATTCATGTTGGCTGTTGAGGATGCAGAGAAGAAGCTACTGACCTTGATCCTTGCTCCATAAGCAGGTGTGGATGAGGAAATCCCCGTGTGACCAACAGATCTTTCTACCTCATAAATCCCGTAAAGGTCATTGACTTATTTCTGGCCTTTTGCATGGGTTTTCAGCAGAGGATTTAAAAAACTCATGGAAGCATGTGCTCAACATTCTCCAAAACGATGTTTGCAGCAGTACCATGCCTTCTGAATAGGTTCTCTCCTCTCTCCTTCAAACCCGTGCATTTCCCTTTTTGCTTTGGCTACCAGGAAGTGTAGAGGCAAGTGTAAATCTTAAGAACGCTTTCATTCATTTATACAGTAAACGTACAAGGAGCCCTTATTCCATGTCAAGCACTGTGAAAAGTGATGGTTTTGAGCTGGTGATTTTGAGCACAAAGACACGGTGTCAGCCTTCAGCAAAGTGGTTCGAGCTCCAGCTCTGGAAGGAACGGGTTCTGGCCCCTCGCTTTGGATGCTTGCCCTGGAGGGGGGAGAGCGGCCTTTCCCATGGAACATAACCCGTCCCCACTAAACTTATTAGCACTAGAAAGGACGCGGCTCATTTTCCTCCCGGGTGTAGACAAAGGCTGCTGTTGTCCCAGGTGAAGGGCCTTCGGTGACTTGATTAGCAGGCAGCCTGGCCTGCCCTGATTTTCAGATGGAGACCATCAGATATAATCTGCCGCCTCATTAGGTTGACACTGTTCCTGCCCCCTCTTGTAATAATGTCACTGGAGCACATAATAATCGCAGGTAAATGCTGTAAGTGTACTCTGCCAAGGTAACCCAGGGTCAGTGGTGACAGATGCTCGAAAAAGCAATTGTTTCCTAATTCTCTGCTGTGTTTAAAATATAACAGGCAAAGAGGTATAGTAATTGGGTAGGTTTAAATATTAGAGCAGAATTTTCCGCAACTGAACTATTTTTATTATCTGATTCGAACTTGCAGTATTTCAGTGAAGAGGACAATGCAATATATAGGATGATTGCCATAGTCTTATAGGAGAGAGCTTAATAATTCTAGAGACGAGGAGGTTAGAGTAGGGCCCTTAAGTGTTTGAAGATATATAAGATGGACAGTATTTATGCACTCTTCTCTCTTTCCAGTGAAAACTTTTATGTAAGTCATAGTGATTCAAGGAGGAGTTAGGTTAGTCTACATGAAGAACTTCCTGACTTGAGACTGGAAAAGCCCAGGGTGGGGAGTAGAGTGGGTACACACACACACACACACACACACACACACACACACACATTTTGTCTTTTAATTGTAGGCAGTTATTTTCTTTGCTGGAATTGAATTCCAGAAACAGTTTATTGGCACGATACTAGGCTGTGTGCTAATTCACAAAAGTGTATAGCGTGTCCTGAGGGACCCAGTGGATGTGCAGGGGTGGGACAGGTGTTGTAGGGTTAGTGGGTTACAAGACTGTGGTGGGAAGACAGTGGAGCGTTTGGCTTGGTGCCGTACAGCTTACACCATCTTCTCTTAGGTCAGAGCTGGAGACTAGGATGATGGATGAGCTGGTGACTTAGGCTTACCAGGATGTGGGACTCCCTTAAAGAGCCAAGTAGGGGTACCTTCAGAGCATAGCTGCATGGAAGAAGCTGGGTGGGAGGATTCTTTGATATTAGTTAGTGCCATTTCTCTGGTAGTGAGGCATAAAGAAGGTGAGTGGGAGAAGTCTAATAGACATCTGATAGGGATTGGGGTTGTCCCTCCGGGAGCTGGCAGCTGAATTCTTGACCCTCAGGGACTTAGCCAGGACTACCTGCTGGGCCTTGAGGGCCAAGGTCCCTCCCATAGGTTTAGGTCAGCAATTTTCAACCTTTTTCATCTCATGGCACACATACACTAAATACTAAAATTCTGTGGCACACCAAAAATATATTTTTTTTGGCTGAGCTGACAGAAAATAGTTATAATTTTTATTGGTCTACAAAAAATTTAGTAATTACCAACCCTTTTTGCTCCAAAGTGACTTTAAAAAGAATCAGGTTTCTATACTTATATATAAACATTTCTGGTACCAAAAATTAATCAATAAGATGCAAACTTATTATGCAACATGACCAATAAAATGTAAATCTACTAGAAGACCTATATATTTATGTTCAAGACAGGCCCTTCACACCGGAAGACTATTGTTGTGTTGACTGTTGTCATTTCTTTATTTGACATCCTAAGGGAAAAGAGATCAGTGCCCCTGATTTAATAGCCAGGTATTGCATGTTTTAAAAATTCTTGAAAATCGCTGGCTTAGATCAAGTAACTTCTTTAAACTTATCATTGCTTTTAGAACACTTCAGGAGCATTGGGTGTTTATTTCTCATACTGTCTGAAAATAAGGTTTTCCCTAACTTTTTATGATTGAATGACCAAGGAAATAAATGCTGACCTTGAACCTGTAACAAGTGAGCCTGGAGAATTTTAACAAAATCATGGTACAAGTTTTTGATCCATTCTTGAATCTGTTCTTTTTCCTTTTGCCCTATCTTTGATCATTGATTAGGCATAAAAGAGGAAAAAAAACTGCAGTTAAAAAAAAACCACAACCTGCCAAAACCGGTTTGGCTCAGTGGATAGAGCGTTGGCCTGCAGACTGGCAGGTCCCAGTTTCGATTCTGGTCAAGGGCATGTATCTTGGTTGCGGGCACATCCCCAGTGGGGCATGTGCAAGAGGCAGCTGGTCAATGTTTCTCTCTCATCGATGTTTCTAACTCTCTATCCCTCTCAATTCCTCTCTGTGTAAAATCAATAAAATATATTTAAAAAAAACAGTAAAAACGTTCCTTTAAAAAAATAAATAAAAATAAAAAACAAACAAAAAAAAACCCAACCTACAGTGTATGGCATTTGGCCAAAACATACAGGAAAACTATTGCTATTGATTTCCCATTTGCAAATTTTATTTAATTTATGTGACAAACATTTATTTAGTACCTACTGGGTGCTATCAGGTACTAGTGGATAATACCTTGCCCTCATGGGGCTTTCCTTTTAGTGCTGGGAGCAAACAAACAAGCAAGGAATATCATGTCAGGTAGCGAAAAGTGATGAAAAAATAAAATAAAGCAGTGGAAGAAGGTTTTGAGGGGCTGGAGGGTAGTAGTACTGTTTCAGATTAGCTGGTCAGGTGAGGGCTTTCTGAATAAGTCAAATTGGGGCAGAGATCTGTGTGAATCCAGGGAGTAAGCCAAGTGACTGCCTGGGGGGGCATATAGGAAGGATGCCAGGGGTTGTGAGGGATGGTGTGTAGAAGCATTCTAGGAAACAAGAGTAGCACACGGGAAGTTCCTGAGGCGGGCCCAGCTGTGCTTGGTGTGTCCTTTGGGAAGAGGATGGGGAGAGAGATCTCGGAGGTGGCCAGAACTCATGGAGTCGGTTTGCCATCAGAGGAAGCAGTCTTCCATTTGTTGGCAGTGTTTCTGCCTTGCAGTTTTCTGACTGAGAACTTTATGTGTCCCAGTCAGGTGCAGAGCCTCTTAAAAACCTTGTTGAACGTGTTTGCTGGTTTAATTGCCCAGACATGTCAGCCCTGACAGTTCATCAATAAAAGGATTTAAAGGGAATGCACAAAGGAATTTGGAATTTCTGTAGTTTATTAGCTTCTCACTAGAGACTTCATTTTATTTTTTGGTGTTGCATTTTAAATGAATAAGCAATGTTGCGTATTTATTGTTTGAATAGTAGTAATAATGAACAAGGTAAAATGCAGATATATTACAAAATATATTTTTAAAAGTTAGTCTTCTCAGAAGCAAATACTGTTAACAGATTCGTGGTATGATTCTAAAATGTAAATACCTCTTCTTTCTTTATAAAAAAACAATGATTCTGCACCCTAGCCAGTTTGGCTCTGTGCATAGAGAGCGTTGATCTGTGGACTAAATGGTCGGGGTTTTGATTCTGTGTGCAGGAGGCAACCAATTGATATATCTCTGTCACATTGATGTTTCTCTTTCTCAGTGTCTTCCCCTACCTCCCACTAGCTCTAAAAACCAATGGAAAAATATCCTCTGGTGAGGATTAACAACAACAAAATAATAATAATAATAATAATAATAATAATAATAATAATAATAATTTTGGCTATGCACATTGTCACATTTGGCAAATCTTGGAGCTCTTCCATGTCAATACAAATGACATTGCCTCATTCTTGTTAATATTCATTACCTGAGAAGACCACAATTTAGTCATGCTCACCCTAATGGATATTAAGAGTTTTGTATCTTTTGCTATAACAACCATTACTGTGATGGAAACCCTCGTACACATTTCTTTTTGCACATTCATAAGTGTACCTATAGGAAAAATTCTTAGCAGTGAATTGGTGGGCAAGGGAAAATATGTATTTTAAGTTTGACAGATATAACCAAATTATATCAATTTAGTTTCCCATCCTGGCAACTCCATGTTCCAGTTCTTTTTTGTTTGCAGTATACACTGAGTGGCCAGATTATTATGATCTCTGAATGCACTGGCCACTCAGTGTGTGTGTGTGTATATGAGGCCCGGTGCATGAATTCATGCATGGGTGGGATCCGGCCAGCCTGGCCATGGGGAGGGGACATGGGTGGTTGGCTGGTCTGCCTGCTGGTCGAACTCCTGATGGAGGGGACAATTTGCATATTAGCCTTTTATTATATAGGATATACACTGAGTGGCCAGATTATTATGTGTTCAGAGATCATAATAATCTGGCCATTCAATGTAAGTAAAACATGATATGTCCTTGTAGTTTACTATGCATTTCTCTTAGTATGAAGTTGAATTCATAGATAAACAATGTTGTACTTTTGTTGAGGAATGTTGTCTATATGAATGTGATTCTTTGAAATTTTTTGAGATTTCTTGCAAACTTGGGGCCCTCATAATTTTATAAATGTTCCTGGAGCTTAAAAAGATGTGTTTTATTCACCGGGAGTAGGGTTTAAATTACTGGTATATTTGAAAATACTTCTGCTATGTTATTTGTACTCATTAAATACAACCTTTTTCTTTTGCTATTTTTAAAAATAATGTCTGCCTTCGGTTGGGTTAATTAGGTTTTTCCTTGTTCTTTCCTATCCCCTACCTCCCCGGAAGCTGAGTTTGTTTCCTAGGGCTGCTGGGATAAAGCACCATCAATGGGGTGGCTCACAACAACAGGAATTTATTGTCTCAGTTGTGGCAGCTAAAAGCCTGGAATCAAGGTATCAGCAAGGCTGTGCTCCCTCCCAAACCTGCACGGAATCCTTCCTTGCACCTCAGTTCCTGCTGGTTGCTGGCAGTTCTTGGTGCTCCTTAGTTTGCAGCTGCTCCACTCCCACCCCTGCCTTTGTGTTCACAGGATGCTCTCTGTGTGATTTCTGCTCTTAGCTTTATTATTCCCTTCCTCCTCCTGCTTTGGGTTTACATTACTCTTCTTTTCCTAACACCTTGAGATGGGAGCTTAGAATATTTATTTGAGACATTTCTTCCTTTCTAATGTTGGCATTCAGTGATATAAATTTCGCTCAGGACTGCTTTAACTGGGTTCTACATATTTTGATATATTGTATTTTCACTTTCATTCAGTTAAATATAGTTTTAAATTTCTTTTAACACATTGTTTTTGACCCGTAGATTATTTAGAAGTGTGTGGCTTAGTTTCCAAGTGTTTGGAGAATGTCCTGTTATCTTTCTGTTATTGATTTCTGGTTTCATTCATTGCAGTTGGAGAATATACTGTGGTTGATATAAATTCTTATACATTTATATACAACGTGGAGCTTGTTTTATAGACCACGACATGATCTCTCTTGGTCTGTGCTCCACGAGCAATCGAAAAGGTTGTGTGTTCTGCTATTTTGGGGTGGAGTGTTCTATAAATGTCTATTAGATTCTGCTGGTTGATGGTATTGTTCTTTATATTCTTCTATATTCTTGCAGACATTCTGTCTAGTTGTTCTATAAATTGTTGAGAGAAGGTCAACATATTTTTTAAAGTTCTCTCCAGAATACATCCTTCCTCCTTGAGGACTAAAATGTTCTCTGGATTCACAAGGAGCAATTCCATGGTCCATCTAATAGACCACGGTGGTTACATGATTACCCTCCTCCTCCCTGACATCCTTGACTCTTGAAAGCAGACTACTCATTTCAGTTGCTGGAGACAAGTTCAGTGAATTAATCGCCACTGGAGGGAGAGAAAATGGTAGTGTGGTTTGAAATTCCCACACCTGTACCATTGTTAGAGTTAATCGATTTGCAAACATTTAGGCATCGTCTGCTCTAGTTCATTTTATAGACTCAACCTGTATACTCAACCCTGCTGCATGTCAGAACCTCCTGGGGAGCTTTTACAATAATACTGATGTTTTGGCTCCCACCCAAGATCAATTAAATTAGAATCTCAGTTGGTGTGGTTCTGAGCTCCCTGGTGAGTTCATTTCCTAGTGCAGGCATAGCCCAGACAGTCACCACAAATGTTTATTAAGCACCTACAGTCTGCAGGTCTTGGCCCCATAGCACTTACTGAGGGTCTTATACCTGGACTCAGTTAATGTTTCTTAAATTGGTGGGTTGACTCATAGATCACTGAAAAGCTGCCTGGGATATGAGTGAAAAAGTTAGGAGTGAGGGGGGGGTTGAAGGGTGGCAGACCAGTGTTTAACTAGGGAAACAAGAGATACTGTATCCTTCAAACTCAACCCTTAATTTTGCCCTTTTTTTGTTTGTTGGTTTGTTTGGTATGTACTCTGATTGCCAACCACTCTCCCTGAGAACACTTTTCTTATTTAATGCATTCTCTTGGACTAACTAAAATTTTAAATTATTTACTACCTTTTCCTTTCCCACCTGATTAAAAGCTACATATCTTAATAAAATTCTTTATTAATTTTTTTAAATTAATAAAGTTTTTACTTTAGTTCTAGATTTTTTAAAAGCTGAAAAGATAGTACAAAAGGTTCCCATATACCCCATGCCCAGTGTCCACTATTAACACTTATATCAGTATGGTGCATTTGTCATAATTAATGAGCCAATGATACATTAGTATTAGCTAAAATCCATATTTGTTCAGATATCCTTAGTTTTTACCAACTATGATTTATCTGTCTCAGGATCCCACTAGGATTCCACATTAAATTTATGGACTACCTCTTTAAGAAATATTTCTTTTTAAAAAATTTGATTTCAGAGAGAGAGAAAGGGAGCGGGAGAGGAACATTGGTGTGAGAGAAAAGCATCAATCGACTGCTTCCTGCATACCCGCTACTGGGGACCAAGCCTGAAACCCAGGCATGTGCCCTGACAGGGAATCGAACCAGCAAACTTTTGGTGCATGGCATAATGCCCAACCAACTGAGCCACCTAGGCCAGAGTGGACTACCTCTTTTTCAATATTCATTTTAAATTTATTTTTCAGCAAGTTTAATTAGTAGCTTTCCCCCATATGAAACAAGAAGATTAACACACTTTAATTCCCTTTGTTTTTACCCAAATTTCTTAGCTGTTAGTATATACATTTTCATTCCACTTTTTTTTTTTTGGTTTGTTTGTTTTGAACTTTATTTTTTATTGTTGACATTTTACAGATGCCCTCTATTTCCCCTCATCCACCCAGCCTGTCTCACACCAGGCCTTCACTACACCAGTGTCTGTGTCTTTGGGCTATGCATATATGCATACAAGTTCTTAGGTTAATGTCTTCCCATCTCCCCCTTCCCTCTGAGATTCCACAGTCTGTTCCATGCATCCAGGCCTCTGGACCTTTTTGTTCATCAGTTTATTTTGTTCATTAGATTCCACAAGTAAGTGAGATCATGTGACTCATGTCTATGTCTGACTGGTTTACTTCACTTGTCATAATGGTCTCCAGGTCCTTCCATGATGTTGCAAAGGGTAAGAGATCCTGCTTTTTTATAACTGCATAGTATTCCATTCCATGTAAATGTACCATAGCTTTTTTATTCACTTATCTACTGATGGGCACTTGGGCTGTTTCCAGATCTTAACTATTGCAAATAACACTATGAACAGTTTTTATGATAAGTGTTTTGGGATTCTTAGGCTATATTCTCAGAAGTGGGATTTCTGAGTCAAAGGGCAGTTCCATTTTTAATTTTTTGAGGAGACTCCATACTGTATTCCACAGAGGTTGCAATATTCTACATTCCCACCAGCAGTGCATGAGGGTTCCCTTTCCTCTACATCCTGGCCAGAACTTGTTTGTTAAGTTATTGATGGTAGCCGTTCTGGCAAGTGTGAGTTGATACCTTGTTGCCATTTTATTATTTTTAAAAAATATATATTTTATTAATTTTTTACAAAGAGGAAGAGAGAGGAATAGAGAGCTAGAAAAATCGATGAGAGAGAAACATTGACCAACTGCTTCCTGCACACTCCCTACTGGGGATGTGCCTGCAACCAACGTACATGCCCTTGATTGAAATCGAACCTGGAACCTTTCAGTCCGCAGGCCGACGCTCTATCCACTGAGCCTAACCTTGTTTCTGTTTTAATCTCTCTCATGATTACTGATGAGCATTATTTTCATATGTCTCTTGACCATCTGTCTGTCCTCATTGGAGAAGTATTTATTCAGGTCCCATGCCCATTTTTAATTGGATTGTTTATCTTCCTTTTTGTTGAGTTTTATGAGTTCTTTATATATTTTGGAAGTTATATAAGGGTTCCCTTTTCATTTTTATGATTACTCCACCTTGTTTTAAGGAATAGCAATGCCAATGATCTGGGCAAGGACATTCATGGGAAATGGCTGTTATCTTGGTCTTCCTGTGCTGAGGACATGAAGGAAAACCACGTCCACACAAACGTTTTGACTATACCATTTGATAATTTTAGAAATATGCCTTCTGAAGTTGCAAAATGATGTTTTCTCAAATCACCCCATCCTCAGACCAAAAGTATGCCAAGGAAAATCAACTGTGGGTGACAAAATCTTGTTTCAGTCTTTCTTGGTAGTTTCTATACCCAGGTATCTCCATTCAATTGTCAGTCTTTAGAGGGGATAAAGATGAGCCATCGCAGATGCAGTAAATAAGACCCACAGACTCGAATTGTTTTCTCATCTGCAATTACAACTACTTAAACGCTAAGATCTGAACAGCTGCACAAGAATATTTAACAGTTTTCTTGGAGCCATTCCCACTTTTGATAAGACTTTTAAAAGGCTAGCTTATGGAAATCCATAGTAAATGATTATTTCACATAGAAAAGAAAAGCCAACCTGAAAAATTGGCAAGAAATGAATTCTCTGGTTTCCTTAGCTGCTCATTTTAAGTCAGTTGAACTTGAAGGAAACCACAGTACACAGCCTAAGAATAGTCTGCAGGTACTGAAGGGTGAGGAGAAATCAGTTCAAAGGACGTCTGTGAGGAGGTGTCGCCTGAGCTCAGTCCTGGAAGATGAGCAAGATTTTTTGTGCATATATTCAACTTGACTGTGTATCCAGCACTGTGTTAGAACTGGGACCCCAGGGTGAAATAAGCTATGACTTGAGCTCACAGTCTGGGAGAGTGGAGATGGACCTATCACTAAGTTGCAGTCTAGTACAGAGGATGGCAAACTATGGCCTCTGGTCCACAACCAGCCCAGCATCTGAACTGAGGATGATTTTTACAAAGCAAAGAGGGATGGGTGTGGGGTCTCCCAGCATTATTTTTCTTTTTCTTTTTATGCCATAGTGGAGCTCCTATCTGGTCCTTTAGATGAAAGGCTGTTATGGGTTTGGATTGCAGCATATTCATGGGGCTACAGGAACACAGAAGGGGGACAGTGTAAACTGCCCAGGGAAATCAGAGATGACACCCACAGGAGAAGAGATCCTCTATGAACGAACATCTAATTCCTCTTCTGCTTTCTGTGCCTTCCTACCTTCCATCCTTGATTGCCTATCCTTTAAGGGTTAACTAATCCTTCACCTGCTCCTTATAAAATGTGGCTCCTGATGCTCTCCTTGTTACCATCCACTCATTGTGTTCTTCTCTGGGTCTGCTTCCCTAAAGCAGGGTTTCTTCACGTGAAATAAATGGGTGGGGCTTAGGGTTCTGAGCACCCCTCAAATGAGAGCAAACAAATGCTCATGTGCGTTTTTCTGGGAGGAGGGTCCAGTTTCTTTAAGAGGCCTATCGTTCAAAAATGTTGAGAATCTTCTGTTTTAAAGTGGGTGTCTCAAAACTCAAATCGTTACTGCTGATGGTGGGTTTTGACCAGCTCAGAAGTAAGTAGAGGGATTGTGAATTCCCTTCTTTAGTCCCAGTCAAGATTATAATATCTTTGCCCACTGGTTGGGCATGTAGTGGGACCTTCCTCTCAAAGTTCTATGTGCTCCAGCAGCAGGTGCAGTTTCCCTCTGTAGGGGCATCACGGATATCTGCCTGGATGCTCCATACCATGGGGTCTAAGATAAGGATTAAGGTATCAGGGATGTATGTAGTTGGAAGAGGAAGCCCAGGATGGCAAGGGCAAGAAGAAGAGAAGCAGGACGAGGGAAGACGTGCTTTCCTGAGCAAGCTGATGCCATACCCAGGCTGTGAAGAACCACGTCTGTCTCTCTGAACAGAACCACGTCTGTTCACTGGCTCAGTGCATCTCCAGGGGTTCTGGGGTCACACCTTGAAACAGTTCCTAGGATGGAGAAAGGAGGGCAGATTTATCTGCCTGCCTCACGCCCATCTCCTTCTCACCTTGGTAAAGCTCTGTCCCAGGAGGTGCCAACTCTGCCTCACTCCAAGCTGGCACCCTGCACCCCATGGACTCCTTAAGGAGCAGGACCCATGCCTCCGAGGACCTTCTCAGCAGAACAAACACAAGAGAAAAGGTAAAAACAGAGAATGGGGTAGGGAAGAAGACTGTCCTCCTGAAATTATGTGCTCATCCTTCTGTCTGTGCCTCCACCTGATATTTACAAAGCTTCTAGTCCACGCCAGTGGTGATACAATGGGTGGACAGACACAGGCCTGGTCTCTTCTCTCACAGAGCTTAAAATCCAGTGTGGGAGACAGACATTAACCACCCAGTCACCTAGCAAATGTACAGTTGCAACTGTGTTCAGTGCTCCTGGGAGAGTGAAAGTACACTGCCCAAGAGCCTTCATTAGGGAAGGTACATTAGTCAGACAGGTTGAGAAAGGCTTCTATGGACCGAAACAGAAAGGACAAGTAAGGGAGAGAGGGGGATCTTTCTAGGTGGGGGCCTTCACGCCCACAGGCTCTGTGGTAGGCATGGTGAATATGAATGCCAGAAAGGAGGCCAATGTGACCTGGGCAGACAGAGCCCAGGGCAAAGAGGTGAGGATGCAGGGCCAGGATGGCTATGTGAGAGGAGTTTTGCTTTTCTGTGAGGAACAATGGAAACTTTTTGGCAGCATTTAAGTAGAAAAGTGTGGGGATAGAGGCCTACGCAAGAGGACTCCACATAGTGAAGATTCTCTCAGCTTCAGACTGTCATGCCAGGACTCTGGCTGCTGGAGCCATTCCGATGAAACCCAAGTGTTAATGACACCAGGGAATGTGAAGGAAAAGTGAGTCCAGGAAAATCTCTGAAGTAGCAAAAATGGGCATTTGAGACTTTGGGGCTGGTGGTCATGGGAGAACCTCATACTCATCAGCTGGCCCGGGGGACATTTTTTAAATGCTGCAGAGCTTTTTCTAGATTCTCTCTTAAGGTTTTCCTAACAACATTGTTGGGTAGAGCAAAACATTTGAGTTGCCCATATGGAAAGTTCTAGAACTGAATCTAGCATACGGGCTTCCTCCTGAGGTACCATCCCACAAATGGCAATGCTGGAAGATGGTGGGGTGAAAGGCTTCTCCCATGCTGTCCTGGGCCAGGACCCTGCCCAGGTTCTCAGTGTTTCCCCCAGACCTGCCTGTGCCAAAGGCCCCAGTACTGCCAAGAGGCTTCTGGGAGCTCCGGGAGAGACGTGTGGCCAAACTGCATATTCAACATAAAACTCTTAACAAAGAGGACACCCTATGGTGGGTGAAGCAATTTGAGGAAGAACTTTTCCCATCCAACTACCAAGTTACCTTTGGCTTGTGATAAACTCATTAACCGAGAAGTAGGTGTCTCAGAAAAGGGAAGGCTTTTCGTCTCTTGCAGAGCTCTGAGGGAAATTTAAATTTATTCTGATTTGGCAGGAATTTATGTATATATTGTGATTACCTCCAGTCAGAGCAGATTGGCTGATGCTTTGGTGTGCTGCAAGTAGCCTTGGGATTGGGCTGAGCAGGCTTGGCTGATTACAAATTTATGCATAGAACCAGTGTGTGTGTGTGTGTGTGTGTGTGTGTGTGTGTGTGTGTTTATTTCTAATCAACTCTAAGATGGCAGTAGTCATGTGTTCTGAGCTGTGGGTAGTTTTGATTCTTCCTCTTTTCTCCGGGATATTTCAGGTGGCTACAAGAGCAGACCTCCCTGGACCCCTCGACCTGTATAGTTTCAATGCACAAGAAATAACGGGGAATATCTATGAACGACTCCAGTTCCTCCCATCCCCTGCAGTGGTCTGCATTCTTCCCTTCTGACCTGGTCAGCTGCTTGAGAGAAGTTGATGGAACATGTCAAATCTGGGGTATTCCTTCTAAAAGCTTTTAGGTGCAGGCTTGCTTAGTAATCCTAAAGAGCGTTACATCTTCCCAGAGAAATTCACAGTTGGGTTTGAACAAATTGGAAGACTTGAGAAAAGAGTCATAAAGGCGATTACAGGCCAGAGGGAGTGACTGAAGAGATTAAAGGAGTGAAATGTGGATCTTGGCCAAAAGGCAGATGGGGGAGGTGCAGAGGGCAAAACACTTAGAAGAGGATAAACTGTTGGGGCAGGAAGAAAGAGTGGCTGTTTCCAGGCTCTTAACCTCTCTGTGGGTCATGGGCCCTTTTGTGAACCCAGTAATAGCTCTGAGCCCTCTCCTCAGAAGAACGTCCAGGCTCACACACCAGGGGCCCGTTTCTTTCTTCCTCCCGCTCTTGGCTCCAGACCTGTGGTTCCCACACAAGTCTGGACTTGCCAGATGACTTGGTGTTTTCAAGACAAGTTAAAAGTACAGATTATTATGTGATTTTTTAATTTTTATTTTTAAAATAACGATGCTGGCCAAATTAAATATCTCTTTGGGCCATTGTAGCGAGCCTCTAGTTTGCCATAAAGTCTTTAGCTTCCTGTAGTCTTTGAGTTTTTTTGGATTCATCTGTGCGGTTTGGCGCCATGCTCCTGTGTGGGAGCCTGATTCTTGGCTGAGCTCAGCTGTGAGTTCAGTGTGAGCAGGTGGGGCTTTTCTGTAGGCGATGGATGATGAGGGAATAGGGCCATTTCTCTGAGGCACTGATTTTTTCTAGAGGACTGTCCGGAGGGAGGAGAGGGGCAGGTATGAAGGAAGTTATGTGGTTCTGTAGCTGGATGCTGCTGTTCTGGGAACCAGCAGTTCAGTGAGCAGATTATTGCTACTCTATCAGCGTTTAGTCCTACACTTCATCCCGCTGGTCCACTGTCTGATGCCTTTGAATCCAGTGAATCCTCTTGTGAAATTTTTCCCGGGGATGAAGCCCTCATCTGTAAGGTTAGATGCTTTATTACACTGGGTTGAGGAGAAGCTCTCGGTCTAAATTGCTCTGTCTGCTTCAAGTAATCTCTCCGCTTTCAATATCCTCCCCTGCCCTCTTGTGTCCCGGAGCCTTCTGGTGCCCAGCCCCTAAGGATTCTACAGAACAAGTTCATTTGCTCTTGTTGGGATCCTACTTTGCAAGCTGTTGGTAAGGCAAAGAGTATCATGAGCTAAGTTACCATTGTTTTTCTGCTTTATATTCTTTAAAATCTCTCCTTTGCCACTGTTTCCTTCTAGTCCTCTTTATCTTATTAAAAAATTAAATAGTTTTACTATTTAATAGTTCCAGCTATTTAATAGACTTAGCAGTCGTTTTAGTAGGGAGTCGGGCAGTAATGTGTTGTTGGTCTGCCATTTTTAACAGAAAGTCTTCCTATTTCTTCATCCGATTCCCTCTTATTTCTTCAGGACCTTAAGTCATCTATTTTTATTTTCTTATCTTTTCAACTCTTCTGTTTTAAACCCAAAATAATTATCCCTCAACCATTCTTTTCATGTTTTTCCTACTACAGTTGACATTCAATGCTATATTAGTGTCAGGTGTTCAGCAGAGTGGTTAGACTTTCATATAACTTACTAAGTGTCACCTGATAAGTCTCTGACACCATACGTAGTTATTACAGTATTATTGGCTATATTCCCTATGCTGTACTTTACCTCCCTGTGACTATTTTGTAACCATTCTTGTTGACCTCACGTTTCATCACTAACGAGTAGCTTAATGTTGCTGCCACCGTCTGAGTTCTGCCTCCATGATTGCTAATATTCTTGGAAGGTCACTGATTCTCCAATTTAATGATGTTTTTTGGTCCTTCTCTTCAATGTCCACTCTGGTCACTGTGGATCCCTGACTCCTGATCCCTCCAGTGGCTTCCTGATCGCAGTGGCCCTTCAACTTCTGGCCACTCTTGAGCCTACCTTCTTTATCTGCTCTCTCCTACACATATGAGCCCCAAAGACCTTCCCAAAGTCCTTTTCTCTCTCTTCTGAAACAGACATACCCATTTCCATGTGCACAGCTGCTCTTTTAAGCAGGGAATCCTGGATCTGTATGGTGAGTCTGGACCTTCTCCCTTGATCTGGTCCAGCACGTGTAAATGCCTGTTGGGGAAACTTGCACAGAGGTCCTGCTGAAACCTCAAAATCACATGTCTAAGACTAGATCTGTTTTCTCCCTCATGGCCTGTGCTTTCCATTTTTGTTAATGGTGTCACTGTCCTCCAGTTCACTCAAGTTACCATCCTTAGGGCCATTTCTTAGCTACTACTTTTTCTCACCCCAGAATCTAATTACTGTAGTTACAAAGCCCTATTGCTTTTATCCTCACAGGGCCTCAGAATCTGTCCCCCATCATTAATTTCCATTACTACTACCCTCGCTTAGGACCTTACACCTCTTGCTTGAATTATCGCAAAACGTGCTTACTGCTCTTCCTACCTCTGCTTTTTCTTCTCTCCAGTTCATCTTCCACACCAATGACTCCCAGATGTAGATGTAGTGACATCAAAATGAAATGGGATTTTTAAAAAGCGCATATTTCTAAACACCTCCACTCAGTGATTGTGATTAATTACATCTGGGTAGGATGCAAAAACCTGAGCTTTTAAAAATGCTTTGCAGTGAGTAAACCAAATTTAGAACAATATTTACTGAGTGTATCATTTATATAATTTTAATTAAAGTAGTAATGCTATATGGATACATAATATACCTATATATTTCTTTCTTTTTCGAATCATGGGTTATAAGTATACTCACCGAAATGATATTATTGTGGGAAAGGAAACAAAGGGGAGGTCAAGGGCAGATGTAGTTTATTTCTCTTAAACATTCTTAAGCCAAAATGGCACAACATCAACATGATTTTATTACAAATGGAGAATTGTTCTATTATTATTTGTGCTTTTCTATCCATATTAAGCAAGTTTGAATCTCTCCAGATGATTCTTTAAAAAAATATATATTTTATTGATTTTTTTTATAGAGAGGAAAGGAGAGGGATAGAGAGTTAGAAACATCATTGAGAAAGAAACATCGATCAGCTGCCTCCTGCACACCCCCCACTGGGAATATGCCCGCAACAAAGGTACATGCCCTTGACCAGAATCAAACCTGGGACCCTTGAGTCCACAGGCTGATGTTCTATCCACTGAACCAAACTGGCTAGGGCTCTCCAGATGATTCTTATGCAGATCCAGGTTTAGGTTCTGTGATACCATGAAAGTGCTCATCAGAAAATGCAGATGTGACTACATTACACATGTTTGAAAGTTTTCCATGACTCCTACAGAGTCAATTTTAAATTCCTTGGCATAGCGTTCAACTGGCATGGCTCAGTGCTTGAGTATCGACCTGCAAACCATCAGGTCCTGGTTTGATTCCCAGTTAGGGCACATGCCTGCGTTAAAGCTAGATCCCCAGTAGGAGTTAGACAGGAGGCAGCCAATCAATGATTTTCTCTCATCAATGATCTCTCTCTCTCTCTTTCTCTCTCTCTCTCTCTAACCAATAAAAATATATGTTTAAGTTCCTTGGCATAACATACAGGATGCTAACCTACCTTTTTGGCCTTGCCTTCCATTACTCACCATTCACTCAGTCACTGGGACAGAAATCTCTGCTCTTCATGGGACCTGGGAAATGCCATTTGCTTTCACTTGGCTCTGTGTCTTCCAGATATTATTTCTTCTGTATTTTATTCTCTTCCCTGATTGCCCCCTCCCATCTTCTCTTCATCAAAATATTGTTTATCTCTCAAGATCTATGTTCTGTTTTACCATCTCTAGGAAACTTTCACCCATTTCATAAGTTTCCTTACCCTGGGTGGGTGGCTCTTTGGTTGGAAAGTTGTCCTGATGTGCCAGGGTTGTGGGTTCAATAGTCAGGGAAAATGCAGGAAAGCAAACAATGAATACATAAATGGGGGTAGAGCAATAGATCTATATCTCTCTTTCTCAAAATCAATCAATAAAAATAAAACAAACAAACAAAAAACCCAAAAGCTTCTTCTTCTGCACTTTCCATAGAATTCCACTTACACTTCTTATTCACTTTTGTGCTCATTTCATCCTCAAATGAAAGCTGTGTGAAGGCACGGGCTGTTTTATTCATTTGCTTGACATATATTTTACCAGTCAGATATTTCTAAGCACATGTTATGTGGAGGCACTGTGTTAGATTATGGGGGGATGCACCTGAGGAAAGCAGGATTCCATTCAGGTTCTGTCATGAGGTTGATGACAAGTGCTCACGTCATTAAGGGGAGGAGAGAACAAGAATGCCTTATCTGTTCGTCAGGCTGTTAAATTTTAAAAGGAAGAATCCTATGTGGTGGATGAAACTGGACAAAGACTTATGGATGAGTTGTCTTTGAGTTGAGCTATTTTGGGTGAGATATTGACAAGGAGACATAGTCAAGGTAAATGGTTGTTGAATTAATAAATAAATCCCAGGCAGAGGGATTTCAAAGTCGTGGAGGCCTTTGAGAAGCTGTTTAAGAACAGTAAGTAATTTACTTTGATCAAAGCCTGGACCAAATGGAGGGGAGCAGTGGATAATAATTCTGGGAGAGGGTTTGGGACTCAGTCTAGTAGACCTAGATGCTGGGCTATAAAAAGATTGCTTTTTATTTGGTTAGAAACCACTAAAAGTTTGTGAACAAGGTTGAGGTATGATCGGGCTCTATTAAGACAGCAACAGGTAGGATGGTCATAAAAGGAAGCTGGGAGAACAGGTAAGAAGAAGTTATGATCTGGTCTCGGACTGGTGATCCAAGCTGGACAAGGGTGTTTGGGCAGCAGGCATGGAAGAGAGGAGACAGGCATGGGTAATTCTGTTGAGTAGATTTGATTCAACTTCATTACTATGGATTACAGAGCTTATTGGAATTGGGGATCAAGGGGGTGAGAGCCCTTGGAGATGAGAGTTCAGCCTGGGCCCTCACTGGGAAATGGGTCTAGTAATATGAAGAAGAGCATTGGGAAAAGGAGAGGGCTTGTGGTAAAAATGATAGGTTCTGGTTTTGGGATGTTGTAGTTGATTGAATAGTATCCCCTAAGATAGATATAGTTCAGTCTTAACCCCAAGTACCTGTAAATATGACCTGATTTGGAAATAGGTTTTTTGCAGATGTAATTAAGTTAAGGATCTCTGATTGAGCTCATCTAGGATGAAGGGTGTGCCCTACGTCTAAGAACTAGTATTCTTATATTAGGTGTACTGGTTAATAATGCGGATTTTGTAATCAAAGAACAAAGGATAATTTCAAGTGAAACATCAAAAGTGCTTTATTCAAAGTAATGTCCATTGCTAGTTACACATTTCTCCCATCTTTTAGGTAACTTGTGGATACCGTCCCGATAGAACTTTTCTTGTTTTGAGGCAAACCATTCAGAGACCCAATTTTTCACTTCTTTGTACGTTTTAAAGTCCTGCTCAGAATGTGCGTGTGCCATCGATCAGAATAAGTGGTAATCTGAAAGAGCAAGGTCTGGTGAATATAGTGGGTGGGTTAGTACTTCCCAGGCAAGATCTTTTAACATGTCTTTAACTGGTTTTGAAGTGTGTGATGGTGCGTTATCATGAAGCAAAATTACTTTGCTGTTTCTTCTCGCCCATTCTGGTTGTTTTATGATCAAAGCGTGATTCAAATTGATTTTTGTTGTTGGTAGCAATCAATATTAATGGTTTCACTCTGTTTTAGAAGCTCATAATATACCACACCTTCCTGAAACCACTAGACTCAGAGCATTGTCTTCTTCTTTTTTAAATATATTTTATTGATTTTTCAAAGAGAGGAAAGGAGAGAGATAGAGAGCTAGAAACATCCATGAGAGAGAAACATCGACCAGCTGCCTCTTGCACACCCCCTACTGGGGATGTGCCCACAACCAAGGTACATGCCCTTGACCGGAATTGAACCTGGGACCTCCCAGTCCGCAGACCGACGCTCTACCAATGAGCCAAACCTGTTTCGGCCAGAGCATTGTCTTCTTTCTGAAGCAGTTTGGTCTTGCAGTCAATGTTGATTGTTGACCTGGATCAGCCCATTATTTTGTGTGTTTGGGATTCTCAAAATAAATCCAGTTTTCATCACCAGTCACAATTGGATGCAAAAAAGACTTTCGTGCCATTGAAGCAACATTTTACTGATGACTTTTTGTTTTTCCATTTGTCCTTCATTCAGTTGATGTGACACCCATTTTCCTTTCTTTAAAATATTTCCCATTGCTTGAAAATAATTCAAAATTGTTTGCTGAGCAACATTTAATCTTTCTGCAAGTTGTTTTTGAGTTTGACACGCATCTTCATCTGATAATGCTTGTAATTGTTGAACTTCAAACTTTTTCGTTTGATCTAGGCGTTCTTTGTCTTTCACATCAAAATCATAACTTTTAAAGTGTTTAAACCAGCATTCACAAGTATTTTGAGATGGAGAATGTTCACCATAAGCTTCCCGAAGTATATAACTTTCAGCAGCACTTTTCTTCAAAATAAAATAATGAATTAAAACTTCCGACAAATGCTTTTTTTTTTGGCATGAAATTGGACATTTTTAAGCATAAAAATATCTATGATATTAACACCTTCGTAAAAATTTGATATATGAAGTTTTGAAGCTTGCTGTCAATACAGCAAAATAGCATACATATCAAATTGCATATATATATCAACATATGTGTAACTTTATCTATTGAAAAAATTCCGCATTATAAACTGGTACAAGTAGACAGATATTTGATACAGAGACACAAGAAGAGCATGTGAAGACAGAGGCTAAGATTGGACTTCTGTAGCTACAAGCCAAGAAATTGGAGGCATCAGAATCTAGGAGGAGACAGGCATGGGGCAGATTGTGTCTAGGAACCTATGGAGGCATCAACCTCTCTAACACCTTGATTTTGGATTTCTGGCCCTCAGAACTGTGAAAGAATAAATTACTGCTTTAAGCCACTATGTTTGTGGTAATTTGTTATGGCAGTCCTAGGAAATACACAGATATGCTCAAATTTTAAAACAGAGGACAAGAATTTATCAACTTCGAAGCACCATCTGGAACTTTGTTGTTCTGTATGATGCACTGGGCCCACCATGCTCATTCATTGTGAAGAGCCTGTTGCTGATTTAGTTTGGAGAGGAGGTGAGGGCCAGGGGGAGGAAGTAGCTGTTTTATTGATTAAATGAGGCAGGTAGAGTGGATTTGCTTCCCTACAGGGAAAAATATTTCAAAAGCAAGAAGCAATCAGTAATTGAGCCTTCACTGAGTTTCTGTTTTGTGTTCCACACTATGCTGGGCATGGAAGGGGATTTAAGAATAATATTCCACATGGACTCTTGAGATACTCACAGCTCAGTAATTGAAATAGAACCATTAGCAAGGCTAATATGTAATCAGTGGTTAAGAGATTTAAGAAAGATTAAATTGAATAAGGAATTTTCATTTTTTAAAATTTTATTAATTGGATACTTGAATTGTTTCCAATCACTGAGTTTCAGATTCTGTGGCAAAGTCACTCCACAGAGTGTATCCCTTGATTCTGAGAGTCAAATTACCCTTGGCTTTATGTATGATGTGTGCTGATTTAACCATAGAACCCTGGAATTTGTATGCTGAGAAATTCGTTGCTACTTCATAACTGTAATTTTGCTACTGTTAATGAATCATAATATAATATCTGTGTTTTCTGATGGTGGCATTAGAAAGGTTGAGAACCACTGCTTTAAAAGATCTTTTTGCGGTTTAGATGATATGTTCCTGGCCATCTGAGCACCAAACTAGCGAATGAACTTCAGCTCATTCGTGTGCTGACTGGGTGACTGCAAAATCCTCTCAGCTGAGAAGCTAAGGCCGAACAAAGTGGTCTGAATTCTCTGTGGCTCTTAATTTTGGTTGTAGTTCCCTTGCCAGTGTGCTGCAAAAATGACTATTTTCATCACCTTCCTGGGGACATCTTCTGATGACTCCCACTGGGCCCCTCTTGTGCATCTGGGTGCACAATGGCATCTCCCCTCTGTGCCATCTGCTCTTCTACATGCCCTGAAGATGAAAACCAGCGTGGTGTGCAGCTTCTTGCTTTCTCTTTCAACTATTCCATTGTCTTGGTCGAGAGGAGCTGTGTTTGTCTTAAGACCCATGTTCCCACCTAGAAGGCTGGTTACCTTACTTATTTGCTGAAGAAAGCAGAAGCTTAAAGATGGCAAGCAGGTTGGGGGAGACATGCTTTTCTAATTGATTTTGTTCGGGTATTTTCTCTGGAGTGCTTCATAGTAGTGTCTCTGACTTCTTGACGTCAGCTGTGTTTATAGAAGCTTATCATAACCAGGTTGGTGGCCAAGATGGCACTTCAGCTTTAGACACCGTGACACGAAGAATTCCACATAGTGGGGATATTCTTATCTCACTTCAGCTTGAACTCTAAAGAACATTAATTAAGATTGTGGGGCAGATTGACCCAACCCTCAGGGAAGAAAACCCATTTAATAGGCTTTCATTTTCTTGCTGCTGCTATTGGTTCTGAAACTAGGGTTTATACGATTCATTGGCTCCTTGTGGAGTAGCTCTTCTGCCTTTCATACATGGTTCTTAGAATAAAGTTAATATGGAAAACAAACTTTTCATATTGTAAATATTTGATCATTGTTAAATTAATTAGATAAAAATTGATTCCTGGGTAAACAAAATGTGGTGTATACTTGCAATGGAATATTACTCAGGCATAGCAAGGAATGGAATTCTGATACAACATAGTTGAACCTTGAAAACATTATGCTTAGTGAAATGACCTGAAGAATAAATATGTGGTTCCATTTATATGAGGTCCATCAAATAGGCAAAGTCATAGAGACAGAAAGTAGAATAGTAGTTATCAGGGGCTGAGGGAAGGGGGTAACAGACACTTACTGTTTAATGGGTACGGAGATTCTGTTTAAGAGGATAAAAATTTTCTGGAAATGGATAGTGGTTATAGTTGCAGAACATTGTGAATGTGCTTAATGCCACTTAACTGTTCTCTTAAAATGTTAAATGGAGAATTTTGTGTTATGCCATATGAAAACATTTTTAAAAAATTGATTCCAAAGCAGGAAGAGTATATGACTTCTACATGCAAACATACACTTAAACCTGAACTTATAAACCTTCTGAGGGCAGTATTTCTTTCCTTAAAAAAAATCTTTATTGTTCAGATTATTACAAGCGTTCCTCTCCCCCCCACCAATAGCTCCCCTCTACCAGATTCCCAACCCCACCTCATGCCCTTACCCCCACCACTGTCTTCTTCCATAGGTGTAAGATTTTTGTCCAATCTCTTTCCGCACCCCTCAGACCCCTTTCCCCCCTGTGAATTGTTAGTCCAATCCCTTTCTATGTCCCTGATCCTATTATATTCACCAGTCCATTTTGTTCTTCAGATTTTTTTTTTTATTCTCTTGAGTTTTAGATTCACTTGTTGGTAGATATGTATTTGATGCCTTTTTGTTGTTCATAATTTTTTACCTTTACCTTTTTCTTCTTCCTCTTCTTAAAGAATACCCTTCAACATTTAATGTAATCCTGGTTTGGTGTTGATGAACTCCTTTAACTTTTTCTTGTCTGTGAAGCTCTTTATCTGACCTTCAATTCTGAATGATAGCTTTGCTGGGTAGAGTAATCTTGGTTGTAAGTTCTTGTTGTTCATAATTTTGAATATTTCTTGCCACTCCCTTCTGGCCTGCATAGTTTCTGTTGAGAAATCAGCTGACAGTCGTATGGGTACTCCCTTGTAGGTAACTAGTTGTTTTTCTCTTGCTGCTTGTAAGATTTTCTCTTTGTGTTTTGCTCTTGGCATTTTAATTATGATATGTCTTGGTGTGTTCCTCTTTGGATTCTTCTTGTTTGGGGTTCTGTGCGCTTCCTGAAGTTGTAAGTCTATTTCTTTCACCAGGTAGAGAAAGTTTTCTGTCATTATTTCTTCCATTAAGCTTTCAATATCCTGCTCTCTCTCTTCTTCTGGCACCCCAAAAATCTGGATGTTGGTACACTTTAAGCCATCCTGGAGGCTCCTTACACAATCCTCACACTTTTGGATTCTTCTTTCTTTTTGCCTCTCTGGTTGGGTGATTTTTGCTTTCTAATATTCCAGATCTTTGGTTTGATTCTTGGGGCATGTTGATCTATAGTTGAGTTTCTGCATATTCTTTATTTCAGACTTTATATGTTTAATTTCTGGCTGGTCCTTTTCCATTTTTTTGGTGTTCTCATTAAGGTCATTGAAGGTCTCACAAAGCTTCTTGGAGATCTCATCAAGTTTCTCAAAGGTTTTTAGAAGATTCTTGAGTAATCTTATAAATGTGATTCTGAACTGTGTGTCGTCCAGTAATTTACTCTCCTCCATCTCTCCCATTTGTGTCATGCTTTGGTGAATATTCATTTTGGCTGCCTCCCTGTATTGATGAAGTAGCTTTGTGTGGTTGGTGACCTATAGGGGCCAGTAGCTCAGCTTCCCCAATCACCTAAGGTGGTCGCTTTTGCTATATCCCTTTGTGGGCTTAGTGCAAAGTCTTGGTGTAATTAAGCCTTGATTGCTGTTGGTACACTGGGAGGAATTGACCTCCAGGCCGATTGTCTGTGAGGACCTGCTGTGTCCATAAAGGAAGAACTGCTGCACTGGAGACACGCCTTGTTTCAGTGGGGCTTTGGTGCTCACTGAGACCATCTCCTGAATGTGTCACTTATGGGTGTGAGGGATTGAAATTGAGCACTTGAACTCTGGTTTCTGGTTCTCAATGAGGTGCAGTTCAGCTACTGCCTGAGGCCGGTATTGTTGCAGGAGTACTGTGTGAACCATAGTCCTGTCTTCCTTGGATCTGTTTGCCCCAGGTTGCAATTTTGCTAAACTGCAACAGAGAGGGCCATTCATATGCAAAAGCCTCTGCTTGGAGCTTGGGCGTGTTTGTAGGTTTTGCAGGGCAGAGTCTCAGGACAGAGTATCAGGGCTTCACTAGGCTGGGGCATGGCCAACAGCGATGGCTGCCGTCCACTGCCTCTCCGATGGTGTCCCGGCGTCCCCACATCACCGAGTCTCCCCGAGTCGCACACCACAGCACAGCAAACAATCTCAGTTCTGCAAGCAAGCCAGACTCACTTTCTGATGGCAGACATGCTAGCCTCCCCCCAGAAACTGGATTTCAGAGAGATCGGGAACTTGTCTCTCTTCAGGTTGAAGAAAGCATCGCCCTCCGCCAGCCGGGATCCGCCACCAGCCAGTATGGCGTTCGTGCCCCTCCCCCCCTCCCCCCCAACTTCAGTTTTTCAGCACTTTTGCCCTGGATTCTCCTTTTTCTCTTTCAGTCTAGTTGTAGGGCTTCCTCTCAGCCAGAGTTCCCTTGGTTTTTGGGAGATACACGTTTTGTTTTTATAGTTTTTTTTTTTTAATTGTTGTACACAGCAGCGGTTTAGGAGTGTTTACCTACGCCGCCATCTTCGTTTTTAGTCCTGATACTTTAATACCTGCTGCCTTCGAGGTCCTTGGCCTGGGGCGCTCTCTGAGGGCAGTATTTCTGACATCTGCCCCTGCACAGCAGCAGATAAAACCTGCACTCCAGGCTGTGGCAGAGACCAAAGTCTCAGGAAGTTGTAGCCTGATTCCCACCCAGATTTTTGCTGGGAGAAATGATCATATTTCTGGGAAATATCTCATAGGATATGGAGTTCATTCTCCATTTTATCCCTGGATCCAGCCAACTGCTTTGTGCTTGGACCCCATTTTGGCTTTGTTTCTGGCCCTGAGGGAGCAAAAAGAAGCTTTATAGGAGACTCCCTACTGTGTACACTTAGAGGTGCTATTAATTATTATCCTCCCCCCCACACACATACCTCCCAATATGGATGATAAAGGATAGTTTAAGAATTTACCCAAGGAAGAAACACCTTGGGAGAAATTCCTCAATGATAAGAAAAAACTGACATCCTTAGGCAATATGTACATTGTATATTATCTTAAAGTCAATGTGATTATCTTGTGTCCATTTTCTTCTTTGCTTTGGCCACTAGGATGCTCAGAGCCCAATTTATAACCATGTCAAGTAACAGCTTACTACTTTATAGCATACATTTCTGTGAGCCAACTTTTATACATACTCTTGTAGCCCCTTTTTAAAAATGCTATCTTCTTTACATACTATACATATATTATAAGGCAGCTCGTCCTTTTTTGACATTAGATGGTGTATATGTATGCTCATACACACACACACACGTGTGTATATGTGCACATACATGTACTTAAATAAGCAAATGGAAAAAACAAACACATACTATACTATATATATGTATATATGTAAGTATATGTATATGTATATGTATATGTACACACACATATGAGAGAGAGAGAGAGAGAGAGAGAGAGAGAGAGAGAGAGAGAGAGAGAGAGAATATGTTTATTTTTAAGGAATTGACTCACATGAGTGTGGAGGCTGGCAGGTTTGAAATTTGCAGGGCAGACAAGCAGGCTGGAGACTCAGACGAACCTCAGTATTTACTCTTAAGGCCTTAGCTGATTTAATGAGAACCACCCATATTATGGCGGGTCATCTGCTTTACTCAAGGTAGTTAATCACATCTAAGAAATATCTTTACAGCAATATATAGATGTGTTTGCCAAACAGCTGGGTACCATAGCCCAGCCAAGTTGAATAAACACATACAATTAACCATCACAACCCTGGTTGGTGTGGCTCAGTTGGTTGGGCATTGTTCGGTGTACTGAAGGGTTGCCTGTTTAATTCCACTTTGGCCATGGTCAGGGCACATGCCTAGGTTGCTGGCTGGATCCCCATTGGAGGACATGCAAGAGGCAGCTGATTGATATTTCACTATCACACTGATGTTTCTCTCTCTTCATCTCCCTTCCTCTATCTCTAAAAATCAATATAAAAATTAACCATCACAGCAATATAAATATATAATATAATTTTTTAAATTTGGGCATAATTTTTATTTGTTTTTTCCATTTGCTTATTTGAGTGCATGTAGAAAAAGTTTCCAGTTTCCTCTCACCTCCTCATCAGATTCAAGCCTCATGTTGTCATTATTTCATCAGCTGGTAGGGCTGCCTTCCAAAGCAGGTTGGTTCAACAGCATAGAGTCTGCATTGTTGTGGATGTGTTGAATGTGTGAATGTGTTGACTTGCCAACATACCCTGATGTAGATCAGTGTTATACAGAGTTCTGCCAGATCCTTGCTAATCAGTCATTTTTGTGGAGGGACGTGATGAGGTATATCATATGATTTCACCAATTATTACCATTCCCAATTAGTTAGGGCCCAGGTGCGTGGTAATAGAATGTTAGCTCACTCTGTCTTAACAGCAGTCTCTGACTTGATTCCGAGGATTTCATGCATTTGATATTGTTCAATTGGTTATATTGCTGCTGTTGGACTCTGCAAAGTCCTCAAACATCTGGACACCTGCCTTTTGCGAGGAAGCATTCCAGTTGTTCAGGAATTGAACTCATCGCCAGCACTGGCTCATACCTTATCTTTTTATTGTTGGCAGACTGGCGGCGACTTCCTTTGGGCACAGACCTCTGCACTGCTGGAGGCCGACACCTCACTCTCTCTCAAGGTAAGAGTTGAAGCGGTTACAGATGACCTCAGTGTTCCATTTGGAAGCTTTGGAGCAGATTGTCGGGGGCCCATGTGCCCTCTTGGATGTCTGGGATTCTGTCTTTAGTCCGTTGCCTTGGTAATGTGCCAGGCCTTCTATCCCATCCTAACCCTCCCCTGCTCCCTGCGGCCCTGGCATTTCAAAGCCTGGCTTGGCTTTATTTCCATTTCTGGTGAACCCAAGGAGGGAGTCAAGCTCAGGGGATTATCCATGGATCAAAGACTTCCCTAATTTGGTCAATTAGAAGAGAACCTTCTAGAGTAATCTTCTCAGGTATGAGACTATCTGGGGAATAGGTAGGAAGTGATGCTCAAAAGTGTCTGTCAAGTTAAATATATCGCTAACTTTACTTAGTGTCTGCACTGATTATTGAGCATTCATTATTAGAGGACATTTAAATATTAAGGATTAGAAAATATCTCCTCATCCGAAATAGGATGAGAATGTTAATCTCACAGAGAAGAGGCAATGGCATCGATGTGGGCACCTTTAAAGTTGTGTTTCACTGATGGCTGCTTTTTACTTCATTTTGCCCTTTTGGTATAGGTATGGTGCTTCCTACACAGGCTGACCAGGTTCGGTGGTTAGGCACGTCTCCTTTCTCCTAGTGAGAAAATGGAATATAGGATCAGTTTTTCTGAGGTCAGGCTGCTAAAACGAAGGAATGTCTTTTTGAAGCTGCAGGGACCTGAGCCTGGTCTGCTGAGTAATCTCCCAGGCGTGGGCTTTCAGCGCCCAGCCCAGAGGCCTTCTGCTTGCAAGCAGACCTCCCACCTTGCATTGGAAGGGTGAGGGAAGGCTGCTTTCAAAGGAAGGTCTCTGAGATTGTGAGCTGATGGGGCCAGGGCCATGTTTACTTTCCGGTTTCTTGTCTAAAGAGCAGATTGAGTTATTAGCATCCATGTTTATTAGTGCTAATTATGTGTTTCAAGTACAAAGCCATGTTCTGTAGATGTCTACCAAGATTCTTTGCTCCTTGTTTTATTTAAAAGGGTGATATTGTACTATCCTAATTAGGTCCAAGAAAACAAGTAGCAATCTGTTTGCTATCATCATTGTTACCCCCTCAGGGAGTATTGGGTGGTATGTGAGCTGTTACTTCAACTTAAGAGTCTGCTATTAATAAACCCAAAGTATAAGGAGATAAAAGGAACCCTTTGGCACTGCTGGTGGGAATGCAGACTGGTACAGCCACTGTGAAGAACAGTATGGAGTTTCCTTAAAAAAACTAAAAATGGAATTCCCATTTGACCCTGTGATCCCACTTCTAGGAATATATCCCAAGAAGCTAGAAACACCAATCAGAAAGGAGATATGCTTTCCTATGTTCATAGAAGCACAATTCACCATAGCTAAGATTTGGAAACAGCCTAAATGCCCACCAGCAGATAAGTGGATTAAAAAACTACACAGTAGTACATCTATACAGTAGAATACTATGCTTCTGTAAAGAAGAAGGAATTCTTACCATTTGCAACAGCATAAATGAAACTGGAGAGCATTATGCTAAGTGGAATAAGCAAGTCAGAGAAAGATAAATATCACATAATCTCACTCATTTATGGAATATAATAAACAACATAAACTGATGAACAAAAACAGATCGAGAGACAGAGAAGCATTGATTAGACTGTCAAACCTCAGAGGGAAGGTAGGGGAGGATGGGGATGAGATGAACCAAAGGACTTGCATACATGCATATAAGCCTAACCAATGGACACAGACACCAGCGGGGTGAGGGCATCAGTGGGCAGGGGATTGGGAGGGTAATGGGGGATGAGGACACATATGTAATATCTTAATCAATAAAGAAATTTTAAATAAAGGAGATCAGATAAGTGAGAGTCCAGCAATGAGACATATAGAGAATACTGGGTGATTTTTCAAAGCAAGGAAACTTAATGGCTTCTTAGTTATAGTGTTAAACACCATGTCAGGAACATCATCATCATCATAATGATTGTCATAATAATAATGATAGCAATGGTAATAAAAAATAATCACTCTAATATTAACCATCTCTGTCACCACCATCATGACAGTTAACATTTACTGGCTCCCATTTTCTGCCAGGCACTAGACTAAGCATTTTATTTGCATCATTCTTTCTTAATCTGCATTGCATCCCTATGAGGAAGGTCCTATACATATCTGCCTTGTATAGGCAAGGAAACTGAGATTTGAAAAGATTAGTTGCTCAAAATAAGACAACCAAGCAAAAAGCTGCAAAAGGGGGTGTAACTGACTGAACAGCACAGCTTCGGGTTACTCATGCTGCAGCCTCGACCCACACGCACCTATTTGTGGCTGGTATTCCACTCAACTTTCACACTTGTCCCTACTCACATGCCCTTTGCCCTCTGTCCACCTACCATTGGCATTTTGTCTCTTTTGCACGGATGTAGTCAAACAGTAACATATATATATATAAGTAGTTCAAGACTATGGGAGGGTATCTGGCTTATTGAGAATACAGAGGAAATAATGAAGACTAAAAAGTGCCCAAGTTGAAAAGATGCCAACCTTGTAAATCATGAACACGTTTGTGCGCTTTGCTACTTACTGCCTTTCCCCTTGTGTATTGTTGGTTCCATAGTTACCGTATGTTTATGTTTTGAATTTTAAATTTAACAAGTCTTTTCTTGTGGCTTTGCTTTCATAATCCTACTTTAATGGCTGCCGTCTATGGTGAGAGGGCACTTAAGTTGATTCCACAAGAAGTTGTATCTTCCAGTTGCTCCCCTGTGACAAGTACAGAGCTTCTGCTCATGGAATGGGATGGCCAATATCTGTCTGCTGACAGTTGGGTTGGAGTTGTGGGCTGTCTATGTCCCCTCACAGTGTAAATACCCTGTATCTTGAGCAGAGTCTCTGTGGAGTTGGGCAGGAGTCTTACTGGCCTGGAGCCCAGGAGACCTAGACATGGCTCTGTACTGAAATTATCTGCATGTCTTTGGGCAAATTACTTCAGTTTTGTATCTTCATCCATGGATCACTTATATCCAGTCAGCTCTGTAATTCCCACAAAATAAGGAGTTTTCTGCACCCTCCTAGCTTATACCCTGATCAGTTCCAATTGATGCAGCAATTTTGGTTAAACTCAGTTGGGTTATTCTGTTACTTCAAGCAGGGAATTTAGTTTTTCAAGATGACCAGATCTGTAAACTCTTCAAACATGAAGTGTCATAGCTACTTTTCTATCATTCTTGCCATCCCCACTTCTTTGCCCTATAACCCCCTCTCCCCAGAATAAACAGTACAAAGTGTGTGCTCAACAAATAGGAGATGAAAAATACATGCATGACAGAGGCTACTGGTCTTGGTCTAAGAACCTTTAGCACTAAGCCTGACCCAACTTATCAAATTAGTAAGAGTGTTTCATGTAGATGTGGTTACTTTGTTTATAATAGACACAGAATTTTAAGCCTCCAAAATCTCTCATAACATATTTCAAGTGATTTTCCTACCAAAATGGTTAGGTAGGAAATTCTTCCTGCATGTTACAGATGAAAGAACACTGGTCTATGGAACTTGGTGTATTTTTCCCTGTACTATGTGTAGTGTGTGTGTGTGTGTGTGTGTGTGTGTGTGTGTGTGTGTGTGTTTGCTTAGGTCATGGAAAAAATCAAAGCTTAAAAAGTATATATATTTTTGCTGTGAACAGCAGAAAAAATGAAGGTGTTTGGGGCTTCCTGCATTCTTGGAGCCATGTATCTGGGCCATGCCGATAACATTTTTTGTTCTGACTGGCTCCCGCTGATTCTTACCTGATGATGCTGATTTTGTGTTTGTTTGCTCACACCTTGAAGATATCTGCCCACTTCATTGTGTAATATATTTTTTAAATATATATTTTATTGCTTTTAGAGAGAAAGGGAGGGGGGTTGGGGAGACATCAATGAGAGAGAAACATCATTAATCAACTTCTTCCTGCCTGCCCTCTACTGTGGATTGTGCCCCCAACCTGGGCATGTGCCCTGACTGGGAATCAAACTGGTGACTTCTTTTAAAAACAAAACATGTTATATATATATATATTTCAGAGAAGAAGAGCGAGGGAGAAAGAGATAGAAACATTAATGATGAGAGAGAATCATTGGTTGGCATGCCCTCTGCTGGGGATTGAGCCCACAACCCAGGCATGTGCCCTTACTGGGAATCGAATTGTGTCCTCCTGGTTCATAGGTTGATGCTGAACCATTGAATCACACTGGCCAGGCTCAAATGGGTGACCTCTTGGTACATGGGATGACACTCAACCAACTGAACCACACTGGCTGGCCATTGTGCAATATTTAAGACCTATGGTATAAAGCTACTTCCAAGGAGGTCAAATCTTGCCATATCTGGCCCTATATGTTTTCACAGACTAAAAGGAACAAAATCATGTGTTCCCATACCTCCCCGCCCCCTTCTGCCCCCACAAAGATGCAATTTGGCACCCACCTTGGCACAGAAAGCTTGCCTTCATCTCCCAGATTTGATCATCAATTAGTCTTAGCTTTTCCCAAGCTGATGTGCTGACAGTGGTGGCCTCACTGGGTGGCTACCAGGTGGGTGAGATGAGAACTTGGAAGCCCCATGTGGGGGTGGGTAAACCTGCTGGCAAAGAGACAAGCTGCCTGGTTTCATAGGTGTGTGAGTGTTTTAAACGCTACTGATATAAAAGCCTCATTTGTTTAGGGCTCTGTAGCTGTTACCTCTTGTTGCATAATAATAAACCACCCAAACTTAGTGGCTTAAAACAGCAACATTATTTGCTCACGGTTCTCTGGGTAAGCAATTTGGGCTGGGCTTAGCCATTCACCCAGGTGGTCTCCCTTGCTGCTGTATGCAGCTGGTGCCTGGTGACCTCGGAGACCTCAGCTGGAATAACTCATCTCTGTCATTTGTGCTTTCATCCTCCAAGAGGCTAGCTCAGGCTCCATCACCAGAGCTGCCCAGCAAGAAGAGAAGAGCATAAACTGTCCATTCTATTGGTCAAAGAATGTCATAGGGCCAGCCCACACGGGAGGGGGCAGAAAGGGGACTTCACCTGTTAATGGAATAGCAGCAAAGAATTCATGATCACTTAAAATTTATCAGAGGCTCTTAACTTAGATATGAAAGCAACCCCAAATTATTTTCATTTAAAATGATTTTTATTTTGCCTTTAAACTTGGTGTTATCATCTCATCTGAGAGAAGTCTGGAAAACAGAGGTCGTCTAGAACATACCCCAGAATATAATAAGAAAGATAGTAATAATAATGTTAATATTGTTCTTACTATATGCCAAGCGCTGTTTTAAGTTCTTTACATATCAGAATGCATTTGGTCATTACCAAAATCTTATGAGTAGGTACTATTTTTATCCCCATTTTATATGTGAGAAAACTGAGGCTCAGAGAGGTTAAGTAACTTCCCCAAATGTCATGAAGTTACTACGTGGTAGACCTGAGGTTTCACCTCAGCAGACTGCCTCCAGAGTCTGCACATTAGCCACAAATGCCTCTCAAGTTAATGGAAACTAATTCTTTCTGAGTCTGAGCAGAGTTCTCTCTTAGACCATGTAGTTTTTTTGAGACACAGGGGAATTGGCTATTTGGAGAGGAACACTAAGAGTCTTTGGTACACCCATTTGGCCAAACATGAGGCTAGTCACATTGTAGGAGACCCTGATTGGAGATAATAAAGATACTTGTGGTCCCATGCAACAGAGAGTAATTTTCCTGGATATAAATGTGTGGGTGTGTCTGGTAATGGTCATTGTCATGGTATCATTGTCATACTGCTCTTTGTGTGGGTTAAGTGTTTGAAGAATGAGAATATATAATAATGTCCCTCCCTAGCCTTTCAGAGAGCCTCTTGTTCTTGGCTTCAGCTCATCAGGAAGTCTCAGCTCCAAAGAAAATGTGGTTATTCAGCTTTTTGTTTAAGAGTAGGTTAACAGCCTCCTTTAGAAAACATTTGTGGAACTAAATTCAGTCCATCCTCCAGGTAGCATCAGGTGGTTTTTATTTTACTAATTTTACTGACATTTTAGGGTCACCCTGACAACCATGGATGAAGTGACCACTGGCCCCAGTCTTCATAATGGGCCCACATCCCCTTCCTCAGTTTGAGGAGTGTGAAGCATGTATTGGAGTCTGATTCTTATGGGCAATCATTGTAGCCATCTGCATCTCTGCCCCATCAAATACCATTGTTATCTCTCTCTCTTTTTTAAAAAAAATATATTTTTATCGATTTCAGAGAGGAAGGGAGAAGGGAGAAAGAGATAGAAACATCAATGATGAGAGAGAATCATTGGTCAGCTGCCCCCTGCACACCCCCTCCTGGGGATCGAGCCCACAACCCAGGCATACGCCCTTGACTAGAATCGAACCTGGGACCCTTGAGCCAAAGCAGCTAGGGCCCATTGTGGTCTCTTAACTCAGCGTTTTTCAACCGCTGTTCCGCGGCACACTAGTGTGCCGCGAGATGTTGCCTGGTGTGCCGTAGGTGCAGACAAGACAAGAATTTTATAATTTTTCACTATTTTGTTTACTTAATATTTCATAATAAAGTAATATAAAATACTTTCTTTGTGTTTATTTGATTCCTATTCAAGAGAATTACTTTATATATAGTCAATATAGGCACAGAGTTAAATTTTTTAACATTTTCTAATGGTGGTGTGCCTCGTGATTTTTTTCATGAAACAAGTGTGCCTTTGCCCAAAAAAGGTTGAAAAACACTGTCTTAACTGCACAACTACCAACTAGCCAACTAGCCTCCTTGTTCTGACATTCTCATTCTCCTATGTTGACTGAGTGACTGTTCCTGCTGCTGGGAGGTTTGGCCACGCTTATGTGTCCATAAGAACCTGCATGTTCACCCCGAGGATCTCCAGCCAGAATCTGAGCTGGCAGCCAGGCAATCTGGGTGGCACAACCCCACCAGAGAGGGCTGGCTGCCCCGCCCCTTCCATCACCTCTCCCCTCCCGACACGGGGAACCTCCCTGAAGGCCAGGTTTCTTAACTGTCAAGCAAGAAAGCTGAGGGATGCTTTCCTCATTCTCACAGAAAATCTGTTACCTTTAAAATCTTTTCCTTCAGCTCATCTTGAAGAGTTATAATCCTGTCCTACCTATGCTAAGTACTTTTTCCTTTTTGGATGCTTGCTTCCTTTTCTTCTTATTCCAACCAGCGGGGACAGTTTACCTCCTGCCCTAGACGCAAGGCAGGTCTATGCAGCAGGGATTCTCCCCACGGTGCTTTGCTGAGTAGCTCAGCCTCCTTTATGGCAGGATGAGAGGACAGAACAGAGGCAGGAAGCTCCCTTTGTTCCCGAGGCCTTTGGGGCTGTTCTTTCCCAACCATAAACATAAACATAATTGCTTCCTGTGATGGTCAGGCCGCCTGGCCATCCCGCTTTCACTGCCTTATGCGTGGGGGACCAGGACTACCAAGGCCTGCACCTTGGATTCTCAGTCATCAGCATTAGTTTGCCTTTGGCTTTGGCTGGCATCACCTCTTTTGGGAACTGGCGGTTCCCAGGAGGAGAACATGATCTCTGGGTGGAGGAGGGAAGACAGGTGAGAGGCAGCGTGCCTCTGGGACAGGATGACTGTGCTTAGGAAGCACCCAGCAGACCTTGAGCCTCCTGGAGAGGAGGTTTTCTCCCCTTATCCTCAGAGAGGACCCTGGTTCAGACATGGTACTTCCTTGAATTCTCTTCAGTTTGGACTCACCCTATGGTTGCTGTGTTTCATTGTTCCCCCATCTTGTTGATTTTATGACCAATATTGTAGGAAGACAATACCTGAATGTTTGTGTAAGTCCTTTTTTTTTTTTTTTCTTTTTTTTTTTTTTTCCTGGCAGTAAAGGTGATTGCTTAACAAAAAAAAAAAAAACACAGAAAGGGAGTTAAAAAAATAATTTTGCTCTAGGCTGGCCCTAGGCAAGGAAGGCTGAGCTGAGAAGGCATTTTAAATGGTTAGAATGGGCATTAGCACATCTGCCCATGCACCTCCCAGCCCCCAGCCCTTAGGAGCAGGCACTTCAGCAACTTTCTGACAACCCTCAGTGGCTCTTGAGAGGCTGTTCTCAGCAATCCAACCAGAGCACAGCATTCCAAATTCAACCGCAGGCAGCTCTCGAAATTTCATCTTCAGGAAAATCTTTCTAGGATAGAGATGAAAACTTTGTGTCTAAACAAGACAAGCCTACACATGACTTTGTGTCTAAACAAGACAAGCGGCTCTCATCACGATTGCTTTCCATGTGTGACCTGTGAACACTGAGTCCTGTCTACTGATTCGCTGTGTTTCCCCCCTTCTCAAAATGTGGGTCCTGCTAGGATAAAGAGGGCAAAGGCAGTTAAACCCAGGATGTTAGGTCTGTGTTTACCACCAGATGGACGGAGCATCAGTGTGTTTGGACATTGTTGTCTGCAGCATAGACTCTGATCATGGGGGCCTAGCTTCTTTTTCGTATTTAAACCTCAGGTATACTACAGTCAGGTGTGTGGGCAAGCCTTCTTACATAAGTGTACTTCAGAGCCTCCACAGTGTATCCAGATTGTTGCCAAAATGGCACATGGCATAAACCTGTTTAGCTCTCGCCTAACAGAACTCTAAGATGAGGCAATAATGTAGGATAAACCTATTAAATCAGTCTCTTTTCTATATTTTTAAGTAGCACTTCGTTTGTAATTAAACAGTGTTTTTAAATTTATTGAACTATATATGGTGTATAACATTGTATAAATCTAAGGTGTACATGTTGATTTGGTACGTATTATAATTTGATTGCCATTTTAGTGTTTGCATCTCTATCACATCACACCATTATCATTTCCTTTTGCAGTGGGAATAATTAAGATCTAGTCTCTCAGCAAGTTTGATGGTGATGACACAAGTTTGTTTATGTCACTATACTGTGTGTTAGCTCTTCAGAACTGATTTGGCTACTACATGCAAGGAAACAGTATTTTAATGTATCTCCCCCAAGGGGGTAAATTAGAGTAATGCAATATGGAATATAGTGGAGATTCTGATTATTTACAAACTAGAGGCCCAGTGCATGGAATTCATGCACGTGGGGGCGGGGGGTGTCCCTCAGCTCGGCCTATGCCCTCTTACAGTCCGTGAGCCCTCAGGGGATGTCTGACTGATGGCTTAGGCCTGCTCCCTAAGCTGTCAGTTGGACAACCTTAGCGCTACCGTGGAGGCAGGAGAGGCTCCCACCACTGCCGCTGTGCTCTCCAGCCAGCAGTGAGCCCAGCTCAGGGCTTCTGGCTGAGCGGTGCTCCCCTGTGGGAGCGCACTAATCACCAGGGGGCAGCTCCTGCATTGAGCTTCTGCCCCCTTGTGGCCATATGCATCATAGTGACTGGTCATTCTTCTTTCTGGTGATTTGCATATTATCCTTTTATTATATAGAATTAGAATCCCTAATGTACTCATGATTTGCTCCTGAGATTGATTATGATGCTGGAAGGGAAAGGTTTTCAATTTTCAAGTCTTTAAAATGAACTGCCATAGAGTCTTTACCTTTCTCTTGCTAGAGAATAAGGCATCATATTAGTTTTATAGGATTCTTTTATAGGATTCCATAACCAAGGCAGTGACCAAGAGCAGAGAACCGGGTGGTGTTCCCCTAGGATTTCTTTCCACTGAAGTTACAAATGTCCTCTCTGCCATTTCTTCCCTACTTTGTTGATCCCTGTTCTCCTCGGAGGCTAAATGCATAGTTCTGTGGGTAGTTTTCCTTGACCTGTGAGCTGAAATGGATATTTTAAATATAGAATGTTGAGGTGTCAGGGAGGAAAGTGACATTGATTAATTTGTTTTGTTCCCCGGCCAGCCTGAGAAACCTGTCCCGTCAGGTAATGAACAACTGCTTTTACCCAACTAGTGACTTTAATAGAACAATTACTCACCCCAGCATTTCCATTTCCCCTGAGTCATCCAGGTTGGCTCATATTGGTTTCAACTGAATAAGAATCTCCAGGCAATAGACTCGAAGGCCAAGGTTCCTGCTTAGTAACATGAATTACAAAACATGCCTGGGACATGGAGCCATGGCTCATTGTGGAAACATATTTCATAGATCCAGCCATGCGTCTATTGGGGAAATTGTATTGTTCGGTATATTCAAAAGTGTTATCTTAATGGGCATTGTAGAGTGAGTTTATAAGTAACAAGACCCTACAGCCTTTCCAGTCTTCACCTCAAGGACAAAGATTTACTATGAAAATGAATGATGATTTGAGGTTATCACTTGTTTGTACCTTCCTACTAGTGCTGCAGTTTGAACAGAGTATATAGTGTGGATCTTGGTAAAGCCCCTTTAAGGACCTGTCCTTGTGATGTTCAGAAAGAGCCTTGATACTTAAGAAGACATGTGCTGGGCCCAGCCACTGTTGCTCAGTGATTGAGCATTGACCCATGAACCAGGAGGTCACGGTTCAATTCTTGGTCAAGGCACATGTCCAGGTTACAGGCTCAATCCCCAGTACAGGGTGTGCAGGAAGCAGCTGATTCTCTCTCATCATAAATGTTTCTATCTCTCCCTCTCCCTTCTTCTCTCTGAAATAAATAAAAAACATATATTTTTTTAAAAGAAGACATGTACTATCATAGAGAGTTTCTGCAGAAAGGCAGCTGGAGTTGCTTCCATTTATACATCCTACTTGTCCTCTGTCATGCCACTGTTCAGAGTCCTCTTCCTGGGTCCTGTCTATACTAATAAAAGGCCTGTGGCTGTGATGCCATAACACAGAACGACCAAACAACCGGTCACCAGGAGTTCCAGAGACTAGAACACTGTGGCTCCAGCAGGAACATGCACCCCAATCGGGAGCATGGCCAGCCTGCAAACTACTAGTGCCCAAGTCCAGACTGGCCTCACCACCCAGCAGGGACCTGCACCCAGATCAGGGGCATTCCTGCCTGAAAACCACTGGTGTCCCAAGTCCAGGCCAACCTCACCACCCAGCAGGAACTGGCACCCTAAATTGGGGTGGTGGTGGTGGTGGTGGCCAGCCTGCAAACCACTGGTGCCCCAAGCCCAGGCCGGCCTTGCCCCCTAGTGGAGTCTGCCCTCAGGGAATTGGCCATTGGTCAGCTTGCTGTCAGTGGCCTGACAGCCAGGAATCCCATTCACCTGCACCCACAACCTATTGTTATTGTTTATTTATTAATGAATTTATATATTACTTTCATATAAAATGTTCTAATTTTCTTTAATCTCTGACACTTCTATTGTAGAGAAAGGGCAAATAGTGATATTAAAATATTTCTTCTAATTAATTTCCTTTCAATGTGCATGAATTTGTGCACTGGGCCACTAGTTCTATATGATTGGGATGACAAACATGAGACTAAAAGGTCCTGGATAAAATTTGAATGCATGAGTAGTTATAGAAATCAATATTAATTGGCCCACACATTTAGTTCCAGTTCATTCCAAAGTTCAGTTTATTTCCAAGTTCTTAATATTTTGATTCATTACAGATTTAGAGAAAGTTAGTTTTGAATGGGAGTTGTCTTCTGAGATTTAGTTGAGCCAAGACACACTCATGGGAGAGCCCAACATGTAGAAAATAAAAGGAAAATATTCAAAGCAAAATGCTGGGTGCAGGTTTGGGGGTTAGTTGAAAATCCTACCACTTTCACAAATTCTTAACTAATCCTCCTGGGTTTAAATAGAATCAACAGTTGCTTTTATAACAGCCTCTCTGTCACCTTTCTCAATCTTCAGGCACTTGAAATACATCATTAAATACCATCAGAATTAATCCAGGGCCCTTTAGACTATAGACTGAGTTCCTTGGGGCAGGAACCTTGCTTCCTTCATGTTGAATTCCAAGGACTAACAAAAATAAGGACACACACACACACTATTTATAAGCAGGTAAATATGAAATAACTAGAAACCAGGAAAAGAAAACAATTTGTCATTCAGAAGCCCTGGAGATTGGAGGGCATGCCTTGCAGGTCCATGTTAGATGAAAACCTGGGTCTGGGTGAGACAGCCGCCCTGGGATTCTTGGACAAAGCCTGGATGGAAAGGCAATAATGTGTGCCCTGTGGCGGACTGACTTTGCTATTGCCCATGATTCCTGTGTTGAAATAGGAAGCCTCAGCCCAGACAAATGCAAAGGAAACAAAACCAACTCTTTTATTACTCTCTACAGCATTTATAGCCAAGACCTACTCGCTGCCCTTATCCTTGAGGCATTCTGACAGTCATTTTAATGATTTATTTTCTTTTCCAAAAGTCAAATAAAATATTTTATCACCTTTTGGGTGGGCTTGATATTTTTCTCTTCATTTTATCACTTTCTGGGTCTATAAAACTCCCCTTACCTTTCAGTGTTTATAGCTCAAGGATAGGAATTCTGTTTTTCTCATTCCTTATAGGAAGGCCTTTTTTAGTCTGATCTTTTTTGGTCCTATATTTCCTGCCTATTTTTGTTGTGGTTGGGAGGTGGGAAGTGAGGGCCAGGGGGATGAGGAAAGGGGAACTCAAGAAATGGCACATGTCTGCAGTAACACAAGGATCAGAGGGAAAGGTTTTAAATGAGGGAAAGTATTTTTTAAAATATTTTGGAGCTAGAAGAACATTGGAGCCATTGGGGGTGAAGACGAAGTGGTTGTGCTGTACTCCACACTGACATTTACTCTGTGGTTTCTCTCCCAGGATCTGCAATAAAAGCCAATGGTCTGTGTGAGAGCCCACAGCCCTGTGATTACTCCTCTCCATTCTGAATTATATGCCTTCCTCCCAAGTTCCCTGCTTTACAGCTCACAGGCTTATTCCCCACTACTATTTGCCCTTTTTGCTTATTTTTTGCCTCATTTCTGTCTACTTATATTAAGATGTCAACAGCAGGATACTCACTCAGGCTAGTCATCATAAGCCACAAAAGCTACTCAACCACGTGGGTGAGTTTGTAAGGGCAAACTCTTTTCAGATAGGTGATTTCAAGCCTAAGTTTGATGCAGCCTGTGATTGTGTCAAGGTCAGTGGTGCAGCTGAGTGATCTGAGATGTCCATCTCCTGCCCATCCTGTCCTACCATCAGCTTCAATGAAGACCATAGCATTGAAAGCGCCTCCGGGTTCTTTTCTTCGAGGATCCTGCTCTCCAAGTGCAGAAATCCATTTGACACATCCACATGGATTGCTCATCATTAGCCTCTTGAGTAACCCTGTTGGCAGGGTGCTCATTGCTCTCAGGCAGTCAATCTCTTGTTGGGCATTTCAAACCTTGACCCCAAATGGGTCTCTGACAGCTTCTTTGAAATCATCTTCTGAAGTAAATTTCTCCTCTCCAAGTACCTGAAAAGTTATCAGTTGAAGTTTAATTCTTAGTTTTCCCCTTTCTTCACCAATGTTTTCAAATCTCTGGGCAAATAGAGGTAACTCTCTCAAATATAAATACAACAGAGGTTTTTAAAAAATATTTTATTGATTTTTTACAGAGAGGAAGGGAGAGGGACAGAGAGCTAGAAACATCGATGAGAGAGAAGCATCGACCAGCTGCCTCCTGTACCCCCCCCCCCCGCCCCCACTGGGGATGTGCCCGCAACCAAGGTACATGCCCTTGACCGGAATCAAACCTGGGAACCTTCAGTCTGAAGACTGATGCTCTATCCACTGAGCCAAGCTGGTTTCAGCAATACAGCAGAGGTTTTAGACCTCGCATCATCCTGGATATATGGTTCCAATTGTTGACCTGAAGCCTTACCAATAACATAAATAGTTGATTGACACATGTTTCATGTGTTATAGTCTGTATTTTTAAAAGTAAACTAGAGAAAAGAAAATGTTATTAAGGAAATCATAAGTACAAGAAAATACATTTATGTATTTAAAAAAGGCTGCACATAAATGGTCCTGTGCCATTCAAACCCATGTTGTTTAAGGGTAAACTCTACTGGCTTTATTTTTTAACCATTTGTCTTACTTCCAAACTGTGTGTGTGTGTGTGTGTGTGTGTGTGTGTGTGTGTGTGTGTGTGTTAATGGCACATTTAGGCTAAGCAGGTGATGCATCCTCATATGGCAGCCACCCTCTTGATTCTGCAGAAGGCAGAGGTATTATGAACCTGAAAGATGTCACATGTAGCCATATAGGACACATATCTGTCAGACTTTAAAATTGAGGTAGCACCTATGCTTTAAACTAATAACAACTCTCCTAAAAAAAGACCTTCCACCCAGTCAGTGTTGCTTAGTGGTTGAACATCTACCTATAAACCAGGTGGTCATGGTTCAATTCTGGTCAGGGCACATTGCCCGGGTTGCTGGCTCAATTCCTCAAGATAGGGCTTACAGGGGGTGGCTGATCAATGATTCTCTCTTATCATGGATGTTTCTCTCTCTCTCTCTCCCTTCCTCTCTGAAATCTCTCTCTATATATTTTAAAGAGACCTTCCCCTTACGCATGCCTTCCATCCCCATGCCCTAAGACATTCCACTATCCCTACTTTTGAAGCATCCATCGTATATAAAAATTGCTGTTTGAAATTTTAAACCTGCTATTTGGTTTTTCTAAATGCTTCCTTGCTTAAATAATCCTACCTAATAATAGAGTAATATGCAAATTAACCATCACTCTGCTACACCCACCAGCCATGCCCACCAGCCAATCAGAATGAGTATGCAAATAAACCTAACTAAAATGGCTACAGCCACAGAGAGCAGGAGGGAGGATTGGGTTTCCCTGGCAATGGAGGAAGCCAAGCTTTCCACTTGCCCTTGCTGGCCTAAGCCTCCACTCAAGGCTACAAAGTTTCAATTATAAAAGGTAAACAATTCCAAACAGAAATGGTGGCAGTCATGGAGCTGGAGGCTAGGGTTGCCCCTGGCAATGGAGGAAGCAAAGCTTTCTGCACACCCTGGCCAGCCCAGGCCTCTACTCCAGGCTACAAAGTTTCAATTGTAGAAGGTACCGTATTTTCCGGTGTATAAGACAACCTTTGAAACGAAAAAAAGTCAACCGAAAATTGGGGGCAAAAGACCAAAATTGCACAAAAATTACCTGCAGATCTTTACGGCAAAGTAAGTCTTTTCTTTGAAGTGTGGGGTAGTCTTATACAGCAAATATAGGCCTAAACCTATGTTTTAACTGTAAATTTAGGGGTCATCTTATGCGCCGGAAAATGCAGTAAATAAATCTCAGATATCAGGGCCTCCACTTGGGTCGCCAGGAGGTGTGGCTGATCTGCAAACTACCACAGGCCCCTTGCCCAGGTCGCCCCATGTCCCAAGGGAACCCCCACCCTGATCTGGAACACCCTTCAGGGAAAACCAGCCAGCCCCACCCATGCACCAGGCCTCTATCCTATCTAATAAAAGAGTAATAAGCAGATTGACCATCACTCCAACACATAATATGGCTACCCCCATGTGGTCAAAGATCCTGCTCCTATGTGAACACAAGATGGCCACCATAAGATGGTCAGCAGGGGAGGGCAGTTGGGAGGCACCAGGCCTGCAAAGGAGGGCAGTTGGAGGCAATCAACCCTGCAAGGCAGGGCATTAGGGGTGATCAGGCCAGCAGAGGAGGGAAGTTGGGGGCAAACAGGCTGACAGGGAGCAGTTAGACATCAATCAGGCTGGCTTGAGAGTGGTTAGGGATGGATCAGGCTGGCAGGCAGAAGTGGTTAGGGGTAATGAGGAAGGCAGGTAGGTGAGCAGTTGGGAGCCAGCAGTCCTGGATTGTGAGAGGGATATCCGACTGCCTGTTTAGACCTGATCCAAATCAGGCCTAAACGGTCAGTCAGACATCCCTTAAGGGGTCCCAGATTGGAGAGGATGCAGCCTGGGTTGAGGGACATCCCTCCACCCCCATGCATGAATTTCTACTCCCACTTCAGAGAGGCCATTAAACCTTCCCCAGACAAAATTATCGATGCTGGGACCAGGCCAAGCCTTTGATTGAGGTCTCAAGGCCCCAGCACATAGGGGCTCTTTAAGAACTTGCAAAGGAGGCTGGAAATACCCCATATTTAGGAGACAAAGAAGGTAAAAACATATAAATAGGGAAAATTCCTCCATGTTGGGGCCCAGAATTTGAGAGGCATTTTCCTTTGGACCCGTGCGTAATAAAATGTAACTCCAAACTCTCCAAGCATGACTTGATTTACTCTGGTTCTCTGGAACACTTTGACATGTCTCACCTGCTTTTATTTTTAGTAAAACTGTTTGGGAAGATTTGAAGAGCATCAATTCAGCTGTGTTTGCATTTTCTAGAGCATGAAAAATGATGTTTCAGTTATTGCATGTGGGGAGATGAGGGAGCAAATGTGCAGCCGGATTTTCAGAGTGCAGGTGGAACTGGAAGCATCGGTCGTTAGAGAGATGGACCCCAAGCCTGTGAGCTGAGTTAGTTCCATCCGTGTCACACGGAGAGGATAAACCTGGAACATCACAATTGCAGCTTCTGAATGCATTCCCAACCCCTCCTCATTTGGTGGGAAAAGCTTTTATTTTTCCACTGTTGGACTGCTCTTTCCATTGAATATGTAGCCAATTGGCTAAGGTAGTAAACTGGCTATGCTGGCTGGGCTCCTGTTTTTAGTATCCCGACAGGTAAGAGAGGTTTGTTGTAATTGGGTACCTTAGCTGTTCTTCCATCTGGCCATTTCCTCCTGTCTCTTATTCCCCTTCCCCTTGTTTCTTTGGGAGCCAATAGTGTTGCTTTTTATATAGAAAATAGATGTAGATGCCTGAGGGCATTGCTTTTTGGCTGAGAACTAGAGGGAGGACTTCTTGGGAGCCACCAGCAGGAAGCTTTGCCGTGGGATCTGCAGGCTGTTAGGATGGATGGTGACTACCCTGTGAACCAATCTCACACCTGCCGGGCACGTCAATACGCCGTCCCTGCACCGAGTGCCTTCGGCAGGTGGTACACAGAGCTTGTTCACAGGACCCATAGTGCTTCAGCTACATCTGCTCCCTGACCCACAGGAAATCTCCAACCCCATCAGCTCCTCGCATTCCCTGGCCCTGTCTCCTTCCTCCAAGAATTTCTTTGCCATATTCAACAGTGAACAAAACTGGAAGGGGACTAAGTGTTTTTTTCCCAATAAGTGACGTAAAGTGCTTATTGAGCACTTCCTATAGGTGTGGCATTGTGAAACACACTTTATAGGCAGTTCATTTAATTCTCAGTCTGTCTATCATTTACTTCTCACCACAGCCCTGAAATGTAAATGTTCCCGCCTTGGTTTATGGATGAGGAAACAGAGACTCTTAAGAAGTGAAGCAACTTGCTCAGGTTAATCGGTTCCTCACAGGGGTGATCAGAACAGAAGCTCAGGATCTGAACAAGGTTTCCTGCCTCCACTTACATTCAGGGCAAACCAAACCTTAATGATAACTTGTGTTCCATTAGGGGCTGGAGATTTACCTACTTGGGTTGAGAAGCGATGAGACTCCCAGCACAGCCTTTTTAGAGCACCACGCAGACAGTGTGTTCATTGTCTTTCCCTCTATTGCCACCCAAGAGTCTCAGAGCTTTATTGACATTGTAAAATATTACACTACAGGCAGCATCTTGTCACCACCGTGATCTAGAGGGCAATGTGAAATTAACTCAGAGTCAGTCTTCTGTCATTTTCCCTTCTCCCACTCCTCCCAAGTGAGAGGAAACCTGCGTGCTGTCCTTTAAGCACATGACAAACAAACGTGGCTGAGGCGATGCCCTGGTCAGCAGCTCAGACAGACACTCTGCCTCTCCAGCAGCTCAGGCAGATGCTGGAAGCTAACTTACCTTGCTTTTTGAAATTTTGTTTTCCTTGAGACTTGAGAGGCGCCTTTAATAAGTCCCTCCTGATACTGATATATTGTAGCCCTGATCTTCTAAGCCAAACTTGTGTTTTATGAGGTCCCAATTCAGCCGGCAGTGCAGGAGCAGGCACGTATATGCTGTTGAACAAGTGAAAGCAGCTGATCTCACGGCTCCCTGCTTCTGGGTCATCATTCTTTGGAAATAGTGAGAATTCCAAACCTGGTGGTACACATTCTTCTCTTTCTTAACAAAATGGTGCGTCCCTGCATGTAGGTCTTGTCAATAAATCCGTCAAAGGCCAGGCCAGTCTGCACAAAGCCCGCTTTACACGTTCCCCCTTCCCCCCTCCTTCCGATGGGATGCAAAGCCGCCCTTCAGCGCTGGGTGGCATGGGAATTACTTTTCTGTCCAGCTCAACAACAAAAGTGTACATCCATCAGTTTTCATTCTTGTCTACTGCAGTGGTCTGGAGATCACTTGTTTCTTTAAAATTATATATATATATAAAATTATTTTTTATTTTTTAAAATTAATTTCTTTATTGATTAAGGTATCACATATTTGTTCTCAACCCCCTATTCCAATCCCCCATCCCTCCCCACTCATGCCCCCACCCCCCTATTGTCCTTGACCACTGGTTAGGCTCATATGTGTGCACATAAGTCCTTTGGTTGATCTCTCTCTTTTATTGATTTTTTTACAGAGAGGAAGGGAGAGGGATAGAGAGTTAGCACATCGATGAGAGAGAAACATCGATCAGCTGCCTCCTGCACACCCCCTACTGGGGATATGCCCTCAGCCAAGGTACATGCCCTTGACCTGAATTGAACCTGGGACCTTTCAGTCCGCAGGCCGATGCTCTATCCACTGAGCCAAACCGGTTTTGGCAACTTGTTTCTTTTTTAACCACTTTGTAAATATCGAAGTTTGGGGAGCAAGGAAAGAAAGTTCCAGCTGTACCCATTGATTTCATAGTCACTGACGGGGGGCTGGTTAGAGAGCAGGGCATGCTGGGAGGCCTGCTTTCCTCTCCCACAGCGATGCTTAAGGGCTGTTGTTCCAGAAGAATCGAAAGGGAAATCTGTGCACCTAGTTACCAGACCAGGCATCCGAGAGCCTCCATTTCTCCTGGCGTAATTATGGGTCTTTGATGGGAATCAGAAAGCCCTGCAATTATGCTCGTGACTTTCAAAGGCAATCCGAGATAGTTTACCTCTCAAATCAATCTCAATAGCTGGCAGCAGCTAGCTGACAGTGCTGATGACTATTGCCAAATCTGGAGCTTTTGTGTTGGTGAATTGCTCCTGAAGCACGGAGAGCTGTGTAACTTATGATGAGGATATTTTGTATTCCTGACAGGGGTGATTTAAAAAAAAACCAAAAAACAAACAGGCTGTGTTATTCAGATCAGCACATAAGCCACAGATACAACCTCCTCCCCAGAGTTCTAAAGGGGATATTTTACTGTTGGGGTGCTGGTCAATGCTGGATATTTTGATGTGTTATTTTCTAAACTGGGCATTCTAACTTGGAGGAGTTCATCAGTTCACAGAGAGCTCTTGCTAATTCATAACATACAGCCTCTTTTTGGAAATGCCTCTTGCTATTAAAGCCTCGGTAAGCAAAGTCACAGTTTTCTCAGAATTCTCTACCCTGAAATGGCCAAGTGCATTCTGCACTGTGGAGGTGTGGGGGGTAGCTAATATTGCACCGTTGGTCTGTATTCACTCCAGTTTTCTTGAATTTACAAGCAGTGACACACTCAGTGTAAGAGTGCTTCTAATTAGCTTAGATAATTACCCAAACTGGTAAAAAAAAAAAATAAATTTCAACCTCAAGTTAAAATAAAAACAACTCTATCTTCAGTGGAAAATTTCTACAAAATGGCATCCTTTTTATTTACTTTTCTCCGCAATAAGAAAAGGAAAGGAGCCATTGGCAGTGGAGAGTCTGTCCCGTTGTCACTGGCTGGAAGGTGGGACCCCATCTGCCCAGCTTTTCTCGGGAAAGATTGAATCAGCTTTGCTGTCAACGCGGAGAAATGCTTGCGTGTGGAGAAAAACACTCTGTTAGATAAACCTCCCATCAGGTGTGGGCAGGCCCTGTGTGGAAGTGCGGGGAATGCCTGTGTATGATTGGAATACAAGGGGACAGATTTACTGGGCTCTGCGGGGCTCTCCCCCTAAACTTCCTGATTCAGCGTGCAATGCAGGCGCAGGTACAAGGCTACATGCTGTTTCGCAGTGAGACCAGCAGATTTAATGATTCTCTGCTCCTGGGGCATAATTCTCTGGTAACAGGGAGAATTCCAAGCCTGCAGGCACCTCTTTGTCTTCCCCAGGACACACACACACACACACACACACACACACACACCTTTCTTAAGGTGGATTGTTGGTTATTGGCCGTGGGTTGGTGTGTGCTTTTTTTGTTTGTTTGATTTGATTTAGTGTTAGTCTCCAAAAGTGAGGGGGGAAAAAAGAGAAAAGCAAGTGTGGAAGTACGAATGAGTTGGAGAAAAGTATTAAGTAGGCCCATGGTTAGCAAACTGTGACTCATGAGCCACATGCGGCTCTTTGGCCCCTTGAGAGTGGCTCTTCCACAAAATACCATGGTCTGGGTGAGTCTATTTTGAAGAAGTGGCGTTAGAAGAAGTTTAAGTTTAAAAAATTTGGCTCTCAAAAGAAATTTCAATCGTTGTACTGTTGATGTTTGGCTCTGTTGACTAATGAGTTTGCCTACCACTGAACTAGACCATTTGCTTGCTAGAAATGCTGTAAATTTTCTTGTTGGCAGGAGGCTGAACACTGAAATGGGCTTTGGTGTTCAGCTGGCTGGCTCTGAGGCCCAGCCGGCTGCCTGGGCAGGGTGGTGGTGGTGGGGGGGGGGGTGCTTCGTGTGGTGCTTCCCCCTGTCTCCGTCCCTGCCGCCTGCACTGATCCGCTGAGGGCACCGGGCCGGCTCTTTCCCAGGTACCGTCAGGCTCTGGGGGGAGTCCTGGACTGGGAGCCTCAAAGGACATTAAATGCTTCTTGTTTTCTGAGTTCACATCACCCTAATTCATCCCCCGGCCCTGTGCCAAGTTTACCAAAGGTACATCGATAGAAAAACTTTCCGACAAAATTGCCTTTAGCTGTACAACGTAATGATTTGATGCACATTGTGAAATGATTACCGCAGTGAAGTTAATGAGCACCTCCATCGCCTCACGTAGTTACCTTTATCTTGTGGTGAGAAGACGTGAAATCTGCTCGTTTAGCAAATTTCAAGTACATAATACAGTATTATTATTAACTGTAATCACCACGCCATGCATCAGATCTCCAGAGCTTACTTATCTTACAACTGAGAGTTTGTGTCTTCTGAGCAGCATCTCCCCATCCTCCCTCCCTCCCCCCCAACCCCTGCTGACACTGTTCTGCTCTCGGCTTCCGTAATTTTTGACTTTTTGAGAATCCATATGTAAGGGAGATCATACTGTATTTGCCCTTCTCTTTCTGACTTATTTCACTTAGAGTCATGCCCTTGGGTCCATTCAGGTTGTCTCCAATGGCAGGATTTCTTTCTCTTTTGTGGCTGAATAATAATATTCTACACATATATACCAAGAAAACATATATTGCACTTTAAAAATTCATTCACCTGGGTTGTTTCCATATCTTGGCTATTGTGAATAATGCTGCAGTGAACACGGAAGTGCCAATAGCTCTTGGAAATAATGATTTCATTTCCTTAAAATTTATACCCAGATGTAAGATTGCTGTATTGTATGGGGATTTTGTTGTTAATTTAGGGAACTTCTATACTGCTTCTCCTAGTGATTGCACCAATTTATTGTACATTACCACCAACAGTGCATAAGGTTTCTTTTTCTCCACATCCTTGCCAAAATTTATCCTTGTGAAGTAATAGCTCATTGTGATATTAATTTGCATTTTCCTGATAATTAGCGATGGTGAGCACCTTTTCACCAGCTGGGCATTTGTATGTCTTCTTCAGAAAAATGTATATTCAAATCCAAGCTGTTTTAGTCCCCAATTTAAAGCAGTTGGAAACATCCTTCAAGTGACCTCACCCTTTCTGTGTCCTTGAATCAGGCCTTGCTTCCTCATTTGTCTGTGCCTGGAATGAGACAAGATCAGTGACTTTTCAGATGTTTAAAACTCTGGAACCTTTTACCCAATTGTAATTTTGTAAAAATATTTTAATAAAAGCAGTTTTACAAATTAATCCTGTTCTCATTTAGGTATGGATTAGGAACCCGGAGAACTCCTGACCCCACTAAATCCCCTCCATCTGTAGCCTGGGGGCCCACCTTTAGTCCAGCCCCATGGCAGGCTGGCTGAGGCAGGAAGTTACACTGTGCTAAGGCCTGGAAATGAAGGTCAATCCTGAATTCTGGAGACAGCGTATCTTAAAAGTTCTAAGTCAACCAAAATGGCTCAACCCGTCATAAATTTGTGAGCACCAATCATCCTTCTCTTCTATATGCGCTGTTTCTTGTAACCAGAGTACTTTTAGCTTTGCTATTGCATAGTGATGTGCAAACGAATGTGGGTGATGGATTCTGTAAAGCATGCTCACCTCAACATCCCAGAACTATGCCAGGCCCTCTGCCATCCTTTCCGGTTTTCATAAACCCAGACTCTTTGCCCCCCCCCCCCCCACCTTCCAGCCTGCTAACCCCTCTGCTACATGAACACCATATCAATTTTCTTAACCTCTGTATTGATCACGTCAGCCTCCTTAAAAAATATAGCCTCATTGTTTAAAAGACCAAAACTCAACTCCAGACTCCAACTTGCTGAAATTTCCATGATTATTTTTCTATCAGATCCCATTTTTTCACTTCCTTCTAATATACATCCCTTTTCAGTAAGTCATTCTCTCCCAAAGCCTGTGATCATGCTCTTTGCCCATCTCTTTATCTCCTTCCCCCCTGTCTCCTTCATAGATCACCCTTTAAGTCCTTTCATGCTCCTTCATCTCCCTCCTCTGGCAATCAGCAAGGGAGCAGAATGGTGTTGAACAGGGATACAGCACCAGTACCACTAACTTGGGATTCTGCCATGGATTTGCAAGGCACCGTTGGCTAAGCCCCTTTACTTCTATGGGTCACGGTTTCCTCATCTGTAAAATGGGGTTAATAATATAATATATCCTTTGTCTACCTCACTGTGTGGCTGTAGGAATAAAAAAACAATACTATATGTGAATGCCCTTTATCTATCTTAAGTACTTTTTATTTTTCAGATCTTGTTCTTAAAAAGGTATTATTGTGAGTTATTATTATCACTTATTGTGCCCTTTAGCACTTGTTTTAATTATGAATAGCCCTCTGCCCTATACCTTTCCTTATTATATACATTATATCTACTCTCACCAGATATTTAATCTATTCTGGTGATATCTGGGGAAAGTCTCAGCCGGCATGCTTCTTCCTTTTTTGTGTGTGTTTTTAAGAATAAACCTTTTTTTCCCCTGAGGTATTTCCTCTACTTGGCCAAACTAAATGTGTGTAGATTTGTTCCTTGCAGATTTGCTTATTTCTGGAAACTTTCCTACCTGGTTTCAGCATAAATACTATACGTTATTATATACTACTAGATGCATTTCATAACCCAGTGCATGAATCTGTGCACTGGTGAGTTCCCTCAGCCTGGCCTGTGCCCTCTTGCAATTCGGGACTCCTTGGGGGATGTTGGAGGCCCGGTTCACGAATTTGGCCCAATCCCCGCAGGCCAGGCTGAGGGACCCCACTGATTAATGAATCCATGCACCAGGCCTCTAGTATGCATATAAGATCTTTGGTTAATCTCTTCCCACCCTCCCTCTGAGACTCATCCATCTGTTTCATGTTTCCATGCCTGTGTGTTAAGTGTCTGTCCCTTGGTGTTCAGTGTACTTCATAGCTACTGGTCTAACAGTCACTTAGGCATCTCTCTCTCTCTCTCTTCTCTCTCTTCTCTCTCTCTCTCTCTCTCTCTCTCTTTATATATATATATATATATATATATATATATATATATATACTAACTATAAGAATCACTAGATTTTTTTAGAAAAGTAAAGGCAGTAGATAGAGTTAGTAATGCTTTGTAATTCATTGTCCCCATACCAATGGCCACATGTGTGCCTTCATACATGGACTGCCTTCATCACTGTATTCAAATCTTTTTAGGTCATGGACCATATCTTTTTAAGTTTTTATTTCTAGTTTCTCACACAGTGAATAGGAGATGTTCAGGAATGCTCATTAAATGAGTAAGCAATCTATGCATTTTCTATGTAAAAAGTTGATTTGATTAACACTTTCTCAGCTAAGAAAACCCCCGAAGATAAAGTTGGACTAATGGTGCCAAAACATGACACTTCTAATCCAATGCTCAATGTAATTACCCACACAAAAGGAAGCCAAATTCGTGGACTGCACTGAGTGGCCAGGCTGTAGTCTCGGAACATGGCAAGTTTCCTTGGCAGGTCCCAGTGAACCCAGACCCAAAGGAATTCTGTGACGGTTCTCTCGCACCCTGCTTCATGAGCTGCCATTGCCAAAATGTGCAGAAAGTTCATCAGAAGCCTAAACAAGGGTGGCAGTATTTTAATATACAAACACCTAGTAGGCTTCATCAAGGCATTAAACTCCGGAGGTTCTGGAATTTTCCTGGAAGGATTTCATAACCAAATCAAGCTGTTAGAACATTAATTATTGCTGCTACTGCTGCCATTTTACTGGTAGAAACTCCTGATTCAAAGTCAGTTTGATGCTTTGCTACTGTATTTCAATCTCTATCTTTTTCTCATACAGACTGGCAACCTTTAACTGTTTTTGAGTTAATGTAAAATATGTGCTGAGTACTAGCCAGCCAGTCTTTTCAGCGTTCTCATTTAAGTGTAGTAAGTAATATGCACATTCCCTATGCAAGTATTTTCCTTCTTCTTATTAAATAAATCCATTGTTCCATAAAGTGCTCCTTAAAAGAAAATGCACCTTTAGTTTCACACCTTCTTTCTTCATTCCATAGCAATCAGCAAACACTTGGGCCCCTGCTCTGAGCCAAGCCCACTGCTGGAGACAAAAGACTGCACCTGCCTTCAGGGGCTGTGCAGAGGGAGAGGGAGGCAGCCAGACCCCTCCTTCTGTACCCGCACTCTTCTTCCCCCTGAAGAATCTGATGTTTTGGTCTGAGTGGTGGCCTGGGCTTTGAGGGCACTCAGGTGTTAAAAGCAAGCTTTTCTCAGTGGACCAATGAATGAAATTGAGAAGAACCATTAGGGTCTGATGCTCCAGACTCAAACAACCTCACAGTGACCTGGAAACAGAGCAGCGGTGATTGCCATCTGCTGACACACCACCCAGGCCGCCCAGGGACTGGAGCAGTGTTCTAGGCCAGACAGGCCTCCCACCCGCAAAGCCCGGAAAATATCCCTGATTAGAGCAATTAGAGCGACTCCCTGAGCCGGTTCAGAATTTGCTTAATCGCACTCACTTCACTGAACTATGGTTTTGGCTTCGGGGGTTTTAAGGAAAGAAAACAAAACAAAACAAAAAAAGCAAGTTTAGGGAAAGGAAGCAATTAGTGAGAGAGAGAATTCAAATTGATTCTCTTCTCTAGTCAGTTTGGAGTTGGCAGAATAGAAGGCAAATGACATCCATGACCAGGTATAAATGTAAGGAGGCTGATTTTGGAGGATGGGTCCTTTGAGCCTTGTTTGGATGAGAATCCCTAAGATCACAAAAGGAAGCAGCTGGTGAGTTTCGGAAACCTTTTTTGTGAAAGCACAGAATTTGAATAATGCACTAAATGAAGTGGAGTGCCTATATTTAAATATTTATGGACAAATGGCTGTTATTTCTTAGCCCGCTCTGCCATGGTCCCATGGCTTGATACAATTGCTTTTAAATGATCATTTTCTAGATACCAGAGAAGCATCAAACAGAAGGAGATGAGAATTGCAGCAAACCAAACAAAGAAAAAGCAGAGGAGTCGATTATAAACAAAAATACAGCTATCATAGCCAACTATATTTAAGGAGTTTGGAAAGCAGTGTAGTGCAGGAAGTAAGATGGATGAGTTTGGAACTGGACTGGAATTTAAATTCTATGTGTGATTTACTAGCTTTGTAGCCTTGGGTAAGTTACTCATCTTCTCTTGAAACCCTAATTCCTCATCTGTTTAGAGGGGATAATAATAGTACCACATTACCAGGGTGTGGTGAGAATTAAATGAATTATTGGTTTTAGGTGCCTGATACCCATAAGCTCTACAAGAGATCTGACACCCAGATCTTCAAGCTCAGGGACTTTTTTTTAGGGACTGAGACTATGGCAGTGAACAAAACGATGCCTGCTGCATGGTTTTTCCGTAAATGCTGGGTGAATGACTGAATGAATGAGGGTGTTTAGTCCAGTTTGAGTGTATAAATTGGATTATTTTATGAAATAAATTTAAAATGTTCATTTTAAATGAGATAAGGTATAGAGAAAGACATACAGGGTGAAAATTTTGAGTGTGGCAAAGGTATATTTTTCAAATAAGTAGCCAGGAAAATGTTAGTCCTCTAATTTCTCATCAGGGACACAGAGTTTGATGCTACTTGCTTCTCTGTGATCAAACGAATTGGGGGAGCATTTTTGTAACATTCTCTATGGCCTCCTCCTTTGCTCTCCTGAGCATAATGTTAAGAAGAGACACTGTAGGAGACAACAAGCACATCAACTATTGATTATAAACACTGTTTCCTGCCATTCCCTTCCATATCATGACAGCTTAATTTCCCCCTTGTGACAGAAAGTAGGGTCTCGGAGGTTCCAGGTCCCAAAGTCTAACTGCATCCCTGTCCTCCCATTTGTAAGCAGGTCCTACCGGGGTCTCTTCTAAATGCTCTTGTCAAACTGAGGGCTGTTGGCTCTGCCCTGCGCTTCGGGCAGGTCTCCCTCTGCTCCTGGTGATCCAAGCCCTGGCACCAAGAGCGGGGAAAGGGGTTGAAGTTCTCTGCTTAGCCCTAGCCCCAAGTCATTTATCAGACACAATGTGATGAGCAAAATGCTGCCATTGGAGGAAGATGAACAAATTTGCCAAGGAAAGGAATGCAGTTCTGGGACCTCCTAGCTACAGGATTATGTAAATCATTCAACAAAAGTGAAGTCAAAGTTATGAAGGTCAATTTCCATTTGTAACACAGCTAATTAGTCTAAGGAAAATGGTGATGGGATATTCTACAAACTCCCGGGAGGTAGCCTGGGAAGGCTGGTCCAAAGGGAGAGTTTTTACTGTGCCTCTAAGGTGTTACATGCAGGCAGCGAATAGTTCTTGGTTTGTATCTGATATTATTCTAAGTGCTTGAGACTTATTAACTCACTCACGTGAGGTCATTAATTTTTATTATTCCCTTTTTACAATGAGGAAACTGAGGCATAGAGAAGTTAAATAATTTGTTCAACATTTAATGCTTGATTCTACATGTAAGGAAGCTGAAGTGTGGGAAAATATAGAGCTTGTTCAGTCAGCTGACGAGCAGGAATTCCCCCCTCACTGTATGTGCATGAGGACCATTGCATCTTTTCCTTGGGAGCGGGTTCTAGCCTTTTTTTACAGATGAAGCCTTCCTGCCAGGGATTAGGGAGAGACGTTGCAGCTGCTGCCTCTTGAAAGCCTGTAATTTGGGATGTCAGGACCTCAAATGAAGTCCCAGGAGAGGTTGAGTTATTTCTCATATTCCAAAGAGCCTAACATATATTGCTTATTTAGGGACAATAAAACAATGTGGTTAATGAGTACATAAAAAGGATTCTTTTTTTTTGCATTTGTCAAAGATATATATGATGCTAATGTGCTAATGTAATAATGTAATTATTTTATGTGGGCCAGACACTTTTTATGGCAATTATGCATTCTTAATTTTTATAATAGGTATCTTCTACCTACAGTTTAAAATATTTTTTAATTTATTGATTTTAGAGAAAGAGAGAAAGACAAGGAGAGAGAGAGAGATTGAGATTTGTTGTTCTACTCATTTATACATTCACTAGAGGCCCAGTGCATGAAATTCATGCCTGAGTTGGGTCTCTAGCAGCTGCCAGCTGCCGCTGGGGCCTCCCTTCCTGTGGTTGGCCCACCAGCCTCAACCTTGGTTGAAATCTTGGTGGAACTCCAGGTCCAATGGACAATTTGCATATTAGGCTTTTATTATATAGGATTGGTTGCTTTTTGTAAAGGCTCTGATCAGCAGTGGAACCCACAACCTTAGCATATTGGAACAATGTTCTAACCAACTGAGCTACCTGGCCAGGGCTATGTATCCTTCAGATAAATCCTTATAAACATGGAATCTGGGATTTGGACTGAGGGCAAGGTAGAGATGAACCTTGAAGATGAAAAATTTAGCACTTATCAGTGTTTCCCAAAGTGTGGTACATGTACCCCCAGGGGTACGGGAAGAGTTTGGTGGGGGTACGAGTTGCACCGGAGTTTGGTGGGGATATGCACTGCACCATGCTTAGCTGCACCTAATTCTACATTCTCATGAGTACGAGGGGTACTCAGCGTTACAAAAATTATAGAAGGGGTACACATTTGTCAAAAGTTTGGGAAACACTGATAGAGTGATGTGTTGGTTATGGTCAACAATTACAATATACTCAAATGGATATAACACTGGTTTTGAGAAACGCTGTTTAACATATAACAAATTGCTGTGTGTATTTGAGTATTTCTGGACTTTATATTTTGTTCCATTTGTCTATTTATATGCTAGTATTATAATGTTTTCATGACTGGAGCTTTAATATCTATCAGGACTAGTCATTCCCAAATGCAATAGTAAGTCATCTGCTCCAACTCATGCTATATTAAAATGGCAGTTGATGAGAATTTATAATCCAGCCCCTATTTCAGTGGTAGGCCTGTTGACTTAGAAATATCAACAAGGAATGGAAGCTGAAAGTGTGAAAGTGAATGTGGTTCCTACGGAAAGTAATAATAATAACACACACAATAGGAAAATAAATAGTAATATAAAAACCTGAGACCCAAGGAAGGTCCTAATATAGGAGGTCAGGGGAGGAAGAGAAACCAGCAAAGGAAAAAGGACCTGGTTGTGGTGAGTGAAGGCTGCTTCTTCCTTGGAAACAGCCAGTCCTAGTTCTCTTTGGCAAAGTCAGAAAGGCCAACGGTAGAAGGTTGCAGCATTTGCTGTGTGCATGCCATGGGAACTCACGATCTGAGATGTGGGAAGTATGTTGAGGAGGCTGTGTGTCATGCTGCTCTGGGCAGTTCGCAGGCCAGGACAGGCAGTAACCATGCACACCGAGGCTGCCCATGCACTGGCTTGTGTCTCTGAAGATGTGAGCGTCAACCTCACCACGTGTTTCCCAGAAAGGTAGATGGATATCCATTATTCTCATCCCTCTTTCCAGAAGACAGCACTAAATCTAAATCTTTACTGGGGAGATGACTTCTATCTACCACAAGTGATTGCGGGAAAGACATCTAAAGTGTTTAGCAGGGGCAAATCACAATACCTTTTCCCCCCTCTGAAATGCACAGTCCTGCTGGACTCAGTCTAACCTTCACAGACCAGAGAATGATGCTCAGAGCCTGGATTCCGGAGTGGGTGGAGTGGCTGAACCCGGTTTACTGCGTTATGACCTCATTCCCTGGCAGACACCCTTAATAACCTTTGGCACGGCCTGTAACCTGCTCATCCCCAATTTCCTCCTCACAACCTGCAGGGAGCTCCCTGCACTTACTTCACAGGGATGTGGGGAAGATTCATTAGTTTCAGATGGGAAAGTTCTTTGAAGATGAGTCATATGGTGTAGTGAGTGTGGTCATGTGAGGCGGCACAGCCACAAATTGGGTAAATGTCTGCTGCCCAAACCCAGGCACCAAAGGGTCAATGGAAATTGTTCCGCCTCAGAGTCAGGGGAATGGACGTTGCAAACTAAATGAATGGGTGAAGTCAACCTCATTTAAGCATTTATTCAAAGATCACTTACCGAGTGTCTCTGCTGTACAAATGGTATCAGGGGGTTAACGAGGAGCGACATGCCCCGAGGAGCAGGCTCTCTGAGCTGCTGAAGAGGAAGGTGATAGCCCTGGATTGTGATCCATGGGCTGGATGTCATCTTTGCTGTCGGCCATGTGAGCGGGGCGGCAGTTACAGTGAGCCCACATCCTGGCTTACCCTGAGCAAGACGGATGTCGGGTCATGGCGCTGCCACCCTTTCCAAATCCCCGAGCCAGCCTTCCCTAGGTGCTGTCAGAAAAGAAAAACTTTATGCCCCCAAAAAGGACTAGAAAGGAGAATTTGGCCACTTTGACTTCTGCTGCATGCCATAGTTTTAAAAAGTACACTCACAGTGTGCTTTATGTTAAGCACAAGGTAAAAGGGACCGTTTTAGGCATTATCACAGAACACTTTCTCTGCCAATAAGGAATTTTATGGTCTGGAAATTGGTATAGAATATGGATGAGATCTCAATGTACATTTCGAGCTGAACTTTTTTTTTTTTTTTTTTCTCCTTTCAGGTGTCCTTGAGTGAGGGGTGCAGGGAGTTGGAAGGGGAGGAGGAGGGAAGAAAATTGATTAAGAAAGATGAGTCCGCGTAACCTTAGAAGGTGAAGTAAAGGGCTTCTCTGGGCAAGCAAGGCTACTAAGAACATTATCCCCGTAGGAGGGGCAGGACTGCAGAAGATGAGAGGTAACCAGAGAGCAAGCAGAGGGCAGTGCAGGAAATGTGTCATGTCAAAACTGTATTGTTTCATGAAGTACAAGATTCTAGGAGGGAGATTATAGGGCAAAGCACCATTGCATTAGTATGAGATCCCATATTCGTGATATTACGTATTAATAGTCAATAATATCAATTCATTTTTCAGTGAATATGTTATGGTTGAATAAACTCATATCTCTGTGCTTAGAAGTGATAAGAGGGTACAGTCTTAAATTATACTAAAGCTTCCGTAGGCATTGGTCTTATATTTATAGCTCTGTATTTTTTTGTTCTTAGCTCTTTTATTGAAGTTCAATAATCTTACACACACACACACCCCCCCCCCTACTTATTTAATTTTGTTCTTTAATGATTGGAACAGAAAAAGGTGATTTTTGGTGGGTTTGTGATATTGTCACTTGATTATAAAATATTCCATAGCTAATTTTATCTTGCAGTTAATATAGTCATTTCCTGATGCTTCCATTCTTACCCTGATCAGTTTATAGCATAAATCCACTTGTTGATTTCCTGTAAACCTAGCAGTGACACTTGCTCTTTCACTTTCCCAGTCCGGAGGTTCTGCTGATTCATGTCATCTGGTCCTGTGATAACCTGCCATGACAAGGCCCAACACTTCGGAGCAGGAGTTCTCTTCCCGGTACCTTTTTCAGACTGGATTCAAGGCTCAGGGTCCTGGCAGGAGCCAGGTGGCATATTCAGACTAGTTGAGATAATTAGTGAAGGGCTGTCTACAATAGTGTGGGCTAGATTTATGGAAACAGAATCTAGCCTACACTATTTCTAGCCTATAGGCCTACAGGACAAGGGGAGAAAATGGTCACCAGAAGGCAGGAGATGGTAGCTGTGGGGCAGAAGGAAGGGATGGCAGTTTGGCAGGGAGTGAGTCAGAGGAATGAATATCCCAGGCTCACTCTCTCCACCCTCCAATCTGCCAGTTACTGCCAAACCAAACCAGAAGCCAGTGGAAAAGGGAAATCTGTGAGTGGTCTCCATAGCTTGGCTTCCCGGTACACAGAGCAGGGTGGAGAGAGATGGAGGTGGATATTGAGGGGCAAAGGGTGAAAGCCCAGTAGAGTTCACTTCCCCTTCATCTGATAGGATAGTTTGGGGAGATCTTCCAGTTGTTATACATGTAAGGCTCATGTAGTGTGTGTTGAACAACATGTGAGAGTGTAGGCCATTGTTGGGCAGACCTTATGTTGCTGAAAATGGAGTTTTCACACTCCATATAATTAACCTACAGACTCAATGAACAATCAAAATGGAAATGTGAATGCTGTTGGTAGTAAAGATGAAAAATATTTTTCCTAAGATTATTTTTATTGGCAATGCCTGTGAAAGTGTGAGGCCTTCAGAGACTTTCAGCTCATCTCCAAGCAAGGACTGGAGCTTTCTGTGCCCATCCCAGTGCTAAGCAAGGAAGGGTAGTCTTATGTCTCAAAAAAACCTCAAGGTTTTTTTCAGGGTAGAAACCAGCCCACGGGCTAGAGTAGACATAGAAAAGTTTAATGAATGAAAAATATTAGAACTGTTACTTCAAAGAGTGGGAAGTATGAGGGTAATGACTCATGAGAGCCTATTGCTTTTTAAAGCCAACTTTATAACAACTGTGTAATATTTATAACTACTTACAGATAAATAATATGGATCAGAAAGCAGATAAAAGAGAATGCTTTACTGAGGCCTAAAAATTGTTCTCACATATATTCTAGGGGAGTTTTTTTAAAATTGGTCTTCAGAGGAATGTATATCCTTCTCTCATATATATTCAGACAATCATACAATTTGAGAGCTGATTATATATATATATATATATATATATATATATATATATATATATATATATATATAAATTACATACCTGCAATATCTTTTTAAAATATATTTTATTGATTTTTAAATATATTTTATTGATTTTTTACAGAGAGGAAGAGAGAGGGATAGAGAGTTAGAAACATCGATGAGAGAGAATCATCGATCAGCTGCCTCTTGCACACCCCCTACTGGGGATGTGCCCACAACCAAGGTACATGCCCTTGACTGGAATTGAACTTGGGTCCTTTCAGTCCGCAGGCTGACGCTCTATCCACTGAGCGAATCCGGTTTTGGCATACCTGCAATATCTTAATGATATTGTTAGGTATGTAATGATAGGGGTAGGTATGTAATGATATTGGTAGGTATAGTTAGTTTTCTGTTATTTTATTTTTTAAATTAAATGTATTGGGATGACATTGGTTAACATGATCATATAGTTTTCAGGTGTAGATTTCTATGCTACAAGATATGTATATCACACTGTGTGCCCACTGCCCAAAATCAAATTTTCTCCTGTCACCATATATTAGGGATTGAGTCAATAATTTGATAATAAAAACATCAGTGGGTAGGGTGCTGTCATTCATTCTCCTTTAAGTTCTACCACAACTCTCTGCAAAATAGATATATAATACTTCTATTTTACTGATAGGGAAACTGAGTCTCAGAGGGATTGCTAGAAGTAGATGTAACAAGTGACAGAGTCAGAATTCACACCCAGGCCTGTGTGCCCCCAAAGGCCATTCCTCCCCTATTAGACCAGGCATTTATACTATTTTTAACTTTGTGGGATTGTGAAACATTGCTTAAATGTTGTTCTTCATGTTGCAATTCAAAACTACTTAATGTACATACTTTTTCAGTTTCCCCTGGGAATATAAAATTATGCACATTATATCTTTGTATATGTACATTTCCTTCTCCTCCAAGTGGTAATAGTGACAGTCTATGCTTCAAGTGACTTTGTTATATATGCAGAATGCAGAAATTTTTTATTAGGACTGCTTTAATAAGCTTGTCAGCTTCCAGAGAGTTCTTTGAATAATCTGGTCTGCCTGTTGTGACTTTGTGAAAGTCAGCACACTGTTCTTTCACTGTAGCCTATAATTTACGGTTGATTTTTAAATGCCCTCCTCTTTCAGAATGATACCCACGAACTTGTTCTTTACTTGTATAATATATTTTTAGATTCAGAATCAAGAATGAAGTGGAGCTAGTGGAGGCTCTATAAACAATGGTCAGTGACATAAAACCCTACGACAGGAGAAAGATGACAGGACAGAAGCACAGTAACAATTCTGCATCTGTAAGCTCCCCCAATTGAAAGATAATCATGTGAGTGCTAAAAGCAGCTGAATGATTAGTAATGCAGTCTCTTAAACAGCGTTCTAGGGACAATTTACAACTTGACACATAGAGCTTAAGCAATTCATTCAATAAAATACATGTGTGTATAGGCAGATATACACATACAAATGTGTATGCTGATATGCATATAATATATACACACATATACACACATATACATACATGTATACACACATATATAACCTGATGAACTTATCACCTAAGATTCCTGCATTGGTGCAGACAGTGCCGTATTAAAAAGTATATAGAAAGAAAAACATTTGTATTTATTGTCATTTTTCTAGGTCAGTGGAGACTAAAGGAAGTCAAAAGTGCTACACATTATCTACACACCTAGTGACCCTGAAAACTAATCATCTCAGGTGAGTTCCATGTGCCATGTACTAGAGCAGTGTTTCCCAACCTTCTCTCATGATGAGAATCACCCGGTGGAGTTGTTAAAACACAGATTCCTGAATCCCAACTAAGAAGTGCTAAACTAGAGTTTTTGGGAACATATAGGTAAAATTGTATACTTAACTAGTGCTCTAACACAGATGTTATATACAGAGCACTAAGTTAGGTATGCAATTTTACCTATATGTTCCCAAAAATTCTAGTTTAGCACTTCTTAGTTGGGATTCAGGAATCTGTGTTTTAACAACTCCACCGGGTGATTCTCATCATGAGAGAAGGTTGGGAAACACTGTACTAGAGAATGCATGCTGGGAGAAATACACTCCTTCATCAACAAATATTGGGTAATGGGTCCTTAGCCAGCTGTTGGACATTTCAGTCTAAATTTTTATTCTGAGAGTTTCGATTGGTTATTAAAAGAAATGGGTTCAGTAAAGCAGGCAAGGATATGGGACATAAACACACTGCCTTTCATGCCCTGTCTCTACCACTCTGTGCATGTCCGCACAGTTCCGCCAGCGGAGTTTATTAGCAGCACCAAACACTGTGCCTGCGGCTGTCCCGCAGGATTCTGTCCTGTGATTAGAGCTTCCTCTCAAATTTAAAAACCCCTCTTCCACGGAGAAGAAAATCATATCTCTCATTTGCCTGCCTGGCAACAGAACTATCGCTATTAAGTTTCCTTTTAAAATGGTGCTGTTGGCTTTTTATAAGGAGTGGCCAAATGAAGGATAAAAGAGCCTTCAAATCACGTTTCAGGCTCTCTCCATATGTTGTTTGGTGCTCTCTCACTGATAACACACAGGCCCATTAATTTGAGAGCTAAGTGACTGAAGAGTTTCCTTTTACTAAATGATGAGAATATGTGTCCCAGGTGTGTCTCCCTGTCCGCTAGGAAGTCCAGAGCGGCGGGTAAGACAGCAGAGGACCACTGTTCATAGAAGGGGCTGGGGAGTTGACTCTCATCGCATCCAGTTTTTTTTTTTTTTACCCCATATGTTGGGAGCCTTAAATGACTTGGCATAAGCCTCCTATAAATCATGTATGGAGCAAACTAGGTAAAAGTTATTCCACTTAGTGAAGGATGCTCTCAAATTTATTCAATTAATACAGATTTCTACCATTTGTCCAAATAGTTCAATAAAACTTCACGTGCCAATCTTGATTCTTTTAAAGAGGAGTCCAGTTTTTGTGTGTGTGTGTGTGTTTTTTTTTAAAGGAGTCCAGTTTCCATTTCCTACATATCTAAGCTTTTCATCTTGTTCCTGTGGAGTTCGTATCATGTTAGTCCTTTGGTTTCATGAAAGCCTTCTAAAATAGATGTAAAATCATATCGATATCTTTGACAAAAATAGAGCTGAATAGGTATTACTTTGAAAGTGTCTTTTAGCTTTTTCTTGAATTTGAATCACACTTAAAAATATATCTTTAAAATTGATTAGATTGCCGAAACCGGTTTGGCTCAGTGGATAGAGCGTCTGGCCTGTGGACTGGAGGGTCCCGGGTTCGATTCCAGTTAAGGGCATGTACCTTGGGTGCAGGCACATCCCCAGTGGGGGGTGTGCAGTAGGCAGCTGATCAATGATTCTCTCTCATCAATGTTTCTAACTCTCTATCCCTCTCTCTTCCTCTCTGTAAAAAATCAATAAAATATATTTTAAAAAATGATTAGATTATTTCTAATATTACACAATGATGAACCCTGTATTAATTTATGATTAGATTTAAAGTCAATTTGCATAATGAAGTTATTTGAGCATTAGCACTGTTTTGGATTTTATCTTTTATCAAATTGCACATAGGAGGAAAACATCTACCTTTAACACTGCAAAGTGTACAGGTGTATGTTTAGAAATTAGATACTCATTTCTGTGAGGTTTTGATCCTGTTGCTTGAATTTTTTTAAAGCTTGTATTCTTTAAATCAGTGTAGCAGGAATATGAAACATTATGAGAATGCTATTACATTTATGAGTTTTATGGCATAACTGGAACTCTTAATTATTATCCTTTCATAAAAAATCAGAATATTAGTCATCAGTTCCCATTTGGTTGCAATAGAGAGAACTTCTGAATCCTCTTAAGAAATGAGTGTGTAGAATTTGACACTGTTTACCTGATTTGGTCCAGGTAGTATGGAATGGAGTTGCACAATCATCTCCCTTGATCTGATTTTTGTTCTCTGCTAATGATATCTGAAGAAGTGGGGAGAGAGGGAAGGTTAGGGGAGCAGGCACTTAACATTTGAACACCATCTCAGAAAAAATGCTTTATGTATGTAATTGGACTCAATCCCCACAATGACTTAGAAAAATTACTTATAGAGCTCTGAGTCTCACTTCTTTTATAGGAAAATGGGGACAATACCTCTTAACTCTATCACCTGAATAGTAGATGTAGAACTGGAATTTTTTCTGTGCCTATTGTTTTCCTCCCCTCTAAGATGATTGCATTAACTAACTCTTGGCAGTCATATCTAACCAGTGGTTCACATTGACTTTCTAACTCCAATAATGGATGAGAGCAGAAAGATTGTGTTTCTGTTATACACTGTTATCTACAAAGTGCTTAGCACGGTGCCTGGTATAACTGCATGCTATAATAGTGGATAAGCTCTAAGGGGAAGTTGCATCATGATTCTATTTTCCCCATTGAATTTTGTTGTTCAAATACATGGGACTCTGGAGATTTTTTATTTTCAGAGGAAAGTGATGGGTTGAGCATAAACTAAATTTCTGTCTCACGTTTTTCTTTAAGCACATATAAATCCTAGATTAAATATCTTTAAAATGAAAGAAATTCAAATTTAAACTTAGGGGAAAAAGAACTCTTCATGTACCAGAAACAGAGAGAGAACCTATCAAAGAGTGTAGGAGCTGAGCTGTTAGGAGCTGGGCTCTCACTGTCCAGGCAAGGTTAGAAACGGAGACCTCAGCTAGAGTAAAGGAGCTAGAACAGTCTCAACACAAGTCTCCTCAACACACTTCCTGAAATTAATGGGAAGCAGACTGTCTTCATTGGCCAACCTCTTCTATCAGCCAGAAATAAGTAGATCATCCTTAAGGTGGATGGTAAGGTTTTCCGGTAAATTTCTCCTTGTGAGAGGAGTGTTTTCATCTATTTCACTCTGATTAAAATATCAGCACTCATTTTTAATGTCCTCTTTGCTTTCTATTCTCTTTACAAAGGAAGCCAGGCCTATTAAAGTTTGTCATGAACGTGTCTCACAGAAGGATCAGTGATGCTTGCAGGAAGGTGTGAATGTGAATGTTGATAGGCATGCTGACCTTAGTAGAGCTGCTTTCCTTAAATTATCTATTTCATTTATTTTATTGGCAGTTGAAGTTGGCCTTGTGCTTGCGGACTCATTTTTAGCCATGTGCAAGAAATGCCAGTGTTTACTTCCTCTGTTTTGTCTCTTCTTTTTGAACTCTCCTGAGTCCATATTTCTTCATTATCTTGGACACCTTGTCAGCTCCTTACTGCCCACAACTATTCTTACTTGTTAAGAAAGGTGCTTCTGCAGGCTGGGAGTAGCTCAGTGGTTGAGCATCAACCTATGAACCAGGAGATTATGGTTCAATTCCCAGTCAGGGCACAAGCCTAGGTTGCAGGCTCAATCCCTAGTGGGGGTGGGGGTGGGGGCGTGCAAGAGGCAGCTGATTGATGAGTCTCATCATTGATGTTTCTCTCTATGTTTCTCTCTCTCTCTCTCTCTCTCTTCTCTCTCTCTCTCTCTCTCTCTCTCTCTCTCTCTCTCTCTCTCTTTCTCTCTCTCTCTCTTTCTCTCTCCCTCTCTCTCTTCTTCTCCCTCCCTCTCCCTCTCCCTTCCTCTCTGAACTAAATTATATATATGTATTTAATATATATATAAAGAAAGGTGCTCCTTATAAGTCAAAGCTAATGATGTTGGTTCTTCCCAAAAAGTATTTATTTATTTTTTTTAATTTTTTTATTTTTAAAAAATATATTTTATTGATATTTCACAGAGAGGAGGAAGGGAGAGAGATAGAGAGCTAGAAACGTCAATGAGAGAGAAACATCGACCAGCTGCCTCTTGCACACCCCCTACCGGGGATGTGCCCGCAACCAACATACATGCCCTGACCGGAATCGAACCTGGGACCTTTCAGTCCGCAGACCGACGCTCTACCACTGAGCCAAACCGGCTTCGGCCCAAAAAGTATTTATTGAGAACCAGTTTCTGTGTATGTATAATGATAATTGTGATTAATGAAAGCCAAACTCATTAAGCCAAAAGAAAAATGATGTAAGTCATTCCCCCCCCTCTCCCCCCCCCCAAAAAAAAATTATAATGTCAAGGATGCCACATGGAAGTGTAAAATGCCACAATGGAGATTAGATGGTTACCTTGGCTCCAACCTGGGAAATAGTTGCTTGTCTTGACCAAATGCCATATAGGTCTTTTACTCAGGCACTCGTGGGTGAAAGGCTCACGTGGGGTTTCCTACATTTACAAATCTGGCTACTTGCCATTTTTTGGAGTGCCTGAGAGTTGCCCATCCCTGGTGTAGCCCTACAGAAATCCCTTCCCTCTCTTGGTAAGAAAAGCACAGTGAATTCTAATTAACATGGTTTCCAAAGAGAGGGCTCATAAAATAAATGGAAGACCAGGCCTACTACCTGGAAAAGGTGGAGAACAATAAGGAGCTCTGCCTGGGAGGAATGTTTTGAGTTTGAGGCGTGTGGACCTGACACCTCATATATATATGCAACTTTCTTAGTGTCAAATATGAACACATCTAAATTGCAGGAAGCAGAATCATAATGGCTGTATTCTGAAACAGCAAGCAGCTGTTTTTAACCATCATGTGGGTCTCAGATTCCTTTGAGGACATGTGTATAGACACACAATTTTGCCAATAATCTTAAGAAGCTCATAGGTCACCCCTCTCTACGTGAAGAACTCTGCTCTCTGACAGAGTCGGAGAAGATACCAGAATGCTTTAGTCTAACGTGTGTCAAAGATTTCTTTTCTCTTCTGGAGAAAAATACAAGCTCTATTGTAACCTTGTTCTGCAACAAAGACTGCAGTGAGAGCCTGCTCAGCAGTTTCAGCAGATAATTTTTAGTTTAGAGTCTCCGTGAAATGATTCTAAATGTAAAACAACTTTTAAATACCATAGTTAGTCATTTGCTTTTTCATGATCCTAATGTCTTTCGGTTGTAAAAATAAAACAGTCATGTTAACCCAAACCTATACACTGAAAAATGGATAGAGACAGATATAGGTGCTTGGACCGGGGTGGGGTTGGGGACCAGAAGTGGTAACAGACTATAATAGCATGCTCTGGGAAATGAAACATTTTTATTTAGTGCTTTCCTTATCCTACAGGTAAAACCTCTGCAGTGGGAGAGAATTTTGATAGAAAAAGGCTATGTTGTTTTAGTTAAAAATGGAAATGAAAATACATCTAGTCTATACAGAAGCAACATTCTCCTAAGAGTAGTAGGTTGACTGAGTTATGTGGAAATGTTTGGAGGGCCTGCGTGCTAGGATTTTTGTGCATATGGCTTCTAAACCTCTCTTTCCTCAGTTGTATAAGGTTGATGACAACCTATTCCTTCCAATTTTGAAGAATAAACAAAAAAAGCAACTCTAACTCTTGATTTTGTTGTCAATGCAGTAGTTTTTAAGTTGTCCATTGTCCATTCATTTTTTTCATTCAGAGAAATTTTGTGGTTTTTCTGAATTCTATATTCCTCTATTCTCATTATTATAGGAGTTTGGGACCAACCGCTCTACAGAGAGGAAGCATTCTTGCTTTTCAAAGCAAGATAGTCTAAAATTAAGCCATGTATTGGCTTTGCCAGATCTGAAATTTTCACCATGGCCTGGAAGTGCCCGACTCCTCCACTCCCTGACTTGTCTGTCCGTTCCCCTTCTCAGCATGCGCCAGTCACACTGGCTGCTTCCTAAATCACCCCCTACAAGGTGCACTTCTTCTCGTCTTAGGACCTTGGTTTCTATCCCCTTGATTTTTTTGCTTGGACAGTTTCTTCTCATCATTTAATTAGCATGTAATGTCACCCAGCAGAGACATACTGGCCTCACCATATATCAAAATAGCTCCTTCTATTCACTAATGTACCTCCTTACATATTTTCTTCATAGACTTTATGGCTATCTGAAATTATGCTTTTTTATCATATTTATTTCCTGTTTTCTCTCTCTAAAATGCAGACTGTATGAGAGCAATGACCTTGTTGGGGATCCAGTGAATAAAAGTGTTTTCTGAAAAAACAATGATGTGAGAGCAAAACATACTTTTTTTTCTGACTTGTGATTTCAAATGGTGTGGGGATTTTTTCATAGTACTAAATGTTTACTTAATAAGAATTATAAAAATGCTGAGCACATAGATAATTTAGTTCAAGTGCTTTACATGTGTTAACTGATTTTATTTCTATAACCCTATGGGGTAGGTATTATTATTACTTTCATTTTATAGATGTAGAAATGGTGGTACAGGGAGATTAAGGAACTTGCTTGAGACTACATAGATAGTAGGCTTGGAAGCAGGTCTTTGAGCCAGTGCTCTTTACCACCTAGAAGTGCTTGATACATTCAGCTTTAATATGTGCCCAGCACTTGACCAAGTGCTTCATCCACATGATGTCATTCTGTCCTCGCTTCTACACTAATGTTTTGTCCTCACTTCTTCATTGAGGTAGGTCCTGTCGTTATGCCTTTTCTACAGGTGGAGAAGCTGAGGCTTGGAGAGCTTAAGCAACTTGCCCAAGGCCCCATAGTTGCTTAGTGATGTAAAAGGGAATTGAATGTAGACAAAGTGAAATCAATGATCTTAGATGATTGTAGGCATCATCTCAAAATTATAAAAACACTTTGGATTACTCTTGGAACACAGTTATTTTGAAATTTGTGAAGGATATATTAGCCCTCCTCCTTGACTCAAAGGGTCTTCCATTACTTGGGGATATGCATTACTTGGCCACAGATTCATAATAAATACAGAATAGTCCCACTCAGAGAGATAAACAGGAGAAGCAAAATTTGTATCAATACAATCCTTGTCTGTAGGGTATAAAATAATTGGCTACATGTATGTTTCTTCAGAAAGAGCATAAGAATGGGTTTTAGAAATCTAATAATTATGAAAGGTCAATTTTATTTTCTAAAATGAACCAGGATAGAATTATGTATATGTTTATATGTCCTAGGTCCAATTCTTTACTGAGCTGAAATGTGGTATACAAAGTTTAGCACTACTATTTTGTGAAACTTACCAGTTTTGTTTTTTCAGCCCTGAATACTTCCTTGGAATGAGATCATGATGTGGCTACATTTTCTCTAATAATCAGTTCCATATCCAAGTGTAGGCATTTTTAGCCACACATGCAAAACCAATATATTCACAACCCAAGAGGGGGAAATAAAACTCTAGAACTTACACATTGTTATACCACTTCAAACAGAAGTTCCATGTGAATGATTATGACCATATATGTGGAAAGCAAACTTTTTTTGGAAAAACTCTCTGTACCCACTGCAACCAGTTGATTGGAAAATGAGTTCAGCCAATATTATTGAACTATAAGATTCCAGCATTGTCATAGAACTTATAAGTGTTCTTACATACGAGATCCTATGTGATCCTACATCACGAGTGGGCAGGGTAGATGTCATTAAGCCACTTTACAGATGAGGAAATTGAAGTTGCTATAATATAAAGAGCTTGCCCAGGTCAGGCAGCTAGTAAATAGCAGAGCCAGCACCTGAATAAAAGTCTCTGGATTCCAAGTTACATACTTTTTCTGCTGCTCCACCTCTCCCCCTGTCAAAGAGAACCTGTCAGTGGTGCTGTTGTAGGTTCTGAGCATTATTCCTGAAGATTATCTTACTATCTGGTCTGCTTCTAGAGGGCAGAACCTATGGAGCTTAAAAATTAATATATTTTGCCCTGGCAGGTGTGATTCAGTTGTTTCAGCCTTGTCCTGTGCACCAAAGCATTGCTGGTTCAATTTCCAGTAAGAGAACATGCTCCTGATGGGGGCATACAGAGGGAAGCGATGGATGTTTTGCTCTCACATCAATTTCCCCCCCCCCTCTCCTTTTCTCTCTCTCTAAAAATCAATAAAAATATATTTGACTCAGGGGTTTGAGCATGCCTGCTGTTTTGTTGGGTTTCAGTCCTGCCTACTTTAAATCCGTGAATATGATATGGTTTTCAGCTGTTCAAACAACTGTAATTATGCTTTCTCTAGAACCCCTAGCAGCTTCTCCTTGTACCCAACATGACAGAAACTAGTGGGATGGCATTTCACAGTGACTCTTGTTTCTCTTCTCACTCACTGCCTGTGTACCCTGAGACACAGCAGACACTTGATGTCTCAGACTGATTGTCCTTTTACTCACTGTTCTTCCTACTGCTTCAACTTTTATTGTTTTCTCCGGGTTTTGAAAGAGTTGCAAAATTTCTGGAATGTAAGTGTTTACTCAAGGAATGGAATGGACAGACGGTTCAGTAACTTCAGCTGAACAAGCCTCCGAACAGTGATTGTTAGGAAGTGAGGTGATTCAGCAGGAAGTGAAGTGGGCCAGCCTGAAGCAGTGATGGGCTGGGGGTGGGGTGGGGGTGCAGCCAGGCCAGTACTGGCTGCTTGTTCTTCTGGAACCTGAATGGCCACTGAATGTCCTGCTAAAACTCAGCTGGCTAGTGCAGAGGCCTGACCAGTAGAAGGCGGTCATTGCTTAACTTTGATCAGAAAGAATACAGTTCCCACACAGGCACTGGCCCTCCAGAACAAGATGGTTCAATATATTTGAACAATCAAGCTTTCCAAAGAGAAGCAAAACATACTACTATTGATGTGTAAAATGCATATAAACTCAACCCATCTCTCTCTTCATTGTAGATATATGAGTTTTGGACTTGCCCAGACCCAAGGTCAGAATGCTGCTCTTCTGCCATGCTCTAGCTGTAGCAGTTGTCCAGATCTTTATCTTCTTGGAAAACCGGGCCTTTGCCAAGAACATCAACTTCTATAATGTGAGGCCTCCTCTCGACCGTAAGTAGTGGTTACCATCATATAGATCATGACTGTGGGACCAGAATGCCTATTTGAAGTTTCTGTTTCCACCTATAGTAACTTTGCATTTTTGAGACCATTTGGTTTATTTGGTTTATATCTATAATAAGACAGAAAATCTTCACTACTTCTGATATTCTCTCCATTTCTGTAAAATGCTTTGGCTTCCTGCTGAAGTTTCCAAAGGGTTGTTGTTTAAGATAATCTCTTCAGCACTGTCCCTACAGATGGCGTAGCAGAGCAAATTCAGTGTTCTTTGTTCCTCTCTTCACTGGAGGAGGATATTGGCTATAGGAAGTTTCTGCATCGATGACATATTCTATCAATGGCCATTAAAAATTTATTTTTTAATTCTCACCTGAGGATATGTGTTTATTTAATTGATTTTTAGAGAGAGAGGAAGGGGGAGGGAGATGGAAAGAAATACCAATGTGTGAGAAAAACAGCGATCAGTTACCTCCCATACTTTCCCCAACTAGGTGATCAAACCCACAACCCTTTGTTATACTGGACAAGGATCCAACCAATTGAGCCGCCTGGCCAGGGCTCAATGACCATTAACAATCTTGAAAACAGATTAGTATGTGTAAAATTTAGAGGAAATATACTTGGACTTTCATGAATATTATGCATAGTTAGGAAAGGCTGTAAAACTCAGCTTTCCCACTAATAATCTAAAAGTAAACAAATAGCCTATCTTATCTATACGATGATTTATATTTTTATATACATATATGTGTGTGCATATGTGCTTGTATACATATGTCATCTTCTCTCCTTTCTTTCTCTTCAGACAAGTAAAACTTCTCTACTTCTCTGATATACATCATTAGAGAGAGGCTGTTGTAGATAAAATTTGTTGGCAGAAATGTGAATGCCTGTGGTTCCCACACCGGAAAGAGTATCAGAATCATGATAAATGCCTTTAAAACTACACATTCCAGGGATTCAATGGTCAGGAGGGTGGGATACAAATTATCTGTGTGTGTGTATGTGTGTGTGTGTTTTTTCTTTTTCCCCTCCCTCTTCCTTTAAAATAGCTCTCCTGATACTATAGATACACAGCCAGGTTTGGGAACCACAGTCTTTACATAACTCCTAAAGGAAGCCTGTGTCATTATTGATTTCCACTTTGGACTTTGTTTATTATTTAGGACATTCATTCACCAGCATTAAGTAATAGTATTTTTTTAGATTTTAAGAAAAAATTATATTATAATTGACATACAATATTATATTGGTTTCAGGTGTACCATATAGTGGTTAGCCATTTATATAACTTATGAAGTGATCCCCCGATACGTCTAGTACCCACCTGACACCATACATAGTTATTAGCATATTATTGACTATATTTCTTATGCTGTCCTTTATATCCCTGTGCCTTTTTGTAACTAGCAATTTATACTTCTTAACCCTTTCCCTTTTGTTACTGAAGTGTTCATAATTTTAAAACTGTACTGCTTTAGTTAGATGGAAATGAATTTCATTATTTCTTTTTTACCTAATTCACTTTTATACATAGGCAAAACTGAAATGTATGTATAATACTTAATTTCATGTCCTTTGAATACAGTTCCCACACCTTTGGTATCTTACTCTTGTTTTATGCATCAATATTTATTCCCCCCCCCCCCCCTGTATCTTCAATACCTGCTGCTTTCTAATTATCATCTCAACTGTGGTCAGGATACTAGGATGGTTTGAGGTGAAAGTTTCACACAGAGCTTCATACACTGGCTTATAGAAAATGTCAAATTTATTGTACTTTTCATTTTGTGCTCATTAAAATAACAAGATAAAAGATAGGAAAGAAGCACAAAGACAAAAAAGAGAAATTAATATACTAGTTGCTCTCAAACCAGACTGCCAGCAGCTTCTAATTTCTTCTTTCCATAATAACCTGGCCTGAACAGAGGGTCTGAGAATTACTATCATCCTTGTATTAACAGTTACACTCCTAGTTGAGGTCTAATGCAATAATTGACATATACCAATAAGATTGTTTGATTGTGGTTAAATGAAACTAAAACGGAAGCATGTGTGGATGGAAACCAGCATGATTTGATGTGCTGTGGACTGACTCCATTAGATATTTTTCTTGCCACCTGCTTTTCAATCTTCACTATACCTCTGCAAGTCATGGGACCCTCATTGTTACTATTATTATACATAGTATTATTTCTTTGAAGTTAAAAATTATACAACTAATTAGTGGGAAGGGAAGAGTTCAAGCTCAGGTTAATCTGACTCCAGTTCTTTTCAGGAATGAAACCATACCCAATTATTGGCTCTAATGCTGCCACCACTCTTACCCATCCTCTTGATCTCCATTATTCCCAAGTTATAAATTATTATAGAACAAATCATGAATATTTCAAAGTGGCTTGTGGACTTATTTTTATTACTCTACAATAGATAATTATAGATGAAATAGTTAAAGAAAAGGGAATAAAGAAATTGCTCCAGAGTCTGGCAGTTAGGTCTAGCTCCCTAGAAACAAAAATTCTAAGCATAATGGCTTATAAATTTTGTCTGATCTTATTCAAGTTGCTAATTTTGTGCCATATTTAATGTTAAAAATATTTGTCTTTTCACTGTGCATTTTTCTTTAAAGCTACACCATTTCCAAACAGCTTCAAGTGTTTTACCTGTGAAAATGCAGGAGATAATTATAACTGCAATCGATGGGCAGAAGACAAATGGTGTCCACAAAGTAAGTGTGCTGAGTTTGGGAGACTCCTTTGGGATCACATCTCATTTAGGTGTCTCTTGATAAGCCACCAGGTTGATGTTGTTCTATAGAAATTAGAGATTTCTCTTAAGAGACCATTGTGACATTATACTACTTTGAGAACCCTTGGAAACTGATGGTGTAGCCTCAATTTGTAGTTGTGTGTTACATGAGAAAGGATTTCTTAAATAGTATTTACCCAGGAGAAAAAATAGAGTACAATGTTGACTAAGGCATTCTAAGAATTTCAGAAATGCCTGATGATATCTCCAGAAAAGTCATACTTACTGGCTAAAGCAAAGGAAAGGTTTTATACTCTTGAGGTACAGTAATGCTTGGGAAAGGCTTTCATTCATTTGGCAAACATCTTATATTGTTAGTTTGTTTTGTTCGCTGATATAGCCTTAGTTTAATCCAGTGCCTGGCCCAATTTAGACACTCAGAAAGTATTTGTTGACAGAATGAATGGATGCCTTTGATTAGTTAGTCAGGGAGTCTTCTCTGAGGAGTGTACATTTGAAAGAAGACCTGAATGACCAAAATAAGCCAGCTACATGGACATCTGTGGGAATAGCATGATCTTAAAAGGGACAGAAAATGCAAAGGCTACAAGAGGCAAGATTTGGCCTCTTCTATGAACAGAGAGAAGGCTGACCAGTGAGGCTTAGTGGAAGAATGTTGAAGAGGTAAGGACTGAGACACATGCATGACCTTCTTTTTCTAATAAAGAGTTCGGATTTTATTGTAAATATGATAGGAAGCCTGTAGTGGGGTTTTATACTAGGGAATATAAGATGCTAGTTGTATTCTAAAATATTGCTCTTTGCTTTGTGGAAAAAGGATGGTTTGGGACAAGAGTAGAAGGGGACACCAAGTAGGGTCTTTCATTATCTTCAGGGGGAGAAGATGATGACTTGGACCTTCAGGTGGAGGGGGCATATCAAGAAATTGAATGATTTAATATATACAAACATGGAGGTAAAGCAGACAAGCTGTCTGATGGGTGATTGGGAATTGAGAAACTACTTACAGCTATAAGGAGATCAGACTGTTTAGATTTTAGAAGTACCATGTTGTTTGTTTGTTTGTTTGTTTTAGTTTTGCAAATGTAGAAGGCAAAAGAAAACAAACAAACGAATTAGAGATGACTAGTTTTGGTCTACTATTATCTTGAATCTTTTGGAAATTTCTGTATCACATTATATATAGAAGTGAAATAGACTTACCTCTTCCAGATAAATAGTACAAACTAAAGACCTTAACGCTGCTGGAAAATCTTATGCCATAAATTAGCACAAGTGATTATGACATATACTCAGGCAGTATTTTTCATTATTTCCTTTCAAGAATAATCAAGAGCCAAAATATTTTTGTTGGGGTTCTCTTACATTTCTATAGAGCAATCCACCTTAAATTGTGTGTGCTTATGAGTGCACATGCACACTTGGTGTACACATTTGGGGACTTGTTTCCACATTTTTTTTTCAGATATTCATCTCAGTTATCACAGACTGTTTGAAGATGCCCAGTGCATCTCTTCACTACCTTATTTCTGAGGGTGGTGTTTATTCTTTAACTCTGCTTTAAAGCCTCCTGAACACTGGGCGTTACAGGTTAGGACAGTGTAAATTGGGGCGTTGGTGTTCATCCTGTTGTGCCTTAACTCACTGGAAATATATTTTTTCTTCTTCTTTTGAATTGTCCTAAAATAGTTCCTACTAGGTCTGTGCATAATGTTCCAATTTGTCACCAATTAATCAAATCCACTTTAATGGGATTATGCATGGGTATTTCTGGGTTATATCTGTTGAAACATGTGAACAAAAGGGGGAAGCTGCTGCTTTTTACCACCAAGAAAACATCAGTGCTGGAAGCAGGAAGACAGTCGGCTCTTCCACATCCACCCTGGGAACCTGAGGGTGACAGGGAATGACCCTGCATTCCAGCATGCATGCCAGTGCATTCTTGCCTGTACACCAGTCAAGCCGCAAGATATTAACCATCTGGAATTCTAAGCGAGGGTATAATTTCTTACTTTTCAGTTTGTCATTATTTAGGGAAATAGTAGTCGTCAACTATTTCTTCGGGCCAACAGGCCTACAGCTATTGTTCTTTGTCATCTTAGGTTTCCTTTTCACCTTACAGCTTTATTTCTGTGGTCTGTGGGTGTGAAAAGAGGTTCTCTGTGTAACAGGATATGACAAGAATGACATTTCTTATTTTATTTACCCTGGCTTTTATTCTAACTTTCTAGGGCTGCTTTAACATGTGTGACATTTCATATGAACACATGCAGCTACTGTTTTTCAATTCTTCTTTGTTAGAAGCGAAGTTGAAATGCCGCCCACAACATTTGGTGGTTCCCTTTCCTTCTGAAACTATAAGTCAGCTGCTCTTGTCAAGCATGTTACAGCACCATCTAGTTTAACATTAAGTATACTGAGAGGCAGAATAGTGTTTGGTTAAGGCACAAACCTTGGAAAACTACCTAGGTTAGAATCCTACTTTCCACCACTTTCTACCTATGTGACTGTGGACAAGATACTATGCTTCAGGTTTCTATTTTATTTTATCTGTAACATGAGGATATTAATATGACTTATCTTAAGACTTACTTTAAGTATTGAACGAGTGAACACATGTAAGAAGAGTATCTGGCTGGTGGTACCTGCTCAATATGTGTTCACTATTGTTGTTATTAATTAAATCTTACAACAACCCTGTCAAAATACAAAGGCACTTATTATCATAATTTACTAAAAAGAAAATGAGCCTAAAAGCAATTTATACATTCAGTGCAATCCCTATCAAAATCCCAAAGGCATTTTCACAGAAATAGAAAAAAAAAATTTACATTTGTGTGAAACCACAAAGGACCCTGGATAGCAAAAACAATTTTCAGAAAAAAGAACGAAGCCAGAGGTATCATACTCCAGGGTTTCAAACTGTACTAGGAAGCTGTAGTAATCAAAACAATATAGTACTGACAGTAATCAAAACAGTATAGTACTGACAGAAAAACTGACATGCAGACCAATGAAACAGAATTGAGAACCCATAAATAAACCCATATAAATGTGGGCAAATAACTTATAACAAAAGAGACAAGGATATACAATAGAGAAAAGAAAGTCTCTTCAATAAGTGGTATTGGAAAAACTAGATGGTAATATGCAAAAGATGGTAATATGCAAAAGAATGAAACTTACATCATACACAAAAATTAACCCAAAATGGATTAAAAACTTGAATGCAAGACATGAAGCAATAAAATACAAGTAAGAAAAACTAAGTTTCTGGACATTGGTCTTATGGGTGTGTTTGTGTATTTTACTCCAAAAGCAAGGAAAACAAAAGCAAAAATAAACAAATGGGACTACCTCAACTTAAAAAGTTTTTGCACAACAAAGGAAACCATCAGCAAAACAAAAAGGCAGCAAACCAAATAGAAGAAGATATTTGCAAATGATACTTCCAATAAGGGGATAATATGCAAAATGTATAAAGAACTCATACATTTCAACAACAACAACAACAAAATCCAATTAAAAAATTGGCAGAGGACCCAACATGTCTACTTGGGAAAAATAGACACTTTTCCCAAGTAGACATGTAAATGGCCAACAGATATCTGAAAAGACGCTCAACTTCACTAGCTATAATGTAAATGTAAATCAAAATCACAGTGAGATACCACCTCACTCCTGTTAGAATGGTTATTATCTATAATGTAAGAAATAATACATATTTTAAAAGATGTGGAAAAAGAGGAACCCTCATTCATTGTAAACAGGTACAACCATGATGGAAAACATTATGGAGGTTCTTCAAAAAATTAAGACTAGAGCTTCCATATGATCCAGCAATTCCTCTTCTGGGTATTTATATGAAGAATATGAAAACACTAATTTGTAAAAATATATGCACCTCCATGTTCACTACAGCATTATTTACAATAGACAAGCTGGGGAAGCAACCTAAGTGTCCACTGACAGATGAGTGGTTAACGAAGAGTGGTGCAGGTATGCAATGGAAAAGTACTCGGCCTAAAAAAGATAGAAATGTTGAAATATTGCCAATATTTCTTGAGGGTATTGTGCTAAGTGAAATAAATTAGATGGAAAAGAACAAATTAACACATGATTTTATTCATATATGGAATATAAAACCAAAAAGTAACAAAACAAAGATAAAGTCATGGATACAACAGATGGGTTATTACTAGAGGGAAGGTGGGAGGGTGAATGGGGTAAAGGGGTTTCCATATGCTAATAGAAGGAAACTAGATTTTTTGTGGTGAGCACACTGGATAGTACACAGATATCAAATGATAATATTGTGCACCTGAAATTTACATAATGTTAATAAGCATTGTTACCTCAATAAAAATTTTTAAATAATAGTAAACATTAAGAAAAATAAAAAAATTACCTCAAAGTTGCTAACATGGCTTGCTTGCTTATGACAAAGGCAATTTCATATGTCCAGTATTCTCAACTTTAGTCAAGTATTTTTCTCCTTTCTATGATATTGCTGTTATAGTTTCTTCTCTATAAATGAAACAGCATTTTATTGGCCTGAGGTAACCATAGAAGAATTACAGAACTAAAGTGAAATGTCCTGGGGTGGTGAGTGAAATCACTCTCTTTACAGAACCCTAAGTAACAAGATGTGAGTGATTAAAGCTATAACGATAGGTCCATGTAGAAATGGGTTAGCTATAAAGTGGGGGAAGGGGACAGATAAAGTAACAGCTAATTAAAGAAGAGGAAAAATAGAAATACTTTGAGTAAGGAAGGTGGTCTTAATGTGTACTTTGAAGAACCTGCTTTTCATTCCACATGGCCTATTAATCTATCAAATGTTGAATAATACAACCAGAGTATTCTGATCCATACCATTTTAAATTCACATTTTTCACTTTATTTTAGGCATAGAACATGTGGTTCAGAGAGAGAGAGAGATGAAGCAGAGATAGATACCGACACTTTCATATGAAATGGGAAAACCTATGGTTTTGATGAAAAGCTTGTCCAGTTTTTTTTCTCAGTTTTAGCTTGCACCAAAGGATAGGTACCCATTTTATATTCATTTTAAAAATGCTTCAAAAATGATAGAGAAGAAGGAAAAGGGAGAGAGAGATAGAAATATCAATAATGAGAGAATCATTGATTGCCTGCCTCCTGTACCCCCACACTGGGGATTGAGCCCACAACCCAGGCATGTACCATGGCGGGAAATCAAATTGTGACCTCCTAGTTCATAGACTGACACTCAACCACTGAGCCACACTGTCTGGGCCAAAAGTGAATGCCTTTTAAAAAATACCACCTGGAAACCCTAGAGATCTCTGCCATTGTATTTCTTGCCTAGAAACCTGAGGATCATCCTGAATTTTAATAATTTCTGAAGTAATAGTTGAGTGTCTTTTGCAGTGTAAAAAATGAAGTCTTTTTTTTTTCCTCCTGCCTAGACACACAGTACTGTTTGACTGTTCATCACTTTACCAGTCATGGAAGAAGCACATCCATCACCAAAAAGTGTGCCTCCAGAAGTGAATGTCATTCAATTGGCTGCCACCACAGCCGAGATTCTGAACATACAGTAAGGAGTGTGTGTGTGTGTGTGTGTGTGTGTGTGTGTGTGTGTGTGAAGTTACTGCCCTAAGGTGTCTTGCTAGTGACGGTTAGTTATATGTCATGGAGAGGCAGGAAGGATAAGTAATATGTTGAACATGTTTATACAGTGATGCAATGGAGACCTAAGAGAAGTTGAAGATTTTCTGTTCTTCAACAAAAAATAATGTTACTAAAATTGAATGATAGTTCCTAGATATAGGGCTAGACCCTAGACCTTGGACTTTGGGTGGATTCTCTGAAGTCATGTCTGGAATCCAAGAATAAACCATCCATGAGAGAAAGACAAGTGCTACAGAGCTCAGCTCACTTATTTTATGTTCAGAAGTCACCAAGAAGACTGGATAGGGCAGCTGGAAGGTGGAAAGAGGGAAACGGTGGCACCTTCTCACCCACTAGCTCTGCTTAGATGAGGAAGCAAGAGTCTGAAAGATTAACCTCAACTTAATATGATGAACTATAGATCAATAGCGCTCTGATTTTTTCATCCTAATATTCTAAATGAGCATTTTATTCTATAAAATATATATATATATATATATATATATATATATATATATATATTATTAATTTTTTACAGAGGAAGGGAGAGGGATAGAGAGTTAGAAACATCGATGAGAGTGAAATATTGATCAGCTGCCTCCTGCACACCTACTGGGGATGTGCCCGAAACCCAGGTATATGCCCTTGACTGGAATCAAACCTGGGAACTTTCAGGTTTGATGCTCTATCCACTGAGCCAAACTGGTCATGGTGCATTTTACTCTTTTATATGCCTGGAACCCTAAAATGCTTGAGAAAAAATTACTTGAGAGTATGTTAATTTCATGAGGTTTTAGAACTTGACTTAGCCAGTATGTACAGAAAAGAGCCTGGCACTAGTGGCTTCTAGCTCTGGCTGCATGGAGAGTCTCCTGGGGAGCTTGTATAAGCCGTGTTGGTGGTGGGAGGGGGCATCCCAATCCAAGTGAGACATAACCTCCGGGAGGGGTCCTGGGCTTCAGGATATTTTTTTGTTTTAAGTTCCCCAAGGAGATTCTGATGTGTTAGAAAGCACTGATAAAGAGACTTCAGAGTCACTGTCTTTATCTTCCCTAGCCATCCTGGACGCCTCTGTGAATGGCGAGGATTGTGAGGTTGAGGCATTTACCAGGTAATAAGGCAGGTGATGGCTTCCCCTGAAAACACCTTGTGCTATCAGGGAGCAAGCACTTTTCATCGCTCAGCAGCCATAATTAGCAAGTCATTGCTGTTGTAATGATAGTAATCAGGTGTTCCATAGACAATAGAGGGGCATTATTATCCCCTAACAAGGAGCACTGAGAAAGAAAATCAATGGGCAATCCAAGATGCTTCTAGCTTTCATTTTTGTCTCAGTGTTTTCCCTTACAAGCCTTTGGAAGATTTGTTGACTCAATCAAACAGTTTTATTCAGTTGCCCTTCCTCTTCTTTCCCCTGCTTATGCTGGGGCTGGTGTAGATAAAACACCGTGAAAAAGATTCTCCAGATGTTCCTTTCTTTCAGGTCAGTGGAAGGAAGGCTACCCAAGGGCCTGCGTGGCTGATAGACTGGTTAACTAACTCTAATTCCCTCTGTGCTCAGCTAGAGATCCAGAGCTTTTGTTTTGTTGTTTGTTTGTTTGTTTGTTTCACCCTGCCCTCTTCTTCCTGTTTATTCATTCTCTCATTTCCCTCTCTGCTTCCTTTTGTAACAGGAGTGTAGGTCGTGCTGTGAAGGAATGATCTGCAATGTGGAATTACCCACCAACCACACCAACGCTGTCTTCGCCGTCATGCACGCTCAGAGAACGTCTGGGAGCAGTGCCCACACGCTCTGCCTGCCAGCGCTTGCCTGGGCTTTCATGCTTCCATGGATATGATGCCGCTATTCCTGGGAGAGGCAGAGCCCAGCCCTCTGATGCACAAACTAAAAACTGTGTAAACAGTGAATTTTTGAGTGAGGACCAGTCTTGCGATTGGTGAAGAGCATGCATTGGACTCCAAAGCAGAAGACAATTGTTTGCTTCCTTAAAATGCTCTTGCATGAGGATGTGAGATTCGGGAAGAAAATATGGCCCAGTCTGAGGGCATTATCTGGCATCCAGGCTTCCTGGTCGAAGAGGCTGCATTTTGTCACTTTGGCAGGAAGGATCCTGCCGGCACCCACAACGGAAGGCTATAGCGGTCTATGTTGTCCTCACCGACCAGGCCTTTGGCTGACAGGACTTCTTGACCTCATTGACCCTTTCAGAAGCTGTAGGGTCAGATCTTCTCTTTCTGTGATCAGCTCAGAGCATCTCTAGGAAGTCTAACCCTTCTCCCAATGAAAAAGCAATGCCTGCTAATTGTGTGTGTGTGGAGGATAATAAAGCTTTTAAATTATACAAAGTAAAATGCTTGCTTCGTTGTTGCCTGACTAACATGAAGATCTCAGATGAGCTGAAACCGGTTTGGCTCAATGGATAGAGCGTCGGCTTGGGGACTGAAGGGTCCCAGGTTTGATTCCAGTCAAGGGCATGTACCTTGGTTGGGGGCATATCCCCAGTAGGGGGTGTGCAAGAGGCGGCTGATCGATGACTCTCTTATCAATGTTTCTAACTCTCTATCTCTCTCCCTTCCTCTCTATGCAAAATCAATTAAATATATTAAAAAAAAGAAAAGATCTCAGATGAAACACATCTACCAGTGTCATAAAGGAGGTCACTGAAGTTATGTTTTTTACTCACATGCTGGGGGATATTTTCTGGCTTAAACTACAAAACTTCATGCCAAAGTGACGTCGTATTTTTATTTGGGGGAAGTACACGTGGTAGGATGCTAAATGCAAAGTCTGTGAATTTAGAAGGTCAGGAAACCTCCCTGATGAAGGAGGATGATAGCTTATCACACGATGAACCCTCAGGAGTAGCAAATTAAAGTCAGAGAACCTAGCAAGATGGTCCTCCTTCCCCGCACAGTCAACTTCTCTGTGGCAGGCCCACCAAGAAAACCTTTCTAAAAACATCCTAAAACATTGTGTCCCTGTATCTCCTTCTTCATTTTGTACAGTCTCAGAGTTTCAAATAAGCACCTTCTTTTTATTCCCAGAATCCTGATTTCCTTCTTTACACTTTGGGGTGATCTTTAAGCACTCTGGCCTTGTATGCCTAGTGATGAGTTAATGGAGTCTTTGTGTTTTATTGAACATCCACCATCAGTGCTCCATAGTACCCATTAATGATACTATCCTTGCCACACGCCCCACCTATGATGGGGGTTGGTAAATTATGGCCCGTGGGCCAAATATGCCTCACCATTCTTAGTCTGCTAGACTGATGTAATAAATACACTTTTGATTAAATGGTTGAAACAAAAACATTTAATTCTCACAGTTCTGGGTGCTGGGAAGTCCAAGGTCAAGATGCCTGCAGATTGTGTCTGGTGAGGGCTCTCATCAGGGTTTGCAGAACACCATCTGTTTGTATGATCTCAGGGCAGAAAGCAGGGAGAGAGCTCCATTCCCTGCATCCCATTCATGAGGGCTCTGCACTCATGACTGAATGATCTCTCAAAGGTCCCACATCCAAATACCATCATATTAGGAATTTGGCTTCAACTTACGAATTGGGGTGGAGGGTATGAACATTTACTCCATATCAACTGCCTATTTTTGTGAATGAAGTTTTATTGGAACACAGCCATGTCTTTTCATTTACATATTGTCTAGGGCTGCTCTCATGCTACACAGGAAGGGTGAGTAGATAGATGCAGTGAAGTGTGTATGGCCTGCTAAGTCTGAAAGATGTACCGCCTTGTCCTTTACAGGAAAAGTGCCGACCTCTAACCTCTGAAATGGTAAGACTGCAGTGGGAGAAAGCTGCTTGCTTTGCAGAGCCCGTGGTGCTCATGGTGGTTACTCAGCCTAGGAAGGGCTTGCCAGGTCACTTCCCTTATTTTCTTTTTCTTCTGCATCACTTGCATTTTTCTTCTCTGTTTTGTTTGTCCCACTTATTTGATTCAGTCTCTTAATAGTTACGAGCTGATGTCAGGGGCTGGGCCCTGTGTTTGTTTTTTCTTCTCTTTGATGCAATGGGAGGGTCTCAACTTAAGGCTTTTCTGCCTCCAATAAAACAGGGAGGAGGCAGACATCATTATCTCCCTGCTTATGGTTGAATAGTAGGCTCACCTGGAAGCGTTGTTTTGAAGCCTGATACAGATTTATCCCACCTCTCACTCAGCACCTTGAAGTATTTGAGTTTTCGTAGCTATGCTTGTTTGAAATTAATTATATATGGCTTCACTTGGAACAGTTTAATAGCATCTTTGCTGTCTTTTTGTTCCTCAGGGTTTCTTTTGACTGTGTAATTGACGAATTGTCTGGTGAAAAACTATTAGCAGACATTTTCTTTCTGACTTTGTTTCTGCTGCCTAGATTAATGAATTTTCCTTTGTGTGTGTGTGTTTTCTTTCCTGGGGAAACATCTTAATTTTCTCTTCTTCACTCCCATACATGATGTTTGTATGGATTTCACTACTCACCACCACTTCCATAAGCATTTAAACTAGAGCTATGTTGAGCAAAAGAGGGATCATACAGAGAAAACTAACTCTTGGCAAAGATAGCCTAGTAAGTACAGGTGCCAGGTTTCCAAATAAAGACATGGAATGAGCCATTGAGTCTGAATTTTAGAGAAACAACAAATACTTTTTTTTTTTTTTTAATAATTTCTACAAATAAAAGTTCTTCATGAACTCATAAGTCTGGCTCATCTAAGGCAATGTTTCAAGTCTTTATAATAAATCAGAACCTTTTGCATAACTCATAACAATAAAATGCCTAGGGCTTCCTGGTGTTGATTCAGTAGATTCAGTGATGTGCAGCTCAGTGTGTTACTCTTCTCATGAGAGGATTACTTCTTCCTCTGAGCCCAGTCCTTGGCCACATAATAGAAATGCTAATGAATAATAAGATGTTCACAAGTAACTGGGTTACAGCCCAGGGCTTGCCAAGTGTGGTCCCCAGATCAGCAGGATCAGATTACCTAGAAACTCATTAGAAATGTGAGCTCTCCATTGCAGACATTGACTCAGAAACTCTGGGGTTCAATCTGTATTTTACTAAGGCCTCCTTCAGGTGCTCCTGATGCACACACAAGCTCAAGAACTCCTAGATCTGAAAAGTGGTTCCCAAATGTCTTCTGTAAATGGGTTCCTGGTGGCTGTGTGAGCATCACATGGGGGGGGGGGGGGGGGGAGAGAGAGAGATATTAAATGGCTGCTGTGGGTACAGGGGTTGATCTCAGCCCATCTTACATGCCCCCACCTGGCCCCTCCCTGCGACCCCCTCCTCCTGTCCCCTGTCTGCCAGCAGCCCCTCTCCCATCGCCACAGGTTCCATGTGCTGACAGCCCCAGCCCCACTCACACCCACTGACAGTGCAGAGCAATTGGGTCCGACACCAGCAGTGGGTACGAGTGGGGCCATTGCTGACAGCAGGTGGGAGAGGTAGCTGCTGGCCCTGATTGCCCCTCATGGGCAGGGAGAGGTGGAGAAGGGGTTGGCAGCTTCCACTCACACCCACTGATGGCATGAGTGGTGGCTCTGGTGCCAGAAGCAGTTGTGAGATCCAGTGAAACCATGGTGCATGGCAGCAAAGGATTTACAGTAACCACCAGAGGCTTGCCCCGATGACAGCAACCAGCACCCCACCTTGGTCTGGTGACCCCACTCACCTGCTCCACCATCCTACAGGGGTTGATGCCCCCCGTGTTCTGTGCACACCCTCTTGTGGTCAGCACACATCATAGCAACCGGTTATTCCGTTGTTCGATTGTTCCACTGTTAAGTCTGTTTGCATATTAGGGTTTTTTATAGAGAGATTATTGTTGTGCTTATATTTGTTCACCTCTTCAGTGTCCTGAACTGATTTTAATCCCATTCATGGCATTTTTCTTTAGGTCTGAAGGGTCTGTTGCTCCTTAGGACACAACTGGAAAGCAAGGGAGAAGGCATGATTTTCTGAGTGTTTCCTTGTTTGTTCTCCTTCCACATGCCCTCTGAAGAATGATCGGAAGTAGTCATTTGCTTATTTCTAAATATTTTTACAGTTATTATGAAATCAATCTTGAGATGGGTCCTGACTATTAAGTATTTATTCTCATTTTAACTAATGGATTTAGGTCAGGATTCATTAATGCACCGAGGATATCTTTTTTGTCAGAGATGTGGACAGGTTCTTAAGGAAAGTTCCTCTGAAGCTCATCCAACAAAGGGAAATGAAGAAATAACTAAGTTGAAATACAAAGTAAAGGAATAACACATTAGTTTGCCTTAGGCAAACCCACATTTCTTTCGATGGGTCTTTTCTTGTAACTAATCAGAAATCCAAATGTCTAATATTGATTTTGGAAGATGTTTTCTCAGCACTATTCAGAATCTGGCTCTTTTAAACTTACCTGGCCTTAAAAATTCTGGAATTTGAAGAAAGACCAGAGAAAGATTTTGATCATAGTTGCAACAATTTCTCATCTTTAACTACCTCGAGGCAGGGAGTAATTATTTGACTGAGTTATAACAGATTAGCGAAATAATTCTACATGACATCAGTATTTTTCTTTTATAATGCAATGTTTCAAAGTGAAAAGTGAGTTTAATTAACTGGAAAGATAATCCATGATTTAATAAGATAACAATAATGAAGCACATATTGCAAGCAAAGGAACAAGACGGAAACATGCAGTTTATGGTTAGGAAGAAAACAGTTAAATAATTTGAAGCAAAACTTTGATTACTAAAAAAAGAAAAAAGAAAAAAAGGAAGAATGCTAGATCTTATCTCCTTTTTGAGCAAGGCAAGAGGCAAAGCCAACCCTTTCCCATTTCTATATCAACTGCTGCTCTGGAAATGCAATTACCTGAAGTGGTTTGAAGTCCCTTGTCAGACCCTTGTCAGACGTGGATAAGTGTTTGTGCTAACGACGCAAGGACTGCGCCGAAGTACGTGGGTGCATTTAGTTTTCAGGGTGCTCGTGCAGAATGCTAATAAGTATTTAATTCTTTTCCTCAGAGAAGCCCGCTGTGCCTGGAGGGGATGCGTAATCTTAGATTTGCACAGACAAGTAGGAAAACCACTGCGTGTGGAGTGGCTTCGCGGTGCCTGCTCCCCTGGAATCTCTGCTGGCTTCAGCAGCACTGCCTCACGTGCGGGGGTTCATCTTGGCCTACCAGGCTTTTCCCTTAGAGCTTCCGCCGTTGCAGCCCTGGGCTGAGCATTTAGCTTTATAAGCAGCCAGGGTTTGGCATGCCCTGACATCCTCAATGCATCCAGGGCCGTAGAAGGAGGATGACTTTTACTCCTGTCATTCTCTTGGACAGAGAATGGGTGAATCACCTTGTGGGGTCAGTTGATGGGAAGGTGAATTATTTATAAGATGGGAGTAGGAAATGGTTTTTGCAGTGTAATATATTGCCCTGTTTGAGAACCTCATTCTTCCCACCCCGTTTTGCTCCATGTAACTAAACTCCTGTCTGATTTTTATTATACATTTCTAAGACTCTGAAATGGTAGCCAACTTTTGATGTATTCATCCTTTAGTGGGAGCTGTCAGAAACTAATCTCTGGTAGAATCCTTAATAAAGATGAATAGGCAAGAAAGAATGACGAATAAAGGAAGAAGCCTAGAGCCTAACAGTCCTCAAAGTGTGTAACTGAGCCCCTGAAGAACAGAATGCATCCCAGCATGTGACAAAAGAGATCTGTAATAATAAAAGAGTAATACGCTAATTAGACCAGATGTCCTTCCGGATGACCTCCCGGACAAAGCGTGGGCTGCAAGGGAAGTCTGGGTCCCAGTGCCAGAGGGAAGCGGGTTCCGGCAGCTGAGGGAACGAAGGCCTATTCTGGCATGAATTTCATGCACCTGGCCTCTGGTATGATTATAAATTAAAAAAAAAAAAACAACAACAACAAAAACAACAACAACTGGGCACCGGAGATCCTCAACTCCCGGTCCCCATCACTTCTCGCTATGCCCAACGTTGATTCCTGTAGTAGGGCCAACGGCAGGCAAGCCAGGGCTTTGCCCAACAATAAACACCATTAAAATGAACCTGGAAATACTTTTCACAAAGCCCTTAACCTCACCAGCATTTGCCGTCCCATTTGTACATGTTCTTTATCCCAATCCACCTTCTAGGCATTGCAGAAGAGTCAAGTAATGGCCCCTAGGTATTGGTAGTCAGCAGGTGCTGCAAATAAATATAAACTTATATTACCACCATTTTTTGAAGTAAGCAGTTATATTTTATGTGCTACCCTTTATATTTTCAGGGCCTTTGAAGTCATTAAGATGCCCCTTCTGCACTCATCAAATTGACTTCATTTTATTGACAAACAGAGGGATTCTCATTTCGTTTTTGTTAACTGATTAGGTTTCCTCAAACTTGGAGTTCCTCATTTACAAACAAACAATAGAAAATATAAGCTTTATATTATGTAATGTGGAGGGCTTTCCTTTTGATGCACTGTTTGGCTAATTTTCTTTTAGGCAAATAAGCAAACTAATTTATACAAGCTATTAATACCAATTATTAATGATTTTCATTTTGTTGGTTTCAGCAATCTTTGCGTGACACATACTGCAACAAAATGGGAATTGATTTCACCAAGTTTGGCAGCACTGCCGTGTTTTGTAACCTTTGCAACCATGCTTATTTGAAAGGCTGGGTTTAATTACCCTCCCCCCGCCCCCCCCCCCCCCTGCATCTCAAGATGCTGATGGTAACAGTTCTATTGCACTTGACAGTTAAAAGTAAATTCATCTCGAGTGTTACTACACTGCCCTTGATGCTTGTCACATAAGGAGAATATGCCCGCAGAAAAACATTAGCCTCGCTCCTCTGTAAGGCCTGTCACATGTGCAGAAAACGAAGCAAGTGTCTCAGCTGCAAGGCAGTGTAGGAAGCAGGCATTTGGGTAGAACAGAACCTGACTCTGTCAGTTCTGAGACTGGAATTAAAGGCCCACTGGGATTTACGAACCCTGGATCTTCTCTCTGGGGCAGTGCCTGCATCGTGCCTTTCAATTACACCTCTTTTCGGTGTCTTCTCATTTCATCTCTCGCCCTGAGAACTGACTTCCTGACCCGCTGAGTCATGTAGTGTACTCCCATTGGGATCCACTGTGACTCTAATTCTCTGGGTTGTCCCTTTTCTGCCTGTATTTACTTCTAGGGCACAGTCTGTGATGCCCAGTGCTTTCTTGCTCCGGAAGTCATTTGCAAGCCAGCCTCTCAGACGGTCGGTCCGGGGTCCAGCTTCGAGGTTGGTTCCCCCAGCTCCAGGGGCCTGTGGTGGGCAAACTCATTAGTCAACAAAGCCAAATATCAACAGTACAACTATTGAAGTTTCTTTTGAGAGTCAAATTTTTAAACCTTAAACTTCTAACGCCACTTCTTCAAAATAGACTCGCCCAGGCTGTGCTATTTTGTGAAAGAGCCACACTCAAGAGGCCAAAGAACTGCATGTGGCTCGTGAGCTGCAGTTTGCCAACCAGGGTCCTAGTGGGAGGAGGGGAGTGGCTCACAGGTGAGGGAGCTCAGCTGTCTGATGCTTCCCTCTGTAAAGCAGCTGGGCCGGGCCGTCTCCTTTATAAGTGGTGATGGGTGGGCTAGTTACTGGTCCCTGACCAGTTGGGACCCCAAATAATAAGTATGGACACACCTTTGAGGGTCTTTTTGAAGCTAACTGTAGCAACTTAGGAACATCTTTCTCTCCTGGTCTCTCACCTCACTTCCACATCCTAACCTTCCCCAGTGTCAAATTTATTCCATCAGTATTTGAATTTCAATGATCAAGACCATGTCTTGCCAGCTGCCACATTTCCAGTGGCCTACATTTTTTAAGATAAGTGGTGTTGGAAACATTTTGTGTTCCACTGTTCTGGACAGCGAGGGCTGTGTTTATAAAAGGCTAAGATCCACAGAGACTCAAAGAAGGTGACAGAGGTGACAGCCCAGAATGCTTGTGTTTCCTTTGGGCCTGTCTTATGAGTTGCCCTTAGTTTTCACATCAACACCTGGTCACGCAGCAGAGCAAGAGGCTGCAAGTCCAGGGTTACTCTGCTGGGACAGGGAATTGGGATGCGTGAGCTCATTTCTATGCAGAGAATGTAGTTAAATCTCTCAGGGTGAGTCTACTGTGATTGCACGCAAGCTGTAACTCACTGCACGTGCTGTTGCTGGTGTGATCATTGATGTAACATCAATCAGTCTCCCCAAGTATCCGCACTAAATCAGGAGACAGACGTGATTCCACTTTGGGAGACTTACGATCTAAGAATCTTATTGCAGCATTTCCAATTTCCTGCTAATCTTGCTGGTCGGTTTGTTAGGCAGAAGAGAGGCCAAGGCTGATAAGGTGTGTTTTAAGAAAGAATATTAAAGCCAGGAATAAACGAGAGAGCTTTCTTTGATCGATATTCAATTAGTCCTTTTTGTCTTGGTCCTGAAGTTTTGCTTTGAATTAATTTATTTTTTAAATTTGTCTTTGTTGTTGAAGGTATTACAGATGTCCCTCTTTTTCCCCCATTGACTCCTTCCACCCCACTCCTGCCCCCTCCCCAGACCCATCCTGAATGTTTAGATGGTGGGGTTGCATTTCTTTCTTGTGCTCAAGTAGAATGTAGTTTTCCTGGGGAAAAGTTCTGAGAAATGTCTGACCCTGAAAGATAACCAGATTTTATTTTTTAAATAAGCCATAGGGATACGAATGTTTAGTAAAAAGGTGGAAAGAATGAAAACAAAAACTTGATTTAAAATGTACATTCTTACTGAAACCGGTTTGGCTCAGTGAATAGAGCATCTGCTTGTGGACTGAAAGGTCCCAGGTTCAATTCCGGTCAAGGGCATGTACCTTGGTTGCAGGCACATCCCCAGTAGGGGGTGTGCAAGAGGCAGCTGATCGATGATTCTCTCTCATCAATGTTTCTAACTCTCTATCCCTCTCTCTTCCTCTCAAAAAATGTACATTCTTGCCCCTTCCCAATGCTGTAAACTTCAGTAAACTTCAGGATAGGTCTTTTTTTATTTTATATTTATTGATTTCAGAGAGGAAGGGTGAGGGAGAGAGAGATAGAAACATCAATGATGAGAGAGAATCATTGATCTACTGCTTCCTGCACACCCCCCAACTGGGTATGGAGCCTGCAACCCAGGCATGTGCCCTTGACCGAAATGGAATCTGGGAACCTTTAGTCTGCAGACCATGGCTCTATCCAATGAGCCAAACCAATGAGGGCCAGGACAAGGTCTTGAAGAACAGTCTGGATGCTGGAAGCCAAGTTTGAATCAGAAGCAACCTAAGTAGCATTTCTAACGTGGTCTCTTTTTGCCCCCACCATGACATCACAAGGTCTCCGAGCCACTAAACACTGAGCATGCCTGTCTGGTTCTCTACCCTCGTCTTGCTGGCCCTCCTCACCCTTGTAATGGATGAGGGTCCTCCCTGCCCTTTGGATTTGCCAGTAGGCATGGGAGGGGTGGCAGTTCAAGTGTAGGTCTCACATAATTCCAGCTTTCTCAATCATTTGATTTATTTAAGTACCTGCAATGCCAAGGCCTCTGGGCATTCATCCAACTCACTGCTTTTGTTTCCATAAACAATGTAAGCTCTGGGACTCACCTGAATTTGGCCAAAGGCTGGCTGAAGGGGTGTCTCTCCTGCTCCCTGAAGGTCAAGAGACTGGGAATATCTTAATATATATATGAAAACCCTGGGTCCTAAATCTAATAACGAGGGAGGCTCCACCAACCAGAAGTCAGTCCTGCAATCAGTGCTGGACTGCTTCTGGTGCCCCAAAACTGCTGATGGGGCTGCAAATCAGGGCCAGAGAGAGGCCTGAAGAGAGAAGCAGGGACTGATCCGTTGCCTCTGTGGCAGCTTTAGATCAGGACTTGACTCTCTCTTTCTCTCACAGGCTGGCCAGCAGCTGCACCTCCATTTCTTTCCATGCCTATTGATCAACCACACATATCTGATCAGGCCCCATTGATAGGCCCAGAGATGCTAACTGGCATAGAAACTGACCAATCAGAACAAAATCTGGGTGAAGTGTGAGGAACCACTGACTGCCTAGGAGACAGAGCTTTTGACCCTGACTGGCATAGAACTGATCAATCAGAACCAATTTGCCTGGCAAGGGAGGGCAGTTGGGGTCAAGATCAGGCCAGCAGGGGAGAGCAGTTGGGGGTGAGATCAGGCTGGCAGGGGAGGGCAGTTAGGGGCAATCAAGCAGGCAGGCAGAGGCAGTCAGGGGTGATCAGGCAGGAAGGCAGGTCAGTAGTTAGGAGTCAGCGGTTCCAGGTTGTGAGAGGGATGTCCGACTGCCAGTTTAGGCCCTGTAGGGTCTCCAATTGGAGAGGGTGCAGGCTGGGCTGGGGGAACAGTTGGGGGTGACCAGGCTGGTGGGGGCAGTTAGAATGACCAGGCTGGCAGGGAGGGGGCAGTTGGGGGTGACCTGGCCAGTAGCAGGGGCAGTTAGGGGCAATCAGGCCAGAGGGGGTGGGAGCAGTTAGGGGCAAACAGACAGGCAGGCACCTGAGTGGTTAGGAGCCAGCGGTCCAGGATTGTGAGACATCCCCTGAGAGGTTCCAGATTGGAGAGGGTGCAGGTTGGGCTGAGGGCACCCCTCCCATGCTCGAATTTCATGCACTGGGCCTCTAGTTAGTGTTTAAGAATTTTTTCAGAAAAGTCTTCCCAGATCAGCATTTTATAAATCATCTTGTTCAATATTCAAATCTTACCCTGGCTGGCGTGGCTCAGTGGTTGGAGCCACTGATGGGCCTGTGCACCAGAGGGTCACAGGTTCAATTCCCAGTCAAGGGTTTCAGGTTTGATACCCTCTCCTCTCCTCCCTGACCACTCTCCCTCTCCCCTTAGGTCAGGGTACCTGTGGGAGAGACAACCAATCCATGTGTATCTCTCTCAGATCAATGTTTCTCTTTCTCTCTCCCTACCAACCTACTTTCCACTCTGGCTGGACATCAGTGGAAAAAATATCCCCACTCCTCAGGTGAGGATTTAAAAAAAATTCAAATCTCAATGCATTTCAATAACCTAGGTTTGGGTTTCATTTTGGTTGGTGTAGAAAAGTAGGCCCTAGAAATTGATGTGTAGAATTAGAAGTTACCACCCATTGACCAACCCTAACAGATGTACGTTGAAGAGGCCAAGTCCAACAAGCTGATGTCCAAACGGCAGTCAGAAATTCACAGATTGATGAATTATGTGTTTTAATGCCAAGGTCAAAGAGAAATTCAACTTGATGTTTGAGAATTCAAATTCCTTGTTTTTTGCTCATGGACCCTAATGATTAGTATAATCATGCTAGTTACTATAAATGAGCAAATCATTAACCTTGGTCCTTGCTGTGCACTGGCACTATAATCAATAAATGATATTGGTGTTTTTTTCCCCCTGCCAAATAGTTGGAGCATGAGTGTCTGGACAATATTCACAATGGATACTCATGAGAGAGAGCACCATTTCTAGCTGGCTTGCTACAGAGGGATTCTCTTGGGTACAATGATGCCCACATCACCATGCAGAACAAATAGCTGTAACCAAGATATCCATGAATGCTCAGCATGCCCGCTTTGAGGAGGCTTGGGGACTAACAATGAAAGAGTGATTCTTGTTATTTCTAAAAACTCCCTTTAAGTACTAGTTTCTGTAGCAACTGGTTTTCTAAGTCCTTCTGCTCTATTTCTCCCCACCTACAAAGACAATCTCCTTTCTGCTTCCCTGCTGCCTGCCCTTCTTAACACCACTCCATACTTAGAAGTCAGGGTGTAGTCTCCCCTGCAGCAATCCTTTCCCTAATCCTCCCTACGGACAAGTTTGAATGAAACTCCATGGGAAGTTAGGTGATCTTGGATAGGAAATACAACATGGAATTACTGACCACTGATACCGGAAGTGGTTGCACTGGGTCACTCCACAGTACCCTGACACACTCCTGGGCCTGCCTCCCTGTGCCAGCAGCCGGCTCATTGCCACTCTTCATTTCTTACCTGGCCCACCGATTCCCAGCCACCCAGAACGCCACTGGGCATCTTAAAGCTTTAATTATTGAGAATCTATCGGTATCTGACATAGAGTAAGGAAGGTGCTTCTTCCTCCTTTTAGTTTGTGGTAGGTGCCTCATCTCAGGATGATTGAATAGGAATATCAATTTCATTCAAGAGTTCCCTCCCCCAACTTTTATGGTACATGATGGTCCATTGACCTCAAGGATAATTATATAAAAATAGTTTTAATGGAGACTTAAAAACCAAGAATATACTAATGTTGGATCATTCTTTAACCTATTACAGATGTAGTTTGTTTGAGGGAATGGTAAAAAGACAGGAAGATGCAAAAATAAAGGGAGGAGGAAGGTATAGATATTACGTTAGGAACTATTTTATTGTCTTTCAGGACATATCAGATATTCCTCCATTCTGATAGCAGCTATTCAATTAAGAAGGCAGGTACTACTGCTAGATTGTTCAGTGTTTAAATCTTTACCATGATGAGAAAAGTAGTACTCATATGTGTGAAAATAACTTAGTGTCCACACACAAAAAAAAATACATACATCAGTGGAGAGTACTCTGGCTGCCAAAGGCCATGCAGAGACATGCTTGTATGTACAGGGCATGTGGTGCGACCCAGGAAATGCATTATCATTGCTACTACTTGGTCAATGTAGCTGTGTCATTTTTGGAGGCAAAATCTGGGTGTTGTCCTTTAAATTTTCTGCTACTGCGATATATATATGTCAACTATATTGCCAATTCACATTTATTCTTTTTAAAGTGTATGTAATATAGCCCTACTTTTTCCTTCTCCTTGAACTGAGATACACTTGAACCTCTTTTTGTTCTTTGTTGAAGCAACTGGAAAGCTGCTGGTATATCTGACCATACCAAATTGCAGCCATGAGGAGAGGACTGTACCAGAAACTCCCAATAGTGTAGCTAGCGCCAATGCAATGTACCAGTTTTATTTGTCACCCTAGACTGGCATTCTACAATATGGCAAGGCACGCTGTGCTCCATTTAGTGTTGGTAGAGGCCACTATGGACTGAATGTTGATGTCCTTGCTCAAATTCATATGTTGATATCCCAACCCCCAATGCGGTGCTATTAGGAGGTGGGACTTGAGGAAATGATAAGGTCATGAGGGTGGAGTCCTCATGAATGGGACTAGTGCCCTTATAAAAGAACGCATAGAACTCCTTCACTCTCCTCCTGCCATGTGAGATACAACGAGAAGTGGGCGGTCTGTAACCCCTAGATGGCTCACCGGTGCTTGGCCATCCTGGCACCTAATCTCAGACCTCCAGGCTCCAGAATGGTGAGGAATAAATTATAAGCAAGCCACCCAGTCTATGGCATTGTGTTATAGCTGCTCGAACTAGCAAAGAAAGAGCCCAACTATCAAACACCTCCACATTTTTACAAATGCTGCAAGGACTTTTGCAACCTTTTGACCTAGTCAGCTTCTAAGCACTTGCTGGCGAGACAGTAAATTGTCATTTTCTTTGTCCTGGAAGCATTGAGACTCTCTTTTTCAGGGCAGTGTTATTTAAAACTGGAGTCATTCAATACACACTTTTAAAGTGAATTGATAAATAGGCTGAGCCCACATAGACTAATGTTCTTCCCTTCTCTTCCTGGTCATTGGATTTCCCCTCTGTTATGATCTCCTCTCTATCCTTTGAGAGAAAAAATCTTGCTGAAACAAATACCCTTGGAGTTTTCTCTAAAAACAAAACAAAACAAAACACAAGAAAAGGTTACATGGAAACCAAAACAACTTACAACAAAGGCGAGAAGGTGGATGATAATCCTCTTATGTCTACCTCAGATTTTTATTTGTTCAGGATTTATGAATTAGTAATTATTTCCATGATTGCACAAAGGCTTATTATTATAACTGTTGAATTCAATTAGTTACTGAGACTATTTCGTACATTCAATAATTTAAAAAAAATTTAATCCCAGAAAGAAACTCATATTAACATTTCAATATATAGAACCTGGTTTTTAGGTTTTCCCTTTTTGTTTCTAAAATAATAAATCTAGCAATATTTATCCACTCAAATATTTATTGAGTGTCCACTATACTGAGCAGTACTCTCAGGTGCTGGGCATACAGCAATAAACAAGTCAACATCTTTACTTTATGAAATTTATCTTCTACAGCAGTGTTTCCCAAACTTTTGACATATGTGTACCCCTTCTATAATTTTCGTAACGCTGAGTACCCCTCGTACTCATGAGAACGTAGAATTAGGCGCAGCTAAGCACGGTGCAGTGCATATCCCCACCAAACTCCGGTGCAACGCGTACCCCCACCAAACTCTTCCTGTACCCCTGGGGGTACGCGTACCACACTTTGGGAAACACTGTTCTACAGGAAGATAGTAAGCAAGCAAATAATTCAGGAGAGATGTTGCTAGGAAGAAAATTAAAGCAACTTGAAAGGGATGAAGAGCATTGGAGAGGATGTGTTTTGTAAGGGGCCTATTTAAGGTGGAAGGGGAGTAAGAGAGGATGTGAGGATGTGACATTTGCACAGAGCTCATCAACATGTTTTGCCTTGAAGTTTGATTTGTCTTCTATTTTATATCCAGGCAATTATGGGTTGGATTTGCTGAAATGGACTTTGTAGGCACATGCTATTGATTAGAATCAACACCTGTGAAAGGGAGGGAGGGGAGGTAGTTTTTGGCAGAGGGAAGTAGTGAAGTGTCATGCCTTGGCTAACCTGTGTCTATCACACAAGCCTTCTTATAAAAGCATTTTCTTGTTAAAGTCTTGCTCATTCAGAAGTAAAACAATCAATACATTGTTAAGTGAGTCATTGAATGAATATTTAATAAACATCAACTATGTTCTGAGCACTCCAAGAGGATCTGAGTAGGAAGGAGAAGCAAGTGTTCTGTCCTCATGAGCCCTCATGTCTGGGTTGATAGATGTCCATGTGAATAATTTCAATTCAATGTGGGAACTGTATTTAAAAGGAGCACTTGCCGTGCATTGGAGGGCATGGTTAAATGATTTACGTGCAAGTACATTTCGTAGCTAACTGACCTGGCAGGCTTATTGGTGTGCAGTCTTCCTCAAAATCAAGTATTCTGCTGGAACACTATTTAAGTTATATTTTGGAAGTGGCAGAAAGTTGATAAACCCTACCCTCAGAACCTCCCAAATCTAGAGCAGCTCTTCCACACTTTATTGTTCAGGACTCCTGGGCTTCCACTGATGAGTTTTGGAACATTTGCATGGATAATGAATAAATAAAACCTTATTTCACATAAGAGAATAGGTCTTGTATTATTTTTCCTCTTAAGCCTCATAGTTACCACTGCACACAATGCATGTGTATATTTAAAAGTGTAATATGCAAATCGACCAGATGGCAGACTGACCAGCCACTATGATGCACACTGACCACCAGGGACAGATGCTCAATGCAGGAACTGCCCCAGCCTGTAGGCCCCAATCAGGTCTCTTCCCTGGCTGGCAGCTCTGATTGCCCAATAGGGAATGGGGAAGCAGGCATGGATGGTGGCTGGGGGTGAGGCCAGCTGCCAGCAGCCAGGGAAAATGGCCCTGATCACAGGCCAGGCCTCGGAACTGTACCTGTGCACAGATTTCGTGCACTGGGCCTCTAGTAAATAATAATTTCCTATATTTGAGATATATCTTTGTAAAGGAACAATACATAGGTGCTTGGAAGATAGTTACATGCTATACCAGAATATATATAACCTCGTTGCATTCAACTAATGTCTACAAGTTGTTAAAGAGGAACAAAGAGACAGGCCCTTCTAACCTAAAAAAAAAAAATAAATAAATAAATAAAAAAAAAAAAATCTGGAAATTCTAAAGAAATGAAAAAAAGTGAAATAAGAAGTTGAATAGAAAATAAGCCTACTGAAGGGAACTGCATAAAATTTTCATTTAGAAAAATCCAGGAGCTTTATTTTAGAGAGAGAATATTTCAACCATATACATGTTTGTGACTCTTTGTTTTCTTTGTACTTATTTTTCTTTCTGCAAGTAACATACTCATTGAAAAAATAATAGAAATGCTCGAGGAATAGAAATATAAATTATACCCGTAATTTTACAACCAAGAAGAACTACTCTTGTCTTCCGATCTTATTTCTATGTGTCATATTTTGTGTCCATTGAATTTTAAATCTAGCATCTTTTCTTATCACTAGGAAATAAAAGATGAAAGGGGAGCTCAAGTTCGAGAATGAAAAGGCCACATAGCAGCAGAGAAGCTATTTTGATACCCACCAGTTTCAACGGTGACGTGGCTGTGGAGGTCTTAAATTTAATTTTGTCCATGCTGCCTTAGGCACCCAATCTCAGTGTAGTCTTTAATCCTGTGGGAGAGAGAGCCTTGGTTTATATCCACAGGAGGACAGAGTGAGCTCACACACTGAGAGCTACTGCACTTATTTAGAGATTTTAGTGTTTAATAGAAGAGTTTGGAGCCAGTTTGGGATCTAAAATCTTGTTGTTGGAATTGTATTATCTTCTAATGCCTTCCACCTCAGGTGCCTTCCTGGGTCAGGCTTGCCTTTACTGAGAGCCTTGAAGCAAATCATCCCTTATCTGATGAAATTTATCCTCAAACTAAAATAATATGCCCATGCGGAAACCGGTTTGGCTCAGTGGTAGAGCGTCGGTCTGCGGACTGAAAGGTCCCAGGTTCGATTTCGGTCAAGGGCATGTACATTGGTTGCGGGCACATTCCCGGTTGGGGGTGTGCAAGAGGCGGCTGGTCGATGTTTCTCTCTCATCGATGTTTCTAGCTCTCTATCTCTCTCCCTTCCTCTCTGTAAAAAATCAATAAAATATATTTTTTAAAAATTTAAAAAATGAAATAATATGCCCATTCACCAAGGAACATGTAAGTCCTCACTTAGTCATCCACAGGTTCTCAGAAATTGTACTTTACAAGAAACAATGTGTAGTGAAACCAATTTTACCATAGGCTAACTGACACAAACACAAGCTACGTTCCTAAGGCAGTGGTCGGCAAACTCATTAGTCAACAGAGTCAAATATCAACAGTACAACGATTGAAATTTCTTTTGAGAGCCAAATTTTTTAAACTTAAGCTATATAGGTAGGTACATTGTTATTAACTTAATTAGGGTATTCTTAAGCTGGCCTTTGCTAAAAACTCAAGGGGCCAAAGAGCCGCATGTGGCTCTCGAGCCACAGTTTCCTGGCCACTGTCCTAAGGCATACTTCTAGACACAAAAGTATCCAGAACTTCTAAATCATAACCCAAAACACTTCTAATATTAAACATTTAAATTAAAGTGAGCTATACATACATTTAAGAAAGATTAATATGACAAGTGCGGTCTTTTCCAATGGGGTCACGGGGTGGCTGAAGCCAGTCCCAGCAGCTCAGGGCACCAGGTGGGACCCTCCCTGGACAGGATGCCCTCCCTCCCAAGAGGCTCTCACATTCTCACACTCACTCAGACCGGGACACGTCAGACACACCTGTTCACCTAACATGCACATCTTTGGGATGTGGGAGGAAACGGGATTTCCTGGAGCAAACCCAGAAAGACATGGGGGAAATGTGCACACTCTACGCAGACTGGCCCTGGCCTGGAATCCATTTTTCTCCCTCATCCTTTATGATGAAACGAAGTTGAATGAAACGTTATGCAAGCACCTGCTGTGTGCAATTTTAGGCTAGATAAATGGGGCATGTTAAAAGCACACACACAGAACATATATCTGTGGCTTTTAGAGACGATAATTGAAGAAAAGAAAGATTTTACCTTCACGTATGGTTGATGGTTTGTCAACCCTCTAATATTCTTGGACAGAATCCAACACCTGCATAGTCACTTTTGTGCATTTCTGGGATGACATGTTTGATTCGTGTTCTTTGCATGAGAAACCGCAGAGCACAGAAATCAACAACGTTTTCCAAGGTGGAAGGTGACTTTACATGGTGATATTAGGATTCAATCTGAGAATTTAGCAGGAGACTGTAACAAATTCACTTAATGATGTGCTGAATGAAAATCTTTCTATCTGACAGGTACAAAGCTGCCTCCCCTCCACCTTCCTCTCCAATTGGCAACGATTTAAATCCAGAAAGTAACTTTTTCTGGAAAGCACTCTCCTAATTAATAGCTTTCCATATGACATCATTTTTTTGTTACAACATGAAAAGGGTATCACTGAAAAGTCAGAGCTGCCCTTGTCTTCATTACATGAGGAACAGAACACCTTTTTAATGTTTGAGTTGATTTTTTTGTTATATTTGAATAATTTCAAAGTGGACCAAACCAATAACAAAATACTAAAGATTTGGTGAAAATAGATTACATTGATCAGAATCTATGCACTGTCATTTGGGAATGATATTTGTATGAGCACCAATCCTCCTTGGAAAACAGTCACAGGAGTCAATGTCTAAAATATAGTTGGGTCTCTCTATTCCTTGAGCGTGTTATACATTCATAGAAAGGGAATGCTTCTCTAACACACACTAAAAACAGAGCAGAAGCCATGACTTTAGAGTAATGGGATTATAATTTTGCTAAAACCCAGGAGGCTTGTCTGATTTCCATTGCCTTCTTAATTAGGGATTCTCAATATTTCACAAGCTGAGCGGGCCAACAGTTGACATGCAGGTTAATTTCCTGTCCTCTGGTATTTCTGAAATGCTGCTCCCGGAAGTGTGGAGACTGGGTCTAATTCTCTCTGAGTGATCAGCCTGTGCAAGTCCACGCATCCTACATCAGTCTCCTCAAGGCCTTTAGCCCCAGCATTAGACTTAGGTGAATGTAAAAAGTTTCTCTTCATCACTCCTCTCCGTTTTCAATTATTTCAGATAGCAATGAAGAATTAAGAATCTTATATAATAAAAGCCTAATATGTTAAGAGTCCAGTTGTGTGGTCAGCCGTTCAACCAATCAAAGCATAATATGCTAATGATATACTAAGGCTGCTCGCACCGGCGGGCATATTGTAGTCTGTGTTAGGCTGATGCGTGCTGGAAACCAAATCAGTTTTACTGAGAAAGAGATGTTGACAGGAAGCCAGGAAGGCTGGTCAACAACCTTAATTGCTCAACCTTTAGTTGAGATTATGTTAGTTGAAACAGCTGTTATTTCCTGCCTAAGGGCTAAGCCTCAATAAAAGGGGATGGCAGGGCCAGAGCAGTAGTAGTTCTCCCACTAGAGTTGGACTACCGCATGGCCCCCCAAATCGCCAAATTGAATTTCTTCAAGTCTCTTTTCATTTGTGTGCGGCCCTTCTCCAGAACCTGAACCCTGAATTGGAACTCTTTCTACACGGGCCGTGAAAGAGAGTCCTATAGATGCGAGCATCCTGGCCTCCATGCGGCTGCCTACACTTTGTCCTGAGGAATGTTCACTCACCGAAAAACCAGTTGTAGGCTCATGCTCTATGCATGTTGAGAATGCAAACTTGATGAAAAGGTAGAAAGTTTTGAATAACGGGACTTGTGAAGCTTTAAGTCTGGAGGAAGGATTGTTACCACCATCATAGCTCTACCTCCTGCTGCAGCTTTGTTCTCAGCAAAGCAGACCTCCTTCTCTATTTGTAGTTTTGAAGCAGAAGTTCAATTTTATTGTCCCCATTTTATTGAGGGCCAGGATTATGGCAGATGCACTGTTGTCTACACAATAGTTAACCCACCTTCTTCTTTGCTAACAGAAACCTACAGGGGTGGCAACATGCTCAGATAAGGGGATCCCTTCTAAATCCCAGGACTTCTGGGAAATGCCTTTTTCTCTAATCAATATCCAAGTTTTCCTAAGACAGTGATGGTTTATGTGTATTGTCCTGGTGAAATTACTAGCAGTGCATTCTTTCACTTTAAAACATTCTAATTTTAATGATAAATTATATGAGAGAAAGCGCTGCTCTACCTTTGTTTCTGCCTCTGGCAATCGAAAGTGGGGGTATGATTCTTGGGGGTGTGGCAGCCATTTTATGCTTAGGAGGATAAGAGCCAGAGAGAACCAGAGATCCAGACCCAACTGAATCTGGATCTGCAGGGCCTCTGGATTTGACAGGACAGGTGAAGGTTTGTCTTTCTTACTTAAGACATTTAGGGGAATAGTGTCTTACTTGCAAGGAAGGGTATGAAGGGATGAGGCTGTTCCATGGGAAGGATTTGGAGTCATTTTGGGTAATATTTCTGAATTATATTTAGTTTTATTTTCTCTATTCCTCTTTAAGAATTCTGGAAATTATATATGGTTGAGAGGTAACGGTAGAAAATAGAAGAACCCTGGTCTCCTGCTCAGTGAAAGGGGTGGAAATTGAAAAGGAGCACTGTTTTCTCTCTCCCTACTTTGGGCTCCTTTTGGTACCAGTGGAAATCAATGGCAATCTGTTTAGGGATAAAGGTTCTCACTTCCCACAACTGAACCCCCTGAACCCCGCTCATTTGTTACTGGCTAGCTCTGGGGATCAACAATTTGACTTTTACATCATCAAAATAGCTATATTCAGAATTTACATTTTCTTTATAGTTGTGACATTCCTTGTGTGCTATTTCAGAGGAGGATATTTAGTTGAGAAATTCTGAAACCTGCTTTGGATTCTTTAAAAATGTGTAGAAAAGAGGAAATATTTTCCTTTACTTACTTTAGGAAAATAATGGCTTATGAAGTTCTAAAGCAAAGCAACTGACTTTCAAGGGAGAAACACACAGGGAGAGGACCAAAATATACTGTTTCTGACACTGTGCCTGGCACATAGCTCCAGGGGGGATTTCCTTTCCTGCCATCTTCCTTTCTGTATTGTTAGGTAATAATGTGATTCTGTAGGGTTTGACTTAGTAAGACCTGGATGCTTACAGGATAATTTTATTTTATTTTTTATTTTATTTATTTATTTATTTTTGCTTTACACAGTGTGTCTTTCTTAGACTTACCTCTTAAAGAGGGTAAAGTTCCTTGTATTTCATCTTCTCCAGAATCCTTGGAGACTTTCTTCAAAGTCAGTTAAAGAGCAGTAGGTCAGTCCTAGAGAACTGATCTGTCTGAAGGAGTTCAGGATCTTTAAATATCTGTGATGATCTGCCACAACTAAAGAATCAGTCTTTCCAGCAGTTTCCCATCTCTCTTAGGTTGTGGCCTCTGCCTTCTTGGGCTTACCTCTGTGGCAGGACAGACATCATAATTGACAAGCTCCATGTAAGACTACACAGACAGATGAGAATCTGTAATACTTGACACTTTCATCTTGTTAAAATGCTCATTTCACTCTACATGTGCAAAAATAGATATTTCTCCTTCATATCCAAGGGGAAAAGATTGTTTATAAAACTGGTATCTCATTACTATTTTTAAATGTATTTCTTTACCACAGCGGGTAGATTTTTGTTACCTCTTTTCTTTTCTTTTCTTTTCTTTTTTTTATTACCTGTTCCTGCCTTCACGCTTTCTATTAGAGTATATTTTCTCTTTTCAGCTTAAGTTTCTTTGTGTGTGTGTGTGTGTGTGTGTGTGTGTGTGTGTGTGTGTATGCACACATGAATGCTAAGTTGGGCTTAGGCTTGGGAGAATAATGTCAGCATCACCCACCTCCATGTCAATGGGCCTGATGGGGAAAAGGAGGCCCCACACAGTATTTTGAAAAAGCAAGGTATCATGATACCCCAGTTAATTAAACAATTATCTAATCAATCAATTTACTCATTTGTCATTCCACAAACATATTTTAAGGGCCTACTTTGATAGGCATCATTCTAGGAGCTGGAGGTACAGTTGCAGTAATATGACACCCTGTCTGCATTGGAGCTGCTGATGTTGCAGTTGAGAAAATATATGACAACCAGCAAATAAAATGAATGATATATACTAATTTACACCATTGATAAGCATTGTGAGGGAAGCTATAGCAGGCTAAACCAATAAAATGTGACAATATTGGGGATAGTTTAGAATCCACACTCTTAATATTAACTCTATAAATATTATACTGCCTTTGGGACAAAGAAGGAAGCGTTGTCATTCCCTTCTTTTTTCTTTTCTTTCTTTGCTCCTTTCTCCCCTTCCCCTTTTACAACTGCTGTTAGGACAAACAAAGCAGACTGTGGAGAGAGCTAGGGTTATTATTTTCGTTTTCTTTGTGGAAAATCTTCTCCGTGAGTATTTTGTTATCCAAAGAGATAGTTCAATCTTGACAGAATTGGCTGATAATTGCAATAAATAAATATCTTTCAGGCCCATCAGCCCTCTGTCGTTAAGCCCAATTCACAAAGGTGGCTGAGGTTTGCACTGAGTATTACACGACCTCAGAGCTTTTGCATTAACACACTCAGCCATTGAGCCTTTCTTGGCCTGTGTGTATTGGCTCATCTCCGTTTTTGAATCAATGTGTAATTAAATTTCAAGTGTTCTCCTTGATTTAGTCACAGAACTAATAATATGGAGGATAAAAATATTTTTTTTAATGAAATTGATGCCAGTTCACTTCTGTCCGGCGTTTCTTCAGTATAGGACTTTTTCTTGCAGCTCATTCCAAACTCAGCCATTTAAAATATCATTGTCCTCCTTTGAGCCTATTTTAAAGGAGTAATCTTAGAGGCACACTTTGATAGTGACCCCAAATAATTTCCTGTTAAGTTCAAAGCTTCCAGTTAAGGTTATGCCTATAAAAATTAGATTTTGGAAAAACTGGACAATTACACAAGCCTCTTTCTTCATATTGACTCCTTGATGTTTGTTTATATGTTGGAAATAGTAACTTTTCTGCCAAATAAAGCAAGGTACCAACTGCTCCTCCTGGGTCAACACTGAGAAGAGAACATTTGTGTTGAGTCTGCTGGAGATTGTGGCTTCTTGTGCCATTTCAGACCCTTAGTGTAGGGAAGCATGGGTCTTGGTTGGAAAGTCTGTAAGGAGGAATCTCAAAAGGTCAGGGGTCTCTAGGAGCAACTTGCCAAAGGCGACAGACCCTGCCTTGACTTTTCCAAACAAGTCTTAGCCCCAGCATGTTTTACTGGAATCTTTATAATTAGACTTCAAAACATCCTTACTTAAAAGACACTACAGTCGCATGTGTCTTCTCAAGGATCTAATAGTTAATTTTAGTTCAAGTTGTAGCTACAATAAAAGCCCAAAGGCAGGTGAATGAGGCTGTTTTGTTCCTATAGCCAAGCAGTCCCTTAGCCCTCTCTTTCATAGAAACATGTGTCAGAGTAATCATTCATCTGTCACTCAGGGTCTGCCAGTCAGCCTTGGCACTTTAGGACTTAGTAACAGTGGAGCTCTTTCTGCTTTCATGCTACTTGCTTTCTTCAGACTTGCTTCCATAAAGATAAACATACTTCTCATTAGCAACTTTAAAAATATTTTTCATTTCTGTGGAATTTGTTGTATCTGGAAATGGACTTTAATATTTATAGTTGCCAATACTTACTGCTTTCTAATGAAGGATACAGTTCAAATACCTGAGACTTGAGGTAGGGTAGCCACTGTCCTACTTTATTCATGCTAGATGATCAGACTTTTGGATAGTACTGTCAGCTGGTGGTTGTTGGTGCCAATTCAATACCAACAGGAGTCCTCAGTTTGAGGTGCTGGGAAGAAGGAAACTTTATTCAGTGCAAAACAGCTCAATGGTGATACAGCATGGCTGTGAAAACAGCAGGGCTGTGAAGCAACCCTGGGGCCAGGCCCCTCTCTAGACAGCTCTGCCCTGCTCCTTGCAGGTCCACCTTGCACTGTGCCGATCAGCTCCCCTGAGCTCAGTCAGCTCCATTCTGTGCCAGGCTGCTCTGGCCTGTGCTGGTCTGCTCCACTCAGCTCAGCCAGGGAAACACAGTCTTCTGTGGAAAGGCAAAGTGTGCTCTCAGAGTCAGAGAGGAGTGGGCTTATATGGACAGAAGTCCCCTTTGCCTGGTCCCTGACTGGTCTGTATTCATGCAAATGAGGAATCCAAATCCTCACAGTTTGGTTCAAAATAGACACAGAAGCATGGAACAGACTGACAATTTCAGAGGGAAGGTTGAGATGGTGTGTGTTTGGGGGAGGGGGGCGAGATTAACCAAAGAATGTATATGCATACATGCATAACCCATAGACACAGACAATAGTGCGGTAAAGGATGGCGGGTGTGGTGTGGAGGGGTCAATGGGGAAAAAGGAGACATCTGTAATACCTTCCATCACTAGAGATACATTTTTAAAAAGGGATTGTCCTGATTGGTCAGGATAGGGTGGCTCCAGTTGGGTGGGGAAGCCTGTCCTATGGGTTGAAATAGGATTCCAGGGACTCCTTTGTAAGGGCTGGCTCAGATGGCAGGAACACAGTGCAGGCTTCTCTCTGCAGGGCAGTTTATGTGAGTGGCCTCTGTTAGAACTGGTGCTAGGGCTCTGTATGTTTGTTTTTTAATTTGAGCCTTGTTAGCCACCAGGAGCCTTTCTTAGGTGTGTGTTTTTTCCCTCAGGGTTTACAGTATATACTTTTCCCTGCACTCTAGAGGCAGAGTGGGTTTAGAGTAGGAGGTATTGGTACTATGTTGTAACTGACTGTTTGAATGCAAATGAATTGCTATTTTTTTTTAAAAAAACCAGTTAACATTCTTAAAGAGGGATCGACTTGGCACCCCCTAGTTGGGGATGTCTGACTCCCACTAGATTGGTATGCCTTGAGCACTCTGCAGAGTTCCCTTAGCCTTTAACACTGTGAATGCTTAAGATATAGAGACTTACTGCCAAATGTAATTCCGTATCTGATTTTTGAGCACATCCTAAGCAACTCTATGAGTTAGATGTTGTTATTATCTCTTCGTATAGATGGGACAGTGAAGGCTTACAGAGGTTGAGCAAGCTTCCCGAGGCTAAGTAAGTAGCTCCGGTTGGTGGCAGTATCAGAACTCAAGCCCGAGATCTAGAGACTAATACTGAATTTGTGAACCACTTTGTACACTCTCTCCCTGCTCTTGGCTTCCTATGATTCTGTGTTGGTCCTTCACTTGTGACAAATCTAGTCTTGTTTCTTGGTTACTAGCTTGGCAGCGTTCAGGATTCTCTCCCCTAGGACTGTCATTCACCACATTAATCATTTCTGTCTTCCTGCGGGTGTTGTCTCAGAATCCTCTCAGCCAAGCAGGTTGATGCTGCCTCCGTTCCCAGTTTCATCAGATTATTGTTTGGCACGAGGGCATAACTAGCACATAGGCTCTTCTCTAAAGGCTTCTGTTTATTGGCCGATATTTTAAGACTAGAGCCTATTTGGGGATGATGCCATACACTACAGCATGCTAATGGTTTGCAGTAACAGAATATTTTACGTGGCATGTTAATACCTGAAAGTGAAGTGTATTATGTTAATTAAAAAACAACAAAACAAAACATGAAGTTGTATGCAACAGCTAATTTCAATGTAGAGTTGTGAGTCTGCATGCTAATAAAGATTGGCAGATAATTTGCACAAGGCTGGCATTGTTGATTATATTCTTTGTGTATGCTAAGTTGCTAAAGTTAATAGAAATAATAAGTAACATATCGATTTGGAAAAGTGTTGTAAAAAGAAAACATAAACCAATGATCTTAAGTGGAAATTACATTAAATGCCTTTTTTGGGGGTATCACTTTAGAGTTTATAAAATTCACTTGACATATTTTCTTATTTGAGCGTTATAACAGCACAAGGAAATAGGAAATAGGTATTATCTGCCCTGTTTTATAGATGAAGGGTGTAAGGCTCAGGGAAGTTGCTTGCCATTTTCTAAGTCTCCAGTGATGGGACAAAGACTCACACCCAGTTCTCCTGACTCCAGGTTTAACGTTCCTCTCGTCATGCCATATCGTTCTTTTCACCAGAGGGCAGAGCGACTGGCATTGGCTGCACAGCCACAAGCCCACTTAACAGGAGAAAGTCTAGTAAAATCATTGTTCCCACACCAGATCTCCAAAGCCATCTTCATCTAAGAAATCCTGGCCAGTTACACACCTCTAAACTAAGTAAACTACTTAAGTGGTAGAAAAAATAAAGATGTAATATAACCTGAATCCAATCTTCCTCAATCCATCTTTTTGGGCTGTAAAATAGGTTCTTGAGTATATGGTAGGTTTCACTTCTTTTTTAAAAAGAATAATTGCTTTTTATTAACTTTTTAATTGTGGTAAAATACACATAACATAACATTTACCATCGTACCAGTTTTTAAGTGTACAGTTCTTTAGTGTTAGGTAAACAATAGTTCCATTGTTGTGCAATCAATCTCCAGAACTCCTCATTTTACAAAACTGAAACTCTGTACCCACTAAACAACTCCCCATTCTCCCCTTCCCCAGCCTGTGGCAACCACCATCATAGTTTCTGTCTCTATAAATTTGGCCACTCTAGGTACCTCACATAAGTGGAATCACATAGTATTTGTCTTTTCTTGTGATTGATTAATCTACTTAGAATAATGTTCTCAATGTGCATATGTAATATGTAATATGTGTCAGAATTTCCTTCCTTTTTCAGGGTGAATAGTATGCCTTTGTATGTATATAGCACATTTTGCCTATATCTATATCTATATCTATATCTATATCTATATATAAAAGTATAATATTCAAATTGACCAGGCAGCAAAATGACAGATTACTATGATCACAATGACCACCAGAGGGCAGACCCTTCACGCAGGAGCTGCCTTCAGCCCCAGGCCCCATAGTCTGATTGGGGCCTATGGACCAACCTCTGGGTCCCTCCCCCCACCCCTGGGGCTGACAGCCTCCAATTGCCTGAATGGGGAACAGGGAACCAGGGGCGGGGCCAGAGGATAGGGCCAGCTGCAGGCAGCCAAGGAAGATCAGCCCTGATTGCAGGCCAGGCCTAGGGACCCTACCTGTGCATGCATTTTATGCACCAGGCCGCTAGTATTCATATATTGATAGACACTTGGGTTGCTTCTACCTTTTGGCTATCGTGAATAATGCTGCTATGAACATGGTGTACAAATATTTCTTCGAAGGCCAGCTTTCAATTTTAAGGAGTCTATACCCAGAAATGGAATTATTAGATCAGATGATAATTCCACTTTCAATTTTTTGAGGAGCTAACATGTACTTTTCCATTGAAGCTTCATCATTTTATATTGCCACCAACAGCTGATGATGCCTCAGCTGAAACTAGCAACAGATGAGGGTGCTGCAGAGATGTCTCTTCAATTCTTTGGTGATCCAAATTCCTACCTATAAGTCTTCAGGTCTTGTATTTCCTCTGGTGGAGAAAATTCAGATTTGCAGTGTTTGTAGTGACAGGGATTTAACTACAGTGGCAGAAGGGAAGGCACAAGTTTGTGTAGGTAGTGGCTGAAATGTATAAATGGGCCTGAAGTGGGATTGCAGAGACGAGGCAGGCAGGAGTAGTGTTGATTTTTAGAAAGGTGATTGCTCCTAAGGAGATGTATCAGTCAAGTCCAACAGGAAAAATAGAAATCATTGTGAGCATTTAAAACAGAGGGAGTTTAATTGAGGGAATTGGTTTCACGGGAGATGGAAGAGGCTGAAAACCTAACTAGAAAACATGTTGTCATCCCAGAGTGCTGACAGAAGCAGAAAAATAGGGAGAAAATGGTCCAAAACAGAAAAGGGAGGGAGAAACAGCTGACTTCTCCCTTCCTCCAGCCAGTGTCTCCCAGGGGCCAAACCCAGCCAGGAGCCACTGACCTGTGACCTTGGGAAACAGAGCGGAGCCGGGAAGGACAGGGAATAAATTTAAGACAAACAAGCCCAGGTGTGCTTGAGATAAAGGTGCTGTATGAGACACCAACCATCCCCTTCTGCTTTATTTGGAGAATTTCAGCTCTTTTTTGGGCATGTCACTTGCTGAGCTTGGCAGTGCCCCTTGAACTCTGCTGACAAAGCTTCATGGATTAGGCTGTTATCAATTAAAAGGGTCTGACTTGTTTTCAGGGTTGTCCAAGGCTGTGAAAGTCTAGGACGGGGGTAGCTAGTAAACGTGGAAGATAAGGAGGGTGTAAGCAGCCCAATGGCCAAACTCGTGATCTTGGTTGAACAACACAGTCAGGTAATTTATAGAAAAATCTTGGCTTGTTGGTCTGGGAAGGTCGAGAACAGAGTGCCTTCTGACAATGCATCCCAGGATGCAGGATGGGAATTTTACTGTTAGCCATTTCTGAAATGAATTTATTCTTTTGCACATAATGAAGATATGGCTTATTCTTTATTTTAAGTCTTTATGTATATATTTTCTTACATATAGCCCTTAGATAAAGTGGGCCACAATGACTTATAGAAAAACACTATGAAAATCAACATTATACTTATAAGATATTATAGGGAGTGGACAAAGGGATAAGAGGGGAAATGTAGGTATAAGAGAAAACAGCAAGAAAAAGAAGGAGCACAGGGAGAGAGCATGGCAGTTTAAGAGAAAAGGGAAGTGGTTTTTAGAGAGTCTAGACATTGTGTAGAAGGTAAATAATAGAGAAATTGAGAGGAAGTTAAAAGAAAGCAGAAAGAGAGTTAAAGAAAGGCAGAGAGGAAGCCTTAGGTGAGGTCCATTGTCAAGTATATAAAATTGGTCATTTAAAACTTTTAATTCACAAATCTTTGATTTTCACAAGAGTCCCTCCAACCTATAATCTGTGACCCACTCACTTCTTACAACCAGCCGGGATGAACTAGTATAGTGATAACAGCTGTTAAAATATTGGTTTACCAAGTGGTCTCAGCTCTGAGGCACCCTGTCCCCATCACCTGCTCCCTGAAGCCTCGGCCCCATCTTTGGGAGTCATGCTGACCTCCTCACCATCCAGTAACCAGAGATCTTCAGATCCCTGCTGCTGGGCTTCATGCCAACTGGTTGGCAGTCATTGTGAATATCACTATATTTCACTGGGATTGTCACCACACCCAGCAAAGGAGCATTCTTGGGATTTCAGCTGTACTGATCAACATGTTGTCATTCCATAGGCTGGAAGAAACTAGAACAAGGAATAGATGTATCAGTCAAGTCCAAGCATTTTCACATGAAAGTCATTTTCAAAGAAACAGCAAGTAATCCTGGTAATTTAGAGTTGTTTCCCTCAGGGTTTACAGTATATACTTTTCCCTGCACTCTAGAGGCAGAGTGGGTTTAGAGTAGGAGGTATTGGTACTATGTTGTAACTGACTGTTTGAATGCAAATGAATTGCTATTTTTTTTAAAAAAACCAGTTAACATTCTTAAAGAGGGATCGACTTGGCACCCCCTAGTTGGGGATGTCTGACTCCCACTAGATTGGTATGCCTTGAGCACTCTGCAGAGTTCCCTTAGCCTTTAACACTGTGAATGCTTAAGATATAGAGACTTACTGCCAAATGTAATTCCGTATCTGATTTTTGAGCACATCCTAAGCAACTCTATGAGTTAGATGTTGTTATTATCTCTTCGTATAGATGGGACAGTGAAGGCTTACAGAGGTTGAGCAAGCTTCCCGAGGCTAAGTAAGTAGCTCCGGTTGGTGGCAGTATCAGAACTCAAGCCCGAGATCTAGAGACTAATACTGAATTTGTGAACCACTTTGTACACTCTCTCCCTGCTCTTGGCTTCCTATGATTCTGTGTTGGTCCTTCACTTGTGACAAATCTAGTCTTGTTTCTTGGTTACTAGCTTGGCAGCGTTCAGGATTCTCTCCCCTAGGACTGTCATTCACCACATTAATCATTTCTGTCTTCCTGCGGGTGTTGTCTCAGAATCCTCTCAGCCAAGCAGGTTGATGCTGCCTCCGTTCCCAGTTTCATCAGATTATTGTTTGGCACGAGGGCATAACTAGCACATAGGCTCTTCTCTAAAGGCTTCTGTTTATTGGCCGATATTTTAAGACTATAGCCTATTTGGGGATGATGCCATACACTACAGCATGCTAATGGTTTGCAGTAACAGAATATTTTACGTGGCATGTTAATACCTGAAAGTGAAGTGTATTATGTTAATTAAAAAACAACAAAACAAAACATGAAGTTGTATGCAACAGCTAATTTCAATGTAGAGTTGTGAGTCTGCATGCTAATAAAGATTGGCAGATAATTTGCACAAGGCTGGCATTGTTGATTATATTCTTTGTGTATGCTAAGTTGCTAAAGTTAATAGAAATAATAAGTAACATATCGATTTGGAAAAGTGTTGTAAAAAGAAAACATAAACCAATGATCTTAAGTGGAAATTACATTAAATGCCTTTTTTGGGGGTATCACTTTAGAGTTTATAAAATTCACTTGACATATTTTCTTATTTGAGCGTTATAACAGCACAAGGAAATAGGGAATAGGTATTATCTGCCCTGTTTTATAGATGAAGGGTGTAAGGCTCAGGGAAGTTGCTTGCCATTTTCTAAGTCTCCAGTGATGGGACAAAGACTCACACCCAGTTCTCCTGACTCCAGGTTTAACGTTCCTCTCGTCATGCCATATCGTTCTTTTCACCAGAGGGCAGAGCGACTGGCATTGGCTGCACAGCCACAAGCCCACTTAACAGGAGAAAGTCTAGTAAAATCATTGTTCCCACACCAGATCTCCAAAGCCATCTTCATCTAAGAAATCCTGGCCAGTTACACACCTCTAAACTAAGTAAACTACTTAAGTGGTAGAAAAAATAAAGATGTAATATAACCTGAATCCAATCTTCCTCAATCCATCTTTTTGGGCTGTAAAATAGGTTCTTGAGTATATGGTAGGTTTCACTTCTTTTTTAAAAAGAATAATTGCTTTTTATTAACTTTTTAATTGTGGTAAAATACACATAACATAACATTTACCATCGTACCAGTTTTTAAGTGTACAGTTCTTTAGTGTTAGGTAAACAATAGTTCCATTGTTGTGCAATCAATCTCCAGAACTCCTCATTTTACAAAACTGAAACTCTGTACCCACTAAACAACTCCCCATTCTCCCCTTCCCCAGCCTGTGGCAACCACCATCATAGTTTCTGTCTCTATAAATTTGGCCACTCTAGGTACCTCACATAAGTGGAATCACATAGTATTTGTCTTTTCTTGTGATTGATTAATCTACTTAGAATAATGTTCTCAATGTGCATATGTAATATGTAATATGTGTCAGAATTTCCTTCCTTTTTCAGGGTGAATAGTATGCCTTTGTATGTATATAGCACATTTTGCCTATATCTATATCTATATCTATATCTATATCTATATCTATATATAAAAGTATAATATTCAAATTGACCAGGCAGCAAAATGACAGATTACTATGATCACAATGACCACCAGAGGGCAGACCCTTTAGAGTTGTTTGAGGCACTTTCAAAGTGACCCCTGTATTATGGGGAAGATTAAGATAACGCCCATTGGAGGGGAGAGGGTGATACTCAGGTGTATAATTGGCATCCCAATGTGAACGTTTTATCTGTAAATCACCTTGAACTCTTTGGCCAAAAGTCAAAGCCCTGAGTGTGGCCTATGTTGATCTCTCCCTCTCTCTCTCTCTCTCTCTCTCTCTCTCTCTCTCTCTCTCTCTCTCTCTCTCTCTCTCCCTCTCCCTCTCTTTCTCCCCCTTTCTCCCCTCTTCACTTTTTACAGCTGTACTAAAAAAAATCAAAGGACACCTCTGGAAGGAGACCCTAAGTTAATGGTGATAACAGAAATTCAACATCAATTCAGCATGATCTGCCTCAATTCAGGGCCCAATTCCTCTGTATTAAGCAGGTTCGTTATAATTATGGAGTGAAGAAATGAACGAGTAGAAGAGAAGGAAATAAGAATGAAATACTTCCTAATAGCAGATAACCCCAAAGCCATTTCCTGGACATTGCAAAGCAGTAAATGTTTTTTTTTGTTGTTGTTTTTTTCCTGTTGTAGATTTACTTCCTTAATTACATTTTGCTTGGGTTAATACTAAAATTCATGTTTTTTAGTGCTTTCACACTAATTATGTGAATTTAAATGCCTCAAGGGTGCAGAATAGCAAGGAGACATGAAGAGTAAACCAAAAATGTTCCGGTGCTAATTTTTAAGTAGGTACTTCACATAATTTTTCTTAAATGCCAGCATATGGTAACTATGTGTTTCACCAACTGCTGCTACCTTCTAAATATTTGGACTTCAGTGAAAGGAGATAGATTTTGTGTAGGACTTGCACTTTGTCAATGCTTTGTCTGGAAAAAAAAAAGGGGGGGAGGGGATTGAATTTCAAATGCTTTCAAACTATTTTCTATAGATCCTTTATTTTTGAAATTCTTAAGATTCATCTATTTAGATAACAATAGATCTCATTCTTATATTTGTTTTTCTTATTTATAAAATGGGAATACATGGTTGTTGTGAGGATTAAAGCAAGTAATCCACATAAAAATATTTGGACAGTTCTTGGTTTATTAAATGCCCAGAACTAGTGGGTATCAATATTACTCTTGTTACATGCTCTACAGAGTAAATTAGCATCGACTTTGGCTTTCCTATAAAATTTAGTGGTTGGGATATTTCACTGATACTAAACATACACTACAGTGGTTTTCCAACTTTTCATTACTAAATAGCTCTCCATGCTTTGTAGTACACTAAATTAACTTTTTTTAAATTAAGTAATTTTTAAAAATTAATCAAGAATGCTTAACTACCACCCGGCTAGTGTGGTTAAGTGGTTGAGCCAAGAGGCCTTGGTTCCATTCCAGGTCAGGGCACATGCCTAGCTTGCAGGCTCAGTCCCCAGTAGGAAGCCTGAGGAGGCAGCTGATCGATATTTCTCTCTCATTGATGTTTCTATCTCTGTCTCCCTCGCCCTTCCTCTCTCTTAAAAAAAAAATCAATAAAAACATTAAAAAAAGAAAAAGAAAAAAAAGAAGCTGCCAATTAAAGCTTCTGATTGATGTGGCATGATCAGTACTATAATAAATTGATATAATGACAGTTGTTTAGCAAATTAATATATACTTTTTTTAGGTTTTAAAAACTGTCACTTATATTGATAGTAACTCAAATAATACAGTATTATTACTTACTCAATACAGCTTATTTAAAGGCCCTCATTTATGTACTGTTCTATATTTCGTTAGGGTAGAATGTTGGACAAAAAGAGGTATTGCAATTAGTAGTTCAATTATTTTATTTAACAAATGGGGAAACTGAGGCACAGAGGAGTCATGTGACTTCTAATGTTAGAGGCAGAATTGGGACTGGGGTCAGATCTTCCCATGTCAAGTACTATACTTTTCCCACATGGAAGTCCACATAAAGGATTACTGTGTGAAATTTTAGCAAATGTTTATTCAGAAGAGAATTAAGGTGTTTTCCCCGAAATAATAAAGATACTAGCCAACAATTACTACTAGTTCCTAAGTATCAGTCATAGTGCTAAGTGCCTATGTAATCTCATTAAATATTCAAGGAAACTTTGTAAGGCAGGTAAAGTTGTTATCCTTACTTGGGAAAGTTATCCCAGTTGGGAGAGTAAGGCTCAGAGAGGTTAAGAACTCAAATTGTAAAATATGAGCCGGGGTTCCAGAGAGGCAGCCAGGATGCTCCTCTTTGACCACTCCACTGAACTGCCTCTCTAACCGTGATCCCTGCACCGAAGAGACGGAAGGCAGTGTTTGTGTCTGTGGCTGCTTACCTCAGGAACTTAGGACAACTGTGTAAACAAAGACAAAGCCACGAATTCCAGGCTGGAAAAGCCAAAGAACTTTTATATCCCCTGTTCACAGACTACATTCTTATCCTAGGCTACGTATCTAAGTCTTGGCTTCGTGGAAGCCCAGTGAAAATCCTTCTCTACTCAAGTGGCTTTAACTGTCAAATGTAACCACGAACCAAAAATGGGGACTGGGGAAACCATAAAATTACTAAGTAGCAGTTAGAAAGCCTATGTCTGTGTATTTCTTTATTAAGGAGAGTTCCTCTAATCCTTTACTCTTGGAAGACACGTTTTCTTTATAAATTGCTTTTCATGTTCTTCATCCATTTTTCATTTTTTGTGATACCAAATTGCTTTGCAGGAACTCTTTGCATACTAAGCCCATCAATTTTGGGGCTGTCATAAATATACAGCTATTTTTCTATCTGTTGATTGTTTTATAATTTTATTCATTCCTTACATGTAAAATTACTATTGTTTTATGTATAAAATCACTCAATCCTTTTCTTTATTATTTCTTAGAATACTCCTCGAGTATTATAGAATGTATACCTCCTTGCCTGGCCACTATTCTATGCATCTGAAACTAATATAGAATATTGAATGTAAAATGTGATTGAAAAATTAAAAAAGGAAAGTATATCCCCATCCCTAAAACATATTAATATTCACATATAGTTGTCCTATTGTTTTTGAGTATTTTTTGCTCTTTAAAATTTTAATCAAATTAGAAGTACTTTTGGTGTTTGGTATAAAATAGGGATATTTTTTTATTTTTCACAAATTTTTAGTCTTTTAATTCACCCATTTGGTGAAAATTCACCTCTTTTCCACTTATTTGAAATATTCTAATTTCTGATTTAAAAATTTTTTGTGTAATTTCTGTGGTGTTTCATTAATTAATTTTGCATCAATATTTTAATAATTTAAATTATTGTTGTGTATGCACTTACTTTACACTCATTTATGCAATGCTGGACCGGGTCTCTAGTTTCCTGGCCCTTAGCAAATTGCAACAACCTCCAGGCTCTTAAAGGGAGCATGAGCACATCAAAAAATGACTATGATTAAGCTTGACTAAAAGATGGGAAGTAGAAAACACTATAAAGTAATCTTGAAAACTCATTTGAAGTTATTTGGGAATATGTAATATAAGTTAAAAGTCTTTCAAGAGCTCAAACACCTCTGAGACTTCCACTAAGTGATTGATATTCATAAAGAACTCAGGTTATAAAAAATAAATATTCACATATTCATAGACTCAGAGCCAATTTCTTGGACTGAACTGGGTCACCGTGAAGTATGGGGGAAACTCAGACCCTGCCTGCTCTGCCAGCTGCATTTTATGTAATAGATTTTGCTTCCTACTTATGATCTGTGCAAAATATAGAAGGCACAAGCTGAAATTAAAGCTTAAATCGGCTCACAAATAATTGAATCAATTATTTGGCAAGCGTGTACTTTTTTCTTTGGAAAACTACTTACGGAAACATACAGATTAAGAGTAAAGATTACTCTACAGAATGCATCATTACCTAAACCAGATTACTTTAATCTTAAGTACAACTAGGGCGGCTGGAATTCTCGAAGAAATAACTCAGCTCTGACGTGTGCATAACAACTAATTCTATCTTTTCTATAATTTCTTCCCTTTTCTCCCCTCTTTCTTCCCCCATCAATGCAAGCTCTAAGAGCAAGTAGCAACACCTTATAGGACTTGGGAGCTTCCCACTCAGCTTGCATACTCTTTGACTGCTATGAGGAGAGTCTTGTAATAGTGCCAAGACAAGAGTGAGCTATCTGTTAAAGAGGGAGTGACCAACCATGGCTAGTTTTATAGTTCTATTTTTTTTTTAAATAAAATAAAAAATAGTCTCCTGGCCGGTGTGGATCAGTAGTTGAGCATCAACCTATGGCCCAGAAGGTCTGGGTTCAATTCCTAGTTAGGACTTGATCCTCAGTAGGGGGCATGCAGGAGGCGGTTGATCAGCGATTGTTTCTCATCATTGATGTCTTTCTCTCTTCCTCTCTGGAATCAATACAAATATTTTTTTAAATAAAATACAAAAAAATAGTCTTCATTCCATAAAACACATGGATCATAAATGAAGAGTTTGATGAGTTTTGACAAATATGTACCCATGTAACCAACATCCAAATCAAGATATAAAAAACACTCTGTCACCTCAGGAAATCCCCTCATGTCATATGAGGCAAGCCCTCTTTCAGTTTTCTCACAGCATAGGTTAGTTTTGCCTCCTTTTATAATTCATATCAATGGAATTATAGCATGGTCTTTGAGTGGGACAGTCTGGCTTTTCTCAATCAGCAAATATTTTCAATAGGCATCCATGTGATTGTGTGGGTAAACTTGTTCCTGTTTATTGCTGAGTAGTACTTCATTGTATGACTAACCACCATTGTTTTTCCCATTCATATGTTGGTGCACATTTGGGTTGTTCTAGATGTGGACCATTGTTAATGAAGCTGCTGTGAATGTTTTTGTATATGTTCTTTTGTGGACATATTTTTTCACTTCTTTTGCATAAATAACTGAGAGTGGAATTGCTGAGTCAAAAGGCAGATGTGTGTTTAACTTAATAAACTGCCCTCATGATTTTCTATGCTGATTGTATCATCTTAGTGTCTGAATAGGAATGTATGAGAGTTTGTGTTATTGCACATCTTTTCCAATATTTGGTATTATAAAATTATTTCTATTTTAGTCATTCTAGTGAGTTTGAAATAACATATCATAGGTATTATAATTTCACTTTTCTGTTGACTAGTGATGTGGAGCACACTTTCTGGTGTTTATTGGTTATTTTTGTGTTTTCCTTTATGAAGTGACTATTCAAGATTTTTGCTCATTTTAAAATTGGGTTATCATTTTATTATTTTGTAAGATATTTCTATATATTCTGGGCACATGCCATTTATCAGATACATTGCAAATATTTTTCCCATTCTGAGACTTGTTTTAAATTTTCTTATTTTTTGTTTGTTTACTGTCTGAATATAGCTCCAACCAGAATATAAACTCTATGAGAATAGGACTTCTATTTATTTGGGGTCCTAAGGTTTATTTAGCATTTAGAGAAATTCCTGGCATATAGTAGACACCCAAGAGGTATTTGTTAAAAGGACAAATTAATGCCTTCCCTCTGGGGCTTGCAAGGTATTTTGGAGGTGTGGAAATGGAGACTCAGATGAAAATAAATTTGGTATTAATCTTGAGGCTCTTGGTTCTTTCAGAATCCCTTTGGGGCCTACTTTTAAAAACAGCAATAGAAAACCCAGAAGGTAAAGTGAAAGTACAATATCTCTCCCAAATAGACCCCTGTGCTCTTCCTAGAATAGAACATTCTCACTTTATGGAATTAAGAACAAAGCAGAAAAGTATGGAACACATTTTAGAAATATTTTCAAACAAAAACAATTGAGAATGTAAAGTTGTTTTTTTTGTTGTTGTTGTTTTGTTTGTTTGTTTTTTACAGAATTAGGCTTTAGTAACTTGCAAACTGCGTTGTATTTCCAAATAATGCTGCAAAACAAGGAGTTATTATATACATTATCAGCATGGTTATATGGCTGCTGATATTAAAGCACTTACTGAATGCTTAGGACTTTACAGGCATGAACTCATTTAATCCTCACAATACTACATGTAAGACAGACTAAGGTATTATAAGAATATATATTCAGGAACTTGAAGCTTAAAGAGGTTAAGTAATAAGCTATGCCCATGTATTTCCTTAGGACATCACATTAAAAATAAACTTTCTGTGAATTCCTATGCATTGTCAGGGGATCTTCAAACCTCCTGTCCCAAGTTTGAATGTGGCCAGATCTAGACTGGTTAAGGCTACTCTTAAGAATTTAGCACTTGATGCCCAAATGTGGTGTAATAATATGAGCATCAACTTTAGGTTTACCTCACTATCATCCAACAATGCCCAAAGGAAAATCATCTTGGCACTCTTGGTGCTTATAGGAAGATTAACTTTTACCCACAGATCTCCACACTCACATATTTTTTTAAAAATGCCTGAGTCTCAAGAAAGAGAGAGGAAAACATTTCAAAATACATGGTTCTAGTCTGGCTATGCTACCATTAGGACTCATGATAGACTCCCCCCCCCTAACACTCACACACAAACACACACACACACTAGTTCCTGGAATTATAAGAAAGATGCCAAGCATTGTGAGATTGAACAAACGTGTCCTCTGTTAAAGGAGTTCATTTCATGTTCTGGTCCTCTTGGAAGCTGTTTAACCAGTCTTGGGAGTAATGCTCTATTTAGTACCTTGATGTTATCATTTTCTGATCTCTGCAGCCCTGAGTTACTTTGGCTACAGGTACAGGAAGTCCTCCCTTTAGAATCTGTATATCTTCTGCTTCCACAATAAATAAATAGAAATCTTTCCAATTGGCTCATCAACTTCTCATGATCTCCCAGTTTCTTCCCAAAGTCCTAGAAATTGGCTCATGCTTTATTTCCCCAATACTCCGTTCCCCTCTCACTATTATTCCAGTAACGGTGACACTGACTTAACCCATTTTTCCATCCATTTCATCCCTTCTCTCCTCATGTCTCCTAGGTTCCTGCTGACATGCAGCTCCTGTGGAAGCACAGTTCCCACTAACTTTCTTGTGCCTTATTCAGGTCACCTGGTGTCTGTTTGGCCCCCAGGTTGGGACTGTCCACTGTCAGGTCATTCCATCACAAACACATTCAGTTAGGAAACATGACTAGGATGTGGAGAAGGCTCCGGATCAAGGCTGCCACCACATAGGATAGCACAGAGGTAGGACAAAGGCTACACAGCACAGGCTTGTAGCTACACAGCAGAGCCCAGAGAAATCACTGGTCTGACCAGAGGACAGCTTTGTGCGGGGGAATAGTGAGAATGAACAGATGGAGGCAGGGCTTGTCTTTAGAAGTCTCCACAGTCAGACTGAGGAATTTTTCTTTGATGAAACAGACAGAACCCTTGGAAATGCTGTGCAAGGGGGGTAAAAGGATAAAAGCAAAGCTTTAAAAGATTAGTTTGGCTATTATGGTATGTTGGATGGATTGGAAGCAGAGACACTGCATTTAGGAAGGTTTTAGAGCAACAAAAGAATGAAAAGCCATGGATCACACTGAGGAGAAGGAACAGAAAGAGGAGACGTGAAGGATTCCATTGACAGAAGAACAAACAAGAGACGGTGACAGTGTTTATATTCATAATGCTAAGCAGCTGGGAGAAAATGGAGACATGGGGTTGAAATCCAGATGTTCTCAAATACATATTCAATTCTTTAATGGTAGATGAGCCATACATCTAAATTTTTAAAATATTTTTTGTTTGTTTTCTGATGGTTGATGGCTATTTTATAGACACAATCATACTATATCAGGGTAAACAATGTTCAAGAACAAGCTAATACATTTTAATTAGATTTGGGAGCTAATTAGTGAAGGTACTAAATATTAAGGATAGTTTGGATAAAGGTCTAAGTAAACTTTGGGAATTAAAGATAGAAAATTATTTTATAAAGTTTTTTTTCTATCATGAATGTTCATGGAATGACTTGCTTGCCCCCACTTGCCTGGAAATAATATGTGGCAGGCTGTTAACAAAGAATGTGAATTTTATTTATTCTGGCTTGGAGAGAGAGGGGTTGGTAGGTCTTATGCTTTTGGTTTTTGAAAGGGTAGAATTTGTTTAGAGACAGAATGATATAGTCCAGTGGTTGGTAAACAGCCGCTTGTGAGCCATATGCCTCAATCAGATTGAGGACGTTTTTAGCAAAGGCCAGCTTAGGAGTACCCTAATTAATTTAATAACAGTGTTCCTACCTATATAGTTTAAGTTTAAAAAAATTGGCTCTCAAAAGAAATTTCAGTCGTTGTACTGTTGATATTTGGCTCTGTCCACTAATGAGTTTGCTGACCACTGATATAGTCTATCATAGACCAAATAACTATTTTGAAAATCTGGCAAAAATCTGCCTGGCTTGGGCACATAATCACATCTCTGCTATTTAGCAGCCATGTAATTTGGGCAAACTCACTTCACCTGTGAGGTGGTCGATTTGTTATTGCAAACTAAGGACAACAGCATGTAATTCCTGAGGCTGATACAACACTTAGATAAGTTAATGTGGTACTAAAGACAGCAGCAGAGAAAGCACTCAGGAAAGGTTAGCTGCTGTCCTTGAAAAACTTTGAGAAAGACTCATTTGCTTAGCTGAGTTATCTTGATTAAACCTGGGAGAACCAGTGCAGAATTTATTGGGGGCTGGAAAAATGTATGTGCAATCAATGCTACCCAATTCTTATGAAATTGCTCCGGAGTGTTGACACTAGTAGACAAGCAAGGACAAAGAGACAGTGAGTAAAGTCATCCTTTACTCTTAAAGAAAAACGAGAAACTAATCAAGGAAGTCAAGCAAAGGAATAAGTTATAATTTGATCTCAAGTTTGGACAGATTTATTTCCATTTTTGAAGCAACGTAATTGTATCAGTGAATAGATGGAAGGGTCAATAACACAAAGATGAAAAAGGGACCAAATCACAGTAATGGGGCAATAAATCCAGCGCTTCCAAGGAAGCCAAAAACGAAAATATAAAAATCAACAAAAGTAATATGTCTGACTTTGTTTTCAGAGGCAGATGTTATTGTGGATAGATGGCAAATCCTTGGCACCATGTGAATGATTGTGTCTCTTGCTGCGTAGAAAATGCTGATTTAGGGTTTGGGAGATGTTTATTAAGAAATTTAATCTAAGGTTGGTGGAAAACAAGAATGAGTGATTAATAATCAAACTGAAAAATGAAAAGGGGTCAAAGCAAGTTTCAATAAAGAAGAAAAATGAGGCAGAAACTTATTTAAGGAAGCCAGGCTAAATTATGTCCTTCAAGCCTGCATAAGTAGCTCCAGAAAAGAATAGTAATTAGTGAGTAATAGCCTACTATTTAGAAAACAAGTAACTTTTCTTTTGTGTGTGTTCTGGGTATAGATATATCAGCACATATATAGATATAGATATAAAATTATTAGTTGTTAAAATGGAATGATTATCACAATAGAATGAAGACAAATACAAGTGAAATACCTAAATATCTATATAACATTGTATTATTTAATTTGTTCATAAATCGTTTGAGAGAAATGAAGGAGCCATACTAAATGACTGCGGGAAGTTTGTGAAAAACTAAAGAGGAAGCACATCAAAATGAACACTTAAGAGATTTAAGATGAAACATTTTTTTGAATACATGTTCTGATTTCATAAAGATCAAGGGAGAAAGCCACTATCACCTTTTGAGAATGGCAAATGAGGTTCAAGAAATGGAAGAGACTGACTTTTGAAGACAGTTTTATGAAAAATTATTCAATTGTATGTTCTTTGAAAACAAAGATCATGACTCTTTAACATGTATGCTTCAGTCATTTGGGATGCTCATACGGTGTTTTCTGAATGACACTAATCCCAGAAATTGAAACCTAAAAGGTACTGATTCAAAGAAATTCCAGTTCTTTATTATTTGTATAAAGCTCTTTATGACGCCAACTACAAAATTAAACCAAGTGTTAGGAACTCAACTCTTTGATATTCCAGAGCTTTGCCCCATACTATTTTTTAAAAATATATGTTTTATTGATTTTTTACAGAGAGGAAGGGAGAGAGATGAAGAGCTAGAAACATCGACGAGAGAGAAACCTTGATCAGCTGCCTCCTGCACACCCCCCACTGGGGATGTGCCCACAACCAGAGTATGTGCCCTTGACCGGAATCGAACCCAGGACCCTTCAGTCCACTGAGCCAAACCGGTATCAGCTGCCCCATACTATTGATATGTTTTTCACTTGAGACTGAAATTTGGTTCAGAAAATCATTATTCAGACAAGTGCACTTGGATTTATCTACACTATAGTGTCATATCTGTGACAAGTTTTATTTTTGGAATTTAAAATGCAATTAGTAGGGGGGAAGATCTGGAAAATACTAAGGAGTTCATCATAAATGGACTTTATGAATATTGAAGGGATGGTCATCAATATCTGCCTAAGGAATGTCATAGGAAAGGGTCATTGAGCCACAGGCACACGTATCAATTTCCAGGACCCTCATGCTCTTACCTCACCCCTCACCCCATCTCACCTCCTTCTGATGTTTGATGGGCTGATCCAAAGGCAAGTAGCAAGTAGTGAGTAGTCAGGTAACGGAGAACTGACTTTAACAATAGAGCCAATATCTAGCTCACAAAGTTTATGGATATTAACCTAGTTTGAGACCCAACCCTCAAAAGATCTTAGTTGAAATGATCTCATAAATCTTTTAAGATAAGTTAGGAAGCCAGGTCTGAAGAGGTTTCATGATGAACGGTAAAACACTGGAGCCTACGTTGCATGCCCCGGAGGAAAGCAAGTGGAAGGTGGGGAATGAGAATCAAACACGGTGAGCACTTAAAGGGCAACAGCAACAATCACCCCACAAACACCGCAGCCCATGCTGCTTTTACTGGCTCATTTATGGGGTTCCAGAGCCAGTCATGTTTACTCTGAACCACAGTCAGTTAGCATTACACACAGAAACAGCAAATGAATTCTTCTCAGTGAAGAAACAAACTTCCTCGCTGTAATGGGGTAGTAGTTTTGCCTGTCATCAGGTTACTGAAACCAATCATTATTTGGAAGAAGGGGGAGCGGAGGGACCACACTAAAATTATTTAGGAATGCCCTATCCCCGGGCTGACAGACCTGGAGTTGTAGCTGACCTTCACTGCTTCTGCCATTCGAGCCGTAAATCTCCCTTGAAGGCAGACAGCCCTTGGGCAATTGGAGAGAGGGCAAAGGCGCAGAATTATAGGTTGTCTGGGAAGAGTTGAAAGATTAGACCTCAACAGCGGAAAAAATAAAATGAATCATCATGAAGGGCAACGACTACGTAGGGTCAAAGTTTAAATGTCTCTAACTCCTGTTTTTGTTTGACTTGCTGCTCGGATAATTAATACTCTCAGGTCTCGGAATAATTGAAAGTAAAGCAGTACATTTAGAACAGATGAATTCACTTCAGAAAACAAAAAGGGCAATCATTTAAAAAACAAATCTGTCTTGAAGTCACTGAACACATGAAGACAAACACAAATAACCTAGCTTTCCTTTGCTAAAGTGAGTAATTTTTAACCTATAAAAGGATATGATGGGTTTCTTTAGAATAAGAATGGTAGCATAATATTAGAATAGATCCTCAACTTTCTTTATTTAAAGGTGTCTCTCTGCATCCAGCTTAATTTGTGTACTTTTAAAAACCTTGATGTAAAGAGCCACAGAGGATTTTGGAAGGAGTTAAGGCTTCTGTCCTACTGTCCTGTGAGGTGGTTACAGACCCTGAGCTTGAGGTGTCATTGTCAGTCTTCTGCACACATAGCACAACTAGCCAAGGTAGTGCCTTAAAATTGCCTTTCCCCTCAGCAGCAAGAAGGCTTACCATGTACATGTAACAAACCATTTACACAGATTTTAAATATTTCTAATTTTAAAAATTAATACAATGCCTGATAACTGGCAAACTAAACATAGACTATTTTGTTATATCAGGGGGAAAAATATTTTTCTGGCTTGCCAATAATATGTGTATTTGGATCCTAGTCTAATCTATGAGTCTATTTCAGTTACACAGGGAAGATAGATTTAGCATTAATGCTTGCAAATGGGAAACTAAAACTTGAACTCTTCCAGATATTCCCAATTCTCTAAGAATTTGTAATCAATCTGATAATGCCTAAATAAAGAAGTTTGAAGTGGAAATCCATGACAGAGGAAAGCACTGGTAATTCGTAGAGAGATTTGCAAACGTGGGTTGTTTTCAGGTGTTTGCTGAGAATAACAGTGAGCAGCTTTGTGAATGAATAATCCCAAACACTTGTGCTGATAGGGATGTGCCACTGCACCTGTGACAGTTGAATCTATCATTTCTTTGATTTGGGGCAAATAGTCTTCAATTCTGCCTCAGTTTCCCCATTGTCTAACTTCCCAGAGCAGTTATGCCTTTCAAATGCCACGTAGAAAAAAAAATGCAGTGAAAATGACATCCCTTATTACAGCTCTCCACAGTGCTGCCACTGCTCCTTCTAAGCCAGAATAGCTGAGGGAATGTGTGGCCTTGGTCATGGTCAAACTGGCTGCAGTTACCTATATTAACCCTGGTTTATAAGGAGATCCCTGTGGATCCTGAAAAGGGGCCCAGATGTCTGGTCTGTTACCGTCAAGACATGGCAGATGCAATTAGAAGCAATTATGCTGATAAAGCTGTGGGGAAAAAACAAACAACCACAACAATCTTAAAAAATCTAACAAACAAAAGCACCCTCATTTCTGCCAGCTAAACTCACCTGACATCCTGAAAGAAAATATTTTAAATTTTTTCTTCATTATTACTGTATACCTCAGTTCTCTGCCTTACTTATTTTCACACCTTTCATAAAGATAAGCTCTCTGGTATATCCATGGTTAAGGACTATTAGCCAAAGTCAAGTTTTATGGAGGCCACAGAGAGACCTGCCTATTTGCTTGTGTGACGATGCATCTTTGGGGAAAGATTTGGCAACACGGTGACCAAACCCGGACAATGACAGTGATCTCAGTTCATCCAAAGGCTTAACTCATCTCTTGAATGTGTCCAATTGGTAGTAAAGTTGTAAAAGTTTTGTTGGCTAGGGCTCTACGTGCTCCTTGTCCCATTCAAAAATCTTTCTTCATCTTGTTCTTATAATGATTTCCAAAGAGAGTTGTGCCTTCTGAGACTCTAACAGATCTCTAACTCGAAGTGAGTTGATCGACTTGCAAGTTATGCTTGGTTGCAGCTTGCAGATTTCAGCTCTCTGTGCTCATTATAGCTAATTGTACATGATACCTTCTCACGAAGTCCCATTCCAGGTAAGGGGTGGCATTTAAATCCTCTGATAACATGATTATTGAGTACTAGAGACCTGATGCATGAAATTCCTGCAGAGGGCTCAGCCCTCACAGCAGCGGCTGCCTTGGCTGGCCCTCGAAGCCCCTAGCAGCCCCAGCCAACTCTCGCTGCCCTGGTTCCATCGGAAGGTCATTTGGACAATCCTTCAGATGGTGGTTCTGCTGTTCGGTCTAATTAGCATATTAGTTCTTTATTATATAGGATTATATAGAATTAGAAAGTAATTAAGATAACTGTGACAATCAGTTTCATCAACAGCACAAAAGGAGGTTTGCCTATGTTCTTTATTTTTTTAAATATATTTTATTGATTTTTTTTTTTTTTTTTTTACAAAGAAGAAGTGAGAGGGATAGAAAGTTAGAAACATCGATGAGAGAGAATCCTGGATCAGCTGCCTCCAGCACACTCCCTACCGGGGATGTGTCTGCAACCAATATATATGCCCTTGACCGGAATCGAACCTGAGACCTTTCAGTCCGCAGGCCGACACTCTATCCACTGAGCCAAACCGGTTTCGACTGCCTATATTTTTAAAGGCATAGAACTATGTGGCAAGGACTTGCAACCACCTGATGTTTAGAGATTTGCAAAATGAGCAAATCCGCTACCTTCCCAAAGTGGCAGGTGATGTCCTTTGGCTGCAAGTGTGTCTTTAATTATGGTGAAACTGCTCAAGGCCCTGCACTGACCTTACTGCTTGCTCTTTCCCATTAATTTTGAAGTTGTAACCCAAGTCCAGAGCTGTTTCAGTGTGACCCCGAGGAAACTTGAGTTTCCCATTTGTGTTTAAAGTAAATAATTGTGATCAATAATTTCCCTCTGGAATCCTTAGAGCAAACCCTTAGAGTATGACAATTACATGAAATTTGCTTGGCTCTTTCATGCATGCCCAGAGTTAGAAATAAGACTATAAGGCATTTGGAATGATAATTTCCAAGATATGCCTGAGTCCCTCAATAGCTCTGTGTTCCCTCTCTGGCTCATCAATATCCCATTGCCACTTGTAACTGCACAAACACAAGGAGATAAGGCAAATGGAGGGTATATTCTTTGAAGCCACAGAGAAGAGATAGTCTATTCTCTTTTACTAAAATGAAACCATATATTTGCTCCAAGCATAACAGCTAGTGCTTGAGGTGATATTTCTCCTTTCACTTTTTTTTTTTTGGCCCAAAAAATATTGATATTTTAAAGCACACTATGCTATATTTGGCTATGAGATGGCTGGGTTTGAGATATGAATCAAATACAGTATTATGTCTGAGTATCCATTTAGAAGAGCATTCACATTGTCAACAGCTCTTAAGGAAAGGTAATACATAATCAATAATGATGTATTGTTTGGGTTTTTTTCTGAAAACCAAACCCTCTGTGTAGTGACTGCACACTTTTCTGAGAAATCAATGGACATTAATTTTATAGAACCACAAGCCAAATTTATAACAAGTGAAGAAAAATAAAAATCTTGACACATCCACTTCATAGAAGTTGGGCAAATGTTTAATTATGCAGCCTATTTTGTTACCTTGTAGAATTTCTAGAGGGTGTCATGTTCTAAAATAAAAATAGTACTATAGAGTTTTACAATGACTAAACCATAAATTGATGTTATAATCTTAATAATTTAAGAAATTACAAAGCATAATAAAGTGCCTAAAACAGACAATAAAATAGAAAGGCTCCAAACTTGCTAATGAGAAAACCCACAATCTACAGTCAAATCTTTACTATGCAACTTGAAACCTGCACTATGCCACTTATTGAGGAAGTCCCTTAATATCCTTTAACTTCAGTTTCTTCATTTATAAAACAAGGATCCCAATATTATACTCAGGTCACAGGGTTACTGTGAAGATAAATGAAATATTTATGATAGGGAATTAAAAACCATAATGCATAATACAAATGTTATTCTAGCAACAGTTAATATCACATGGCAAAAGCTCTGTAAGGATTGTAACCTTCATTATCTCTTTAAAAAGCTCACAAGAGGGCTAGTCTTAGAAGTTCACATCTTTAATTATCTTCACAGATATTTATGCCTATAATGGTTTTAGTAAGATAATGGTGATTATTCATCTAAATAGCTTAGCTTCTCGTAGATGTGGGTAGCAGAAAAAGTTAAATCAATAAGCTTTTCTATACATATAGAATACACTTATATTCTATACTAGAGGCCCGGGTGTATGAAATTTGTGCACTTGGGGGGAGTTCCTCAGCCCAGCCTGCACCTCTTGCAGTCCAGGAGCCCTCAGGGGATGTCTGACTGCTGCCTTAGCACTGCCACAGAGACAGGAGAGGCTACGGCCACCACTGCAGCTCTTGTCAGCTGTGAGCCTGGCTTCTGGTGTTGAGCATCTGTCCCCTTATGGTCAGTGCACATCATAGCAACCAGTCATTCCACCTCTTGGTCGATTTGCATATTAGCCTTCTATTATATAGGATGTTCTTCTAAAAAATGAATCAAAATGGAAAACTATTAAATTAGCCAATGTATTGTAGTAGATTTCAACAAGGCACATAGAAAGACCAGTGCACAGAATGGTAAAGAGGCTAAAGAAGTCTTGTTGTTTTGTCATTAACATGCTGTGTGATTTCTTCTAAATCCCTCTAGTTCCCTGTTTTCTATGATGCTCCATAAAGACAGGGTTTTAGCTATAGAAGTGCTCTTTAGGAAAAATTTATTAGGGATGGAGTGAAGGGGGCAATGTCAGCTAGGATGAAGTTGAGCTTCAGGGCTCATGTCTCTGGCATAAACCAGTGCCCCTTTGTGAGGAGCTTACGGAGATATGAGAAGGGGCAGCTGTGAGCTTTTAGCAGGCCACACTCACACCACTGGGTGGCATGCACCAGCCTAGTAAAAAGCATCAAGGTGGGGGCACCAAACTGCAGCTATGACAACTGGTCATCTATTTCTTACCAAAAGCTTTTTATTTAACAGAAAGTCAGGGAAATGTGTATTATGAACAGTTCTCCTTAAAAGTCACTTCCTTCCTTTTTTCTCATCTTTGTTAAAGAACTGTAGACTTTGCCTTTTAAACTTGGTATGCTTATCTTCTTCATAACCACCCACATGGCCATTTCAGTAACAATGTCTTCTTGTCTTACAGGGTAGATTCCAAGAAAAAGCAGACACAGCAAGAAAAATGCTAAGTTGATTTAAATGGTTTTGACAACTAAGATATTGCTTCTCCTTTTTTATGTTTTCTTCCAATTGTCCATTTTCCGTAAATCTGATGCTATATTTCCTGATTGACTGTGGATGGCCAGCAGGAAGAAATGTTGTCATAAAAAACTAGGTATTAGGCATTTAATTATGTAAATTTCAGACCAAAATTATGTAACCAATAGTAAAAAAAAAAAAATTCCAACAGAAAAAGGACATCAACAATCCCCAAACTTAGAGTCTCTCTCAAAGAGAGCCCTTCTCTTTCTAAAAAATCCAGAAACCAAGATTTCTGAAGCTAGGTCATTTTTGTTTGGGACATGCAGCATGTGTTATCTTTATCTGAGACCTTCATCACAAACACTTTGTAATGAGTTAGTTTTATTGGTTTACTATTTATATATAGTATGCTCTCTCCTTGATTGCAAGTACAAGTGTAGGTGTCTGTCCTATTCACCATTGTATCCCCAACACCCAGCCCATTGTATCCTGGAATATGAAGCAGCATTTTCCAAATAAATGTATGCACAGACCTCCCTCCCCTCCCACAGCCCCACACCTCCCCACCCACAAACACACACTCAACTCTTATCTGGAAAATATTTGGGGAAATATCTTCATCCAAGAAAAGACAATACAACAGAGGTTGGCATTCGGTCTTAGTATAGATGGTGACTGGGCTGATCATTCATCTTTTACCCTTCCCCAAATTCATTCTCCACCTCACTCTATCCTGACCCCAGAGCTCCATCACCCAGGCTCCATGGACTCTGGTTTCTGGTTGGGCCAATATGAGGCAATTCAAGGGAGCAAAGGGCAGGGGGAAGAGAGCTTTGGAGCACTGCCCCTCCCCACTTCTCTCTCTGCTTCAGCACTGCTGTTCTGTTCCTGGCTGCCTCCCTTTAGGACAATTGCTCCTCCTCAGTGGACTCCCATTGATTCTGTCAGCTCATCCAGGCTTCAAGTACACGCCCCCTCCTCCTCCTGTCAGTTCTCAGGGTGGTAATGACTTTCCCGGGTGCTATCCTTGGGAGCCTCAACATTGCCTATAGGTTTTGTTCAGTCTTTCCAGAATTCCTTCAGAACGTGCCTTTTGTTTTCTGTGGGCCTCTGACCACTGCAGTGAGAGCCCCTTCAGCCTAGCTCGGACTGCCAGGAGGAAATCGAACATCTTTCTGGCAGAGTTGGAGCTTCACACTGTGGTTTTGTTATTTTGACTGAAGTTTTATGAATTCCCAGAATTTCACCCACACCTGTAGAGGGTAGTACAAAAATAAATCCCAGAACCAAAGTACTTTTATGAGTTCACAGTTGGGAGGCAAACTGTGTACTAGAGGGTTTTAATCTATTCCTTACATAGGCTCTGAACTTCAAAGAAAATAGGAACTTATTCCTTGGGGCCATCACTCTTCATTTTTAATATAATTCAGGACACTGTAGGCACTCACTGCACATTAATTTAATTCATATATTCATTTACATGATGGCCACAGCTGCTGAGAATAGACAAGATGGAGGCATTATCCATTAGCTTCAGACTAACGTATAACATTTGGCAACACTGTGAAGAAAGGGAAAGAGGGACACATTTGTGAAAAGAAGGTACCAAATCCCCGGGTGTAATGTTTAGCATCTTTTTTGTGATATAAAAATAAGATAAATATGCTTAGGTTTTAATATAGCAGACTTGGCAATAATTAGGATGTGTCCAGTGATGGTAGGATAATGAATATCCTTTGGGTCTAAGAAGATATGGTCTGTAGATGGGGTGATTATGTCACTGCATGAACTGTTGGTTTTCTAACTAGCTTTAATAGCTATATTTGCCTTGGAATGGATATGGGATACAGCAAATCAAATAATGTTGCAAATCAAAGTTCCCTAAAATGTGTGAAAAGAAAACTTCCCATTCTGATGATGGGGTTACAGAAATCCAATGCCATGTGAAGGCCGCCACTGGATCTCATGAGCAGTAAGAGGGTGTAAGAATAGAGAAGCAGACTTCTTCCTCCAAACAGGTGCCTGGGGCTGGTGTTATTTAGTAAAGAAACTGTCTCCACCATAAATGCTGCGATCCAGATTGCTACTTGGTTAACTTTACGGTGGTCCTCCATAGTTTGCCATGATCTGACTGGATTTTTCAAGGACTACATCACTATATTAAATGCAGAAACCAGTGTAGGAAACACAGAAACTATCCTGAGTATTTAGCACCTCAGGAAGCTCCTGCAGCACTAATATAAATATGTGGCCATCTTACTTAGCACCGGATCTGCGTTACCACCAACAGTGCAGGAGGGTTCCCTTTTCTCCACTCCTCTCCAACACTTATTGTTTGTTGATTTATTGATGATAGTTATTCTGACAGAAAGACAAGCACCATATGATTTTTCTCATGTGGATTCTAATGAACAAAATAAACTAACAAGTAACTTAGAGACAGACTCAGATAGAGAACAGGCTGACAGCCGTCAGGAGGTGAGGAAGCTGGGTGGAAGGGGAGGGATTGAGAAGAAAAAAAAAAAAAAAGGAAAGGCTCATAGACATGGACAACAGTGTGATGACTGTCAGGGGAGAGGAGTGGGAGGACACTCAAGGAGGGTATGGGGCTGTAAATGGTGGTGGATGGAGACTTGACTTGGAGTGGTCAACACAATACAGATGATGTGTTGTGCACCTGAAACTTGTAGAATTTTGTTAATCGGTGTCATCCCAATAAATTCAATTAAAATAATAAATAAATAAATGACCATCAATTAGAGCTGGTCTTTTCCATCCAAGATTTTTGGAGGAGTAAACCCAACATAACCACTGCTTCTGTTTTGATCTCTTGCTCATTCCTTCTCCTAGACCTTAGCCCATTTCTTCTTGATATAGTTTCCATTGCCTTGGAAATTATTTTGCAGGATAAAATGGTTGCTTTCTGGGTATGTGGGTCCTTGAAATGAGTTGTGTGTTTCCTTTCAGTGGAACTGGTTCATAGGATTCCAGGCTAAAGCTGTCTGGGCAGCTAAACTTGTGATGAAAATAATGACAATCCAGTTCTTCTGTTCTTCCTTATAATTATTTATTTTAATAATCACTTGTTTATATGTTTATCTCCTCAAAGTATTAGTTCCTTGAAAACCTGTCTCTTTGGTCTTTATCTTGTCCTAACAGCTGACTCTTCCCAGGATGACTAAAAGTAGAAATGACATGTGCCCCCCAGGGAGAGTCCTCCCTAACCCAGGCTTTTTATCTCCATCAGAGAGATGATATCAGAATCCACAAGTATATCCCTGAAAATGTGAGGTATTCAGTCTTAACACCAACTGTAGGACATTAACAGTCCAGATTAAGCTTTATCTAGCCTGCTCCGTAGGTGACTGCCAATACTCGTCCTGAGGGAGATTAGGATCTAGGCTTGTCCCATTCTTGCTTTATACTTTGAGGTCCCCGCCCTGAGTATCTTCAGTGTTTCCTGATTTTTGACATAGGTGTTTAACAGTTTAGTAACAGATAGCCAAAGAAGCTCAAAACCCTTATTTCTAATAATGGTATCTGTCATTTGTATGAATCAGTAGTCAGTTCTAGTGGTTTTCCTAAAGCAAAACAATAGAATGCTGCAGAGTGGACCCACGTCTCCAACTCTTGCCAGTGGAAAGAAACTTTGTTTTCCATTCTTTCTATCTCCAGTAAGATTCCAAAGATTACATAGGTAAGCTTCAGACAGAGCGCAAACCCAGAATATTTCATGTGTTTCCCACACTGGTTTCTGCTTTTAATATAGCAATGTAGTCCTTGAAAGATCCAGGTAGATCATTGCAAATTATGGAGGACCACCATAACTGACCAAGTAGTAAACTCAAACAACTGTGCTGAATGCAGTATCATTACTAGAACACAGCACGGCCTCTCATACTTGTTATGTGACCATATATTAGCACAGAATCCTTCAGGCTGCAACAGGAAGTAAGAATCAAAGAATAGTTGACCCTTAAAAAATATGAGTTTAAACCGGGAGGGTCCCTTTATACCTGAAATTTTTATCAATGCATGCCTTCGATTTGAAGTTGGTTAAGCTAGTATTTCTTATCCTCCCTTATATGTATCAAGCACTGTGCTAACTCAATTATCTAGTCTGTTAGAAAAGAAGTAGATCAATTTGACTGACATAGAGCATTCAAAATGTGTTAAGAACAATCATGAACATTTTGGATTCCAGCAACAAGAGTTTGAGGTATGTTGGTGGGATTTGAGAATAAAACATATAACCTTCTAGAAGCTAATGAGTATAAATAGCAAAGATTTGATTAAAATCATATTGGAGGGAAGAAGACCAGTTGAGAGGCCCTTGTAATAGGCCAGATAAGGTATATGACATGAGCCTCATTAGGATGCTAATCTAGGCCATGTGGGATGGACAGGAATATGCAGACAGGAGACTGCCAATGGTATGCATTAGGGAAGAGAAAGAAATCAAGGATGACCCTAAGGTTTTCTACCTGATGGTGGAGGGGGTGGGAGAGATCAAATAACAGAGAAGGGGAGGGAGTCTGCAAAGTGAAAGAAATTATTAACTTGCTTCACCACACCCCTCTTTCGTTTCCTGCAAATCCTTGCCACTGGGAGCTTCTGAAACCTAATACCAAATTCAGTTTCTGTGGGCTAGATTCTCTAAGGGCGGAAGGGTTGAACCCGATTCTAAGCCTCCCTGAGCTCCTTCCTTTTGTATTTTTCATGTATCATAATATTTAATAGAGGGGGAATTGTACTTTCTAATTCCCATTCCAAATTGCCGCCCTTATGGAGAATCTTATTTTCACAACACCAGGGGTTGGAGACTTTCTAAAATTGGAATTTCCCAGCTCCCATCAGGATAAGTGATACTTTTAATGTTCTTTAAATACAGTGTTTGGCCAGTTAATTATATTATGCAAAGTTAGTAAACAGCTATTTCAAGACAGGGCTGATTAAAATGAATCTGCAAGGTGTGGTATTTATTAGTATTTTGTTTTCATGACCAAGCGATACAGTGTCCTAGCTCTTGAAGTTGAAAGATGACTGGGGCCTAGAAAATGATATAACAATGATGACAGCTGGTGTTTAAGTTTCAATGAAATAGTTGTTTTGATAATTTATTATGGAACTGATTAGTCCCCTGCCTGTTGGCTGAGAGACAGCTGTACTCTCCTTGTTTCCTTTCTATGACTTGAATAGCCCCGTGGATGCTTCTCACCTATTCGACTTTTTGCTCTTTGTCACATGGCTAGATGCTGTGTCAGCTGAAAGAGTTTCTGGCTAGAGAGAACCCAGCACTGTAGATGAGTTGACTATAGATCAGGGACTGGGAAATTGTGGAGAAAGATGATGAGTGGAAATATTGAAACAAAATATACATCTTCCTGTTGGTCCTTCAGCTAACGCCACAGTGAGCACCCTTCTGTCATGTGATTATGTGCCAGCAGAGTCTCACGGCTACCATGTGTCTTATGGAATTCAATACATGTTGCCATGTTAAGTTCTTTCTTTGCAAAAATAAGGTGTTAGTTGCAATATATTCTAAAAGCTCTTTTTCATTCTCGGTATGCCCCTTCTTGTTTGTATGCCCCTTCTTATTTTTAAAAATATATTTTTATTGATTTTGGAGAGGAAGGGGGAGGAGGAGAGATAGAAACATCATTGATAAAAGAGAATCATTGATTGGATGCCTCCTGCCTTCGCCTCACAGGGGATGGAGCCTGAAACCTGGGGTATGTGCCCGAAGGGGAATCAAAAGGTAACCTCCTGGTTTATAGGTTGATGCTCAACCACTGAGACAAACTGGCCAGGCTGCCCCTTCTTATTTTTAAGGGATTCTAAAGTGGAGACATTTACATACTTACTACTGATGGTCTCTGGTCTATGAGATCTGCTTTAATTCTAGACACTTTTCTAAAACAGGACTCCACAGCCGAGCTGTTCCAGACACTGACTGTGAAATAGCAGTTTTGGACCTGACTGAAGATTTTTAGTGAGATTTCACCAGACTGTGTCTCAAGATCATCACCAGCATGTAGGTTATTTTCTTTATGCCTTTGACCATGCTGCATATTATATGCAAACACTGTAAGTTTGATCATATATAGATCCCACTGGTAGCCTGCTTCCAGTAAAGTGGCCTCTGTTGGCCCATATCCCTTTCCCAGAAGTCCTATGGGCATTGTAGATATTTTACATAGAGATTTAATTTTCAGGAAATAATAGAGAACAAATCTAAAATATGTGAATTTCCTATGTGCACTTTTCCTCTTTTTAACTCAAATTCCAGTCTGTAAAAAGCCTTCATCTCTCCCCTGGAGCTGATGGGGATGACATTGTCTTGGGCTGTAAATTCCAGGGCCTCAGCTCAGGGTATCATTTCATCTTCCAGAAACCATGGGTACCTACATTGTCTATGGCATATTTTCAGATGTGCTTGGCTCTTTGGTTATTTTGAAATCAGCACAGTTTTATCTTTTTCTGCTTTTTTGTCATCCTTTTTCTTTTCTTACCCCTAAGATTTTCCTTCTTTCTAGTCATTCCTCTGCACCACTTCTGTCTGCACATCTGTGTGAAATTTCCGTTTCCCACTCGTAAAGGCTTTATCAATTGACTATGTATTCTTCACTTAAAGGGGGATAAATTACTTTTTATCTTTTCAGTATCTTTTCCGTTCAGGAACTAGCTACCTTTCCCTTATTTGGTGGGCTATCTAGTCATATGGTCTCTCCTCTTCCGACACCCAGCTCTGGCTGGCCAAAATACCCTGCCCCTTTAGCCTGAATCCTGATTGGCTCAGGTATGGCCATGTGACCTAACCCAAGCCAAACATAGTCCTCTCTAGAAATTTTGTGACATCGTTCAGGAAAGTGACTGTGTCTTACGTTTTCTTAGTGATTACTAGCTGTAAGTCGACTAAAACTTATGACTGATAAGGACTATCTTCGCCACAACATGGAAGAGAATGAAGCCAGCACAGAGAAAAACAAAGCCAGGAGAGGGTGGGGGTCTGCATTGAGTTCTTAAAATGTGGTAGAACCCCAGGATTTCAGCCTACATTTTTCAGGTACATGGGCCAACAAGTTTCCTTTTCTTATAAGCTAGTTTGAGTTGGGTTCCTGTCACAACATCTGAAAGATTTTTGACTAAAATACAAATACAAAATGTCAGTTGTAAGTAAAAAAAAATCATCTTACACAAGAAAAGGCCTCATAGTCTACGACTAGAAATATACTTTCACATACATTAAGTAATCTATTATAAATGAGAGGGACTAGATTCTTGTCATCCATAAGGTGGGGACCAAAATCCAAAGTGTTCCCAGTTAAATCGGATCCTTCAGAGTGCTGTCTAGCCAGTGCTTAGAAATGGATGCCTCTGAGAGGTCTCCAGCATTCTTGGTTCCTTGTCATGCTGCCTCACCACTGCTTTGAACACCTTTATGAAGCCCAGGAATCTGTCTCCTTCAGGCAATCATCAAATACCTATCGGGCCTTGTGAGATGTAGGGTTGCTCTTCCCTTTATCACTTCTTCTCAGACCTGAGAGAAGATCCTTCTCCCCAGCTGGACACCACAGCCGTGAGCAGAACAATTAACAACTGTGTTCAGATTGGCTGTAGTCACAGCCCTCGGGCTGTGGATGTTCCTTGCTTGGCTCTCAGCCTGACCGCAGGTCTCCAGGTCTCCAGAGCCAAGGCCCTCCTCGCCAAGCCTTATTTCCTATTCCAAAAACAACTTATTTCTTAGACACTTGCCAAGGGAAATCCTTCTCCAGATGGGGAAAGCTTACCCCAGCCACAAGAGTATGGTCTTACTCACTGGTCCCTGGGGCATAATGACTATAATGACTGGGCAGGTAGTGCGCAGCATGAGCACTTTCAGCCTTCAGTGATACCCTGCATGGGATAGCACCAGACAAGCCAGCCTGCTGAATTGCTTTCTCTACTGCCTGTCTCCCAGCAAGAGTGAAAGTTCTCTCCTTAACATATGCCATTATGCTTGATGCTGCTCAGAGAAGACACACCTCTTATCACTGCCTAGAGTTGTTTGAATTATGATTTTGTTAAGTAGCTGTACCTTATTTCAAAAGTAACCACGATGAACCTCCATTTTCTTCACATGTAAATGGAGACAAAGATAGTACTTACCTCACAAGTCAGATTAACTGATACACACACACACACACACACACACACACACACACACACACTGAGTGGCCAGATTATTATGCTCTCTGAACACCTAATAATCTGGCTACTCAGTATATATATATATATTGAGGCCCGGTGCATGAATTCGTGCATGGCTGGGGTCCAGCCCGCCTGGCCAGGGGGACGGGACATAGGCAGTTGGCCAGCCTGCCTGCTGGTCAAACTCCTGGTTGAGGGGACAATTTGCATATTAGCCTTCTATTATACAGGATTACATAGAATATACACTTAGTGGCCAGATTATTATGCATTCAGAGATCATAATAATCTGGCCACTCAGTGTATATATCAGCTCTTAGGCTAAGTGCAATATGGAGTCTGCATGATAAAACCCTGTTTCCTAACCCACAAAAAAGGGGAGAGTAGTAATGCTGACAAAGACATCCAGGGCCATGAGTATACTCAATGGTTCAGATCACCTGGAACCCTTAGTCTCCAGACTAAAACATCTGTCCTTAGGTTGATGATGACTTCAAAGTTTTCTCAAAGAGAACTTGGTTGTGTTGTAGGTGGTGGGAATGGCAATAGGTGTCTGACCAGTGGGATCAAAGCAAACCTGAGTCAGCAACCTCGGTACTTGGGTTTTGGCAAGGAGAGAATTCAGAGCAAGACCCAAACTCTAAGAGAGCACCTATTTGGTAAATTACAGAGGGAGAAAAAGTAATTCCTAGAAAAAATAGGATTAGGAAACAAGATATGGAGATAAAGGAAGGGCCCTTGGAACTTGGGAGTGAGGAAGCTAATATTAACTTGTGCCGGGTTGGGGAGGTGGGAGGGAAGTGGGGGTGAAAAAGATGAAGAGGACATGGGCATGCTCCCAGGAGGGAGAGTGCACGGGGTTCTCTATTCTAAGAGTTTTAAGGGCAGAGATTTTAGGGGAGGTCCCAAGGAAATACCTTTTTTTTAAAAAAAATTGTTTAAAGTATTATGTATAGTAGTACATATATCTCTCCCCCAACCCCCCATTGAGAAGGAAAAGATCTTAATAGAATATTCAAAAGTTTTTCAGGTGTGTTCATTCAGGGTTGATTGGCCAACACCGGGGCAGGGGGTCATTATCCCATGCAGCTGGTCAGCCATGGCTGGTTTTATTGCTTACTTGGGCCAGCTGAAATACAACTGAGGTATAGATATTATCTCTAGGAAGGAAAGATCAGAGGGTCCAAGCCACATGACCAGCAATATGCTAGGGAAAGAAAAGTCACCTTAGGGAGCCAGGTCCCACCCTACAATTGATTGGCTCTTGCTAGGCAACAGGCATCAAAGAAAACCTGGTTTCAGCAACCTCGGTACTTGGGGCTTTCCATCCTGGTGACTCTCTGTACCTGGCCCATCATCCTTGCTCTGCTCATGTCTGCCTAACTGTCTATAGCAGTTGGAACTTGCTTTTTGGCATGTCACAGTAAAGGGCCCCTTCTAACAGTGCCCCCAAATCAGGAAAACTACCTTCCCCAGAGATTAAAGGCAGTCTTCTACCTCTTGAGAAACAGAAAATTTCTTGCATCTTTTAAGGCATTTTCTCCAACTTCTTCCCAATTTTAAATGTCTTTTTTTAGGATCATTATTGGTATAAACGCACAATGATAAGCAATCCATTTTTGTTGGAAGAATGGAGGTAGTTTGTGGGTGAGCCTATTTATTATGCATCTGCTCTGTCAGGCACCAGGATTTATGTGGGGAAATAAAGAAGGCACCCTGTGTCCCCATTGTATTAGAAGGAAAAAGCAAACGATGACTCAGGAGAGAAAGACAAAGCGAACAAAGTTCCTAAGAAGGAATAAAGAGGAGTGTTTTTCAAACATTAGTGTACAAGTGCATACAAAAACCCTGGGAAGCCTGTTAAATGGTGGGTTCTGAATCAGCAGGTCTGTGGTAGGGCTCGGAGGTCCACATTTCTGAGTTTCTCAGGTGACATTGAGGCTGCTCATCCAAAGACCACTTTGAATTGTAAGTTTTGAGCAAGAAGGGCTATGCTTTTCTTTTCATTCAAGCAATGACCGCCCCCCTCCAACCCCCAAGTATTAATACCGTGTTTCCCCAAAAATAAGACATCCTCTGAAAATAAGACCTAGCGCATGGAAAGATAAGACATCCCCTGAAAATAAGACCTAGCGCAACTTGGGAGAAAAAATGAATATAAGACACTGTCTTATTTTCGGGGAAACAGGGTATGTTTTTCCCAGTTTAAGCACAGAGAAAAGATCAGCAGCTGCAGAGGCAGGAAGGGATTACTATCTGTAGAGGGTGTGCAGGAGGCAGTCAATCAATGATTTTCTCTCATCATTGATGTGTCTATCTCTCTCTCCCTCTCCCATCCTCTCTGAAATCAATAAAAATACATATATTTTTTTAATCAGCTTAACAATAACCCACAACCTTCAGACCAACTTATATATATATATATTTTTAAAAAAATGTATTTAGCCATAAGAACAGATTACTCAACTACAAATACCTAAAGAGCATCGAATATGACAAGAAATCCAGAGATGTTCTTTTAATTGCTCAGCAATCCCATCTTGACCTAATCTCTATGTATCCTTTTGTCCTCAAAGTTATTGCCTCCTGCTTACAAAAAGGCTGCTGCTGCTCCAGATAGCTCTTCTATGTTCCAGGAAGGAAGGAGGCAAATGGCATGATGCATGAAGTCCCAAGGAAATACCTTTTTAATCAGAAATGCAAAGGTTTCTCTGAAACTCCATGGCAGACTCCACTTCCATTGCATTGGCCAGAATCTCATCACATCCCTAGTCAACAAGGGAAGTGAGTAAAATGAATATTTAACTCTCCCACTTTTCATGATAAATTTTGAGAAGTGATAAAGAGGTCGGGAATGAGTGTTGGCTAAACCAACTTACAATATCTGTCTCATTCAGGGCTGTCTGTAGAGTTAATCTAAGCATCTTTGTTTTAGAGTAATCAGTCTACCATGTTAAATGTACTGTGTTCATTAATGAAGAACTGCCTTATCTTTCCCTTGGTTCTCCTTCTAGTCACAGCTAGCATGAAGGCCTCAGTTTGAGAAGGAATATGGAACAGACTGAGACCTGTTATTCTCTGGGCTTGCAACCACTCTTACCTGGCTCATGTTCCCAGGCTAATTCAGTGATTGTTTAAAGGAAAGATAAAGTAAAGACTATCAAGTGCAATTAAATCTAGGGAACAGTCAATTCTGGGTCATCTAGCAGTAGATGATTTGTTTAAGGATTTTCCACATTGGGAGGGAAAAATTACTTCCTACAGCTAAGTCCTGTGATTTCAGTCCTACGAGTAATTCACGAGGTTTCTCAGGAGAGCATAGCGGGAGTTCTCTTAACCAGGTTATTTGAAAGCTTTATTTTGTACTTCAGTGAGAGGGCAATACCTTTAATCAAAGCCATAGTAATGTGAGATTCTGAGGAAATCACCAAAAAGTCACATAGAAACTCCAGTGGGATTAGAGGAGTTTTGGGGATGGGTCTCTTACTCTTAGGACACAGGCTCCCCTGACAGCCTCCCAGCTACAGCCCCTGTCTCTGCCTCTCCCTTGGGAAACCATGGTGCACTGGGAAAGGTAACAGAAGACAGTTCACAGGACTCTTCTATAGAGGTATGGACTGTAAAGGAAAGTAACAACCCTGGGGCCAGAAACAGCAGGAAACTGCAACACTTGTCCTTTCTGGTAACTGTTCCCTCCTCTCACTGGAATTTAGGGGGGCTTTGTAGTCTTAGATGGAGGAACACAGGCACTGCTGAACCCTAGCTGAGGAGAGAGAGGGAGCTGGATAAACGAACACTTTCCTCTCCTCCTGTCCTGCGGGCACCCTCCTCTTAGCAATTCAAACCTGAAAGAGAACAAAGGAGGATATAGTCCACAGAAGGCAAACTTCCAGGCTAAGAGCAAAGAGAAGGATCTTAGAGATTGTGCTGGGCGTTCTCCATTTGCCCCTACAGAGCCAATGGCCTTCCTCCCATTTGTTGTTTCGTCAGACTTGTTGTCACTTCTTTAGACTTGTGTAGCATGTCTACTACACTGCCTTCTTTAACTTTCTCTGGGCCTTTCTTTTGCATCTACCTACACATAGCCCCAGCTCTCCTGTGACATTTACCACTGGTCATCTCATTCATTATTTAATAAGTCAGCTCCCCACTAAAATGTAAGATTATTGAGGTCAGAGACTCAATACCATATATATCATGTGTGTGTGTGTGTGTGTGTGTGTGTGTGTGTGTGTGTTCTTAACCCCTATCCTACTGTCTGACACATAACTGATGTACAATAAATGTTTCACAGGTTAAGGTAGGTGGAAGAGTATGAATTAAAGAGAGCCACTCCCTCCCCAAAGATCTTCTACTGAAACATAGCTCTATTAACGCTCCCTTGCACATTCATTTGGACTAAGATTCAGATATTCTTTATGAATTTGTAAAGTCCCAAGCTGTATGCTGATGATTGTATGTGTGTCACATTTGCAGTGATAGTTCAAATCTCAAAGCTCCAAAGACCTTGCCTGCCTAATTACCAAGAAGTGTACATTTCTCTTAGGATCCTCTCTCCTGTAGTGAAAGAATCTCCAGGTGTGCTTACAGGTGTCACATGAATGTCCCTAGTTCTCTCCTTACTCCTTCCCTAGGATTTAAGGATCCAAAATGGAGTCACTCCTCCAGAAGTCCCAGGTTGGGATTTGTCTGCGATGATCAGGATCACTCCTTACAGCTTTGCAATTCCTCTACTTCTGCTCTGACGACTTTCTACTTCTGCTCTGACCATTTTTTTTGCTGTTGCTTGGTCACCTTCTGGCCATTGCCCTTGCTGCTGTCTTTGCTGCTGCCAGTTCTTCTCTGGACTGACTGTATCTACACTGCCTTCCCCAGAGACCACTGACCTCTACACTGCCCACAGGTCCCTGGTCAAACAGCTCTAACTTCCTCTAACTTTCCAGCCACCATTGCCTCTGTTCCCCACTGTTCACTGGGGAAGTACCTTAGCTTTGCCTGACCAGATGTTTCAGAAGGGCTTCCTATACCAGAGCAGTGAGGCCTCTAAGGACTAAGCTCTCTATTCTTCATTCCTCTCCTTCACAGAGCTCAGGAATTCTGGGGTCAAGATGGATTGTATTTGGGCATGTGAGGACCTTAACCCCCACCCAGAGCCAAAGTGTCAATCTCTCTTGCTCAGTTCACCACACTTAAGGTGGTTTTTCTCCAAAGGTTTCATTTCCATTTCCTGTTGCTTGTTTCTTTTTGAGGATGTTTAGCCCATCCAGTGAGACTGTAATGTCTGAGCCCTATTTGTATAGAGGATTTAAGCTCTTTGATGTGGGTCTACAGGGCTCCATCAAAATCGAGGAGAATTAGTGGGCATTTGTTTCAAATATCTTCAAGTACTCTACGATAAGTAAGAAAATCACTGAACGTCTATGACAGAAGGCTTTCTCTCCAGAAAACCCAAAATACTTTCAGGGAGTGGTCTTGTTTAACCCCACAGTCTACCCAAACAGTCTTATGTCCAGACCAGACAAGATACCCAATGACATCTGGAAAAGATAACACTTTTCAATCCTACACACATGACATGATTTCATTTGACATGGCCAAGCTTGCTGCAGGCTGAGGGACACAGTAAATGATAGAACTCCAAAGTGGAGCTGGTACTGTAAGAACTTCCTTACATGGTAATAAGATGGCCCTTGCCTGTGTACCTGGCTAGCCCCAGGTCACTGCTTTATAATAAGTCTGCAAGCCTGTGAGTCCTGGGCCTCCAACACCACAGAGTCCTAATGCTAGCTGGACCACTGATTTTCACAGAAGGAACTCAGTCTGCTCTTATACTTGTGTATGTTATTTGCACTTTTCTTATTTGCTGGTTTGGTATGAAAGAGAAATGAAAACCAACTTAACACTGAGGCAAATTTGTTATTCTTGTCCAGCTTCATAACTGGCTCAGGCCTTCTGGGGTGACCTGTCTTTGCTGTTTTCTGTTGGGTTTAGTCAAGTCATCAAAGCTGTGTGGTGAGCCCAAACCGGTTTGGCTCAGTGGATAGAACGTCGGCCTGAGGACTGGGGGGTCCTGGGTTCGATTCCAGTCAAGGGCATGTACCTTGTTGCAGGCACATCCCCAGTGGGGGGCACGCAGGAAGCAACTGATAGATGTTTCTCTCTCATCTATGTTTCTAACTCTCTATCCCTCTACCTTCCTCTCTGTAAAAAATAAAAATAAATAAATAAATAAAAAGCTGTGTGGTGATTTTGATGAGTAGAAGAGATCATAAATATTCAGATATTTAAGCAGGCGAGAGCTCAGTGTTCGGGATGATGCAGTGGCAAACCACAGGCCTTGGAGTGCACAAGTCCCCCATCCACCACATGTCATTTAATGCCACAAGAAATAACAAGGGCAGCGTTTGCCCTTCGTCTACCTTTCAGGCTGGAGATGACTGATGGTCAGCAGGTGAAAGGTTATAGATATACTTTGCAAAATATACTCACAGGTATAAAGATCATTTGGGAACATTAAGAGTACAACAGAAGGAAGTTGGAGAAATGGACCTATGACACTAATAATACTAATTAGAGGCATTAATGAGCAACTTTGTTCACTTCCCAATCTTACCCAAGATTAACAACCTTGGAAGTGTTAAAAACATGGACTTACTCCTTAAGTGAGGTGAGTGTGGGTCATGACTGATTCTTATTAGTTATAGTTCTGTGAACAAATTAATTTACTCCTCTAACCTTCAGTTTTTTTCATTGATTAAAAATATCTACTCTCTAGTTATGCATGTATGGGGACAGGGGATACCTGAGAAATTTCTGCGTGTCTTCCCTTTAATTTTGCTGTGAATCTAAAAGTGCTCTAGCCTGGCTGGTGTGGCTCAATGGTTGAGTATTGGCCCATAGATCAGGAGGTCATAGTTATATTCCTGGGTCAAAGCATACACCCAGGTTTCAGATTCAAATCCCAGTGTGGGGCATGCAGAAGGCAGCAGATCAATGATTCTCCCTCATCATTGATGTTTCTATCTCTCCCTCTTCCTTCCTTTCTGAAGTCAATAAAAATATATTAAAAATAAAAATAAAAGTGCTCTAGTGCAGTGATATAACAAAACAAATCAGTGACTTAAAATTAATTATTTTTTTAAAGCACATGTGTCAAACACAAGGCCCGCGGGCCAAATCCAGCCTGCCAGGCCTTGCAATGTGGCCCGCACCGCGCTGTCATCACTGCACTCCGCTGTCAGTTTATGACATTGTCAGTTTATGACTGTTCAGTAAACCATTCGGCCCGCGATTTAGGCTGGATTTTAGATTTTGGCCCCTTCTCTGATTGAGTTCGACACCCCTATTTTAAAGTGACTAAAAATAGTATTAATTTAATAAATACCTACCTAGAAAGATTCATTTTTAATTAATGAAATTGGTGACATAAAGTATCTAACGAATAATTGGTATTTAATGAATAATTTGGGAGGAAAAGATGCAGTCATTAGCGTTTCTCATGAACACATTGCTCTCATTCCTTTATTAAGTTCCAAAAGGAGGAAGGGCTTTGAAAGCTGTAGGAGCAGAAAATTCTCTTTTGCAGAATAGGTAATAGGATGAATGAAAGTTACACTGATAAAGCCCAACAGAAGCACACATAAAGAAAATCTGCTAAAAGCTAAGATTCAGAAACCAGACTGCCTGGGTTCAAATCTCAGCTCTGCCACTTGCTAGATATGCAACTTTGATCAAATTATTTAACCTCTCCATGCCTCAGTTTCCACATTTATGTTGAAAATAATCATATATTTCCTATAGTGTTCTTTAGATAATTGAATGACTTAATATATATAAAGACTTAATATATACGAAGAGATTAGAGCAATATGTGCCCTTAGTTAATGCCATATGTGTTTGCTGTTATTATTATTACCCTTTTTATACCTTTTTAAATGACTGGACAGTGCTTTGGACATGAAAGGCATTCAAAAAATATCCTTTGAAATGTGTTTTGAAGGAAAGAAGATGAGGCAGTTAGATAGTCAGCAACAAGGCTTGTAGTATCTATTAAAAATGATACTAATATTTAGCCCCCCAAAAAAAGATTGACTAAAAAACTGTACATGACGCCATTAGAGAGAATGTCTTCTCACCCTCTAACTTAGACAATAGGCTCCTGTATTTGGAGAACTTAGATCTTCCTGTTGCCACTTGCTGGGCCACTAACCCCTTTAGAGTGGCCACTTGTGTGGCTCTAACTTGTACCTGTTGGGGGCTGTATGGCTGCTACTGTGGAGAGTGGAAGCCCTGCTCTTGGAGCACAACCAGGGCAGCTCAGCTCTCAGCTGCTTTATATAGTACGGTCTCACGGCTTTAAAAAGGGTGGTTTTATTTTTTTGCTTTGTTTTGCTGTTATTGGTTTTGTTTTTAAACTACTGCACTAAATAAATCAAGAAAAGGGAATATGCAGATCTCTCCCATGATTTGTAGTTCAGCCCATCATGCCATTCTCTGGTAGATCTGAGTTCCAAGTTGAAAACAAAGCAAACCACTTGCTTGCCTGCAGATCTTTCTTCCTGCCCTCTCCTCAGTCTTTACTTCTTACTGTCTTTTTGTGTGCATTTTCTCCTTCTGGTTTTATGGCTGCGGGGTTGCTTTCAGAGGATACCTTAAGAGTGGGGAAATTAATGCATCAAAGGAACTGAAGCAAAAAAATCCATCTGACCTGGTGACAGTTGGTAAGCATTAGAGAAAATCTCATTTATTTGAAAACCATAAGTTTGGCAATTTCATTTCGGCTTAACTTCGCTGTCCTTCCCAGGTTCAATCAAAGAGAGGAGGAAAAAGCAACTTCAACTGAATTTGCTCACAGAGAAACTTTGAAGCTCACAGCAAGGTTGTTTATGTAAGAAAAATATCTCATTGTTGGTTCAAATCCGACTGCCTGATGCCCTGTTGCATTTTAATGAAAACTTGAAGCCATGCCCCAGATTTTCCTTTGCAGCTGATGGATGGGGAGTGTGGCTCTAAAAGAAGGCACACATTTTTTCCCCTGCCCTTTTCTACTTCTGGCTGCTTTATTGGGTGCTTTATCTCCACCACTTATAATTGTTTTATGATGAAGGCTGCATTCCAGCTCATCTCCAAGTAGAATGCGCTCTTCCACAGGGGCAAGGCCTGAGAAGAATGTCTTTCTCGCAGAAGGAAAAGGGGAATTTGTCAGTGATGCAAACCAGACAGGAAGGGAAGGACGGGAACTCTGGTTGTACACAAAAGGATCCTAAGACACTGAAGAGTGAGCCTGACAGATTCCATCAGCGACTGAGGCCATCTGCCTGCCATTCCGTGATCTTGTCTCTAATCACCGAGTAGATAGGCCCCGGCCAGCATGGGGCTGTGCACCCTGGGCTTTGAAGGTAGTGACAGACACAGCAGGTTTCACCAGGCAGAGTGATGGCGCTGCTTTCCTGGGGAGACCTTTGACCTGGGTCATGTTCTTTGTATCTTCAATCTCCCATCCGCCCCAAATTTAACTCTTCCAGACAGGCCAGGGCAAAGATTCCATCCTGGGTAATCTAATCAATCCAGTTTCAGAACTCGGACTAGAACTAAAACATTCCATTTCTATAAGAAAGTCCATGTTAGCTTTGCTCATCTATGATGTCACCATCTTCATGGGTATTGTATTTTCCTGAGCAGTGTTTTCTAGAAAAGACTTTTAAAAGGAAAAAAACCACACAATTATTAAGTAAATAATCTATTGTGCAGAACCTCTGAGGCCAGATTTAATGGGAGGGAATGGGTAAAAAAATAGCTTAGTTTTGTTTATTGTTAATGTTTGATTTAAATCTAAGAGTCAATTAATTATCAATTGTACAATTGTGTAGCTATAAGACACTTAGGCTTCATTTAGTATTTATGGTGTGCCAAAGAGTTTCAATACTTTTTTGTTTACAAAATGTTTAAAATTTGGGGAAACAAAATAATCTCAAATAGCAATTAGTGAGAAGACAATGTGATAATTAACTATATTTTGCACTGTCAAAATAAAGTGCTAAAGAGTCAAGTACTCTAGAGAACAGAGCCTAGCAGAATGAGGTGTTAATTGCATGGTATAGATTAAAAAGCAGAAGCAGTTCCAGAGAGTTGACTATAGTGCAGTTTTGTTAGGAAACCATTGAGGAGGCAGTTCATGCAGCCATTTAAAAAATATTTTTATTGGTTATATTGTTCTGAGAGTAGTTTATGATTCTTGATATCAGATCCTCTTAGTTACCCTAATGACTGGAAGAAAAGGCCTATGCTAATACGTCTACTGGTATGTGCTAGACTGAATTTGAGTGTTACTGGATGGGTTTACCATGGGAAAAGTGGTGCTCATTTAAGCTTTTACCAGCTAGCTTTCAAACCATGAACTAAACGCACTTTTCTTTTAAACATGTTTCCTAGCTTTTCCTAAAATATCTAGCAATGTTTATGAGAACTAGCCACAGGGAGCTTTCAAAAGAAGTAGATTTTATTTCATGGTTTCCTTTACCATCAACCACATTTCTCCTTTAAGTGGCATAAAGCTGGGATCTCCATCTCACACACTTTAAGTCCTGAGGTGTGTTAACATTTCCTCTGAGTAATAAGGATTCTTCTTCACTCCAGAGTTTTTTGGACTTGACTTTGAGGACATAGAAGAAAACAATGATGGCACTCTGAGTGATATCGCTTCAGGAGATCTTCCAGACCTTTGGGAGACTTCTCATTAGCTAATGCTCAGTGCTACCAACAGGACCACCAGGGACTTACATCTTATAATAGTCTTTTCTTAGACTACGTTGCAACTCATTCCTTTTGTCATCTATTTGATCAGGGGTTTCTTAGTAAGCTTGGGTTTGTTGTAAAGAATCTATGGTATTTCTGTAAAAGTCTTAATTAACCTTACATTTTCAACTTGTGATCTGGGTGGGAACAAAGTTTCTTGGATGCTCTTCCTGATCTGAAACTGTTAAAGCACATGTGGATTATTTGTTGAGCTAACAGGGACCACCAACATTCTTTGGATTCCACTACGAGAAATACTGCTCTAGGTCCATCAAAGGAATAGGCTGCCATGCCTGAAAGAGAACAAGATGGGGAATTGCTGCTCTGTGGATGGAAGAAGAATGAAGCCTGGCCATGGCATGTGGTTAGTTTTCCTGAAACTGGGCAAAGGAATAAGGTGGTGGCAATATAACTAACTAGAGATGGCAGAACCACGGATGGGAAAGATTGTGCTGTGGAACTAGGAGCCAAGCAGCAGAGATTTGGGGGCCCCAGTAAATTTTCCTTAGCTGAGCTTGGTAAGGGTGTGAAAGATTATTCAAGGGCCTGTAAACAGTACTAATTTTTAAAAACCCCTAAAAGTCTATGAAAAAGGAAAAACCCCATTTTCCTGGATGACAAAGATATCATAACAAATAAATAATCTATTGTGCGGTACCTCTGAGGCTAGATCTAATTGGAGGGGAGAGGGAAGTAAGAAATAGCCCAGTTTTGTTTATTTTTAATGTGTTGCTTGGGGTTCTGGTAATATCCAAGTGTTGTGATGAAGCCCTGATAATCAAACTTCTCATCAACCTTGTGAAGGAGTGTTAGAAGAAAATTTCATTTTATTTAAAAAAAATTATGAAGCATAAATGCTGTTGCATTCCAGAAGTCATGGCAGTTCAGATCTGTTAACAAGTCTTCAACAGATCATTGCAAAAAGACTTATTTTTGTTGGGATGTAGATTTCTCTGATCTTGAGAATTGGCTTAACAGACTAAGCAAATGCTTGTTTTTATCCCTCACCCGAGGACATATTTGTGGATTTTAGAGAGAGGAAGGGGGAGAGAGAAGCATTGATGTGAGAAACATCTATTGTGGTTGTCTCTCATACATTACCCAACTAGGGGCCAAACTCCCAACCTAGATATGTGCCCTGACCAGGAATTTGAACCCGCAAACTTTTGGTATCTGGGAGGACACTCAACCAAGTGAGCCACACTGACCAAGACAGGCAAAGCAAATTTAACAAACATAAATGCAAGCCAACTAGGTATTACATAAGCCACAGTCCCATTTGGTAAAATGGAAAAAGAAAACCTTAGCTATCTAGTAAAGATGTATTTAGTGGAATTTATCACTATTTCTAAGCAAAGGTGACCATCAACACTGACTACATCTATGCATTTTCAATAATGGAAAATCCAGGGAAGTAGTAGACCTGAGGCCTCTTATGGACTTCCCACTTACATCATATCAATCGTATTAAAATGAGCTGACAACCCGTATTTAATTAAGTGCGTAAGAGATATGAGTTGAGTTGCAGTCACAGGTTCCCATGCAGCATTTTAAAAAATATTAGTTTTAATTTTGTGATTATCTTTGTTAATATTTGGAACAAATCGATTCTCTTTTCCATATCTCACTCATTTCCACAGGCCCTGGGAAATCTTGAAGGCCCCAGGTGATTTACCTCTGGTGCCTAATGGGTTGAAGGCTCTGCCCAGGTGAAGAATGAGTGATCACAGGATGCTTCCTGTGCCAACTGACTTACCGTCCCGCTCCTCATAAAACAGCAGGGAGGTGACCTTAAGCCAGTGTCAGAGTCTATCACTTAACATGATACAACCGGTTCCTTTCCAGATGAATTACAAACATATTTCATTCTAGTGGAAGGAATGTAAGCAACTTCGCTCCTAAAATATCTATAAAATGGTTAAAAAGCTTTTTAATAATGGTACAAATAAATCAAACCAGTGACTTTTTTATGGCTTCAAACGCAAAGGCATTCTTATTTGATCAGGTATATTTTATAAGGATATGTAATTTCTCCTTTTATTATCATTTTTTAAATCCTCACCCAAGGATTTTTTTTTCAGAGAGAGTGAAAGGAAGAGAAGGGAGAGGGAAGGAGAGAGAGACAGAGAAAGAGAAGGAAAGAGAGAGGGGCAGAGAGAGAGAGACTGATGTGAGAGAGACACATCAATTGGTTACTCCTGACTGCAGCCAAGGATCGACCCTGCAACCCAGGTGTGTGCCCTTGACCAGAAATCAAACCCAGGACTCTTTGGTGCATAGGTCAACACTCTAACCACTGAGAACACTGGTCAAGGCTGAAATTGTTTCTTTTAATTGGCAGGTTTGTGGTAGCTTGAAATAGTGAAATACTGGCAAGAATACTAGACATGTTACAGGGAAAAAGAACTGTGTTTTATTTCTCACACAAAGGAATTATATGAGCTTCACTGCATCTCTTGCAGTTAAATCCCCAGTTTCTTCTGTTGTGAGGTGAATGATTTGTAATGGACAGATATTTTTCTAAACTTCAGACATTCCAAAGCACTTTCATGATTTTTTTTTTGCCATAATTACATGATAGTAACCAAAAATTTTGTGATATTTTTTCTTTATGTAAATTCCATTTTTATTTTAAAGATGTATTTGTGCAGACTTCTGTTTCTGGTGGAGATGGAATAACAGGAAACATATGTACCTTCCCATGTGAAACAACTGAATACATAAGCAAGTTATAGGAAGCTGACTTTTTCAAGACATTGAACATCAGGGAATGAAGGCCAGTGATATCTGAGAGAGATGATATAAGTGAGGTTAGCCCTACAATTGTCCTAGGTTATTGCCTAGAAGTGTTTTCAGATGTGGCACCAGGAGGGCAAACCCTGATAGAGCCTTGTAGTCTCTCTGAGTTGAGCCAGGAGAGGCCAGTGGACTGGAGAGGAAACAGCTGCACAGAGATAACAGGAGACCTGAGAAGTTCCCCTCCAGTATTCAGCTTAGTAGTAATCAGTGCATGCATGTGAGAAAACTACTTGAAGCTGAGAAAAGAACCATCTGGAAGTATTATAATGAGTGATCAATAAGGATCATAAAGTGCTGGGGATAGTGCCTCTTCTCACCAGTCAGACCTCATAATTCCAAAGAATCAGGTATTCAGAAGAGTATTGCCTCAGTCATGGGAGAGTTGGCCCTACATTAACTCTACTGTGGGCTCACCTGAAAAAGCTTAAAAGCAAAACCTGATAGGATCAAACTGTACCAGGTCATTTAACTGTGTCCCAGAGCAAAGTTAAAGAACTTCTATTTTAAAAAATATACCTCTGCTGGTGTGACTCAGTTGGTTGTTCGTTGTCCTGCACACCAGAAGGTTGAGGGTTCAATTCTCGGTCAAGGGCAGGTGCCCAGGTTTTGGATTTGATTTCCGGTAGGGAATGTGCAGGAGGTAGCTGTTATATCAATATTCACTCTCACATCCATATCTCTCTTCTCTCTCTCTTTCTCTTTCTCTCTCTCTCTCTCTCTCTCTCTCTCTCTCTTTCTCTCTCTCTCTCTCTCTCTCGTCTCTCTCTCCATCTCTTTTCCTTTCTCTCTAAAAATCAATACACTATTGTTTAAAAATAATATCCAGCACCAAACAAAATAAAATTTCCAATTCTGGTATCCATTCAAAAATTACCAGGCATTCAAAAAGGGATAATGAAAAGGGGAAAAATAATCAAAACAACCCTCAAATGACACAGAATTTAGAATTTATAGACAAGGACATTAATCAGCTATTATAGCTATAATCCATATATTCAAAATGGTAGAGGAAAGGCTAAATATTGTTAGTAGAAAAATGAAAGATGAAAAATATACTAATTGAATTTCTAGAGATGAAAACTAGAATGTCTGTGGTGAGAAATACACGGGGTAGAACTGATGGCAGATTGGACATTACAGGAGAAAAGGTTGATGAATCTGAAGACATAGGAATAGAAACTATTCTAACTGAAACATAGAGGAGAAAAAAAGAAAGTAATGAACAAAGGTTCAGAGGGTTTTGGAAAAACTTCAAACAGTCCAATATATGTGAAAGCTGATCTGCACAACCATTCTGGCTCAGTGGTTGAGTGTAAGCCCATGAGCCAAGAGGTTACTGATTCGATTCCCAGTCAGAGCACATGACTGGGTTGTGGGCTCAGTCCCCAGTAGGGGGCATGCAGGAGGCAGCCTATTGATGATGTTTCTCTCTCATTGATGTTTCTAACTCTTTATACCTCTCCTTTCCTCTCTCTCTAAAAATCAATAACAAATTTTAAAAAGAAAGCTGATCAGGCTGTATTAATATTAGACAACATAAGTATCACAACAAAGAATATTACCAAGGATTTTTAAAAGTCCATTTCTTAATGATAAAAGGGTCAATTCAACAAGAGAATATATCAATCCTAAACATTTATACACCTAATAACAGAACTTCCTTCAAAGTATGTGAAGCCAAAAACAGATAGAACTATAAGAAGAAATAGACAAACCCACAATATGGTTGCAGATTTCACCACCCTTCTCTCAATTGATAGACCAAGTGGGCAGAAAATCAACAAGAAAACTTACTACCACACCAAATCCACTTGACCTGATGGAGACTTATAGAACATTCCATCCATCCAATGCAGAATACACATTCTTCTCAAGGGCCCCCAGAACATTTGCCAAGAGAGACCATATTCTGGGCAATAAAACAAATTTCAATAAATTAAAAAGGATTCTGACCACAAAGGAATTAAAATAAAAATCAATAACAGGGTGATGTTTGGACAGTTTCCAAATATTTGGAAAATAAATAAATAACGTTCTTCTATGGGCCAAAGAAGAATTCCAAAGCAAAATAAGAACATGTTCTGACCTGAATGAAATGAAAACACAACATATTAGAAGAAATGTATAGCACTAAACCGCTACAGAAGAATAGAAGAAAGATCTCAACCAAATGACTTCAGCTTCTACCTAAGAAACTAGAAAAAGAAGATGGAATTAAACTCAAAACAAGCTAAAGAAAGGATCGTGTTTTGTCCTGGTAACAGTTAGCTGTGTGACCTGGGGAAGCATTTTCCCCTAGAGCTGCCTGGTTTCATCGTTTGCAAAATAAGGACTGTAAACAATATCATGGCTTACCAAATGCTGGGTCTGCAGCACAGGAATCACCAAGGAGCTTATGAGAAACACTCATTTCTAAGTCCTGACCCAGACCTAGGGTATCAAAATTTCTGGGTAGAGCCTAAGCACCTTTGAAACACAGAAGTCATACGATTGTTTGGAGAGCAGCAAAACCAGTGTCCTCATTGCTGTCACGCTGTTTAATGACATGACTTCTGAGGGCATGAAAGCTAGGAAAGCTCAGCCTTTGACAGGAGGGCCTTGAGCTTCAGGGTGATCCCTAACCCCTGTAATTCAATTAACCAAGTCACTGCAAGATGTGGACACTGAGGATATTAGCAGTGAGCAGGATGGACTAATGATAGAACTCTTCCATTCATCATGTAATGTTATAGAAGCCTCAGAGATTTTTGGTTGCTTCCCTAGTAGGTGAGGGAGTTGACTATGACCAAGGTTGGATTCCCAGCCCTTCTAGCAAGATGGGAACTCAGGAAGTGATTTAATTTGTTTCATTTTCATTTCATTTCTGCCTGTTTCTGTTCCCTAATTTACTTCCTTAATCATAAATGTCTTTAAGTTTCTCTTGGAACAACCTCAACAAATTTATGCTGGCATCTTTTCGTACTGTCCTCTAAAATGAAGTTTCATTTGGAGTGAATTATTCTTCCAGTCTTTTGTTTCTTGGCTGTCCTTACAAAAAGTAGTCCTTCTTCCTATGGTTTTGAATTTTGGTTTGCAGACTCATTTCTGGTTTCCCCTGCAAACATTCCCGTCCCTCACAGTTTGGTGGTTCTTTCTACCTAACCCAGCCTTTCCCCTCTTAAACCAGGACTGGGTTTTACAATTCAGCTGGGATGTACTGTCCCTAGGGGCCATTGAAAGATACGGCAGGTCCTCTTACAGAGCCAGTTGGCTCAGTTCCTGTAGCATTTAGGCTTTTTTTCATTGTCTTCCCAGGCTCACAGCTTCATCTGAAGTCCTAGCCCCAGTAGAGTGGAGAACCCTGTCTGCCTCTGGCATCAAACAGGAAGCCTGGCTCTGCTCCAAGTCTCATTCACATTTAGAACTCCTTGTTCCACAGGGATCAAGCTCCCAGTCACAGGTGCCTACTGCTAGGCCCAGACAACCCACAATTTACATCTTCCTTTTGTAACTGGTCCACAGAGATTTTATCTTATACCAGAGCCTGGTAGCATCTTCTTGGTGTTCTTTCCTTCTTTTCATTCTTCCTCTCTTCAGTCCCTCCCTCTCTCTCTCTCTTCCTGCCTTTTACATATTTCATCTGTCACAGCTATGTATTCAGAGCAGGAAGGTGAACTCATAGCCTTTTGATCATTATAAAAGTCTGAATTCATTTCCTTCCAACTCCCAGTCTCTGGAGTAAGATCTACATCCTCTACCATGATTGATTTTCATTGTTCCTCCACCTGACAGAGCCTGAACATTTATGTCTCCTATTAACACTGTGGTATGTTTTACAAGTTGGTACTTATTGATTTGTTGGAAATGTTATGTGTATATATTTTCCAAAATAATCTGCTAACTGCTAAAAGCAAGGATCATGGTGTATCATTAAAATATTCCCCAAATGACACATTCTCTGGTAGCCAAACACCAAAAGCCTCAATAATTATGAATTATCTGATTAATTTACTCCCCCATCTCAAATTTCCTTGATTCCTCCATCAAATGTTCTATTAATATTAATAAAATATTTATAAAACTGTTTATATACCAAAATGTAATTTTGAAATATAAACAAATGGACAGCTATATACAATTTACAAATATGTCCATATTTGACATTTTTTTGGGCTCTTATTTTCCTGCTATGTGCTTTGAGTATTAGTGCCTACTGACCTTTCAACTTGAGAAATATTGTACAGTTGTCTTCTATCCATTTCCCAGTGATATGAGAGAAGAATTCCCCATGGAAGGGCCTCCAGTCCTGCCCATCAGGAAGTCAGCTACCTGTGACCAGACAGCCAGTACATTCTTTCTCTGAGCAGGTGTTAACCCAGCCCACCTAAAGAGCCTGCAGGTCTCTAGTTTTGGGAGTTAAAGAGGCAGCCTGTGTGGGGTCCCTTCTCCTCCCTGACAGACCCATTTGTTACTGGGGATACACGCCCTCCAGGAATCTTTCATGGTTCTTCAAACAGTGGGCAGGCACAATGCACCTGACCTTGTTCAAAGGCAGGGGCTCACTGCCCCAGGCAGAGAGTGCAGAAATACAGACAATTACATCTTTCTCCAGGCTTTTTCACTTCCTTGCATGGAAAGGCTCCTATATCTGTCGACCAAAACACTTATTATTTCTCCCCCTTTTCTCTTCACTTCAGTAAATTAACTAACACACAGTATCAGTTCTTAATGATTCAGCAATAAGAATCTTCGCTTTGATAAGAGGCAGCCCAGTGGGGGAAATGCAAAACTTTGCATTCTTTATACCTTAGATCATTTATTTACCTCGGAGAAGAGTGTTTTTCATGCCCCCTCCCTGAATCAGGAATGGACTTTGTGTGAAGCATGTTTGATCCTGCAGAAAGGCTCTTTGGAGAGTGGCATTTGTTCAAAGGGAACTAATGCCTGCAGGGTATTCTCACCGAGGTGGAGGTGGCTGGTGACAAGATGTGACATCTGTAGAAGAAATATAGTCAAGCATTTTAGCCGCCTAATACTTCTCAATAGACACAGGACTCACTCACAAAGCAAAGTAGAGAAATTTGGCTCATGTTCAAAAGGCTATTTACTCAGAACTCTACCCAACCAATGGTGCTTGCATTTTAATTATAAAATGGAGAGAGAGATGTGAAATCTGTGTGAGGCCGATACTGCCACCACATACTCATACACACACACATGAAATTCCTAGCCTAGCTTGGCAAAGACTATCATGAAAGAAATCCATGATAAGATAAATCCCTGTCCATTTGTGTGAGAAAATGAAGGATACTTTACAAAAAAAGGTAATTTGCTAAGTAATTGGAATGTTATCTTTTGACTCTAGGTTTCCTTTCAAGTTTCAGCATAGGCTTATAAAGACAAACTAGAAAGTGACTACATTCCTAAATCCCTGTAAAATGGACTTAAAAACCGATTGGCACATTTTAACGACTTGTGTGAGTTGGGGGTGGGACAGTAGGAAATGTTTTCATGTTTTTTTCAAGTGCATACTCAAAGGTGAAAAATAGTAATGTGTGCGAAAGCAGTTATAGAAAAGAGTACTGTTGAATATGTTTGCCAGAAGATTTCGATTCTAAAAGTGGAAAACTTAAAAAGCAGGGCCAGGGCTGCCCGACTTGGGAGGGGCCTAGGAGAATTCAGAGAAGCCCACCACCCCGCCTCCTAGTACAGGGAATGTTAATGGGTTGAAAACATAAGAAGTTCTGTCTCCTGAGACCCCAGAATGTGGCCGTATTTGGAATTAAGGTCTTTATAATTAGTTAGAAGGAGGCCATACTGAATCAGGATGAGCCGTAATCCAGTGGCTGGTGTCCTGCCTTTCTAAGAAGAGGAGTCGGAAGACACATGGAGGAAGCCATTGACAAGCCCAGGAACGGTAAGGTTTGCTAGCAATCACCAGAAACTAGGAGGGAGAGGGGAGATGTGGGATGGACTCTCCTCCCCGAGGAGGCCTTGATTTTGGACTTCTACCTTCTGTGAGAGAGTAAGTTTCTATTGTTTTAAGGCAAGGAATTTGGAGTATTTCATTATGGAAGCCTGAGCAAACCCATGTGAGGTAACATGTCTACTAGGCTTGGGACATGTGAGTGGGAAAAAGGGCTTTAGAATAGGATTCTCTCTGAGCCCCTTGTTTTCAGCATAACACAGTTTGCTTTTTGGGTTGCAGGTTTGATTCCTGGTCAGGGCATGGGCATGGGCCTGGGTTGAAGGTTCAATCCCTGGTTGATGGTGTCAGTGAAAAGGAATTTTTGGACTGGAACCCAGATTCTTTGTCTGCCGAATAGAAGAATGAATCCACGGACAGGAAGTGGAATAGCAAAGGTGGAGATTTATTGAAGAACAAGTGGTACAGACTCCCACATGGGCAGAGGGAAAGAGTCCCCCAGAACAGACTCCCAGGTCAGGAGGGAGAAAGGGTCCCACTGAGTTCCTGTTTCCCTATGGCTTATAAAGGCTGCAGATCCTGGAGCCTTGATATCCTCTTTGATTGGTCACCATTCCCCTAGACTGGTTACTATAGTAACTCCTGAGCTCAAAGGTTGAACCTCATGTGAGGTTCCCCTCCTCCCCCTTCCTTATTCTTTTCCTATTCTCCTTGGGCTTTCTTCTTCTCCTTCTGGATGAAGGGCTTCCTTCCCTTTATTTTGTAAATACGGACTTTTTGCTGTTCCCAGCTCCTTCATTCTATGAAAATGTACCTGTTGCAGCTTTTCAGCTTTCCTATTCTATGGAAATATACCTTCTGCTGCTCTGCAGCCCTGTGCTTCCCATGGTCCCCTTAATTTCCAAAATTTCCAAAATTTCCTAAACCTGTCCTATTTTACCCCTAAAATTCCTGTTTCATCAGGATGCATGTTGGAGGTAACCAATCAATGTTTCTCTCTCTCCCTTCTTCTATATATATAAAAAAAATCAATTTAAAAAATTAAAAATAAAAGAAGATAATAATTTAAATAACATTCTCTAACTTTGACAAGTATTTAAATGTGAAAGTATTCATTAAAGTTGGGTTTTTGGTTTAAACCTATAATATTTAACATTTACTACTTTCCTCCATTGGCCTCTGTACCCAGTGTTGGGTCTCTGTACAATGATTTATTTGAAGTTCTTTTAAGAACATAGCTAACTTGACATCTTTCCAGGAATTTATATTTATTTTCTGGATTTTTCTAGGCCTTGTCATGGTTTTTTCATTCATCTGTCACATTAATATTTTTTAGTATCTCCTTGGAATGTGAATTATTTTTGTTCTTTCTTTTAAGTTACTTCATTTCAAGGTCATAAGGGTTTTCATTTGGGTTTGTGAAAATAATTTTTTAATCCTTTGGGTGACTTGGGCAAATTGATGAAGCACAGTTTCAGTTTGTTTTTCTATATATTCCTCCCAAATTACATTTTAAAAAACAGGTTTAACCACAGGTTTCGTGACTTCTACCAACCTCCAATTTAGGTAAAACTTGGCCTAAATTCTGCTTCTAAGAATGTACAATTTCTGAGGAAAGGTAACCACACCTTGGTGAATTGTACTGATGTGGGTGAAGCCAGCCACTACTCTCTCTGGTAGGAAGACTGGACTGCATCAAACACCCATTTCCCCCATTACTCACAGGACTGCTGCGCATTCCTTCCACCAAGAAATATCAAACCTTGTCTAAAACTGGGAATAATGGGAAAGGGCACCATATCCTCTCAGGGCCACACAGGGGTAAGTAAAGCCACCCAAAGATTATCTGAGGAAATATACTTATGTGAATGGAAGGAGCCACATGCTGACCTGGGAAGCTCAGGGGAGGCTTGCGTGGCAGTCTTGCAAACTCAGAGACCTAAAATAACAACAAAAGAAGGTTTGAAAATTAAATATCTAATTAAAAACAGGTTATAGTGGGTAGTCATGTCCTAGACCGATATTTCACCAAAGATCAACTTAGATCAACTTAGATCTTAACAGAGCTCGGCTGCCTCATTGCCTCTAAAATAACATATCTGAGAGTTGTCTGGGTAACTTGTAACTTCCTTTTTACCCTGACCCCTCAGGGCACAACAAATGGCCTCCAGACATTCCCTCATTGTTATTGTTATCAAGTTAATTGTCAACTGTTTTACCCTATCCCAGAGTTTCCCCTCTTTGCTTTGTCCCACCTCCCTTATCTATCACCAATGAATTTCATGTAATTCACCTAGTCCCTTTCCTTTGATTGCAATGTATAAATATAGATGTAACCCTGCATTCTCCAGTGCATTATCTCAATCTGTTGAGGTTATGCTTCCTGGCATCTGTCGACAGTTTGGCTCAAATAAACTCACAAAAATTCTTTACAGGTTTACACTTAGTTGTACTTAGCATTTATTATTGATTAAATGCCTCATGTTAACTTAGGGATTTTGCTGGTAGAAATATGAATAGTTTCTGTCCAGTGAGAAAGGTAACCTTTAATTTATAGTTTATGGTTTATGAACCAGTTTTTTATCCAGCTAACTTATTCTAATATTTCTTTATTAAATTGCACACATAAACACACACACTCCCATTTCTCAAATGCTCTTTGGGCTACTTTTACTATCTTATTGGTTCCTTATATTCTATTGTTTTTTTTACAGAGAGAAAGGGAAAGTGATAGAAAGCTAGAAACATCGATGAGAGAGAAACATTGACCAGCTGTCTCCTGCACACCCCCCACCGGAGATGTGCCTGCAACCAATGTACATGCCCTTGACCGGAATTTAACCTGGGACCCTTCAGTTCACAGACTGATGCTCTATCCACTGAGCCAAACGGTTTTGCTAAAACAATGATTTTATGGACTGAACCACCTGCTCCTAAAGGGCTTTAGGGAAAGAGTGATTTGAGAGAGAGAAAGAGAGAGAGAGAGAGAGACATCCATAGAGCCACTGTCATTTAAAAGGCCAAGTCTTCAAGTACTTCCATATATGGGTCAGAGGCTGATTAAGTACAGTTTCCAACTTCCCATACAAATTCACTTCTGAGTTACCTGATCCTTTAGTAGGGAATTTTATGCACAGCTATCAAAGCCCCTTTATTTTTTTCTGGGGGTTACTGGTTATATAATGGCCCTATCTATACCCTCTCCCACCAACAGACACACATGTGGTGGAGGCTCTAGGTGAGACAAGGCTAGAGAGCCAACCCACACCCACCCCATACTGATAGCTAGAGACACAGCTGGCTATCATTAAGCAGTATAGAAACCCCAGAACCAAGACCTTTGAACTAAGTTTCCTGGTTGTCATCAGAGTTAGCAAGGACAAGATTACCTGTCACACTTAGGATCCTTAGAGATTTGGAAGAGGCACAAGGAGAGCTGACACTGCGGACTTTTATCATCTATGTCATAGATCCTGCTCATCATCCTCTCCCACTTGCAAAAGCCTCACATAAAACCTTTCCTGCTGCATAGTTCCTGGAAATAGGGTCTAGCCCTTGCTTCTAAAGACTCTTCCACAGAGCAGCAATACCACCTGGCAAGTCCCCATGAAAATCTGGCAAACAACATTTCCTTCACTTCATCAAACCTTATAAAGCTCCATGGAGCTGATGTAGGCTTGCTGCAAAGACAGAAAAACGCATTTGAATAGAAGGGCAAGAAGCAACACAGGGAAGGAGTGAGCTGGGCCAGTGAAATCCACAAGAGGATTGCTGGGGTATAAGAATCAGAGGACTTGGGAGGGAGAAGGTACCCTGCCCGCCAGTTAGGAGTGTTGGGCATTTGAGGAGCATTTCCCAGTCCCTGGAGCCAAGTGAATACCCATGAGGGGTATACCAAGCACCAAAGCCTGCAGGGTGGCCCAGCCCTCCCTACAGAATGCCTAGGGAGCTCTTATAGCTATTCCCCCAGGGAACAGAAACATCTAGAGTATGTTTCCATTGGGGAATCTTTATGCAATGACTTTACTAGTACTGCTCTAAGCTGGTCTTGTATATAAATCCTGGGAATAACATGTGAACGTCTATTTAGCTGATTTAGTTTCAAAGCACTTCTCACATCTATTATCTTATTTAATCTTTACACCACCCTATGGTATAGGCACCTTTTTTAGTGCCATTTTATAGGGTAAAGTTTAGAGAAGTTAAATTACTTCCACAAATTCCAGGTGGGAGAGTTGGAGGCTTGAACTAAGACTTCCTGACCTATTTGTATTTATTATTTGTGCATAATTACATACATTATATAATATATTATGTATTCATATTTTATTCAACTAGTTATCATATTTTGCTACTATTTATTTTAATGTTTAAATTGTCCCAGCTTTAGCCAGTGGCAGCCCCTTTAAGCTCCTGTGTCTTTTTTGACATGTCTCTTTTCTTCTTTCAGTGTTCCTATACTTTCTAGCACAACATGATGTTCCAGGCTCATCATGTCTTTTCCATGCCCCAGCCCAGGAGTCAGCCATTTTTCTAAGGAGCCATGGGCACGTTTGTGCAGGATGGAATTTAAAAATCAAGATCTGCTGCTAGTTGTGCTTTCTGTACTTGGATGTGATTGCTTCCAGGCTATCTCAGTGAACAGAACTAAAGAGAAAAGTCTATAAGATTGGTATGAATATTTGCATATAAAAACAAATGTATAATCATACGCATATGTATACTTTTTACATATCTATCTAAATTTAAAAATGAGCTCATATCATTGCCACATATGCTAATTAATTACTTCAGAGTCCATTCTAGTTAACATGTTCTGGTTAATGTTTCCTGTCCTTTGTGGTCTGATGTTCAGTATCTTGAAAACCATTGCTTCATGCAGTTAGGGTCTATTGTCTATTCCAAGGAGAGGGTAAATTGAGTCTCTTTTTTGTCATCTTAGCTGGAAGCAGAGATCTACTATTGCTTTTTATGTTGTTGTTGTTGTTAATCCTCACTGGAGGATATTTTTTTCCATTGATTTTTGTTTTATTATTTCCCCCCACATATTCTTTTAGAGAGGAGAAGGAGGAAGGAGAAAGCAAAGAGAGAGAAAGAGAGAGAGAGAGAGAACAATACATCAATGTGAGTGAGAGAGACACATAGATTGGTTGCTTGCCTCTCACATGTACTCAGACTTGGCCGGGGATAAAACCTGCTATTTAGGTACATGCCCTTGACTAGGAATCAAATATGTAACCCTTCAGTGCTCATGCTGAGGCTCTAACCATTGATAAATACCAGCCAGGGCTACAATTGCTTTTTGATGTGTTTTCTAATGTCTTTTTATAGATACCTTCTGCATGGGCATATGATATCATAAAGCAAGTTTGGTGTTTAATCCCTCAAGCATTCCTTCTGAAACCTCCCAAATTCCCCTGCCAACACTCTCATATTTCATGTTTACTTGTTAGATTATTGATCAATGACTTTGTCCCTCACTAGACTGAAAGCTCAATGAGACATGGCATCAGCTATGTTTTTTGTTTTGCACATCATTGTCTTTCAAGCTCCTAGTATGTACCGTTTGTCCAACGGGTATTTAGTAATTAAATGAACTTGCTCTGCCAGCAAAACTCATTGCTATTCTTTTAACACAGAATTCCAGGGAACTTTCACACTTCCATATTTGATTATTCTATGCACCGTTACAGTGTCAGTCCTGTGCCACCTCTAAATTTGCTCAGTCTATCAGACATAGAGAATGTTGACAAAGGAGCACTTTTGTACTAGATTTGCAAGATTGTGACTTATGCCTTCCACTGAAGAAGAAGGACTGGTTGCTGGATCCTGGCAGCTAGGCTCCAGGACCCTGTGACAATCAAAGATCTCCCAAAATGGGACAGCCAGGGCCTGCACAGAGGACACTGGGCAGAGATGTACTGCTGAAGAATTGTACAATTTTATTGGGAAATCCTGTTTTCTTGTTGAAAGTGATTCCTTTTTTGGAAAAAGGGGAAGACAGGTAGTTGTGACAACATCCACACATAGTACTAGGAATGGACTATTCACAGTTGACTCTTCAAAAGGCCAACAGAAAAATCTGAAGATCAAGCACAGATAAATTTATTTGTTCTATGGCAATACAGACAACACCTCCCTGGCCAGAGTCTTAGTAGAAACTTAAAACTGGAAACTTAGGGTAGAGTATGAGATACTGAACATACAAATGGACAATGGCCAGATCATATCTCTCTCTCTATATATATAAAAGCCTAATATGCAAAGTCTCCCCTCGGGAGTTCCACCAGGAGACCAGGAGTTTGACCACTTGCTATGATGTGTGGTGACCACCGGGGGTGTTGCAGAACAAAGGAAAGTCCAGGTCAACAGGTGGCTGTCAGGAAAGGGAGGTCCTGGCCAGCAGCCAGAAGGCTCCAATAGGCCCTGATTACCAGCCAGGCCTAGGGGCCCTACCCGTGCATGAATTTTGTGCACCAGGTCTCTAGTATAACAATAGAATCCTGACCCACAACTTCTGCAGCAACCTATCCAGGAGGCCAAATCACAACCTCTATAGCAATTTGTCCAAAATGGTCAGGACTGGTCAATTACGACAACTCCTCTAATCTTACCCCAACTTCCACAACTTTGGATCAGATGGAGAAAGCCACAGATGCTCCTCAAACCAATCCTACAGGATACCCTGCTCCTAGTTAGCCCACCTCCAGCATCCCCATGACAACTTCCAATCAGAGCATACCCAAAGCTTTCCTTTTTATATTTTTAAACTATAAAACTATCATTCCTATGTCTGTACTTAGTCTTTGACAAATGTAACTGACTGGCTGACTCCCTTGCTATATAGCAAGATTTGAATAAATAGCTTCTGTTCTCATCTAGGTTCCCTTCATTTACCGTATTTTTCGGACCATAAGACCCCATAAGACGCACCAGTTTTTAGAGAAGGGAAATGAAGAAAAAAAGATTCTGAAACAAATAGTGTCCTAAAATATTTTATGTGCATTAAAACCCAACATCACAGTCATAAACACATGTAATCAACCCTGTAAAGTAAACAGCAGCATTTAGAACCATTTTAGAGCCGGGCAAGCACACAGAGACCACACAGAGCCGGGCAAGCAAAAAAACTTTTTTTTTACAGTACTGTATATGTGTAGGCTATATTTGGACCATAAGACGCAGGGACTTCCCCCCCCCCCCCCCCCCACTTCTGGGGGAAAAAAAGTGCGTCTTATGGTCCGAAAAATACGGTATTTCCACAGGCATGTCTGAGTTTTTTAGACCCTGGTCTGGCATTTCAAGGCAAGTTTTGAAAGGCAGGGACCGGTTGGAATAGGCAGAGTTTATGACATAATTGTCTTGGAAGGCACAGTGAAGTGAGATCTTGAAGTACTCACTTGATGAGAAGTTAGCCTTGAATGCAGGCAGCTGAATCGGCTCACAGTCTTATTTTCCAGGAGCAGGGATTCCTTGGAGCAAAGAGCTAGGCTAGCTTTGTTTGCTCTCGGTGATATTTAACAGAGGGAGAGAAACGCATGCCTAGTACCAGAATTGGCAAACACAAGGACAGGGGATTTTGTTGGTTTTAGTTTTGGGGATTGATGAGGAACAAAGTTTATTTTGAAGTCTATCCTTGCTTTTCTTATTCTTTTTACCCAACCTAGGCAACATGGTTGGTCACTTGAATGACATTCTTGCTAGCATAAAACCTTCCTTAGCTACTATCCTATTATACGGGCCCACAGAGTGCTAAATCTGGATTAATCCTACAATTTGTGATGAAATTGTTTTTCGTCTTTTCTTTCAACAACTGTCTGCGGGTTGGTAGCTGTAGGAGAAGTGAAGTTAGAAGGGTGCTGAGGCCAAGTCAGGGCTCAGATAAAAACAAGCACATGACCATTCACAATGTCTGCTATGGGCACAAGTGGAGAGTGGTGAAAGTTTAACTTTTATACTTGTCTTTTTTTATATATATAAATATATCTTTATTGATTTCAAAGAGGAAGGGGGAGGGATAGAGAGAGAGAAACATCAATGATGAGAAAGAATCATTGATTGGCTGCCTCTTGCATGCCCCACACGGGATCAAGCCCACAACCTGGGCACATGCCCTGACCAGGAATCGAACCATGACTTCCTGGTTCATAGGTAGATGCTCAACCGCTGAATCACACTGGCTGGGCTGTATTAAGTCTTAAACATTTATATCTCTGTTGAGTTTTGTATCCACATAACCAACTACCCACTGGGTAACCTTATCTGGATGTTCTACAACCTTCTCAAACTGCACATGTCTAAACTTAAATTGTAATTGCTCTCCTTCACTAAAGTTTATTAAAATCCATCAGATAGGCCTGATGATTCTTGTCAGCAGTGTTTGAGGCAGCATTTCCATGGTTTAGCCTAGCACTCAACTCAAGAAAAACCCTCTTTGCAACCTGGCTAAGGAAATTCGTCCTAATTGTGGAATTGCAGGCATCAGCAATGGGGATGAGATGATGGAAATCCGACCTCCTAAGATCTTATCCATTTCACCTTTCTTGGCCGAGTACAGACATGAGATCAGAGGCAAAAATTTAACCGGTACTTGTTTATCTCAGGTACAGTCACAGAAATAAAACTTAATAAAACTTTTGGATTCATATTTTATAATATCCTATTTAGGTTTCATATATTTGCACATATCCCTAGACTTCTCTTTCACTTCCAACATTTTCACTGTCTGATGGTCATTAGGAGAGGACCTTACTTATGTGAAGAATTACAGTGTCAATTCCAGGCAGGATGGTATCTGACTTTATGCAAAAAATGCTCCCTGATAGAAACAAGGTATAAAGCTGTCTTAACACAAGTGATGGGTCTCTACTGGCAGCCAGTATTACTGTTTTCTAGTAGAAAAAAAATGGTAGGGAAAATTGAGTTTTTACAATAAATTTCATAACAGCAGCTTAGCTGTAAATGATTTTTTAAAAGTCACTTGACTGTGCAAACTAGTTAGAGCAGAAATATTTTAATGATATTTCAAGAGCTTAATGTCAACCATCAGTGTCCAATAAATGAAAACTACTTTTAGTGATACATCTGGAAATATGATGGTTTTTTTTAACCCAAATCCCTTAAGCTCTGCAAAATCTGAATTTTTATTTTTACCAAGTGCTTGTTATATAAACTTCTGATATTTGTGATAGAGTAAAAGAAGACGAATTAGATACTACTTGAGATGTTGAAAATGAGTAAAATATTAAGATGTTACATTTATTGTTTACTCATTGAGAGAAAGTTAATAATTTATTTAAGGGAAACAATTTTACTTAAGGAAAAGATAATATTTTAATAATAAAAAAGGGGAAAGAGGATATATTTCGAAATAAGAGCAGGATCACTGGAATGAAAAATGTAATGTGCCAAAGCAGCTACTTTGAAGGGGAAAAACACTCATTTAAAGGAAAAATTTCTTTACATTTCTGTAAAATCCCAACGTTATCTTCATTCTTATCTGTTTATTCACTTAACTAATATTTGAGTACCCACTCTGTGTATTGCATTGTATGAGGCATTGGCAATATGTTACAGCTTCTTCTTTCACTAACATTTAGTCAAATTGTCATTACATTGATTAATTCATGCATTCATTATATTAGGTAATGTGAGTTTAGCTCTGGACAGGAAACTTGAAATGACAATGGTTCAAACAATTGCCTCATATAAATATGCATCATCCAGACCTCAAACTGTGCCTCCATCATCCTGAACATCCATATGTTCTTTTACCTTGCTGCTCTGCTGTTCATATTTTTTTTAGGTTATTTCATATGCTTAAGTTTAATGAAGCTCTAAATATATAGAATCATTACCTATATACATTAAGTAAATGCTCTGCTGTTCTTAACTAACGTATGCATTTAGCTTTTTGAGTCTGTTTCCTTTCACTTAGCATAATGCATTGAGATACACAATGTTTGTGTCAACAGCTCATTCCTTTTACCTTTGAGTAGCATTCCATTTTATGGATGTACTCAGTTTGTTCATTTAGTCCCCAGTGAAGAGATTTTGAGGTTGTTTCAAGATTTTATTTATAAAGTTGCTATAAATATTTGTTAACAGGTTTTTGAATGAACATGGGTCTTTTATTTCACTTGGGTCAATATCTAGCCGTAGGAATATTGGATCATATGGTTAAGTGTTTGTTGAAATTTATAGAAGCTGTGAAATTACTTTTAGAGTGGCTGTTCAATTTTTGCATTCCCACCAGCAATATATGAGAATTCTGGTTGCATTGCATTCTTAACAGTATTTGGTATTATCATTATTTAGCCATTCTATTAAGTGTATCTCATTGTAGTTTAATTAGAATTTCATTCATTATTAATGATAATGAGCATTGTTTTCTTGTGCTATTTGTGATCTATATATCTTTTTTGGTAATATGTTCAAATCTTTTGCTCATTGAAAAATTGTCATTGTTTTCTTATTGTTGAGTTTTAAAAGTTATATATATATATATATATATATATATATATATATATATGCTATAAGTCCTGTGTCAGATATATGGCTTGCAAATATTTTCTTCTAGTCTATGTTTTTCTTTTCATTCACTTAACAATGTTGTTTACAGAGTGAACATTTTTAGTTTTGATAAAATCCATTTTGTATATTCTTTTATGGACAATGCTTTCTGTCTTAAAACTGGATTTTCACATGTTAAAAACTAAATTTATTTTAAAAAGAATAAATTTCTACTAGCAACAATAGATTATCTACAAATAGTACCTTAGCTATATTTTATAAATGTGGCATCAAACGAGAAATTAGATAACTTATGCCAAAAGAACCAAATTAGTGTTATAAAGATCTAATGATACTAATTAAAAAAAATAGAACTAAATTTTTAGATTTTATACAACAGTAGCATGTTAATACATAAAATCCTTCATGAGCATTTCAAATGCCTATTCATTTATTCACCTATTTACTTATTTTAAACATTTTATTGAACACCTACTATGAACCAGGTGCTGTGTTTTAGATGGGATACACAGATAAATATGCTGGAATACAGGACTTTGGGCAAGTAAATCAACAGATTATAACATAATATAATAAGAACTATGGCTGGCATATGTTCAAAGTAAACCGTGCTTTTTCCATATGTGGTGGTTTCATCACACTTATCTCAGTTTACAATTATTTGGTTGTGTGATTTGATTCAATGTTTGTCTCTCCCATGGTGTGCTTTAGGAATATAAATATGATATGTTTTCTTCATTGCGGCTGGTACATAATAGGAGTTGGGTCAATAATCGATGAATAAATGAAATGCTTGCTACTGGAGTACAGAGAGGAGGAGTTGCTAATTCTGGCCCTGTCCAGTTTTGAAGACTTCATTAAGAAGGTGTTATTTTGAGTGAGTCTTAAGCAACTGTGGGGATTGCTGGTAAGGGTGGGAAGAGTGAAGAAGAAAAGGGTGGCATTCCAGTACTCCTCAGTTTTAGCCTTGGATGTTTGAAGTCACTTAACACATGTGCAAAGGACAAAATGTTGCTGTGGGGAGGAAAGTGTGAAGGCCGGGGATGAAGCCAACAGGGAAGGCTGTGGTTAGGCTGGGAAGGGAAGGCCTGGCCAACCAGGCACCAGGTTTGAGCTTCATAGCAATGGAGTTGGGGGGATTGAAAAATTTTAAGCTTAAACGTGCCATAATCACCGGTCATTCTTAAGGAGATACGGCAGCATTGTGGCTGACTAGACAGAAGAACAGTCAAGGCTGTTGCTGAAACCTGGGTAAGATGATGAAATGGAGGCAGTGACAGTACCGGTATTGAGGAGGGAGAAATCTGAAAGCTATTGTAGGAGACAGAATTCAAGGGACATAGTGACCAGTAAGATGTGAAGGGAAAAAGAGAAGGGGATTTAATAGTTTAGTTCCTCTGATGGATGCCTGAAGAGTATTGTATGTTCGGAGTGAACAGATTTTTTTTTTTAATTTCCTGAATAATAAGTGTTACATGTTCTTTAGAAAATATGGTAAAGAATAAAGAAGAAAACAACAACAACAACAACAAAACACATCTATTATCCTGCCACACAGAGACAATGCCTGCCAATATTTTAAATGTATATCTTTCTATCATTTAAAAAAAAACAAAAAAAAGATTCTAAGGATTCTGTCTCCATTAGGAACTGAGCTTGATAAACTGTAGTAATAGATTGAACTTCATTTTGAAGTCAAATATTAAGTTTTTACTAAACTATGAGCTGAGCCAATGTAAAAAAAAATAAGTGAACTAGGTACATAGACAGAACTTCAGAAGAATAAACGTTTTCTGACGCAGCGATGACACCCAGGACTGTCCTTTTCAGTCCCAGATTCTAACGCACAGAGACACGGAGAGACTGTTACAGGATTTGTTTGATTAATTCATGAGCTTGTGTAAACCTGTGCACATAAACCAAGTAAGAGAAAAACTTCCTGAGGTCCAGAAGCCAAAACTATGTTATCTGAAGCCCTTCTGAGCAGAGGTGTGTGTGTGTGTGTGTGTGTGTGTGTGTGTGTGTGTGCAATGTTTTTATGTTGATGGAGTAAGTAGATTATGGGGAAGAGCAGAGGCAGGAAGTTTCAGAGGAGGCTTGCCCTAAAAGAAGCTCAAAGAATACAAAGTCCAAGGAGGAGGCCTGGGAGCTTCCAAGATGGATAATTGTAGCCATGGTCCTAGCAAAGGCAGCCCTGCATGCCAGGTACCTGGTGCAGGTGGGGCGATCCCCAGTTCCTGACTTCCAGGGGGAACCCAGGGAATCCTTCCTCCTTCCCGGGGACCTTCCCTAGTCACCTCCCACCCCGCCAGCCCTGGGCAGTGCTCAGAGGGCAGTGGGTTAGGGCCATGCTCCGCTTCCCCTCGGAGGCTCTGGGTTGAAAAGTCCAGGAGAGTCAAACATGATTTACAACAAGAGAAAAATCAATGCCACATGAGAGGCTGGGAGGAGGAGCGGGCTTTACTTGGGCAAAGGGTATGGCAGAGGGCGGGAGAATCACGTCCACCAGAACCCACAACCGACTCCCACTTCCTCACGAAGACATGCCTCGCACACCCTCATTCCCCGTCATTGTTCGCCCCGCAGGAGTCAGCTATTGCAAACCTCAAAATGGTCTAGGTCTGACTCGGTGCGGAGCTCCATTTGCCATTCAGCCGCATGCTTCATTGCTATGGGTTTTGTGCAGCCCAGGGGGCGGCGGGGAGTCAGGTTTGGCTGGGCCCTTTCCCACGGCCAGGCTTCCCATCACTCCCTCCCCTGCCAGCCCGGGTGCGACCGGCAGCGCGGGGCTCGCTCGCAGGAAGGAATCGCTGCAACCTGAGCAAACACTGTTCGCTTGGAACGCGCCTGGGAACGGGATGCGCGGGCAGGTCTCCAGGCCTCGGAGTTCCGTCCGCCGCCCTCGGCTCACTCACCCCGCCGGCCGGAGCGCGCGGAGCCGGGGCCCCACGGGTGTCCGGCCGGCCGGTCCCGCGGGCCGGAGTTTGCAGACTTGGGGCCCCGGGGGCGGACACTCCCGGGCGCGCCGGGCCAATGAGCGTCCCCCGCGGAGGGCTCGGCTCCCCCCGCGCGCGCTGATTGGTCCTTCGGCCCGTAGGGCCGGGCTGGCCGGCGGCGGGGGGCGGCGGCGAGGGCCCGGCGCGAGTGGGAGTGGCGCGCGCGCCCCTCGCCGCCCCCCGCCCTTTCCCTCCCCGCTGCGGTCTCTCTCCCTCCTCCCTGCTCCCTGCTCCCTCCTCCCTCCTCCCTGCTCCCCGCCTCCCTCCCGCACTCCCGGCTCCGGCCGCGCGCTGGCGGGGCTCCGCATTGCACACTCCGCGGGCGCCGCAGTGATCGTGGGATGGGGCGGCGGGCTGCCGCTGGCGGCCGGACTCCGCACGCAGCTCCGGTGAGTGAGGCGGGCTTCCCGGGAGGGCACAAAGGGACACGGGGCTGGTGCCAGCGGAGCCGGGGCCGAGGGGGAGCGGGCTGGTCCCCGAAGCCGCCCGGGGCTGAGACCGCCGCCCGGGACCCGCGGAGCCCGGGTCCTCGCCGCTGCCTCCCGCCCCGGCATCTGCCCGGGAAGGAGCCGCCGGCACGGCGCGCAGCTTGGACGGTCCGGAGGGGCGTGTGCGCGCGCCGGTGCGCAGGGCTGGGGCTGGGATGGGAATGTCAGGAGCTACCAAGTTCAATGTCGCCGGAGAAACCTTCCCCAGAGTCATCCAGCCCCTTCCCTGGGCCGAGCGTGTGTCTTCGAGGAACTCCAGCCGGAGGGAGTTCCCGGGCGGCCGGGTGGCAGCGCCCCACATGTTGCTGCGGGGATGGAGGGGTAGGGGTGTGGGGGCGGCGGCCGTGGCCTGGCCGAACTCCCCCCCCCCCCCCCCACCAGAGCCTCTGCCCAAGGTGCTGTGAGCAGGGGCGCCTCCAACCATCGCTAGGACTGGCCTGGCCCTCGGACCACCCACCCAGGCGACTCCGCGAGGGGCAGTCCACCCCATCAGTCAGGGCTGCGCCTGGGCTTGACTTGGCGACTTGCTTTTCTCTTCCCGAACAGCAGTTCGGTTGCTTTCCATTGGGCGAAACAGTCCATGTTCGCCTAAAGCCCTCTCTCTGATGGTGTTTCTGACTCGCTCTGACTCCCGCCAGTCCCATCAGCTCTCCTCTCCTCCCCACTCTCCAACCCCCAGTATCCACTTCGCGATTCAAAACTTGGTGTTTGAACATGATTATTCAGCCTGGCCCCTGGCACCTTAAGTATCACAATCATTTTTCATTTCCTCGGGGACTAAAGGACTTCTTTCTTTATTATTTTATTTTATTTTATTTTTTTGGTGGGGGGGATGGGGGGGGGGTGAGGAGTCGAGGCGGGGAGCAGATCTTTGATAGAGATTGGTTGGTAGAATAGCATTGACCTCCCTAAACATAGGACAGAAAGAACGCTAAGCTTCTCCCTCTGGTAACCTACCCAAGGTGTGACCTCCAAAATTCAATTTTCTTTGTGGGAGGCGAGGGAGTTCAGATTCTCCAGGGGCAAGCTTATTTCTTGTTAAATTGACTTACTGTGACATATGCTCGGTTTTGCCCCGCTCTGGCCAGCCATTGCAGATGCCATGATATTATTAGAGCAATTCCCTTAAAGCCATTACATTTTCTTTCGAGTGAAAGGACTCGAGGTGTAGGTGCTTAAATTTTTGGATCTGCACCTTGTTCCTCTAGAAGACATTAATAGTTACTGTATATGTGCTCACGTGTACCAAGTTTGCAAAAGATATTTGTGCAATCGTCCATGAAATAGCTCAATGCACATTTATGTTAAACCCATTTAAATGTAAAACATCTATCTGTTTTCAATTTTAGTTTCCACCTTGACCAAAGGCACCAGATTGAAACAGGACTTAAAAGAGGCTTTCTTGTTTAAACAGGGGTTTTATAGAACTTTAGGACTTAGAGCACACAGTAAGCTTTCTGAGTTTGCGTGCACACAAAGCTGTTAAATTTGTGAATTGGTTCTTTGGGTTAAACATATGGGAAATGCTTCCAGACAAGAAATGTAGGTAAGATTCATAGGGCTATATTTTGAAGCTGTTGACAGTCTTTGTAAGATGAATGTTTATGTCACAGAATGCATAAATGAGCTGATTACAAGCAGATAATCTTAAGCAAAACACCATACTATATATAGTTGCATTATACTGTAAAATTTACATGGTATACTGAGATCTGCTACTAGAGTGTCTTAAGAAATCATGTTTTATCAACCCCGTTTTACAGGTGGAGCAACTGAGGCTCTCAGATATTAAGTGACTTTTCCAAGGTGATTAGCAGAGTTGCAGTCACGTGTTGTCTCCCCCCCCCCCCCCCCCATTTCTTCTCTCCCTTCCTCTTCACTCCTTTTCTTCCTTCCGTTAGGCTGGGCTACATCGTTAGTGTCTTTCTACTTCTAATTTCTGCACCACTTTTTATTACTTAACCCATGGCTTCAGGACCATTTTGTGCCATTCCCACTAAGGTGTGAGCTAATAAAGACTTACTGAGAAAGCTAATAATGGTTTTAAGGAACTACCCTTTTCAAAGGGGTATATTATTTTCATCAATGAGTTGTTAAGTATATAATTAATTAAAACCCTAAAGAAGGATGTATTAACGGCAGCGTTTCAGGAAATAAGGTGACTAGCAGAGGCAGAGAAGTCTGAGAAACATGTAAGTCTTCCACTTTATAAGCAGATTACTCATGAACTCTATTGACAATTATAATGAAGCCTTAGCAAATGCTTATTTTTATTAGCGCCACTCTTATTTTAAAAAGAATTGACAAAACAGATTACTTAAATAAACCCAGAACTGCTCTGGGGATAAAAAAACATACACACACCACACCCACTTATTAAAAGTCCTGAAATCCTCGTTACCTAGTGTACAAATGCAACAGAAAACATTGATTAAAGAGCAGTCATGTTTTTACTTGCATAGGTGGCATGGAGCCTACAGATGTCCCTCCGATTACAGTAGTTCCCCCTTATCTGCAGGGGGTATGATCCAGGGCCCCCATTGGATAGGTGCCTGAAACCATGGGTAGTACTGAACCCAATGTACACTATGTTTTTTTCTGAAATACATTCCTATGATATAGATATTAGGCATAGTAAAAGATTAACAACAATAACTAATAATAAAATAGAACAATTATCACAATACTATATTAAAAGTTATGTGAATGGCTGAAACCGGTTTGGCTCAGTGGTAGAGCGTCGGTCTGCGGACTGAAAGGTCTCAGGTTCGATTCCAGTCAAGGGCATGTACATTGGTTGCAGGCACATCCCCGGTAGGCAGCTGGTCGATGTTTCTCTCTCATCAACGTTTCTAGTTCTCTATCTCTCTCCCTTCCTCTCTGTAAAAAATCAATAAAATATATTTAAAAAAAAAAAAAGAAAGAAAGAAAGAAAAGTGTTTCTTTAAAAAAAAAAAGTTATGTGAATGACTTTGGGACCATTATTATGCAAAATAAGGGTTACCTGAATACATGTATCAAAGCGGTCAATTGATCTGATAATGGAGGAAACCACTAAGTGACTAATAGGCCAGGAGTATATACAGTGTGTATACACTGGACAAAGGGATGATTCATGTCCTGGGAGGGACAGAGCAGGTCTGTGAGAGTTTTCATCACGCTATTCAGGATGGCATACAATTTAAAACTTATGAAATGTTTATTTATGGGATGTCCTATTTGATATTTTCAAACTGTGTTTGACCATGGGTAACTGAAACTGAGAAAAATGAAACTGCGGGTGTGGGGGAGGGGTACTATATTTGTTCAAAACTCATCTCTTGTACTTCTTTCCTTAGAAAATAACTGCTCACAGTATTTATTATTGACATTGAGTATTATTTATTAAGATGATTAGAATTAATTTTGTTTGCATTAAAATGGGTGGGTGTTGAGTTTACTAGTAGTAAGTTCTGATTTAGTATGTGTGCTTGGGCCAAGTCCTGGCTTCACATACACTAACCATGGGACTTCGGAAAGTGATTGAACCTCTCTGTGCTTCAGTTTCCTTATGTGTAAAGAGTGGATATAATGTCACGTAACTCATACAGATTTCCAATTTCTCCATGCAGCAATATTTAGTGAGCACCTACTGTATGCCAGCATCGCTCTAGGTACTAGGAATACATAGACAAACTCTTAAGTACTGTGAAATGAACATTGCATAAACACTTGGCTTACATCGTACCAAACATATACTCAGAGATAAAAAGAATATACAGTGTAAATGAATTCTGAGCTTCTGATTTTGCTGAGTAATGGCTCTACACTCAGACTTTCTCATGCAATAAACACACTGGAGGTAATAGATGAAGAAACGGCAAATGCTCAGGATATTCTAGACCTAATCAACAGACTCGAAGCAGATAAATCACCACGACTAGATGACAACCACCCGAGTGTGTTGAAGATACTTAGTGTGTATGTATAATAGGTGACAGCTCTCTGGGGCATTGGCTGGCATCCTTGGGGGCTCCCTTTAGGTAAGCCTTTCAGGGAGGAACTGGAACCATCAAACCAAATCCACCTCCCTGTGGACAGTTGGGAGATCAGTATTCAAAGCAACATACGTTACAGCAAATACCACTTATTTTATAGAAAATCGAAATGATGTATTACAGTTAAAGAAGGAAATATGTTTGAGGCTACAAAAAAAATGTGGTATTTTTTAACTTTCCAAAAGCTTGACCAGGTTTCAAACCCAGTTCTTACCCTGTTAATGACCATTTTGTTTGGCAGAGAAACACTGGGAATAAATAGACACTTCCAAAGTGGACAAATAGACTCTTCCAGGAAGTAGTTTGGGAATGGTTTTCATATAATTTTATAAAAGTTTACAGAAGGTGTGCAGTTCTTATTTTTAATATATTTTATTAATTTTTACAGAGAGGAAGGAAGAGAAATAGAGAGGAACATCAATGAGATGAGAGAGAAACATTGATCAGCTGCTTCCTGCACACCCACTACTGGGGATGTGCCCCAAACCAAGGTACATGCCCTTGACTGAAATCGAACCTGGGACCCTTGAGTCCGCAGGCGGATGCTCTGTCTACTGAGCCAAACCAAATAGGGCTGTGCAGGTCTTATTCATAAGTGAAAACAAGGCTGATAAAGTTGAACCACATGTATAACTTAAAAGACAACCCAAAAGGGAAGGAAATTAAAGTCAAAATGGAAGATTGAAGATAAGTATACTTGGGAAAAGCAATGTCAAGCACATTTGTAGGAGATGTTAAGTTTTAAATTCTATTTCCATCAGCAGTCAACATGGCTGGATAACATTCTCTCAGTTCTCTAAATAAAAGTGTGTCTGCAAGTTAAAGTCAATATTAAGAAAAGAGTAGGATATAAAATTCTTTACTAGAGTGATACCATTTTAAAGATGAGTAATTGATCTCTACTTATCAGTTCATCTATGTAGAAAGAAATGTTTACAAATTAGGTAACAGTGACTATCTCTAGGTATTATGTGATTGCAAATGTTTTTCTTGTCTTACTACTGCATTTTCCAAATTTTCTACAATTAACATGTATTGCTCTTATAAGAAATAGCGCTATGAAAAGAAGATGTATTATAACTTCAGATTTGAGGTAGTCTAACTATAAGAAAAGCTCATTTGCTCATCATTTCTATGTCTTCTACAAATCTGCAATTGAAAAATGTGCTGTATTTCCCCCTGAATTACCTATGTATAAAAGGCAGCATGTTTAAATACTTTTTATGGATTAGGTATTAGGAAACGGTATGCTTTCTTTAGATAGTAAGAACTGAGAAATCGAAAGGTGTTTATTTTTTCTATAGCTATCAGAATATGAAGTGCCAAGTTAATGGAAAGATTGCTGAGTTTTTTCTATTGTGTAAGCTCCATGGGGTCAGGGCCAAGTCTGTTTCTTTCCTTTCTGACTCCATAATGCTTGCCTTGGTGCTTGGCTCATAGGAGTCTCCCAATATATATGTTGAATGTTTTTGAATTGAATAAAAGGGCTGAAAGCACCCATAGACTTACAGAGATTTGAAATAAGAAGAGACCGTAGTGCCCATTTTTCTTCTGAAGTCCTAGGGTTCACTCAAGTCTTAATTACTTGTGATCTGTAAGTCATTGTGCCATTTCTTGTGCCACAGTAACTGCGAGGCCACAGAAATGGTTTGTGGTCACCTAGGTTCCTCTAGCTTATTCTCCAGTTTTGATCCAGGTCCTGCCACTTGATTCTGTCTCTTATTTCATTTCCTTAGGTTTTTGGACTGGTATATGCATACTAGTAAATGAGTAACACATAATGGGTTGTTAGGTGAAATGGCAGTATTGGGTGTGAAATCTTCATCTTTTGATAGACTTTAAGAAGTCATAGATGTAATAATTCATAAACCGAAGATTATTCTTCTATTTCTGCCCTTTTTAAAATTAAGTATCCTAAATGATTAAATAACAATATGGTTAATGTGTTTGAGTGGTAGGATTTGGGGTGAACATTCAAAAATATACTTCTCAATATTTTTATAACCTATAAAGCAGGAGGAATAAAGATCTGATTATTTTCATTTCATTTGTTTGTAATTTTCCCAGTGGCAAATAGTATAATAAATTAGCAAATATATACATTATTTAACTTTCCATTGAGACATCTAGAAATACCAGTTCCTTTCTGCTATTCAAGCAATTTAGATAATATATACACTTACTTGCACTTATAGTAGTAGCATTTATTACCCTCTACTTTTTATATTTATGGATTTTCATATTCTAAGGGACTCTACCTGCTTGTGAGGGATTCTGTTAATTTTTTTATGGGCAGAGAGGAAATGTAGAATAAAACTTAAAAACCTGGGATATCCTGGGTTGCAATTCTGGCCCAACCAGTTGCCAACTGTGTGACCTTGGACAAGTTATTTAGTTTCTTTCAGTTTAACTGGTTACCCTTAACTAGCTGGGTGACCTTTAGCAAATCAGTCACCCACTGTCTGGGCTTCATTTGCTTGAACTATAAAATCATTAGGTTGCCCTAATTAAACTTTAAATTCCCAGATGCATTGGAACCAACATATATTTTTTGACATTTAAAACTGTCCATTAATGCTTATCTAATAAAATAGTTTTAAGCAACTGAAAGTGTTGCATAATATTGGTATTTAGACCAAACCAAGTTAAACAGACAGTGTTCTTGGCTTCTAAGACCATGAGATCTGTAATAAAAGATCAAGCACCTCTCCCTTAAATTTGTTCTTGCTAAGTTGTTCTTTGACTTAATTCTCCATGCAGAACACATTTAATTTCTTAGAAGTTTTACATCTTGAAGATGCAAAAATTTACTTTCAAGTGCATAAAAATATTACCACTTAAAAATACTCACTTTAAAAGAAGCAATATTCTGTATTTATGCAGTGTCTTTTCATACAAGATCAAAGGAATAGTATTAGAAATACATGTTTTCTCTTTTATGCATAACTTCATAGAAAAATTTGCTTTTATGGAATTCTTATAACTCAAATTCTCAGTACCCCACCCAAGTGAGTTCACAGGAACTTTTGCAGCAATTCTGGCTTGTTCTTGGTCAAATGTGTCCTTGCCCAGGGTGTCTTTCTATCTATTATTTCTCAATTGACAATCATTTTTATTCTTCAAGACCTAGTTCAAATGCAACTTCTCCAAAGAAGCCCTTTCTCCTCATTCCTCCATCAGTATAAATTTTGTTTACTTATACCTATATTTTGAACTGACATAATGTCTTTTTAAGTCTAGCTTATTTCTTATATAATACCATATTTCTCTTGAATGACAACATGAGCATATTGTCTTGCACAGAGTAAACCCTCATTAAATATATCGAATAGAATCACAACTTTCATAGAGCAAAAAGATTGTAAAGATTGAAGAGAAGGGGGAGGGGCGCAGAATCACAAAGACTGGTTTAAATGAAAGGAATAGCTTTTGTATTTTATGACAACTGCCACATAATTTGAGTCTCCAGATGCCCACAAAGAACAAACAAATACCACAAGCTGGTACCATTTTCTCAAAGGCACTGCCCTGCCATTGTTTCTTAGGAATAGAATCTCTTCTAGGTAAACCATTAATCAACATGACCTAGGACTTGGGAAAGTTAGGAATGCCATCTTCACAGGTGGAAGTCAAAAGCAGGCTTCTTTGCACTTTCATACTAAATGACATGTGCTTTTGAAAGTGAATAGTAGTTAGGGCTGGCGCTTTCTAAACTGACTACACAAGGCTAGGTCTGCTTAATCTCTAATAGCCGGTGTTCTTCCTGTTCTGCAGTCACAGATTGGAATCAGAGCCAGCTGACTTGCAGTGTTGTTTTGAGGAGCACCAAGTGAGATGTGGCTGGCTCAGCATCGACTCCACCCAGTTCTGAGAAACAACTCAGGGTTCATGTTCTACTGTTGCCAACATTGTTATTCTTAGGTGTAGGCAAGCCTGACATGTGGAAGTCAACAGGATGAAAAAGATGCTTTTTCCACCAAAGCTACTTCAGAGGCTCAACATTCTAAAGGAAGGATAATACATATCATATAATGGAATAGCATTTTAAGGAAAGGTACTCTTTGTAATGGTGCTTTCTTCTTGGCTTGGGAACTATATAGGCTAGACCTTTGCTAGAAGGGGTAATTTTCAGTGAGGCTACACAAATTGCAGAAGTGTGGAGTGCTATAGAGCCCAGAAGGCATTGAAGACAGGCAGGTAAACTCATTTCTTATAGCTTCTGAGCAGTGGTGACCTTGCATGAAGGTTTCAGATCTCTCCGAGAGAAGAGTGTACTGAATAAGGTTGAGCAGGGAAAATGGCAAAGGAAAGAGAGAAGACAAGAAGGAGCTAAGAGACTTAAAAATAAAGAAAAGATCACCACTTTATACTTATGTTAAGAAAAATTTCTGATCCTGCTTCTGATCTTATCTGTGAAGCCCTAAAATAAACAGAAATACATTTGAAGAGAACTGCCAATCTCTATCTACCTTAATTATGGGCTGTGTTCCTGCCATGGCCTCCATTAAAGCCACTCCCTTGATAAGTCATTGTCTCACTTTAGAGTTTGAAATTCACAGGTTTCCCAGAGGGATGGACATGCTGGCTAATGAATGAATCCAGGCTGGCTTCATATATGTAGCTACCTATATTGGTCAAGTAGGCAAGTGAAGGTTGAAGGGATATAAGAATCCAAGGGGACTGAGACAGAGACAGGGGGCAGCTATGTTGCAGTGAGATAAGGGTAGAAAGGAAAGATGTTGGGATATTTGCTTATTTTCATTTCCTACTTTTAGTTTAAACTCTCATCATGCTATTCTTTGAATATCAGTTTCCTCATTTATAACATGATTGTACAAGCTCAGCATCTCTATAGCAGGATCTTCCACAGGAGACACTGTTCTGTGAGATGATGAAGGAAAAAATGTACCGTGGTCAAATACATCTGGAAATAATGGGTTAAATAATATTTTTTATTGCAAGACTTTTCAGGACGTTTAGTGTCTGAGAGATCACTCTAAACATCTGAAAGGAGGTGCTCCATGCAGTGAATCCCAACCTGTCTGACAATGAAACCCATTTTGAAGGTCAAGTGTCCTGTGCAACACTAAATATCGGACAAGCTTGTGTGAGGTCCTTCTGGGTTTGAAGTTATGTGAGTCCACAATTAGGCCATTTGTCTGTCCTCCTGTATCTTTTCTAGCTAGCCTTGCCTCTTCTCTGGAAGAGTTTGTGTTGTATATAAACCTTTCAATCAAAAATGTGCTCTGTTAGAAAATTTCTGCATCTACATTATGAGAACAGCACTGTTGAGATAATGCAAACCTGCAAGCTATGCATTTTCCCCTCTACTTTTATATTTATTTAGATTATGCAAAGTCACATGCAGTCAAAACACGAATAATGGATTCCCAAACACACACACACACACACACACACACACACACACACACGATATTGAAACATTTATATTAGTAGAGGGGATAATATTTCAGAAAGAAGCAGTTTATAAAAGACCCAGGTTTTATTCTGACAGGCATTCCTGAGCAAAGCAATGCAATTAATCACAGAGCTGTAACATAAAGATGAAAAGATGAATACTGAACACATACAAATGTGCACAGTTCCCTTCATCTTCAGGATTACAGATATTTTCACACCTCGCCCCACCGATACTGATCTTTGGCACCTGCCAGACTCACCCTTTGTTCAAAGAGGAGCTGGTGTAAGCTGGGGTGTTGTGGGGAAGGGAGTGGAGACATGTGTAGAGGTCCAGGGCATGGCATGGCTAGGACTGGATTATGCCTCCTTCTACTGAAACAGCTTCATTTCCAGAGGTTGTTGGGGTGGGGGAATACACTGTGTTCCTCTAATTTTGGGGGGTTAGAAAGAGTAAGAATTCACATGGCTCTTTTTCATATTGTAATCATTATAGTTTGTGAATTCTCTAAAATTAGAATAATTGGAATCTATAGCTAACAAATAGGTAATCTACAGTAGCCAATTTACAGAGGACTATGGTTTGGTTTCCTTTATATGTTTTTAAGGAATAGTTTGTTAGTTAAGCTTAAGATACAAAAGCCAAAACTGGAGACTAATTTCCCTTTACAAGTACATTACATTTACATATTGTTCTGTTTCTAAGGTTTGGTTGTCTATCCTCCACCAATATTTAAAATATTTAAGAATCTTTGTCAACAGTTTGGTTATTTGAATCAAGCTTATTTCAGATGAGACATCAATTTCCCTGTTTAGGTTTCTTGTCTTGTTAAAAAATTGGAATTAACTATATACACGTATCTTATTTTTAAACCCTACATTGTGTTTTGAAATTTGGTGAACAATTGATAGTATTCTCCCCCCCCCAAGTGATATAGGACAATATCGGCTTGCTTCAGAAGTCTCATTTCTCACCTCCTTGAGCTGTCTCAGTGAGGGTTTAATGCCACGCTGTGCTCAGGTTTTAATTCAGCTCTCATTTTTAGAGGATACCTTTTCTACTTCCTTAAACATGTGACCAGTTCCCTTCAACATGTGACCAGTGCACGAGTTCATCGTTCACTGCAAACCCTGGCATTGCCATTGCTCAGACTTACTCAGAAGTATGTTTTCCTAGTTAAAGACTAGTTGTTTGAGAGATGACAGGGGAAGGGAAAGGCTCCTCTTTTTCTGTTGTATTCCTCCAATTTCCACAATTTCCTAACAATTTGTCTAGGTCATCACCAACATTACAGCTTGCCAACCTATTGGCACAAGAACCCAAATGACTTGTTTTGTGGCTTGGCATTGACATTGATTCTATTTGCTGTAATTCACCCACCTGACTGTATTAAAGTTTCCTTTCCCATCTTTTTCGGGTAGATACATGTGTCATTTGGGGGGAAGGGGGGCACTTAAGAAATTGCCTCTTAATGGTGATTTTGAGAATTGTTCATACTTGAATAGAGATTATGAGCTTAAGTTTAGTTTTGAAATGCTTCAAAAATAGTTACATATTTTAATATTGCATCAACACTGTCTACATTTAGCATGTCCAACCGTCTGAATGACCTAATATTTTACATTTGCCAATGCAAACATGGCACTAATCAGGCAACAATTACTTTCTTTCTGGGCCCTACCCAATGGCGTGAAAAGAAGGATAAGACACGGCATCTGTTCTTACGGAACTTGGAATTGGCTTCTCTCTCCTTAAATGTTGGAGGACCAACTCGTGCAAATCACAGTTTAAGGTGGAAACACAGAAGTGAATGAAACAGGCAAAAATATTTCGAGATAAAGCAGTGAATAAAACTCACAAAAATCATAGAAGGGTGGAGGCAGAAAATAAGGAAACAAATAAGAAAATATGCAGTGCCCTGGCTGGTGTGATTCAGTTGGTTGGAGCATTATTCCATGCACTGAAAGGTTGCGGGTTCGATTCTAGTCAGGGTACATACCAAGACTGCAGGTTTGATCCCCAGTCAGGGGATTAATAGGAGGCAACCCATTACTGTTTCTCTCTATCTCTCTCTTTCCCTTACTCTCTCTCACAAGTCAGTAAGCATGTCCTTGGCCAAGGCTTAAAAAAAAAAAAAAAAAAGAAAATATGCAGTGTTAGGTGGTAATATGTGCTATGAGAAACTAAAGTGGGGAGAGGGAGAGGGAATGTTAGAGGGGATGGGAGCCAGTTGGTAACTTTAAATGTGGTAGTCATGGAAGACCCCACTGTGAAGGTGCCACGTGAGCACCTGGGCCAGGTAAGGGAGAGAGCCATGGGGACCTCTCCAGGAAGAGCCTTCCAGGGAGACATGCAAAGTTGCTGTGGTGGCGTCATGTCTGGTTTGCTCTCAAAAGAGCAAGGAGACCAGTGGCAGGAGTGGAATAAGCCAGGGGGAGAGTAGCAAAAGGTCATAAGGAGGCAGGCCACCCATCATATCAGCCTTAGAGTTGATTCCAAATGCCCTTCCTTCCTTCCTTCCTTCCTTCCTTCCTTCCTTCCTTCCTTCCTTCTTTCCTCCCTTCCTTCCTTCCTTCCTTCCTTCCTTCCTTCCTTCCTTCCTTCCTTCCTTCCTTCCTTCCCTCCCTCCCTCCCTCCCTCCCTCCCTCCCTTCCTCCCTCCCTCCCTCCCTCCTTCCCTCCCTCCCTCTTTCCTTCCCCTCCCTTCCTTCCTTCCTTCCTTCCTTCCTTCCTTCCTTCCTTCCTTCCTTCCTTCCTTCCTTCCTTCCCTCCCTTCCTCCCTCCCAGCCTCCCAACCTCCCAACCTCCCAACCTCCCAATCTCCTTCCTTCCCTCTCCCCTTCATCTCCCTTTCCTCTCCCCCTCTTTCCCTCTTTCCCTCCTTCCTTCCTTCCTTCCTTCCTTCCTTCCTTCCTTCCTTCCTTCCTTCCTTCCTTCCAGTGAGTTGAGGAGCCATTGAAATAATTTTTACTGAGGAATGACGTGATAAAATGTATGATTTAAAAGTTCACTAGCTATTGTGAGAATAAATAATAGGAGGGAAGGGGCAAGGTTGGAAGGAGGCTGTTGCTATAATCTGGATGATGTTGGCTTAGACTGAGGAGGTGAAATGGGGCATTCCTTATTGACTTGGAAAGAGTGGAGGAGATAGGGTTTACACAAAGGGAAGGAAATGGGGCATGAATGAGAAAGCAGAGTCCAAGATGGTTTCAAGTGTTGGGGTCCCATAACTGGAAGGGTTGGTTGTCATTTACAGAGATGGAAAGGCTGAGTGGGGGCAGATGTGGAAGAGGAGCAGCTTAGCCTCAGACACCTGACATTTGAGATGCCTATTAGGCTTCTAAATGGAGCTATGGAGTGGGTGGTTCGAAATATGTTTGGAGTTTAAAGAAGGGATCTGGGCTGATATGTAATTTTGGGAGCTTCGTTATGTCTGTACAGGCTATGAAATAGGAGCCAATCTACAGGCAGGTGGAGCGGAGGCCAGGAGGGCAGAGCAGAGGGAGGACAATTAAGTGGCAGTTGTGTGGTCCTTGAATGTTTCTATAGGTGCAGAGAAGTGGGTATTTGTAGGTTAGAAGTGATGGAGCAACTTTTATGGAACTGGTCCTTACAGGTCGGTAATATCTGGAGGGTGTAGAAATAATGAGGGGAGGGCATTTGGGTTAAAGGGTACCAGGATTGAACACTCTGCAGTCCCTTAGGAGGAAGGTAGTAGGGAAGACATACCAAGATCCTGGTAGGTTTCTCACACGTGGAAGAGAAAGGATGTCCATTCGCTGTCACTCTGTTTCCTAGGATCATGATATGCAAATGTAGTGAGACTTGGGTCCCATTAAAATCTCAAACATTTTCCAACACTTTGCTAACAGCTTTTCCTCCTAATCCTTGCAGCTGGTGCTGCCTTATATTTTGTAGTGACTTGAAACTGACATGTGGGGAATTTTAAATACATATGTTATCAAAACAGATGTTTCACAGACATTATAGATGCTCAAGAGGTCATCTCCTCTTTCAGAAGGCAGCTGGAATTTGAATTTAGTTCTTCCCATAATTTTATGGTCTCCAAAGTAACTCCGTGGGAAATGTAAAATTTATTAGCACCTTTCTCTTACTCTTGGATTTTAGAGAAATGGCTTCTTCAGTAAACCTGAGCAAAATTATATGCTGTGTTACCTACAGGCAGATTACTGAATAGCTTTACTTGTCTGGTGATAAATCTAAGGTTAATTAGTGTTGTATCCCTGGAACTCTGGGTTTATAGTTCATTAACCCCCCCCAAAACAAACAAACAAACAAACAAAAAAACCACACATTGCATTTTTTCCCCCTGAAGTCAAGTGATAATTAAAGCAAAAATGAACTTCATAAAATAATACAAAGGATGCAAAGTTCAGAACAAATAGAGAAATGTTGCCTTTTGTTCCCTCTCCCCCTATTATTTTTTTACAAGAATCTAGATGAGAATCAAGTCCTGCTTTTATTCTGTGCAAAAGTTTCTCATGGAGTTGCAAAAGCCGTGGACTTTGGCAGAACTCCCTGAGGTAAGAGCAAATCATATATTTCCTTGTTCCTTTGACTTAAAGAATGCCTTTAAAACAATGTGGTGTTGATTGTTTGGCATAACCAGGTGTGACAGTTGCCCGTCCCCATTTTTTCTCTGGGCTTCAAGGAGCTACCGAGAGCAACCCCGGCAGGCCTCGGCGGTTTGTGGGTGAGGCCCGCTAGGTGTGGGGTGGAAAGAAGTGTGGTGAGCCACGTAGCACTGTCAATAAAACTTCCTAGTCTCCTCTGTGGTGACAGAAACATTCTCTAACTGCACTGGCCAGTGTGGTAGGTATCAGCTGCATGTGGCTGCTGAGTTCTTGAAATGTGGCCAGTAAAGTCAGGGAACTGGATTTTTTATTTCATTTCATTTTAATTTACTTACATTTAAGTGGTGACATGTGACTAGTGTCTGCTGTATTGGACAGTGTGGTTTGAGCCGATGGCTTACCTTGGGTTTTCTGGGACATAATGTGGCCAGATGCCCACCCTGCCCTTACTGGGGTCTCCCCACCACCCTGGTAAGCGTCCACAAACATATCCTTCATGTACAGACACAAGGCCTAAGCTATGCAATTGGAGATAATCAGGACTTTATGAAACACCTCTCTCCTGCCCTTCACGCTATTGGGGAAGACAACAGAAAAAGGTGGAATGACGACAAAGGAGATGGAGTAATTGCTATGGCCATAAAGACTTTTTATATTAAACAAGGATGATATTCAAAATAGCCAATTTAAATATTTGAATATTTTATTACTGGTTACGAAAGAGAATTATCCTGAGGAGTAGACTTTAGTAGCAACACGTTTTGTGATACAAATTTTACTAGTGTCTTGAAAGTAGGAATTCTGCGAGGGACCAATTTCTGACCCTGAGAAGGATTGCTTATTTATAAGGAGCACTCTTAAGTTTTTTATTAATTTTTGAAATGTAAGTGTGGATTATTGAAGGCCTACTGTGTGCTTTCACATAAATCCCAATGAGGTGTGTGGCACTGTGTTCCAGGGAGGTGACTGTTAAGGAGAGGGACACTTAGCACGGGGCATTAAAATGGCTATGATAAGGACGCTGAAAGGCAAGGAGGAAGGTTGAGGGTGTGACAGGGACAGACCGTAGGCCCAGCCTCAGAGTTCTCTGTTGGAAGGTTGGTGTTACGGAGAATGGCACGTTGAAATTATATTCCAGATCCCAATGGGTGGTCAGAGAGAGAAAGCGATCAGTTTTACACCTGCAGGGGTCTGACACACTAGTGGTCTCACTGGTGCTGTGAGGAACTATCCACCTCCTGTATCAGCAGCAGTCCCTCTTGAACTTCAGAGAAGGATGTTAAAAAAGATTGATTGGTATTTCTGAGTCATTCTGCCACTCTCAACCATAAAACTGAATGGAGCTTATGTGCCAGTGGCTCTGCCTCACTTGCCATCTACTAGTAAGTGAGGAGGAAAATACTGTGTCCATGGAAGAAGAAAACTAACAATAAAAAGTGCCATGAGAGCCCAGATGAGTGGTGCAGACAGGAAATGCCATATCCCACAGTTGTCTTCAAAGACATACAGAGGGCCGTCAGATGGAAGGGCCATTGTACTTACTATCTGGAGCTCCAGAAGGCAAAACTGGCGGTGTTTTCTGTACTTAAAGAAATGGTTTTTGTAGGCCCATGTATGCAGAGCACTCTGGGGAGGGAGAGTGACTTAGGAGAGGACCCGGTGTGTGGAAATAAAGATGTGAGAGTGCAGGCAAACTACTGGGAGAGTCCTTTCAGTGAAAAGGAGGAAAAGCTTCAGAAAACAGAAGGGGCTGCTAGGAGAGGGCTAGCCCCCTCACTGGAGGTGTCCCCAAAGATCCCTAAATGGGAAGGGGGGACACATGCAAAGAGAGCAAGGGTCAACAAATTGCTGACGATGGGCCCAATCCAGCTCTCTACTTCCTTTTATAAATAAAGTTTTGTTAGAATCCAGCCGTGCCCATTTCTTTAAACCTCATGAGTGGCTGCTTTCACACTACAATGGCAGAAGTGAGTGGTTGTGACAGACCCTAGGGCCAACTAAGCCTAACTTATTTACTCTCTGGCCTTTCACAGAAAAAGTATGCTGGGTGCTACAGAAGGTTGGACCCAGTGATACATAAAATCCTTTCTAGTTCTCTGAAAGCAAGAGATTCAAAAGAGAAAACAGCCTCTGCTAGGAGTGGGTCATTCTACATGACGACTTGGGCATATCTGAGGGGATTAAGTCAGTGTTTCT